>NW_027041029.1:0-644254 GCF_037179485.1 Ochlerotatus camptorhynchus
TGATAATGCTGACCAATCAGAATTGATGGATTTAAATTATTTAGGATCATCATCCTGATAATCGTTTTTGTGAACGACAGGCTCCCTGCGATACATTGAAGAATTTTTTTTCCTGTAGCCTTCACATTCCGCTACTGTGCAGAGCTTTTTTTCCTGCTGATTTCACTCTTTCCTAGGAATTAAAGTTTTTTTTCCTTCTGGATTGTAAATTCTCTATTACTTTTCCGAAGGGACGTATCTGCTTTTATAAACAATGTATTCGATCGTCGATTTGACGTAACTGGTAACTCACCCACGCATACTAACACCACTATCGGGTAGGGGGAAATCTTGCGTATCTGAAGGGGCGATCATGATGATCATGCGTGGGCGAGCTAGCAGATACGCCTCATCGACGTTCCATTGTTTGCAAAAGCAGATACGTCCCTCCGAAAAAATATTCGAGAATTTTTTAACTGCTTTGATACTAGGGTAGGTGTACCAGTTATGGTGCGTTGGTGTGTTCCTATTATGGACTATGGAGATTCCATAGGCCATAATTAGAACACACCATAATAGAAACGTATAGTCGTAACTGGTACACCTACCTTAGTGTTTATTTATTTGCCTGATGTTAAATGGATCAATCAGAGATGCAAAGAAAGGGTTAAACGGCTAGTGCACTGAATACAAACGTATTGAAACAAGAATCGAAAAATTATTTGAAATCATATTCAAATTTATCTCGCTGTTGGTTGTTTTCCAAGATATCTCGATTACTTTTTCGAAGGGACGTATCAGCTTTTGTAAACAATGCATTTGGTCGTCGATTTGACGTAACTAGTAGGTCGCCCACGCATACTAATACCACTATCAGGTAGGAGAAAAATTCCCCTATCAGTGGGTAGTGTTAGAATGTGTGGGCGAGCTACCAGTTACGTCAAATGCATTTTTTACAAAAGCTGATATGTTTTTTTCGAAAAAGTAATCGATATATACTCTTTCTGTTTCTATATGAAGCAACATTAAAAACAAAATCTAAAAAGTAGGTATGTTTGAAGAATCATTACTGAACTAAATTACCTATTTAGGAATTTCCATAGGCCATAATAGGAACATACCACAACATGAATGCACAGCTATTACTGGTATACCTACCCTAGTATCAAAGCAGTTCAAATATTCTCGAATATTTTTCGAAGGGATGTAACTGCTTAGGACGCCCACGCATCCACTACCATCAGATCCGGAGAACTTTGAGATTTGGGCGTAATTGCTTTGTAAGCAATCACGTCTATCACTGATTTCTCGTGAATTGAAACTCAATCTCGCGAATAAACCATACTAAATGATAGAGGAATCATTTATCTACCTGTTTGTGCCGTTAATTTTTTGGATTGAGCCTTAATTTGCGAGAAATCGGCGATTGACGTGTTTGTTTACAGAAGCAATTACGCCCTAATCTCAAAGTTCTCCGGAGATACTGAAAATTTTCCCCTACGCTACTGTGTTACCTGACTTATAACGAATATACGTTGTATTCGAGTACCCCGAATACAACGTATGACTCGTCAAATTTTGCATAGCATTTGTAATGTAAAATTAGACGAACTATACGATGTATTCATGTATTCGGGGTACTCGTATACAACGTATATTCGTTATAAGTCAGGTAACACAGTAGTGGTGTTAGTATGCGTGGGTGAGCTACCAATTAAGCCAAATAAACGATCAAATATATTGTTTACAAAAAAAAAATACGTCCCTTCGGAAAAGTAATCGAGAATTTACAATCCTTCCCTGCTGCATTCATTTCTAGAAAAGAGTGAAATCAGCAGGAAAAAAGCTCTGCACAGTAGCGGAATGTGAAGGCAGCAGGAAAAAAGCTCTTACCTACGAGAGGCATAGCAGCGCCGGACAGCACAAAAAAAATCGTGTGTGCTCTGCGATCGTGAGAGCTTTTTTCCTGCTTGCTTCGCATTTTGCTGCTGTACCTACCTACATTTTGTTCCTGCTTACTGTTAAATTGGTGGACTGGGTAATATGTTCATCATATTCAATGTAGCGCAGGGAGCCTGTTGTTCACAAAAACGATTATGAGGATGATGAACCAAAACGTACATCAATTCTGATTGCTCAGCATTATTAACAACAACAAGTAAGGCAGTTCGCAATGCTGTTGTATTTTATAAGGACTGTTTCAATTTGAAACTAGAACAGAAACGCACCTCTCGCAATGCTGAGTTGCAGTTTCATTATTCGAGCACTATTTTGCACCAGATTTGCAACTGCTCGACAATTCTGTTTTATTTCTGAGCGAGTTTGAAACACGAATGGAACTCTGTTTCAAATTTCTGTATGTATTTAAAGATGTTTCGAAGAGCTTCACAAAAAAACTCTATGAACTTCATAGAGAAAAGTAAAGTTTATGGAACTTGATGATTACAAACATCTTTTAGAACTGTGCGTTGCGCTGATCGTGTTGCAGTTTTATTTTTGACAGTTTCAAATTATAGAATTGTCAAGTCGTTTAAAACAATTTTGAAACTCAGCATTGCGAACGGCCTTTAACAACAGCAAACCAAAGCAAAAAAAATCCCTTTCTTAAACGTCGAATGAGAACGACCCAAATTTGAGTTTAGTTCACTCATAATCGCCAAAAGTGCAGGAACTCAGTGATGAGTAAAATTTGTCTCATGGCTTACTGTGGAAAACCTAAAAAATCTGCCGGAAAATGAGGAAATTGACGAAAATTTTATTCAGTCTCGGAGTAGTACCAATAGACTGAGTGAATCCAATCTTTACTTTTCTCAAATTCGGGATTTTTTTCCCTGGAAAATCCTGGAAAAAGCCAGGAAAACATGAGGCAAATTTACTCATTGCTGAGTTCCAGCACTTTTGGCGATTATGAGTGAACTAAACTCAAATTTGGGTCATTCTCATTCGCCGTGTAACATAGTTTGAATGTAAAACTATAGCGAATTCGTTTATTATTCAGTTCCAACCTAGATCGGGTATCGAGATTGGGTCTGCTTGTTTTCTGACAAACGTCAGTTTGATCGTTTGTTTTTAAAACCCAGCTCAGGTTGAGGTTCGCACTGACAAAAAGTTCGGTTTCGCACTGGGTTGGAACTGGTTCCAACCCCTATAATAAACGAATTCGCTATTAGAAAGATTCCGAAATCACGCACCGCGGGGTGATATCACTTTCAGTCAGAAATATCAGTCCCACACAAACTGCTGCTAAACGAGCAGGAAAAAAAGTCGAGCAAGAAATTTTTTTTTCGAGCTGCACTTGGCGCCACCTGTTTGTGAAAAAGATAACCATTAAAAGCTTTTGCAAGCTTTTTTCCTACTAGATTTTTATTATGAAATCGAGCCTACGGCAGGGTGGCCAGATTCTAAGCGAACACGAAACAACTATGATCCAGTTTTTGATCCAGCCGCATTTCCATTATCCATTGCTTCACCCGCGGATAAGTCGGTTAGGTTTTCAAGTTTACTATTATATTTATGTGCGAGAAATGTCTATCGGGATGTGTATTTTGATTTTTGCTAGTATTATTTTTAACAGGAATTTAAGATTGCGCACAGTACGCATCAAATAAATCGACGTGATTGTTGGTATAACTTCCTTTAGTGTGTCATACGCAAATTCAATCCAGAAATGAATTCCACGAAGTACACAACCAACGTTTTCTTACATGATCCTACCCGCAGATATCTTGAGCTGGGTACCGATCGTACCGAAGTTGGAGAAACGTAAAAATTTGTGTCTAATATATTTTCAAAATAATTTTAATTAAAACAAAATGTTGTTTTCAGAAAGCACACATCCACATTCAACAACAAAAGGAATAACAATTATTTATTTCGGCTCGGCCCCCAGTTTTCACTCTGCCAGGAGCTTAACTCATGATTCTGACAGCCACTCTGGTCTAAAGGTACCTAATATATATATATTTTCCTGTTGAGTACACTGTTCCAGTTTTTACCCTGCTGAATTCAAATTTGTTAGAATTGCTACTGGCGTTTAAATTGATCAATAAAAGATGCCTACAAAGGGCTTTTGAGCAGTCACGCTAGTGCACTACATGTACACGCGTTTCGAGATTGTGAGATGAAACAAATAGTTTTAGTATTCCAAGTTATACTGTATAACGGTGTAACACTTCTTCTTGCGATTGGTGAAGAAACATTTAAAAAATGATAAAAAAAAAAATAAGTATGTAGGTAGTTAAAATGTATGTTTCGATAGTGAGGTTCCACGCGTGTATACCTGCGAAACTGCTGCTGTAAATGTGGGATGTACAAATTACAGTTAGCTGGTAATATCAGTATTTTATAGGTTAAACTCATGCATAATGAAACTGTACGTATGTACCGTTGTACGGATGTGTGTTGAATCTTAATAAATAACACTTTTTTTTTCTAACAGAGACAGATCTGCAACTCACCATGTGTCTCATAAAGTCACATGAGCATTCAAATCTATTTTGCATATATATGTAGGTATATTCAAGCCATCCACAATATGAAACAAATTTGAACACAGAAAACTGTTTCTTATGAAATTATTGGCATTGTCCGTCTTACCCCAAAGCAAAACCTCAATAGCTGATTCGTCAACCAATCAACTGTCCGTCTTACAAACCCACAGTTTACCTATAGTTCTTGAACTATACCAGATCAATTCATTCTTCAGCAAAGTTGTGCAGCTGGACAATATTCGTCCGCGGTGGATAATTTAGTTCAGAATTGGTTCGTAAGGTGGTGTCATAGTAGAAATAATGTCCTTTTAGTGATAGCTTTTTGTGACTACATCAGGCAAATAAAAAACACTAGCAGTGGAAGTTAAAAAATATACTATCCAACAAGGAAATAGGTAGCTCTATTTCTTGGAAAGAGTGAACTCAGCAGGAAAAAAGCTCTGTACAGCAGCGGAATGTGAAGACAGCAGGGAAAAAGCTCTTACCTACGAGAGGCGTAACAGAAAATGCGAAGCAAGCAGGAAAAAAGCTCTCACAAGGATGATCGCATCAGATTACACACGATTCTTTTTTTGCTGTCCGACGCGGCTACGCCTCTCGTATAGGTAGAGCTTTTTTCTTGCTGCCTTCACATTCCGCTGCTGTACAGAGCTTTTTTCCTGCTGAGTTCACTCTTTCCTGGAAATTCTGCTGCATTGTAAATTTTTGAACTGTTGTTGATACTAGTGTTTATTTAAGTTACCTTGTCTAAGATACTATAATCTCAGTGACGACGAAGTCAAACGAAAGGAAAATAATCAAAACATCCGATTAGTTTCCTGTTTTCTACCAGTTTGTGTGAATGATAAAATCGACTCAAATTTCCATATTTAATATCGCAATGCTAATTAAGCGGTAGAGTATTCGGTTTTTATTGTTGTTGATATAACATATATTAATTATATTTTTTTATCTACAGATTTCATCGTGGAACTGAACTGGCAAAAAAAATTACGACGAGCAAGTTGATACCAGACATCTCCACGGAACACCAGCGGCCGCGCGACAAATCCAGTGCCCCCAAACAACCCGACCGATTACGATTGATTGCCATTTGCAACGAAGGCAATCGGAGAGTTAGGAGTATTAGGTAAATTAAATTGATTTATCTTGAACTAATCCTGTTCCCTTTCGTTTTAGATTTTTCCAAAATAATCGAAAAAAAAACAACAAAAATAGCGTGGGAAAGAACTTGTAATCTCTGACTGATCATCGCGAAATACTGATGTCGAGGAATGAAAAACGAACAAACAGCTCGAGAGTGTACCAGTGACTCCGAATCCACCATGAGAAGTGGACCAAGTTCATGTAGAACTGCAGCTCAAAAGATGCACTGGTGAGTACCTTTTTTTTAACATTTAAGGCCCAAGCGCAATGACAGCGGAAGCGGAAAAGCCCGATCAGAGTAAAGCCTACTTGTCGGATTGAAAACAAGTTAGAATTAAATCGAATTCGGTTGGGCAGCTTGATGTCATTTGTGACAACTGTCAAACTTTCCGTTTCCGTTCCGCTTCCGCCCACATTGCGTTTGGGCCTTAACTAATATATGTAATTACTAATATAGAATTAAATTAGTTTTTTTTTTCGGAAATTGTTAAGGCTACGCAATAACTTAGTAGCGAGTGTACTGCCGTTATACTCATAACTGTCCAATGTTCTATGCAATCCTTATGCACCATGGGACTCTTATGCGTATAACGGCAGTGTAGTACATACCAAAATAATTACTAATTTCAATTTCGCTAACACCCACAATTTTCGACAATTTTTTACCTTGATTGGTTTTTATTTGTGCATTTCCTGCCATAGCTTGTTCCATAACCTGCTTAATTATTTCTTCGATAATTATCCTACCTTTCGGTCTGAGAGATGATGAACTTCGTGGAAAATTGTCCACATAGACAAAATAATAAAAATTATAATCTTTTTATTTTACAATTTTGGAATAATTTCAAATAAATTCCAAAACGAAAAACAACTTCAAAACTTTTAAATATGTACACGAGAAATTGCAATATTATCTCATAAAATTAAAATTCAATTAACCGAACCATGTACCTACTTCCTACTGTGTTACCTGACTTATAACGAATACACGTTGTATACGAGTACCCCGAATAGAACGTATGACTCGTCTAATTTTGCATAGCATTTGCAATGTAAAATTAGACGAACTATACGTTATATCCGAGGTACTCGTATACAACGTATATTCGTTATGTGTCAGGTAGCACAGTAGGGGCCTTTAACCTTTAACTCCAACGCAGGCAACGGCTGTAATTAAATGAATTCCATTAACTACTGCTTTGATTACATTAAAACACAATGTAGAACATTAACTACCTTTTAACTCCATTAATTACAGTTGTTTACATTAACTACATTTTCAATACTTTTAATTACATTAATTACGGATAGATATTTTTAATAACCGTCAGTACTGCTTCAAAACGCATTAATTACTTTAAGTACTTTTGATTGCATACGCACCGGTTCTTTGTACTGCGTGCCCCTCGCCTACTTCAGCATCATTAAATATTCCTATGACAAGATTTAAAATATTCGAAATAAAAAATAATTAACCTAAAATTTATTTCAAAATCCTAGCCTAGAAATTTTTACGAATTCGATGTAAATTATCCTAAAATTTAACTCAACTCAAAACGTACTACACGTATAAAAATTATTCCTAATAAAACGTAACTAATTCAATGGCAACGCAAACTAAAATTACAATTCTAAACTGTAACTCAAACGAACATTAAGCCTAAACTTATATACAAAAAATTCAAATTCGAACTACAACTACAACTGATGAAAATTTTTAATTTTTAACACGGTGGCTTATAAAGCACCGCAATACCGCATTACAATTTGGCAGGAGGCGGTTACCTAACGGTTGTGAGGAGCAACATCAATAACATCAAATTCTGTCGGGCAAACCAGCTCCCGTCATTTCGTAAAATGGACTATTGTGTGGGACCTCTGCCAAACTAGCAGGAAAATTCGAGCAGGAAAATTTTTTTTGTTTGCGCCGCCTATGTATCAAACGACGAACTACCAGCAAGAAAAAAAAACTTTCCTGCTAGCTTCACATTTTTTTGCTCCGCAGAGCTTTTTTCCTGCTAACTTCACATTTGCCTGCTGTTCAGAGCTTTTTTCCTGCTCAGTTCACACTGAGAGCTTTTTCCCTGCTGGATTGACAATTTTGAATATAAAAGTGCAGTGATGCCAAAACTACAGAATCGATCTCTGTATGTAGATTTATGCTTAAATTAAACTAATTGTAAATAAATACATCATTTTAATGGTTGTATATAATTCGTTAATTAATTCAAAAACAAACATTCATATGAGTCTATTAGTCGTTATTAGTTAAATAGAGGGCTAGATAAACATTGCAAAAGGTCCTATCTGCATTGATTGATTCTCTTCACCGACTTTCTCTTCCGTTAATAATTCAGCTGCAAAACCTTTCCCTTATTGTATTTGACGTTTTGGATGCTAGATAAGAATCTCCTTTATCAAAATATCTTGTAAAATTAGCGCGAAATCTGTTTGCATAACAGTGGTTATCAAAAGAGAAAGTCGACGAAGAGAATGGATCAAAGCAGATAGGACCATTTGAAATGTTCATCGAGAGGTTATTGTATTTTGTATTTGTAGTTTTCTCGTGAATAATTTATATATTATTTCATAGGTAAAATGAATAAAATGATTAGGTAGATTCAGGGAAGGTTCGGATGTTTTCTGAAAGCAGTTAAAGAAGGTTTCGAAAAAATATTATTTGAGTTTAAAGATCCAGCAATGGACTAGACAAATTTAATGGGTACGCTGGGATTTCGATGTTGAATCACCTGGACTCATCAAACATACAGACATATTTCTACCTTGGAATCGCAGAGAACTGATCGGAACTTTTAATTAACAACAGAATCTATCATGTGACACATCAAACCAGTTTTATTAAAACTTAAGTGTATTAAATGATGCTGGATGCCCAGTTAGACCAAATCCAATCCATTTGTAATAAAGTTCTAGGTGAGATAATGGGCCTTATTAAGGGTGTCACTACACAGTGATAAGGAAGTGATATTCGGAATAAGGGCCGTGATTGCCGTACAAATCAAATGGGAATCACTTCACCGTGACGACAAGTGACAAGTTTTCACCGTAATAAGCCCCAATACGTGCCATTGTAATATGGTAATATACTCGATAATATAATAAAAAACAACGATTTAGATATTTTTCAAACTGCGAATTTTTTTAACCCAAAATTATTAGGTGAACTACTGATCTGAGTGCTATCTTTAAAAAGTTCAAGAAAATATACCATTAGTGATATCACCCCGTGGCGCGTGTTAGCCCGCTTTCCATCCAGAATTATTTCAGACATTTCTTAGTAAATGGCTAAAACCTAACATGAATCGGAATCTTTTAAATTTTAAATTTTTAAAACTATAGTAAGAATGGGTTTGGTTTCACTATATATGGATAATGGCCTATTAAGGCTTGTTACCAGGCATGGAAAATCATTTTCATTCATTTGCCTCTAACTTTTTTTCATCAACAGCAATCCGCAAAATGATGTATAGAGCTTTAGTAGGCTTTTTTTTATTAGCTACAACTTTTGCCCATAGCTCAAATCTGTATCTCCTATGCATCACGAATTAGAGCGGGTAGAACTTGTTACAGTTTTTCAGTGAATGTAAAATACATTCACTAAAAAACAGTAGTGGCTTCTGTTCGCTCTGGTTCGTCGTCATTCATAAGATTTTTAACAAAAGTTGTAGCTAATAACAAAACCTACAAAAGCTCCATACATCATTTTGCGGAATTTTATTGATGAAAAAAGTTAAGGGCAAATGAATGTAAATGAATGCAAATGATTTTCCATGCCTGCTTGTTGCTGTTCATAATAATGATTAATCAGATTTGTTGTATTTAAATCGGTTAGGTATATCATGCCTGCGCCGGTGGTGACTGCTTCTAACCTCAATGGGTCTGGGTTCAATCCCAGGTCGGTGGAAATTTTCTGTGGTTTAAAAATCTCTGATCACATCTTCCTTCGGAAGGGCAGAAATGCCGTTGGTCCCAGCCCATGTGTGTTGAATGGGTGCGATATCCTACGCAGGGTGTGGAAGCAGCCTTCCTGCACATTCGATGGGCAATCGATGTCCGTCGGTGATTGACACTAGATTGCGGAACAAAGACCGAAGTAAAATAAAGAGATTAAGAAGAAGAAGAAGGATTGTTGATGTTTTTCTTTATTTTTGTGATTTTTAGCCGTAGGCTAGTTCATCACATAAAGAAGAAGGAGGAGATTACATATTGCTATTATTGCCGTATTATTTCCTATACGGCAAACGCCATCCGCCAATTCAACACGAATAGGGTGTTTACACTTATGCTATTTCTTTTTTTAAAGCGTTTATTTTTCCAGGCTCATTTGCCGTAGCTTTGCGGAGCCGATATTCATCGTTTGGGTTACAAAATTACTTAAAACTAACGTTAGTAAAGCGGGGGCCGATTACTCGCGGCTATCTCGAGCTTAGGGGTAACAAATTTACTTATGCTATTTCACTAGCGCTAATTAGCCAGCTGCTAGCAAAAAAAACTCACCAGCACAGTGTAAACAGGGCATCAGCGTCTACCAGCATGATTTTCAGGAGCAACTGAAATTCACGCTAGTTGGCTAGTACACTAGTGCTAGCTAATCCGCACAGATGTAAACACTTCATAAGCAGGAAAACAAATGTAGGTACAGTAGCAAAATGCGAAGCAAGCAGGAAAAAAACTCACACAAGGACGATAGCAGAGTACAAACGATTATTTTTTTTTGCTGTCTGTGCCACGCCTCTCATATTCACTCTGCTGTATCAAGTAGGGTAGAGAACTACTTCAGCCTAATCGCCCATTTTGGGCCTATCGAGCAGAAAACATCAAATAAATCCATGATTTCAGAGTTAACAAGTCAATTGTGCGTATGGAACTTTAGCTAATAAGGTGATATGAAGGTTGGCACCCATTATTCCCAAAAACAAAAGAAGCGCTCCGACCGAATTAATTTTTATCTTCATCCGATAGGCCGAAGTTAATTCATTGGCGTTTCAATGGCGTTTCAATGCGTTAGGCCGAGTTTAGAATCCGTAGGCCGAGTTTGGCGTCAAGAAGCAGTGTTAGACTTTTGACAATATCTCAACGATTGGTTTCTCTTTATCAAATCTTACCGTATACGGAAAGGTAAATAAATTTTGAAGCCATCAGTAATAATAACATTCCGTTTCTTGCTAAACTGCGCTTGATTAAGAAATACTAAGTGCGGGTTGTGCTTAATAGGCCGGAAATGAGGTAGTTAACCCTAGTAGGTAAGAACTTTTTTCCTGCTATCTTCACATTTCGCTGCTGTACAGAGCTTTTTTCCTGCTGAGTTCACTGTATCGAAGAAAATAGAGCTTTTTCCCTGCTGGATGGTACATTTTTGAACTGCTACTACTAGTGTTTATTTATTCGCTAGTGTTTGATCATACTAATGTTGATGGCTGAAGTTTAAAATTATTTAAGTTAATCAACATATTAGCACGAAGTTGAAATATTAATTGAAAGTTGTAACAAACGAAGAAAAAAGCGATATTGATTAAAGCGAATTCTTATTACAAAGAGGGGATTTTTTTTCGTTTGGTATATTTTCATCAATTTCTCAATAGTAATTGAATATAGGGGAAATGTCTCTAATTGTTGGCCTATGTATCTAATATTGGGCCCATCGCTAAAAATCTGCTATTTATCAATTTTATCTAGATGAACGCGTTATTGGGACGTTACTAATGAATATTTTTGGTTGCTATTGAAAATTTAGTCGATTGCTGAATTTATGTATGGGCAGAAATTAGGGACACTTAGGCCGAACATAAGCTGCATTTCCCCTATCTAATTTATTTTTGGTAGATTGCATCTTAGGATCTTTGTTTAAGCACAGACAACCAGATATAAAACTTGCATGTTTTCATCGAATACGCATTTAACGGTCAATTTGCGTTTGACGTTTACACACTACCGCCATCTGTTGATAGTACTGACCATTACCATTACCATATGGCGGCAATGTTTTAATGACTAGGTCTTATAGCAAAAAATACTCAATGCGTTATGTTCGTTTGCCTGTGGTTTATTGGTACGTATGCGGAGTTTTCAAAAATATATGACGATACCCATTCAGTAATGAGCAGTTTAGTTGGGAATTGACTGGTTAAAGAGAGGAAGATAAAATTAGATAGAATTCTCCAGATTGCCAGATTTGCCTTCAGCAAATGTGTTTACCTGGATAAGACCATTGTGGCAGTAAACATTTGAGTTGCGAATTTACTTGCATTTACAAGAGTACGAGATCCGTTCATAGCGAGCAGTTTAGTTTAGAATTAATTCGTCAGGTGGCACTAGAGTAAAACATTGTTCTTTTAGTGCTAATTGCTAACTTGACCAAACTCGAGACCAGTTAAGACATTCCTTTCTAAAGAAAAGTTGATAAAATTGGCTTGATTAGTTTATTAATAAACAGCTCCGTTAAAAATTGACTCAGTAGGTGGTGCCAGAGTGCGAAATTTGGACTGCTAGTTAAAGTATTTAAGAATTTAGCGTTATGATTTGTGGCAAGCCTGTGTGAAAAAAATTAAAGCAATTTATATTAATTTTCATTTGAATAGCGTAGATGTACGAGTTATGGCTATACATTACATTTATGGTGTATCCCAGTAATGGCCTCGAAAGGAATTCCATTTGCCAATCTTTGGAATTTATTACTCTAATGGAAAATATCCATTCTGGAGAATGTTACTATCACTCAAAAAATTTAACACATATCTAATGGATGAAAACCATCTGAATTTCACATAGCTTTCATGTGATCACATAGCTAAAAATCCCACCACAAAATCACATGAATATTATGAGGCCGATGAAATTCATATAAAAAAATCATATAAAATGATCGCATAAATGTCATGTGAAATTCAGATGAATTCCATTAATTTTGTTTATGGATGAAAATCATTTGCGTTTCCAATGGAAGCTACATGAAAACTTTTTTCGGTGTAGTCCATTGTGAGAACTGTAATTTCATTTGCTGTTAAAAAAAAGTACAAAGTTTGCAAGAAATCGGTTGTATTTATGCCATTTTTTGTGTGTAAATTATTAACATCCATCAACATCCATACCTCTTAATCCAAAGATCACGAGTTCAAATCTCGCCACCGGGCAAGTCATGAATGATCCAAGAGCGTTAAAGTGATTTAACACGGCGGTGGTAATTCAGTTCAGTACTGATTCTTCAAACCTACTTTTTAGATTTTTTCAAATGTTTCTTCATGTATATAGAGAAGAGTATATCTTGGAATACAACCAACACCGAGATGAATTTTAATATGATTTAAACTTTTTTTTCGATTTTTGTTTCAAAACGCGTGTATTCAGTGTGCTAGCCGTTTGACCCTTTTTTGTATGCATCTTTTATTGATCAATTTAACATCAGCCAAATAAATAAACACTAAGGTAGGTGTACCAGTTATGGCTATACGTTTCTATTATGGTACGGTACCTTCTAATTATTACCTATGGAATCTCCATAGGCCATAATAGGAACACACTACAACATGAATGTATAGCTATTACTGGTACACCTACCCTACACTCAAAAAATAAATCACATTTCCAATGGAAAATATCCATTAGAATTTCACATAACTTTCATGTGATCTCATCAAGGAATCAAAAATATCTCCAAATGACAAAATAACAAACGATCAACGAACCGAATAATAACGCTATGTCAGAAGTGGAAAACAATAATGATATAATCTTCACCGTTCTTTTTCATGACAAGCTCGTGCGACCCAACTCATTCGGGGCGGTAGAAGGAAACGAGCAAATTGTTGGCAAGCTGCTTCACGAAGTAAAGCCGAAGATGATACACGTGTGTTAATGGGATTTTTTTTGTTATGTCTTTTCCCGATTCATATCAAGCTATGTCCTCATCCGTGTATATTGCAACAAAGCAGGCAAGCAATATATCATTATCCTTCTACAGCGCCCATTACACATATCAATATATTGACAATAAATTGACATACTGACAATATTATTGAAAAGGTGATAGTGAAGACGATGATTGATGACAAGTATTGACGAAAAGTTGATTTTAATTTTCACTTTGTCAATACTCAGAATGAATTGACAAAAAACAGTCAATTTCGCCATCAATATCATCAATATACGAATATTGACAACATTAATACGTTAGAAGCCTTTTTACCTCCATGTATTAATTTCAATATTATCTGTCTCAATTTCCCCACACAAGAAACATGGATCAGCGAAAGAAAGTGTGTTTAGAGTTAATGTTTGCATTCGAGTCCAAACAGAAACGATTGCTGGACCTGTATGTATTGGCGTTGACGGCGACTCTGTAGCTCTTTACTCCTATGAGAAAATCCATAAGCAAACGTCAGACTGTGCGTGAAACATGGCGGACTTCGTACTATCCTTTCACTCCATCGAAAATTCCCATAAGAAACTGTCTACATTTGCTGGAAGAGCAAATTTTTCGACAGTGCTGTCAACGCCAATAGAAAATACTAGCTACACACTGAATTCGGATCACCCAAAGTTTTGCCGGGTTTTTGAACAGCTGAAAAAGTTGGTAAAATTTCTAATGATCGCTACTCGAAGGAAATCAATAAAATCGACAAATTTGATTTGTATCATTAAATGGGGATAGTCCGTACATTTTCGGAATAAATTTCTAAATTTTTAATTTTTTCACTGATTTGTAAATTTTAACCCAACAATTCCGTAGTTAAAAAAATACCAAAAAGTGGAGTCCTGGTTTAGAAGATATATATAGAAACCAATTTGCACCCAACATTTACGTATACTTGCACATTTTATATTAATTTTTAGGATTTTTAGAATAAATAGTGTTTAATAATAATCTATTCCAGGTCTATTCTTAAGTTCCCATATAAAATAAAAAGAATTTATTTACAGAATGATGTAAGAACTAGGTGATTAATTAAAGCATCCAATTTTATTTTTGATATCACTGAACTCTCCTGTTTCGTTAGAACAATAATGTTTACCTAATGTTATCCATACATATCTATAATGCTTAGTTTTATCATAATGATACACTCGTTTTATCATTTATTAACTAATGACCAAAAGACGTGCAAGAAAGTTAATGTAGGTCATATAAACTGTATTAATGGCCACACATATAGTTTATTAATTAACATAGGAAGTACCGTGAACGTGGGTTATTCTGCGTGAGCTGTAATTCCGCGGACTTGTCTTTAAAATATCAAATTGGTACACCAAATATTGTAACTGTTTGACAGGACACAGAAAATGCACAGAACCACAGATCACATGACATGTACTTCCAAATAGTTCGAATTTAATCAAATCGATTGTCGAGTGCGCGGAATTACTACAATTGAATAACCCACGTTCACGGTACGCAGTTTCCTAAATAGAAACTATCATGCTGATGTTTTGGTAAACATTCATAAATGAAAATCATGCATATAATAATTAATTTACGTTACGTGTAAGTATGTGAAACGCTGGTAGTATTTATTTTATTTTAAAGTAAAAAAATAACATGATTATGCTTGTGATTTTGTAGAAAATGTACATCCATATAAACGAAGCCTGGGTGATCGGTGACTGTAAAAAGATACATTTTTTCGAGGGGGACGACTCTTTTTTTTTTTCCTTTGGTTTGTTTTTTCCGTCGATCTTGTTTTCCGTGCTGAGCACCAATGCTACCGACGTGCCAGGAAGACAGCTCCCACACCTGGACCTTACCTATCGACCCATCAACTCATGAACCGGGGACCAACGGCTTTACTTCCCATCCGAAGGAAGGCGTGATTAGAGATGTTATGCCTCAGAACATCCCGGCGGCGCCGACTGGGATTGAAACCAGGCCTGCTGGGGTGAGAGGTAATCACGCTTACCACTACACCACCGGTGCCGTTGAGGGGGACGACTCTATCTACGATGCAGAAAAGATTGTGTTTTGCTGTGGCTAGCTGTGCGCACGCTGAGTAGATAGAAAGAAGATTTATGACGATTCTGAAGATTTACTGCAAAAAGATGATTCGCGATGCAAGTAGATGAGAAATGAAAGAAGATTTTTCGAAGATTGATTCGCTAGTGTGAGATTTGTTGAGCATCTAGACTTGAGATTTAGATGTGTCGCCCTCGCATTTTTTATTTAGTTTAAAATCGATTTTATATCACACACGAAGATTTAAACAAAAGGCAACACTGCATGCACGAAGGTGCTTTGTGAGTCAGTCGATCTAAATGACGTACGTTCTCCCTCCTCTTGGGGAGGGGAAGAATATTGACTAAGTGAAATGCAAATAACTTTTTCAACAATACTCGTCAGCAATCCATCGTCATCAATATTACCTTTTCAATAATATTGCCAGTATGTCAATTTATTGTCAATATATTGATCTGTGTAACGAGCGCTCAAGCGTGTTATCATTCATGTTGTCAATATTTATGTATTGATAATATTGTAAGGAAAATTGACAATACGATGTTTGTCAATAAATTGATACATGTAATGGGCGCTTACCACTCGGATCGAGCTTTGTTACAGAGCGAGTTTGTCATGGTAGTCGTAGCAACCGTTTTGTCTGTATCGTTGGTTGCTTTATGTGTTTGGATTCGCTGGATCTCATAATTGGGAAAAGCACTACAAAATCACATGAACCTCATGTGTCCAATGAAATTTATGTGATTTATCACATAGTATTCATGTGATCATATAAATGGTATGTGAATTTCAGATAAGAATCATTAATTTTGTTATTGGAAAAATATCATGTGTGTTCCCAATGGAAACTATATGAAAACTTTTGACGTAGAACTACGTCTTTGTCGACTATACTGGGGTCCAAATCAAAAAATATGTGTGGTGAAGGAGTGTTAGGTTTTGAACGCTTGTAACTTTGTCATTTATAGATGAAATTAAAATCCAAATACGGCAATCGATAGGATATTACAATACGAACCTGCTGAAATATACATTTTTCCAATTTTTCTGTAATTAAACTATTGAAAATGTACAAATGATAATTTTATTACTGTTTTCATGAAATAAGCCTTTTTCCCAAACCCAGTCATCATAAACGAATACCACTTGGTTGCACATCATTCTGCTTAAACATGAAAAGATATTAATCAGCGCTGCTCTCCTGCGTCTGCTCATTACCGCTTCGGACGGCGTGACACTAGGTCCTAGGACTAAGTCAGCGGCTAAAGGTGGATCACGGAGTGTCCACCACAATGAGGAATGAGACTTGAAAAAACGTGCATGTAAAACCCCCTCCCCCTTAACAATCTCTCCCCCTCCCCCCTTAACAATAACCCGAAAAAGACATGGACTTGGACGATCATGTTTTCCGGGAAATAAATTTTAAGCAAACCACAATTATGTATAAACAATTTATTTTTTACATGCAGAGCCAACATTTTCAAAAAACATTTGCTTAACAGGGACATACACTCGATGGATTACCAATAACTGACTGTTAAACATATCTGGTACCTCTATATATGCAATTATATTGACATCCAAAGTCCATCCTTTTTTACATATTCTGCACAAAAGAAACTTTTTGCTCCGCCTCATTCATAAAAAACGGTGGGAAATCCTATCAGGTTTGGTTGCAGCAAGCAGGACCAAGTCAGTGGCTAAAGGTGGATCACGGCGTGACCGTAATGAGGAATGCGACACAATGAGGAAAATAAATGTTTGTAAACCCCCTACCCCCCTTCACAACAACCTCCCCCTCCCTCAACAATAATCCGAAAAAGACATGGACTTTGACGATCACTTTTTTCCGGTAAATAAATTTTAAACAAACCACAATTATTAATAGTAAAAACAGGATTTTTTTCCCATAATTTCTTCCCGCATCATAACTTTCAAATTTGAGAAGAAAAAAATTGCTTGAAAGACATATTCGATGATTTGATGCTGATGAATTACACACCACTGACTGTAAAAGTAGTAGTAGTAAAATTTCGTTTATTTCTGTTGATTATGGTGTATACATTGATTTTACATTTCAATTGATTTGCCTATCTGGCTCTTCATCTTTGTTCATTGGGTATTCTAATTTAGTAGTTGCGTATTTCATCTAGTTAACAGAAAACCCCTTGGGGGTGTGTTTTGTTTTAATTGAAAAATTTAATAACCTACCTAAGTACGAGTCTAACTTAACTAACGTGCCAGATCACCTATGATCTGAAGATCTGATCTCAGACGGGTGTCTCTGAACCTTTCCAAGGAGACCGTTCGTCGCTCTTCGAGAGGCTGAAGACCAGCCAGGCGGTGAACCTCAGAATTTCGGGTCCTGGACTGTTTATCCTAAGGATCTTGTTCTGGAGTTTGTATGTGTTCCACACATGAATTGTTGCAACGTGATCAACAAATCAATATCTATGTGTCGGCCACATATTTAATATATGTACATATAAAAACCATGCGTGACCACACATACTATTCATTTGCGTATAAATTTCATGTGTACTTCTGAGTGGATTCTGTTTATGTGTGGTCAAATGAAAATCATGTAAAATTTCACATTAATATATTTGTCAAGAAAAATGTTTAAATTGTTTTGAGTGAACCATAACCGAAACATTGAAATACTTGAAAATTTTAAGATAAAGTATAATAGTCAAAAATGCATGAAAAACATCAATTTTGTGTGGTTCTACGTCATACTGCGGTCGTTCTAGAACACAACCCTTTAATTTTTTTCGGTGTAGTATCAAAGCAGTTAAAATAAACGAATATTTTTTCGGAGGGACGTATCTGCTTTTGTAAATAATCGATCGTCGATGTGGCGTACCTGTTAGCTTGCCCACGCACCCACTACCATCAGATACTTAAAATTTTCCCCTACCCTAAGCCAAATCAATTTGGTTTACAAAAAAAGATACGTCCCTTCGGAAAAGTAATCGAGAATTTACAATCCTTCCCTGCTGCATTCATTTCTAAAAAAAAGAGTGAAATCAGCAGGAAAAAAGCTCTGCACAGTAGCGGAATGTGAAGGCAGCAGGAAAAAAGCTCTTACCTACGAGAGGCATAGCAGCGCCGGACAGCACAAAAAAAATCGTGTGTGCTCTGCGATCGTGAGAGCTTTTTTCCTGCTTGCTTCGCATTTTGCTGCTGTACCTACCTACATTTTGTTCCTGCTTACTGTTGAATTGGTGGACTGGGCAATAATCCGAAGCCAGTATTGATTTAATGTAGCGCAGGGAGCCTGTCGTTCACAAAAACGATTATGAGGATGATGAACTAAAACGATTTAAATACATCAATTCTGACTGGTCAGCATTTATGTCAACTTTTTAAACCAATTGAATTCAACTGAGTTGATCATTTGACTTGCCTAGTCGAAACCCAGCTTTAGATAACCGCCTCCTTATCCATGAGTTGAACCAGAAACGTCTCGTAAAATGCTATATAGTCGGGTAATATTATAATAACCGGTGGCCCCGGTTGTGATTCGGCGTTTCGTAGTACTCCCACATTTAATGCTGAAGTAGGTACATGGTTCAATTAATTGAATTGAAATTTTATAAGATAATATTGAAATTTCTCGTGTACATATTTAAAAGATTAGAAGTTGTTTTTCATTTTGGCATTTATTTGAAATTATTCCAAAATTGCAAAATAAAAAGATTATAATTTTTATTATTTTGTCTACGTGGACAATTGTCCACGAAGTTCATCATCTCTCAGACCGAAAGGTAGGATAATTTTTTTTTTTCCTTTGGTTTGTTTTTTCCGTCGATCTTGTTTTCCGTGCTGAGCACCAATGCTACCGACGTGCCAGGAAGGCAGCTCCCACACCTGGACCCTACCTATCGACCCATCACAACTCATGAACCGGGGACCAACGGCTTTACTTCCCATCCGAAGGAAGGCGTGATCAGAGATGTTACGCCTCAGAACATCCCGGTGGCGCCGACTGGGATTGAACCCAGGCCTGCTGGGGTGAGAGGTAATCACGCTTACCACTACACCACCGGCACCGTTAGGTAGGATAATTATCGAAGAAATAATTAAGCAGGTTATGGAACAAGCTATGGCGAAATGCACAAATAAAAACCAATCAAGGTAAAAAATTGTCTAAAATTGTGGGTGTAGCGAAATTGAAATTAGGAATTATTTTGGTAGGTACTACACTCGCTACTAATTTATTGCGTAGCCTTAACAATTTCCAAAAAAAAA
The DNA here is from genome assembly GCF_037179485.1 of Ochlerotatus camptorhynchus. Lineage (NCBI taxonomy): Eukaryota > Metazoa > Arthropoda > Insecta > Diptera > Culicidae > Ochlerotatus > Ochlerotatus camptorhynchus. The sequence continues at coordinate 19,834 of NW_027041029.1, forward strand.
ACTAATTTAATTCTATGTAAGTAATTTAATTACTTATATTAGTTAATGTTTAAAAAAAGGTACTCACCAGTGCATCTTTTGAGCTGCAGTTCTACATGATCTTGGTCCATTCCTCATGGTGGATTCGGAGTCACTGGTACACTTTCGAGCTGTTTGTTCGTTGTTCGTTCCTCGACATCAGTATTTCGCGACGATCAGTCAGAGATTACAAGTTCTTTCCCACGCTATTTTTGTTGTTTTTTTTTTCGATTATTTTGGAAAAATCTAAAACGAAAGCGAAAAGGATTAGTTCAAGATAAATCAATTTAATTTACCTAATACTCCACCGTTGTCCATCAAGCTCTCCGATTACCTTCGTTGCAAATGGCAATCTGGTTGAGTTTTCGGGAAACTCGTAATCGGTCGGTTGTTTGGGGGCACTGGATTTGTCGCGCGGCCGCTGGTGTTCCGTGGAGATGTCCGGTATCAACTTCCTCCACGTAATTTCTTAGCTAGTTTCTTGGTTCAGTCCCACGATGAAATCTGTAGACAAAAATATAATTAATATATGTGATATCAACAATAATAAATACCGAATACCGTGCGGGACCGAAATCCATACACCTAAGCACGAGAGAATCATTAACGGTCAATACTAAATAATGCTATCACATTATGCTCTGTATCACATCTTTTTCCTTTACATTTATCTTTATTTTTCCAATATTTGCAAACACCAGGTCTTAAAATTACCTTTAATTATTAGAAAAAAGGATTTAAATTGCACATATCTTGAATCAAAATCCGTACAGCGTTTTACGATTGAATCAAAATCCGTACAGTTTTGAATCGAAATCCGTACACTGTGTTGAGGATGAATCAAAATCCGTACAGTCATGAATCAAAATCCGTACATGAATGTAAATCGATCCAAATCAATGAAAAAAAAAAAACGTGTTGCTATTTTGAATAAAGTATTTTTTTTGTAGTTGCTTGGCTAAGAGTCCAAAACAGCTATATTCGTTTAAATACACTAGTTTACAGCATATTTGAACTTTGTACGCTGATTGTCATTTCCCATGTAAAATCGTGCGCTGAATCCAAAAATGTAGTCCAAAAAAATCTCGGTAGGATAGTTTTGGAGATATAGGGGTAAGAGAGGCATAGTGAACAGGTGGGGCATAGTGAGCATCGCGCGTGCTCCAGCTTGGACTTCCGGCCGTTCAGAACAAATTTGTTGGCTGTAGGATCAATATCTTAATGATATTGATCCTACTACCAGTTGATTTGTTTCATGCAGTTGGAGATCCAGAGCCAAAGTACGGGATGCTCACTATACCCCGCCTGTTCACTATGCCCCTCCTTCACCTAGCTAAAAAATGAAATCTCACGTTAAAAAAACTAAAACACAAATATCTCTGGCTGCAATGAAGTGATATTAATTATTTTAACGCCAAATTAAACGTGATAAAATTTTATTTCGATCGTTCTAACACTATTTTTCCGTGAGAGTAATGGTAGAACCACCATAAACATTTTAATTTACAATGCTTAAAACTTAGCAGAAATTCAATTTTTCTTAGGAAAACTTAAAAAACAAACTATTAACTAACAACAATACCATCAATTTCACTGACAATTGATGTTCAATTGATCGAACGAAAAAATTTCTTACCTCTAATTTAGCGTTAAAATAATTGATATAATCTCATTACAACCCGAGATATTTGTATTATAGTAATCAAACTTGTTTAAAGTGAATTTTCATTTTTAGCTGTATCTCAAAAACTATCCTACTGACATTTTTTTCGACTACATTGTTGAATTTAGTGTACGATTTTACATAAGAAGGTTCAAGTTCATTTTTTTTACTTTTACTTTTTTAACTAATGATATCAGCGTTAGATTAATTGATGCTCCAATCGATTCAAAGGAGAGGTAACTGATTTCTTTTTATTTAAGAAGGTAACTGTTCTGGATTTTCATGCTAACTAATATCATGTTTAAGGATTAATTTCTTCCAAATTTTATTCTATATCAGTGCCTTGGGTTAAATATTCTTACTGGAGTTTTCCTCCGATCACAACTTCGAGGTTTTTGAAATTTGACATGTGATAACGTGCAAGATGCGCCATACTTTGGAACTTGGGGGTGCTCCAGATCAACGCTATAAAACATTATTAACCGGGACTAAACTGGGCGGTGTAGCCTGGACAATGTTGTCGAATCAATAATAGCAAACTGAAGAGAAGACTGTCGAAACATCTTTAATACAACGATAATGGAAACGCTCCACCAACCCACTGGCATCAAGCGATAAATTAACCGGTTCCTAAGATGGTAGCCCTATAATGGCGGATAAGGAAAAGAAAAATACAACCATCTTAGAAACCAACAAAAAAAGACAATGAACTGACATCAAGGATTAGTTTTTCGTTTTGTGCATGAAAATTAAAATTGGTAAAATAACGACTATAACTTAATTTAATTTAATACGTCAAGAGAGTAATAATCATAAAAATACAGATCTGTCATTGCTTCTTTTCCACAGCTTTCTTCTGCTTCTTCTCCATTGTTACCATTGCCTTTGCAAGTTATAATGCTTTCTTGCTTCCAACCCTAATCAAAATAACCATAATAGAAAGCTTAACCCATCCGGGATAAAGTTCGTTCATGGTATTTGTTTATTAGGGAACTTTCTTTGCTCTTCTTCCTTTTCTTCCTCCTCTTCCTCTTTCGCTCAACCTTTTTCTTTTGTCGTTCCTCAATCCTTTGTTTCTTTGCGTTCTCTTTATCAATTTTCGCCCGCACTACTTTCATGTGTATTTCCGGTCATTCCTCGCTGGTAGCTACTGCTGGGAATGCTCTCTGGCCCATTTCTGTCTGCTCTCTGTAAGGGAGCATCCAAAAATGACGTAGCATATTTTTGATCAATTTTATACTCCCCCCCCCCCCCCATCGTAGCGTATTTGGCTATATCCAATACATGGCCGGTCACAAATTCTGAAACCCTCACCTCCCTCCTCAAATGCTACGTCATTTATGCATGGTCCCTAATTTGTATATGCGTGTTGGTGATATCCTGTAGGGGAGCTGCGTTGTTTTACTTTTCGGCCGGTTCTTGACGCTCTTCATTAAAAGATATTAATAATATAACGTTTACAATACGAATAAAATAAGAGAGTAGCGATTCAATACGGCATCTCTTATGGTGGTGAATTGAACGGCAAAATCCCTGGATGCTTCTCGGTAAGATTTCTCTGCACGCATCATTGCCACAGTCTTCTCCAAATCCTCCGACGTGTATTAAGTTTCCATGATCTGCTGAAAAACATTGGATAAAGTAGAATCGTCATTAGTGATGCACAAGTGTACGGATTTAGAATCAGCTGTTATATATGGATCGAGATCCGTACAGTACTAATTTTGATAAATAAATACTATATGAACGATCCATTGCTAAGAATTGAGATATAAAACGATAAACACTAACCTTTTCGATCGACCTTCAGGAAACTACTTGCAAACATCACTGAAATACGCTTAACGAACTGAAGTAAATCCGAGAAATTTTCTTAGAAAATCGTTAAGAACACAACCGATTGACAGAAATGCCCGACACGTGTTGAGGTTTTTATTTTTCTTATTTTAATTGCATGACATTCTGCTTAATTGTTGACGTAAACATTAAGCTAATGCATGAATGAACATGAATATGTATTCATGTATAATATGTACATTGTTATGATGCATATAAATAAACAAATTCAACAGGGTGTACGGATTTCGGTGCTGTACGGACTTCGGTCCCGCACGGTACTCCCCCGGTTTAATCAGCATTGCGATTAAATTACATATTAAATATGGAAATTTGAGTCACTTTTATCGTTCAAACAAACTGGTAGAAAACAGGAAACTAATCGGATGTTTTGTTTATTTTCCTTTCGTTTGACTTCGTCATCACTGAGATTAAAGTGCCTTAAAGAGAAGGTAACTTAAATAAGCACCAAAAACAGGTCAAACATTTACAATGCAGCAGGAAAAAGATTTCATTTCTAGTAAAAGAGTGAACTCAGCAGGAAAAAAAGCTCTGTATAGCAGCGGAATGTGAAGGCAGCAGGAAAAAAGCTCTTACCTACGAGAGGCGTAGCCGCGCCTACAGCAAAAAAAAAAGAATCATTTGTACTCTGCGATCGTCCTTGTGAAAGCTTTTTTCCTGCTTGTTTCGCATTTTGCTGCTGTGTACCTACCTTACATTTTGTTCCTGCATAGTGTTGAATTAGCGGACGACGTTTGCCGTCTACACTCTAAGCTATGATTACCTAAAATTATCGGTAAAAAAATATTGGTATTATTTATCAAAATTGTTACTTTCTAGTTTAAATAGGCTATTTTCTACTATAAACTGGGAAGTTAATTATTGGTAATCCATGATTACCGATAATTTAGGTATGTGCACTTTTTTCGATTATCGGTAATTTTTACCGATATCTAGGTATTCTTTACCGACTTTTAAGTATGTGCATCTTGGCGTGTAGAATAATACGAAGCCAGTATACTGTTTCAATACAGCGCAGGAGAGCCTGTCGTTAACAGGATGATGCGCCTATCTAAACAATTTATGCCGCGGATACACTTGAATGGCAAACTGTGCTATGAGCATGAGCATTACCAAAATCTTTATTTTTTTAAATAAGTGTAATATGTGTTTGATTCTTTATTATTTTAATTAAACTATCGTTTGTTTTTTGACCAGCTTGAATTAACTCTATTCTGGTTACTGGTTTATCGTTGGGAGAGATATTAGTTTCATTTTTTAAGTATTAATTTAACCATATCACAAGTACAAAGGTTAATTCAATTTTTGGATTGGTCGAATTGGAAAACAAGCCATTTTTGCAACTCACAAACTGATTGATTCATATTCATGTTAGTAGCTCGAAGATTTAACGAGATTTTTGACATTTGAATCGCGTCAGATATAAAAATTATGAACAATTCGACTAAACTTAAAAAAAATAAGTTTGTGCATTGCGATAAATAAAATGCTAGAAAATTGATTAAACTTATGTACACTATCAACAGATGAAACTATCTTTTAGTGTTTTACTGGTTTTTAGGGGAAAAACTACTGAGTTTACTGATTTAAGAAAATGAAAGCTCAAATACAGGAATTTAATGTAGAATTATGGAGTTGAAAAAAAATCTAGTTTAATTTGAGGTATAAAAAATCTTTAAATAAGCGTAACATATACTCCAATATCGCAATATTGGAAAAGCATGTTGACACTATTGGCTGCATAATGAAAAATCAAGCAGCTAAATTTTAAAATTGGTCAGTTTTCATATACGGCGAAAAACAAGTCAACCCGTTGTAACTTTTATAGTGGTGTACAGATTTTAGTAAATTTTGAATAATTTTAAAGAATAATAATGTGACTAAATATGATTTAAATATGAGCTAATTTTGTTCACTGTATCAAGAAACAATAACAGAATAAAAAATGGTAATCTAATAAGAAATGACAGCGGCGCCGTTAGTGTAGTGGTAAGCGTGTCTACCTCTCACCCCAAAGGGTCTAGCACAGACACACAGACAACACTCGCAAAATGTTCATCGAACAAGCATTTAGTATCGTAGTTGGTTGTACCGCCACCTGTGCACACTAACATTCTTTCACAGATTTCTGTAAAATTTTACCGAAATCTCAACAGCTGAACGTTCGGTAAACAGTTTACAGTTTTCCTGTATTTTTTACAGATATCTGTGAAAAAATCACAGATATTTGTGAAAAGGTACAGGAAATCTTTGAAACTGTTTATCGAACTTTCAGCTGTTGCGATTTCGGTAAAATTTTACAGATTTGTGTAAACATTTCTAAGTGTGTGGCGCGCATAGTCAATTCACTTGCGTTTGACGTTTTCACACTACCGCCATCTGTTCAGCGTACTACCCACCACAGTGTGCTCAACAGATGGCAGATATGTTTTAGCGACGATATATTACAGTGAGAAATATTCAATGTGTTATATCTGTTTGTCTGTGGGCCTAGGTGCAATCCCAGTCGGACGGGATTTTCTAAGGCATACAATCTCTCATGAATTTCATAAGCGCGCATTATTAAAAAAGATTTTCGTCTAACATGGGGTAACTTTTATGCACCTCTAACTGAGTTCAGCTTCGAACCTGTTCGGATACGGTTGTGTATAAGTTTATTTCTGTTTTGTGCGTGCGTTCGCTGATTTTGCCAGATTAGCGCTGGCACTCTGCCTCCCGGACGGTTATACGTGTGTGATTGGTGGTTTTCTCGCTTTCCGAGAAGTTTTGGAATCGAAAAAGAAAACGTGATGCATCATGTTTGCAGGCATCAGAAGAAGTGTCGCTATCTGCGTTGTTTGTTTTTTTCTTCGCTTGTGCTCCCGGTACAGAAATTTGTGGCGTCGCGTGTGATAGTTTTTGATTTCAGTTTGTTTACGCGTTGTATGATTTTGTGAGCGGTCGCTTCGTGTTCGCGTCATGGAGCAATTGACTACATTCGACCAGAGGATTGATCCCCGTAGGGCGGGTCTATGATCGGAGCTACTACACCAAGCGTGACATAGCTGCTTGCAAGGGATTCAGTTGGACTGATTTGGTGAGATTGTTCCATTTTTCTACTTTTGTCTATTTAAACTTAATTTCTATGATTGCGTATCGTTTGGAATCATTTGATTCGGATGAGACTCTTAACTTGTATTTGTTTACATTGTGTTTCAATTGGTATTCTTAAGAACTTCACAAAATAAGGTTTCAATATTTAAATTGAGCAGCTCGACTAGCCTGGTGGCTGCCGCTTTTGCTTACTGAGGTGAAGACCGTCGGGGATCCACATTGTAAAGATTCCCTATTTTCAGCTTTTTTACAGGCTGGAGTTGTTGTTTGAACCATTTAGTTTATCAATTTAATTTATCTGTATAACAATTATTCACAAGCATTCTTCCAGGTCAATTCAAGAATAGTTTGATGATGATAAATCTTCCTAATATTCACATTACAGTTATGACCCGATCCTGTCAATCTCTCCGCGCATCAGACTGTTATTTTTCAATAATTCCACATAATTGTAATTTCATACCTTCCTCCTTCAAGATGAATGTTTAAGATACACATACTTTGCTAGCTGACAAAATGGGGTCATTGCTGTATAATTATTCTCTTTTTGCAGCCTTCATTCAGACTGGATCTATTGATTTAAATTATTTGAGTTTTCTTCCAGCTCTTTGATGACGGAACATCACTAGATTTATACTGTAATGATTCACTCTTACAGCTTTCACCCTGGTTTTGTCTGTTGATTTGATTTGTTTGAATTGGTTTTCAGCTCTTTGGTGTTGGCAGTCGCGGGCGATCAATTTTGCTCATGCTCATGCTCTAAGTTCATTTTCAGCATTTCGATGATGGAACGTCTTCAGATTTATATTATAATGGGGCTTGTTACGGATGTCACATCACGGTGAAAAGTTGTCACTTGTCGTCACGGTGAAGTGATTCCCAATTGATTTGTACGGTAATCACGGCTCTTATTCTGAGTATCACTTTCTTATCACCGTGTAGTGACACCCGTAATAAGGCCCAATGATACACCATTTGGTTTTGGCTTCGGGCAAATCCAAGTATAATGCATGATAACACTGATTCATTTAAAACCATGGTCGCATCACTTATCAAGGTGAATCCTGATCCAACGAACCCAACTTACTAACAAAATCTCCTTTTCTGTGTCTTTTGTTGGAAATTTCAGGGTTACATCTTCCTTATTGGGAGCTGAGGAGACATAGAGCTGCATCATATTGTATGTAAAATAATTATTATTTTCATTGCGGAATACCAGTTTTTTATCCATATAAATGTATTTTCCTTATTACGTATTTTAATGTTCTGATATATTTCATTTCTCCATTACATATGTTTACTATATATATAAATAAATACTGGGTTGGGAGGGAGCATCAGGGTATCATTTTACCTGAAACTGGACGATTGGAGTGGTATGACAACCGGAGTCTAGGAGGGAATAAACACTATCATTTTCTTTATCCTACCGATTCGATTGTGATGGTGTGAATTCTACTCCAACAGTTTCAGTGAGATTGACGCGCCCTTCTTAACAAACCATCCTGTAGGAAGCTTAATAAGTATTGCGAATTGCGTTATTCGATTTGTTGGATCGTATCGTTGGAAGGAGATTCTTAAATTCCCGTGGATTTCGCGTAAGTGTCTCTGCTTACGGGTCCACCCCATCGTTTTTGGCCCTTCATACAGCGATATTGTGAATTCAGATCGGTAGCTCAAATCGATCTTGCTATTAAGTGGAGCTGCATACAAGACAAGATCTTCGAAGGGATGGTGGCTACCTTACATACATACATACACATGAGGTAACTTTTATGCACCTCTAACTATTCGATTTTCCCAAGCGTGGATAGACAGGTGGTCCAGACACATCAGGACCCGTAGTCTTAACGTCCATGGTTTGGTCCCAGTCTGCTCCGTTTCATTTTTTTTTCGACATTATATTTCATAGGCAAATCAATGAAATTCATACCGATTTCTTGTGGCTAAAATTCATAAGTGGTTCTTATGGAATTCTTAAGTTCTTTTGCCTCAGAGCTGATCATGCCTTCCTGTGGAAGGGAAGTTAAGCCGTTGCTCCCCGGTCCATAAGTTGATTGGTCGATAGGTAGGGTCCAGGTGTAGGAGCTCCCTGGCATCGGTATCATTGGTACTCTGCACGAAAAACAAAATAGACGGAAAATAAATCAAGGAAAAATTGTTATATTAAACGATTTACACTAGAGTCGCTCTTTACGCGGGTGATACGTCCCGCGTAAAAAAAAAACCGCGTAAATTCCAAAATCCGCGTAAAAAAACCGTGTAAAAAAACCGCGTAAAAAGCGACTCCAGTGTATAACGATAAACCGCGTAAATTCTGAAATACGCTTAAAAAATCCAAAATCCGCGTAAAAAAAACCGTGTAAATTCCGAAATCCTCGTAAAAAAAACCGCGTAAAGTCGCGAAAATCAGTTTCTTCCTTAGATTTTTGAGAAAATTTTCATGTAAAAATTGTTTTTCTATCTCATCATGAAAAAAATATTGGACTCTCAGCAAACCGAAAAGTTGATGTTTTGTGGTTTTTTGAGTCCAACTTAATGCCATGATAAATTACAAAAAACATTTTTGCACGTGAACTTTCTTTAAAAAACCCGAAATATGTTTTTTTTTTAATTTTTTATATTTTTTCCCAATAATTTTAGAAAAATCAAAACTCAATTTTTATTTTCGGAGCGGTATGCTTCCCCTTAATAAAGGCTTTACCAATTAAGCCACAAATGATACCGATAATTTTTTAAATTCTTCTTACTTTTTCTGATAAAATCTGATTTAGTAATCGAAATAACTTGCCAAGTAACACAAATTCATAGAATTGTGTTGAATAAGTTGCTTTACATCCAAAAATAAGTCTTATAAAGGTTATATCAACTGTTATAGAACATGTGTAGAACTATATTTGCGAAGAATTTTTGTCTACCAAAGGGTGGAACTAGAGTCGGTGTATAATGAGTCACGCCAAGAGTGAAGCCAAGTCTACCTATTGAACTGTCAAACCGGCTACCTATCGTGCAAAGTAAACAAGCATTACGATGCTATGAAAGATCCACGAAAGGTATTGCAACTAAATATAAAATATAATCAAAGAAATGATCATATACACGCAGTGAGCATTACATTTGTCATGCGATACGGTTTGTAATGATCAGTAATGACAATTTCTACTATTTTTCTTTAAGATATTTCGACAAAATCACTGATATAATAATGATTTACTACAGAAGTTGATGCAGCTGTTGCCAAGTTAAAAGAAAGGGAATCTTTCGAAAACGGTGATGCGAGTTCAACTGTTTTTCTCTTGGCGTGACTCATTATAAACCGACTCTAGGTGGAACATATCAAAATGACAATGTAATTTATATACTAGCATAGAATCTAGTCCAAAATAAATAGTCCTATACTTGACGGATCGTGTACATCTAACCAACTTTGTTCAAGGCAGGAGCCTTAAGTTGGATAAAGGGCATAAAATAAATCAAAATCAATATTTTACCAAAATGGTCTTATCTCTATATCAACAAGGTTTTTTTTCTTCTTAATCTTGTTTTTTGTCTATCTTGTTTTCCGTGCTGAGCACCAGGGTTGAAAAAATCACCAGCATTCACTATGAAATGAATTTTTCATCCATAGTGAACTTTGATGAATTTTAGTGATTTTTTCAGCCCTGCTGAGCACCAATCCCTACTGACGGCAGGGATTCAGCTCCCAAACCTGGACCCTACGCATCGACACATCAACTCATGAACCGGGGACCAACGGCTTTACTTCCCTTCCACAAGAAGGTGTGATCAGAAACTTTATGTCTCATAAAATCCCGACGGCGACGACTGGGATATATCAACAACGTTGCTGATGATAAGAAACTTCAATTTGGCCACGATCCTACCTTGCCACTATAAAAACTCTATTTGAACTATGGCACCACCTAGAGAGTCACAAAAAAACTTTATTTGTACTCTGGTACCGCGTTGTGAGTTAATTGCTAACTAAACTGTTCACTATTCAACGGGTCTCATCCATTTGAACATTTTTGCTGGAGATAGGAAACTTTTATCTGGTCTAGATCCAGAATTATCACAAGAAGAACTTTATTTGTACTCTGGAACCAACTTGTGGGTCAATTCCCAACTAAACTATTCACCACAAAATGAGTCTTGTCAATTTGAACAACTTTGCTGAAAAAAGGAAACTTCTATCTGGTCTTGCTCCTAAGTGATCAATGGAAGAATTTTATTTGTACTCTGGCGCGACCCATTGAGTCGATACCCAACTAAAGTGTTCATTACTGAATGGGCTCATTACTGAATGAACTCATTCATTTGAACAGCATTGCTGAAAACAGGAAACTTCTATCTGGTCTCGATCCCTAGTTATCACTAGAAGAAATTTATTTGTACTCTGGCGCCTTGTATGACAATGTTTTTAAATATTGACTAATGTATGTAAATACTAACATATAATTAAGTAGTTTATCAAAAATTGTTGAACGCTTTCGTTCGAAATCTTTTTTTTTGTAGTGATCACAGTGGCAACATACACTTGCTTAAACTCTACACTGGACCCCTTTTATTGATAAAATTTGCTTCTATGAGCCTCTATTTTAAATCAACACACAGAAGTTCATAGGCTATGGTGCCCGTTTGGTCACTATTGTTTTTGTGTTGATCCAAATAGTTTTGATAATATAATTGCGCATTCTTGTTTTTTTTAAGGTTGATTTTCGTCCCAGTCTTGTCTTCTGTTGTCATTTTGTCTTGTATATTAACCCCCACTTGTCTTGTGTATTATGTCAACTTGTGTCTATTGTCCTTCCCCATCTGTTTTAAACTCGTTTTGTTACTCTGTCATGACTAATTTCATTGATATATAAAAAATAATAATGTCAATTATAGGATAATATGGTTATTTTTCGATTACTTTTTAAAAGGGACGCACCACCTCCTGTAAACAATGCATCCGTTCCCTTGAAAAAGTTATCGAGATTTCTACTAATTAATGAATTATTGACAATTACCTATCATGATCCTTGGCTCCACCATGATTTTTACTTACCACTTTTTGATTATTTATCAAATACCTCTCCGAGTATATAACGCCAAGATGCCTTGTTGGTTTCTGGTCTCATTTGGATTGGTCCGGAATTTGTTTGATATCCTGTTCGAAGTAATTATATTCCTTCTACTTAGTCCATTGAAATCACGTTATATGTTTGAGTTCCAGCTCCATATGATTCGCCATTCATAAAGATAATGGGTTAACATGGAGAAAAGCATACATAAAGGTAGATTAGTATTAGTTGTATTTGATCCAAACAATAGAAAGAAGCATAGATATATCAGTAGGAAAATAAAACTAATGTATAGCTAAAAGTGCAATGGATGAGTGTTAGTTCCGGGATCATTTTAGTGCTAAGAGTTATGTTAGTTTTGATCCGTATTCAGCCCCTCCAGTACTATTTACAGCAATTGTGATAAAATTATGTGACACTGCTACTACTACTACTACTACTACTACTATGTTAGATGTATGACTTGTCAATTTTCGCTAGAGAAGAATACTGTTTTCTAACGCAACGCAATGTTTCAATGAAGGTGTCTTTCAATAAATCACTCAATTAGATTTTTGAAAATTTGCTCAAAAGGGTTTAGTCGACACATCATACCTTACCGAAAACTAAAGCACAACAATCCTAATTCTTATATCTAACCTATCAACATATTTAACACATCTTTCCTAAAACTTCACTTATTCGTAAGCGCCTGATTGAAGATATGACTTTCGCTATTGACATTGCCTGTAATTAACAAATATACTAAATAGGAAGATTTATTATAAAACTTCAAAGGCTAGCCGCCTCCCTAAGCGGACCCCCCGCGTCCTATCTCTTATGTTAATTGACTTTCTGAATTATCTTATTGAAGTTCATTTGATGATTATTTAGTTTTATTTAATAAATAACTGAAATCTCGAATCTACCCACACAATCATAACTCATGCTTGTAAATTAAAATTGAATGTGTTTCAAGTACTTCTGGCTTTGACATATATTATTTATATCTTTATTCGTCCCAGGTGACACCTTCAAGTGACTAAAATGCTTCACTTTTTCCTAGCTAATTTTAAATTGTATATTGTATAGGGTATATGTTCCAATTACGCTCTCACGTTTCCACTATGTCGCACCACAAAAATACATATGGGTATGTAACAATAGAAGCACACCCCAGTGGAAATCCCGAGTCATAGTTCAAACAGTTATCCCAAATCAAAATGATGCACATATAAAATTAGTTACAATACCATGTACAAAAATGGTGTTTAACATTGTTCCCTGAGTAATACCTCAATGAAAACAACAATGAAAGCTTGTCACGCAAATAGAAGGAGCACTGTTGGACACTTTCTGAAATATTTCAATAGTATAATTCCCTTGCAAACCCAAATAAATCTATCTGCGTAAAAATAAATAAAATAGGAGTGATTGCGGCAAAACCCGCCAGTATCACACCCAGCGTCAGTGCCTATACGTAAGCGTACTACGACGCGGCTCTCAATCAAAGGAGTAACAAGTGTGATACTATCACTGCTAGACTAGATCTGTAGTTCTCTCATGCAGTGGTTTATCAGAGAGGGGAATCTTAGTAATCCCCATTGCCTGCCCATGACGCCATTCTATCGCGGCATTAACCAGCAACGCCGGCCATAAACCTACCGTCTCCAACACTCCACTATAAAGCATGAAATTAAGCCCGCCCACCAACAGCAAGGTGCAAAAACTAGCCAAGGGGAGGGTTGAACGCTTTCGTTCGAAATCAAACGTAATTCATTTGTCAATTTTTGTATGAATTCGATGAAAATTAGCATAAAATATAATCCAACTCTCTTATGAAACTTATTTCTAATTTCTAATAAAACTTAAGGAATTCAATAGAAACGCAAACGTAAAATACAATTCTTAGCTGTTACGCAAAGCAAAATTAAGCCTAAACTACATATACACAAAAATTCTAAATGCAATTCAAAGATTTAACTGATGAAAAGTATTAATTATTTACACGGTGGATTATTAACAACGGTTATTTTAATTTTACCCGACAATAGAGCATTTTCCAAAACGTTTCTGATTCAACTCATGGATAAAATTTGACAGGAGGTGGTAACCTAACGGTTGGTTGTGAGAAGCAATATCAATAACATCAAATTCTGTCAGGCAAACCCAGCTCCTGTCGTTTCGTAAAATGGACTATTGTTTGAGACTAATATTTCTGACTGAAAGTGATATCACCCCGCGGCGCGTGCTAGCCCACTTTCGGAATCTTTCTAATTTTACATTCAAACTATGGTAAGAAAGGGTTTGATCTCAACATGGACCTGTGTATGCTAAAGCCCTACAGTAAAAGTATGGACGGCTGTCAAAAGTTCTTCCAATCGAACCGTCAAAATGCACCGGTTTGGTCGATTGGATTAGTTTTTTTTTTAGTTTTGTGGTAACAGTCGTCCATACTTTAACTAGAAGGCTTTAGTTAATGCTTGTTGATGTTGATAATGCTGACCAATCAGAATTGATGGATTTAAATTATTTAGGATCATCATCCTGATAATCGTTTTTGTGAACGACAGGCTCCCTGCGATACATTGAAGAGTTTTTTTTCCTGTAGCCTTCACATTCCGCTACTGTGCAGAGCTTTTTTTCCTGCTGATTTCACTCTTTCCTAGGAATTAAAGTTTTTTTTCCTTCTGGATTGTAAATTCTCTATTACTTTTCCGAAGGGACGTATCTGCTTTTATAAACAATGTATTCGATCGTCGATTTGACGTAACTGGTAACTCACCCACGCATACTAACACCACTATCGGGTAGGGGGAAATCTTGCGTATCTGAAGGGGCGATCATGATGATCATGCGTGGGCGAGCTAGCAGATACGCCTCATCGACGTTCCATTGTTTGCAAAAGCAGATACGTCCCTCCGAAAAAAATATTCGAGAATTTTTTAACTGCTTTGATACTAGGGTAGGTGTACCAGTTATGGTGCGTTGGTGTGTTCCTATTATGGACTATGGAGATTCCATAGGCCATAATTAGAACACACCATAATAGAAACGTATAGTCGTAACTGGTACACCTACCTTAGTGTTTATTTATTTGCCTGATGTTAAATGGATCAATCAGAGATGCAAAGAAAGGGTTAAACGGCTAGTGCACTGAATACAAACGTATTGAAACAAGAATCGAAAAATTATTTGAAATCATATTCAAATTTATCTCGCTGTTGGTTGTTTTCCAAGATATCTCGATTACTTTTTCGAAGGGACGTATCAGCTTTTGTAAACAATGCATTTGGTCGTCGATTTGACGTAACTAGTAGGTCGCCCACGCATACTAATACCACTATCAGGTAGGAGAAAAATTCCCCTATCAGTGGGTAGTGTTAGAATGTGTGGGCGAGCTACCAGTTACGTCAAATGCATTTTTTACAAAAGCTGATATGTTTTTTTCGAAAAAGTAATCGATATATACTCTTTCTGTTTCTATATGAAGCAACATTAAAAACAAAATCTAAAAAGTAGGTATGTTTGAAGAATCATTACTGAACTAAATTACCTATTTAGGAATTTCCATAGGCCATAATAGGAACATACCACAACATGAATGCACAGCTATTACTGGTATACCTACCCTAGTATCAAAGCAGTTCAAATATTCTCGAATATTTTTCGAAGGGATGTAACTGCTTAGGACGCCCACGCATCCACTACCATCAGATCCGGAGAACTTTGAGATTTGGGCGTAATTGCTTTGTAAGCAATCACGTCTATCACTGATTTCTCGTGAATTGAAACTCAATCTCGCGAATAAACCATACTAAATGATAGAGGAATCATTTATCTACCTGTTTGTGCCGTTAATTTTTTGGATTGAGCCTTAATTTGCGAGAAATCGGCGATTGACGTGTTTGTTTACAGAAGCAATTACGCCCTAATCTCAAAGTTCTCCGGAGATACTGAAAATTTTCCCCTACGCTACTGTGTTACCTGACTTATAACGAATATACGTTGTATTCGAGTACCCCGAATACAACGTATGACTCGTCAAATTTTGCATAGCATTTGTAATGTAAAATTAGACGAACTATACGATGTATTCATGTATTCGGGGTACTCGTATACAACGTATATTCGTTATAAGTCAGGTAACACAGTAGTGGTGTTAGTATGCGTGGGTGAGCTACCAATTAAGCCAAATAAACGATCAAATATATTGTTTACAAAAAAAGATACGTCCCTTCGGAAAAGTAATCGAGAATTTACAATCCTTCCCTGCTGCATTCATTTCTAAAAAAAAGAGTGAAATCAGCAGGAAAAAAGCTCTGCACAGTAGCGGAATGTGAAGGCAGCAGGAAAAAAGCTCTTACCTACGAGAGGCATAGCAGCGCCGGACAGCACAAAAAAAATCGTGTGTGCTCTGCGATCGTGAAGCTTTTTTCCTGCTTGCTTCGCATTTTGCTGCTGTACCTACCTACATTTTGTTCCTGCTTACTGTTAAATTGGTGGACTGGGTAATATGTTCATCATATTCAATGTAGCGCAGGGAGCCTGTTGTTCACAAAAACGATTATGAGGATGATGAACCAAAACGTACATCAATTCTGATTGCTCAGCATTATTAACAACAACAAGTAAGGCAGTTCGCAATGCTGTTGTATTTTATAAGGACTGTTTCAATTTGAAACTAGAACAGAAACGCACCTCTCGCAATGCTGAGTTGCAGTTTCATTATTCGAGCACTATTTTGCACCAGATTTGCAACTGCTCGACAATTCTGTTTTATTTCTGAGCGAGTTTGAAACACGAATGGAACTCTGTTTCAAATTTCTGTATGTATTTAAAGATGTTTCGAAGAGCTTCACAAAAAAACTCTATGAACTTCATAGAGAAAAGTAAAGTTTATGGAACTTGATGATTACAAACATCTTTTAGAACTGTGCGTTGCGCTGATCGTGTTGCAGTTTTATTTTTGACAGTTTCAAATTATAGAATTGTCAAGTCGTTTAAAACAATTTTGAAACTCAGCATTGCGAACGGCCTCAACAGCAAACCAAAGCAAAAAAATCCCTTTCTTAAACGTCGAATGAGAACGACCCAAATTTGAGTTTAGTTCACTCATAATCGCCAAAAGTGCAGGAACTCAGTGATGAGTAAAATTTGTCTCATGGCTTACTGTGGAAAACCTAAAAAATCTGCCGGAAAATGAGGAAATTGACGAAAATTTTATTCAGTCTCGGAGTAGTACCAATAGACTGAGTGAATCCAATCTTTACTTTTCTCAAATTCGGGATTTTTTTCCCTGGAAAATCCTGGAAAAAGCCAGGAAAACATGAGGCAAATTTACTCATTGCTGAGTTCCAGCACTTTTGGCGATTATGAGTGAACTAAACTCAAATTTGGGTCATTCTCATTCGCCGTGTAACATAGTTTGAATGTAAAACTATAGCGAATTCGTTTATTATTCAGTTCCAACCTAGATCGGGTATCGAGATTGGGTCTGCTTGTTTTCTGACAAACGTCAGTTTGATCGTTTGTTTTTAAAACCCAGCTCAGGTTGAGGTTCGCACTGACAAAAAGTTCGGTTTCGCACTGGGTTGGAACTGGTTCCAACCCCTATAATAAACGAATTCGCTATTAGAAAGATTCCGAAATCACGCACCGCGGGGTGATATCACTTTCAGTCAGAAATATCAGTCCCACACAATAGTCCATTTTACGAAATGACGGGAGCTGGTTTGCCCGACAGAATTTGATGTTATTGATGTTGCTCCTCACAACCGTTAGGTAACCGCCTCCTGCCAAATTGTAATGCGGTATTGCGGTGCTTTATAAGCCACCGTGTTAAAAATTAAAAATTTTCATCAGTTGTAGTTGTAGTTCGAATTTGAATTTTTTTTTTTTTTTGTATATAAGTTTAGGCTTAATGTTCGTTTGAGTTACAGTTTAGAATTGTAATTTTAGTTTGCGTTGCCATTGAATTAGTTACGTTTTATTAGGAATAATTTTTATACGTGTAGTACGTTTTGAGTTGAGTTAAATTTTAGGATAATTTACATCGAATTCGTAAAAATTTCTAGGCTAGGATTTTGAAATAAATTTTAGGTTAATTATTTTTTATTTCGAATATTTTAAATCTTGTCATAGGAATATTTAATGATGCTGAAGTAGGCGAGGGGCACGCAGTACAAAGAACCGGTGCGTATGCAATCAAAAGTACTTAAAGTAATTAATGCGTTTTGAAGCAGTACTGACGGTTATTAAAATTATCTATCCGTAATTAATGTAATTAGAAGTATTGAAAATGTAGTTAATGTAAACAACTGTAATTAATGGAGTTAAAAGGTAGTTAATGTTCTACATTGTGTTTTAATGTAATTAAAGCAGTAGTTAATGGAATTCATTTAATTACAGCCGTTGCCTGCGTTGGAGTTAAAGGTTAAAGGCCCCTACTGTGCTACCTGACACATAACGAATATACGTTGTACCTCGGATATAACGTATAGTTCGTCTAATTTTACATTGCAAATGCTATGCAAAATTAGACGAGTCATACGTTCTATTCGGGGTACTCGTATACAACGTGTATTCGTTATAAGTCAGGTAACACAGTAGGAAGTAGGTACATGGTTCGGTTAATTGAATTTTAATTTTATGAGATAATATTGCAATTTCTCGTGTACATATTTAAAAGTTTTGAAGTTGTTTTTCGTTTTGGAATTTATTTGAAATTATTCCAAAATTGTAAAATAAAAAGATTATAATTTTTATTATTTTGTCTATGTGGACAATTTTCCACGAAGTTCATCATCTCTCAGACCGAAAGGTAGGATAATTATCGAAGAAATAATTAAGCAGGTTATGGAACAAGCTATGGCAGGAAATGCACAAATAAAAACCAATCAAGGTAAAAAATTGTCGAAAATTGTGGGTGTTAGCGAAATTGAAATTAGTAATTATTTTGGTATGTACTACACTGCCGTTATACGCATAAGAGTCCCATGGTGCATAAGGATTGCATAGAACATTGGACAGTTATGAGTATAACGGCAGTACACTCGCTACTAAGTTATTGCGTAGCCTTAACAATTTCCGAAAAAAAAACTAATTTAATTCTATGTTAGTAATTACATATATTAGTTAAGGCCCAAACGCAATGTGGGCGGAAGCGGAACGGAAACGGAAAGTTTGACAGTTGTCACAAATGACATCAAGCTGCCTAACCGAATTCGATTTAATTCTAACTTGTTTTCAATCCGACAAGTAGGCTTTACTCTGATCGGGCTTTTCCGCTTCCGCTGTCATTGCGCTTGGGCCTTAAATGTTAAAAAAAAAGGTACTCACCAGTGCATCTTTTGAGCTGCAGTTCTACATGAACTTGGTCCACTTCTCATGGTGGATTCGAAGTCACTGGTACACTCTCGAGCTGTTTGTTCGTTTTTCATTCCTCGACATCAGTATTTCGCGATGATCAGTCAGAGATTACAAGTTCTTTCCCACGCTATTTTTGTTGTTTTTTTTCGATTATTTTGGAAAAATCTAAAACGAAAGGGAACAGGATTAGTTCAAGATAAATCAATTTAATTTACCTAATACTCCTAACTCTCCGATTGCCTTCGTTGCAAATGGCAATCAATCGTAATCGGTCGGGTTGTTTGGGGGCACTGGATTTGTCGCGCGGCCGCTGGTGTTCCGTGGAGATGTCTGGTATCAACTTGCTCGTCGTAATTTTTTTTGCCAGTTCAGTTCCACGATGAAATCTGTAGATAAAAAAATATAATTAATATATGTTATATCAACAACAATAAAAACCGAATACTCTACCGCTTAATTAGCATTGCGATATTAAATATGGAAATTTGAGTCGATTTTATCATTCACACAAACTGGTAGAAAACAGGAAACTAATCGGATGTTTTGATTATTTTCCTTTCGTTTGACTTCGTCGTCACTGAGATTATAGTATCTTAGACAAGGTAACTTAAATAAACACTAGTATCAACAACAGTTCAAAAATTTACAATGCAGCAGAATTTCCAGGAAAGAGTGAACTCAGCAGGAAAAAAGCTCTGTACAGCAGCGGAATGTGAAGGCAGCAAGAAAAAAGCTCTACCTATACGAGAGGCGTAGCCGCGTCGGACAGCAAAAAAAGAATCGTGTGTAATCTGATGCGATCATCCTTGTGAGAGCTTTTTTCCTGCTTGCTTCGCATTTTCTGTTACGCCTCTCGTAGGTAAGAGCTTTTTCCCTGCTGTCTTCACATTCCGCTGCTGTACAGAGCTTTTTTCCTGCTGAGTTCACTCTTTCCAAGAAATAGAGCTACCTATTTCCTTGTTGGATAGTATATTTTTTAACTTCTACTGCTAGTGTTTTTTATTTGCCTGATGTAGTCACAAAAAGCTATCACTAAAAGGACATTATTTCTACTATGACACCACCTTACGAACCAATTCTGAACTAAATTATCAACCGCGGACGAATATTGTCCAGCTGCACAACTTTGCTGAAGAATGAATTGATCTGGTATAGTTCAAGAACTATAGGTAAACTGTGGGTTTGTAAGACGGACAGTTGATTGGTTGACGAATCAGCTATTGAGGTTTTGCTTTGGGGTAAGACGGACAATGCCAATAATTTCATAAGAAACAGTTTTCTGTGTTCAAATTTGTTTCATATTGTGGATGGCTTGAATATATCTACATATATATGCAAAATAGATTTGAATGCTCATGTGACTTTATGAGACACATGGTGAGTTGCAGATCTGTCTCTGTAAGAAAAAAAAGTGTTATTTATTAAGATTCAACACACATCCGTACAACGGTACATACGTACAGTTTCATTATGCATGAGTTTAACCTATAAAATACTGATATTACCAGCTAACTGTAATTTGTACATCCCACATTTACAGCAGCAGTTTCGCAGGTATACACGCGTGGAACCTCACTATCGAAACATACATTTTAACTACCTACATACTTATTTTTTTTTTATCATTTTTTAAATGTTTCTTCACCAATCGCAAGAAGAAGTGTTACACCGTTATACAGTATAACTTGGAATACTAAAACTATTTGTTTCATCTCACAATCTCGAAACGCGTGTACATGTAGTGCACTAGCGTGACTGCTCAAAAGCCCTTTGTAGGCATCTTTTATTGATCAATTTAAACGCCAGTAGCAATTCTAACAAATTTGAATTCAGCAGGGTAAAAACTGGAACAGTGTACTCAACAGGAAAATATATATATATTAGGTACCTTTAGACCAGAGTGAATGCGAGGCGTGGCCGTCAGAATCATGAGTTAAGCTCCTGGCAGAGTGAAAACTGGGGGCCGAGCCGAAATAAATAATTGTTATTCCTTTTGTTGTTGAATGTGGATGTGTGCTTTCTGAAAACAACATTTTGTTTTAATTAAAATTATTTTGAAAATATATTAGACACAAATTTTTACGTTTCTCCAACTTCGGTACGATCGGTACCCAGCTCAAGATATCTGCGGGTAGGATCATGTAAGAAAACGTTGGTTGTGTACTTCGTGGAATTCATTTCTGGATTGAATTTGCGTATGACACACTAAAGGAAGTTATACCAACAATCACGTCGATTTATTTGATGCGTACTGTGCGCAATCTTAAATTCCTGTTAAAAATAATACTAGCAAAAATCAAAATACACATCCCGATAGACATTTCTCGCACATAAATATAATAGTAAACTTGAAAACCTAACCGACTTATCCGCGGGTGAAGCAATGGATAATGGAAATGCGGCTGGATCAAAAACTGGATCATAGTTGTTTCGTGTTCGCTTAGAATCTGGCCACCCTGCCGTAGGCTCGATTTCATAATAAAAATCTAGTAGGAAAAAAGCTTGCAAAAGCTTTTAATGGTTATCTTTTTCACAAACAGGTGGCGCCAAGTGCAGCTCGAAAAAAAATTTCTTGCTCGACTTTTTTTTCCTGCTCGTTTAGCAGCAGTCACATTTGCCTGCTGTTCAGAGCTTTTTTCCTGCTCAGTTCACACTGAGAGCTTTTTCCCTGCTGGATTGACAATTTTGAATATAAAAGTGCAGTGATGCCAAAACTACAGAATCGATCTCTGTATGTAGATTTATGCTTAAATTAAACTAATTGTAAATAAATACATCATTTTAATGGTTGTATATAATTCGTTAATTAATTCAAAAACAAACATTCATATGAGTCTATTAGTCGTTATTAGTTAAATAGAGGGCTAGATAAACATTGCAAAAGGTCCTATCTGCATTGATTGATTCTCTTCACCGACTTTCTCTTCCGTTAATAATTCAGCTGCAAAACCTTTCCCTTATTGTATTTGACGTTTTGGATGCTAGATAAGAATCTCCTTTATCAAAATATCTTGTAAAATTAGCGCGAAATCTGTTTGCATAACAGTGGTTATCAAAAGAGAAAGTCGACGAAGAGAATGGATCAAAGCAGATAGGACCATTTGAAATGTTCATCGAGAGGTTATTGTATTTTGTATTTGTAGTTTTCTCGTGAATAATTTATATATTATTTCATAGGTAAAATGAATAAAATGATTAGGTAGATTCAGGGAAGGTTCGGATGTTTTCTGAAAGCAGTTAAAGAAGGTTTCGAAAAAATATTATTTGAGTTTAAAGATCCAGCAATGGACTAGACAAATTTAATGGGTACGCTGGGATTTCGATGTTGAATCACCTGGACTCATCAAACATACAGACATATTTCTACCTTGGAATCGCAGAGAACTGATCGGAACTTTTAATTAACAACAGAATCTATCATGTGACACATCAAACCAGTTTTATTAAAACTTAAGTGTATTAAATGATGCTGGATGCCCAGTTAGACCAAATCCAATCCATTTGTAATAAAGTTCTAGGTGAGATAATGGGCCTTATTAAGGGTGTCACTACACAGTGATAAGGAAGTGATATTCGGAATAAGGGCCGTGATTGCCGTACAAATCAAATGGGAATCACTTCACCGTGACGACAAGTGACAAGTTTTCACCGTAATAAGCCCCAATACGTGCCATTGTAATATGGTAATATACTCGATAATATAATAAAAAACAACGATTTAGATATTTTTCAAACTGCGAATTTTTTTAACCCAAAATTATTAGGTGAACTACTGATCTGAGTGCTATCTTTAAAAAGTTCAAGAAAATATACCATTAGTGATATCACCCCGTGGCGCGTGTTAGCCCGCTTTCCATCCAGAATTATTTCAGACATTTCTTAGTAAATGGCTAAAACCTAACATGAATCGGAATCTTTTAAATTTTAAATTTTTAAAACTATAGTAAGAATGGGTTTGGTTTCACTATATATGGATAATGGCCTATTAAGGCTTGTTACCAGGCATGGAAAATCATTTTCATTCATTTGCCTCTAACTTTTTTTCATCAACAGCAATCCGCAAAATGATGTATAGAGCTTTAGTAGGCTTTTTTTTATTAGCTACAACTTTTGCCCATAGCTCAAATCTGTATCTCCTATGCATCACGAATTAGAGCGGGTAGAACTTGTTACAGTTTTTCAGTGAATGTAAAATACATTCACTAAAAAACAGTAGTGGCTTCTGTTCGCTCTGGTTCGTCGTCATTCATAAGATTTTTAACAAAAGTTGTAGCTAATAACAAAACCTACAAAAGCTCCATACATCATTTTGCGGAATTTTATTGATGAAAAAAGTTAAGGGCAAATGAATGTAAATGAATGCAAATGATTTTCCATGCCTGCTTGTTGCTGTTCATAATAATGATTAATCAGATTTGTTGTATTTAAATCGGTTAGGTATATCATGCCTGCGCCGGTGGTGACTGCTTCTAACCTCAATGGGTCTGGGTTCAATCCCAGGTCGGTGGAAATTTTCTGTGGTTTAAAAATCTCTGATCACATCTTCCTTCGGAAGGGCAGAAATGCCGTTGGTCCCAGCCCATGTGTGTTGAATGGGTGCGATATCCTACGCAGGGTGTGGAAGCAGCCTTCCTGCACATTCGATGGGCAATCGATGTCCGTCGGTGATTGACACTAGATTGCGGAACAAAGACCGAAGTAAAATAAAGAGATTAAGAAGAAGAAGAAGGATTGTTGATGTTTTTCTTTATTTTTGTGATTTTTAGCCGTAGGCTAGTTCATCACATAAAGAAGAAGGAGGAGATTACATATTGCTATTATTGCCGTATTATTTCCTATACGGCAAACGCCATCCGCCAATTCAACACGAATAGGGTGTTTACACTTATGCTATTTCTTTTTTTAAAGCGTTTATTTTTCCAGGCTCATTTGCCGTAGCTTTGCGGAGCCGATATTCATCGTTTGGGTTACAAAATTACTTAAAACTAACGTTAGTAAAGCGGGGGCCGATTACTCGCGGCTATCTCGAGCTTAGGGGTAACAAATTTACTTATGCTATTTCACTAGCGCTAATTAGCCAGCTGCTAGCAAAAAAAACTCACCAGCACAATGTAAACAGGGCATCAGCGTCTACCAGCATGATTTTCAGGAGCAACTGAAATTCACGCTAGTTGGCTAGTACACTAGTGCTAGCTAATCCGCACAGATGTAAACACTTCATAAGCAGGAAAACAAATGTAGGTACAGTAGCAAAATGCGAAGCAAGCAGGAAAAAAACTCACACAAGGACGATAGCAGAGTACAAACGATTATTTTTTTTTGCTGTCTGTGCCACGCCTCTCATATTCACTCTGCTGTATCAAGTAGGGTAGAGAACTACTTCAGCCTAATCGCCCATTTTGGGCCTATCGAGCAGAAAACATCAAATAAATCCATGATTTCAGAGTTAACAAGTCAATTGTGCGTATGGAACTTTAGCTAATAAGGTGATATGAAGGTTGGCACCCATTATTCCCAAAAACAAAAGAAGCGCTCCGACCGAATTAATTTTTATCTTCATCCGATAGGCCGAAGTTAATTCATTGGCGTTTCAATGGCGTTTCAATGCGTTAGGCCGAGTTTAGAATCCGTAGGCCGAGTTTGGCGTCAAGAAGCAGTGTTAGACTTTTGACAATATCTCAACGATTGGTTTCTCTTTATCAAATCTTACCGTATACGGAAAGGTAAATAAATTTTGAAGCCATCAGTAATAATAACATTCCGTTTCTTGCTAAACTGCGCTTGATTAAGAAATACTAAGTGCGGGTTGTGCTTAATAGGCCGGAAATGAGGTAGTTAACCCTAGTAGGTAAGAACTTTTTTCCTGCTATCTTCACATTTCGCTGCTGTACAGAGCTTTTTTCCTGCTGAGTTCACTGTATCGAAGAAAATAGAGCTTTTTCCCTGCTGGATGGTACATTTTTGAACTGCTACTACTAGTGTTTATTTATTCGCTAGTGTTTGATCATACTAATGTTGATGGCTGAAGTTTAAAATTATTTAAGTTAATCAACATATTAGCACGAAGTTGAAATATTAATTGAAAGTTGTAACAAACGAAGAAAAAAGCGATATTGATTAAAGCGAATTCTTATTACAAAGAGGGGATTTTTTTTCGTTTGGTATATTTTCATCAATTTCTCAATAGTAATTGAATATAGGGGAAATGTCTCTAATTGTTGGCCTATGTATCTAATATTGGGCCCATCGCTAAAAATCTGCTATTTATCAATTTTATCTAGATGAACGCGTTATTGGGACGTTACTAATGAATATTTTTGGTTGCTATTGAAAATTTAGTCGATTGCTGAATTTATGTATGGGCAGAAATTAGGGACACTTAGGCCGAACATAAGCTGCATTTCCCCTATCTAATTTATTTTTGGTAGATTGCATCTTAGGATCTTTGTTTAAGCACAGACAACCAGATATAAAACTTGCATGTTTTCATCGAATACGCATTTAACGGTCAATTTGCGTTTGACGTTTACACACTACCGCCATCTGTTGATAGTACTGACCATTACCATTACCATATGGCGGCAATGTTTTAATGACTAGGTCTTATAGCAAAAAATACTCAATGCGTTATGTTCGTTTGCCTGTGGTTTATTGGTACGTATGCGGAGTTTTCAAAAATATATGACGATACCCATTCAGTAATGAGCAGTTTAGTTGGGAATTGACTGGTTAAAGAGAGGAAGATAAAATTAGATAGAATTCTCCAGATTGCCAGATTTGCCTTCAGCAAATGTGTTTACCTGGATAAGACCATTGTGGCAGTAAACATTTGAGTTGCGAATTTACTTGCATT
Source organism: Ochlerotatus camptorhynchus (assembly GCF_037179485.1). Taxonomy (NCBI): domain Eukaryota; kingdom Metazoa; phylum Arthropoda; class Insecta; order Diptera; family Culicidae; genus Ochlerotatus; species Ochlerotatus camptorhynchus. Next base: position 45,734 of record NW_027041029.1, read on the forward strand.
TACAAGAGTACGAGATCCGTTCATAGCGAGCAGTTTAGTTTAGAATTAATTCGTCAGGTGGCACTAGAGTAAAACATTGTTCTTTTAGTGCTAATTGCTAACTTGACCAAACTCGAGACCAGTTAAGACATTCCTTTCTAAAGAAAAGTTGATAAAATTGGCTTGATTAGTTTATTAATAAACAGCTCCGTTAAAAATTGACTCAGTAGGTGGTGCCAGAGTGCGAAATTTGGACTGCTAGTTAAAGTATTTAAGAATTTAGCGTTATGATTTGTGGCAAGCCTGTGTGAAAAAAATTAAAGCAATTTATATTAATTTTCATTTGAATAGCGTAGATGTACGAGTTATGGCTATACATTACATTTATGGTGTATCCCAGTAATGGCCTCGAAAGGAATTCCATTTGCCAATCTTTGGAATTTATTACTCTAATGGAAAATATCCATTCTGGAGAATGTTACTATCACTCAAAAAATTTAACACATATCTAATGGATGAAAACCATCTGAATTTCACATAGCTTTCATGTGATCACATAGCTAAAAATCCCACCACAAAATCACATGAATATTATGAGGCCGATGAAATTCATATAAAAAAATCATATAAAATGATCGCATAAATGTCATGTGAAATTCAGATGAATTCCATTAATTTTGTTTATGGATGAAAATCATTTGCGTTTCCAATGGAAGCTACATGAAAACTTTTTTCGGTGTAGTCCATTGTGAGAACTGTAATTTCATTTGCTGTTAAAAAAAAGTACAAAGTTTGCAAGAAATCGGTTGTATTTATGCCATTTTTTGTGTGTAAATTATTAACATCCATCAACATCCATACCTCTTAATCCAAAGATCACGAGTTCAAATCTCGCCACCGGGCAAGTCATGAATGATCCAAGAGCGTTAAAGTGATTTAACACGGCGGTGGTAATTCAGTTCAGTACTGATTCTTCAAACCTACTTTTTAGATTTTTTCAAATGTTTCTTCATGTATATAGAGAAGAGTATATCTTGGAATACAACCAACACCGAGATGAATTTTAATATGATTTAAACTTTTTTTTCGATTTTTGTTTCAAAACGCGTGTATTCAGTGTGCTAGCCGTTTGACCCTTTTTTGTATGCATCTTTTATTGATCAATTTAACATCAGCCAAATAAATAAACACTAAGGTAGGTGTACCAGTTATGGCTATACGTTTCTATTATGGTACGGTACCTTCTAATTATTACCTATGGAATCTCCATAGGCCATAATAGGAACACACTACAACATGAATGTATAGCTATTACTGGTACACCTACCCTACACTCAAAAAATAAATCACATTTCCAATGGAAAATATCCATTAGAATTTCACATAACTTTCATGTGATCTCATCAAGGAATCAAAAATATCTCCAAATGACAAAATAACAAACGATCAACGAACCGAATAATAACGCTATGTCAGAAGTGGAAAACAATAATGATATAATCTTCACCGTTCTTTTTCATGACAAGCTCGTGCGACCCAACTCATTCGGGGCGGTAGAAGGAAACGAGCAAATTGTTGGCAAGCTGCTTCACGAAGTAAAGCCGAAGATGATACACGTGTGTTAATGGGATTTTTTTTGTTATGTCTTTTCCCGATTCATATCAAGCTATGTCCTCATCCGTGTATATTGCAACAAAGCAGGCAAGCAATATATCATTATCCTTCTACAGCGCCCATTACACATATCAATATATTGACAATAAATTGACATACTGACAATATTATTGAAAAGGTGATAGTGAAGACGATGATTGATGACAAGTATTGACGAAAAGTTGATTTTAATTTTCACTTTGTCAATACTCAGAATGAATTGACAAAAAACAGTCAATTTCGCCATCAATATCATCAATATACGAATATTGACAACATTAATACGTTAGAAGCCTTTTTACCTCCATGTATTAATTTCAATATTATCTGTCTCAATTTCCCCACACAAGAAACATGGATCAGCGAAAGAAAGTGTGTTTAGAGTTAATGTTTGCATTCGAGTCCAAACAGAAACGATTGCTGGACCTGTATGTATTGGCGTTGACGGCGACTCTGTAGCTCTTTACTCCTATGAGAAAATCCATAAGCAAACGTCAGACTGTGCGTGAAACATGGCGGACTTCGTACTATCCTTTCACTCCATCGAAAATTCCCATAAGAAACTGTCTACATTTGCTGGAAGAGCAAATTTTTCGACAGTGCTGTCAACGCCAATAGAAAATACTAGCTACACACTGAATTCGGATCACCCAAAGTTTTGCCGGGTTTTTGAACAGCTGAAAAAGTTGGTAAAATTTCTAATGATCGCTACTCGAAGGAAATCAATAAAATCGACAAATTTGATTTGTATCATTAAATGGGGATAGTCCGTACATTTTCGGAATAAATTTCTAAATTTTTAATTTTTTCACTGATTTGTAAATTTTAACCCAACAATTCCGTAGTTAAAAAAATACCAAAAAGTGGAGTCCTGGTTTAGAAGATATATATAGAAACCAATTTGCACCCAACATTTACGTATACTTGCACATTTTATATTAATTTTTAGGATTTTTAGAATAAATAGTGTTTAATAATAATCTATTCCAGGTCTATTCTTAAGTTCCCATATAAAATAAAAAGAATTTATTTACAGAATGATGTAAGAACTAGGTGATTAATTAAAGCATCCAATTTTATTTTTGATATCACTGAACTCTCCTGTTTCGTTAGAACAATAATGTTTACCTAATGTTATCCATACATATCTATAATGCTTAGTTTTATCATAATGATACACTCGTTTTATCATTTATTAACTAATGACCAAAAGACGTGCAAGAAAGTTAATGTAGGTCATATAAACTGTATTAATGGCCACACATATAGTTTATTAATTAACATAGGAAGTACCGTGAACGTGGGTTATTCTGCGTGAGCTGTAATTCCGCGGACTTGTCTTTAAAATATCAAATTGGTACACCAAATATTGTAACTGTTTGACAGGACACAGAAAATGCACAGAACCACAGATCACATGACATGTACTTCCAAATAGTTCGAATTTAATCAAATCGATTGTCGAGTGCGCGGAATTACTACAATTGAATAACCCACGTTCACGGTACGCAGTTTCCTAAATAGAAACTATCATGCTGATGTTTTGGTAAACATTCATAAATGAAAATCATGCATATAATAATTAATTTACGTTACGTGTAAGTATGTGAAACGCTGGTAGTATTTATTTTATTTTAAAGTAAAAAAATAACATGATTATGCTTGTGATTTTGTAGAAAATGTACATCCATATAAACGAAGCCTGGGTGATCGGTGACTGTAAAAAGATACATTTTTTCGAGGGGGACGACTCTTTTTTTTTTTCCTTTGGTTTGTTTTTTCCGTCGATCTTGTTTTCCGTGCTGAGCACCAATGCTACCGACGTGCCAGGAAGACAGCTCCCACACCTGGACCTTACCTATCGACCCATCAACTCATGAACCGGGGACCAACGGCTTTACTTCCCATCCGAAGGAAGGCGTGATTAGAGATGTTATGCCTCAGAACATCCCGGCGGCGCCGACTGGGATTGAAACCAGGCCTGCTGGGGTGAGAGGTAATCACGCTTACCACTACACCACCGGTGCCGTTGAGGGGGACGACTCTATCTACGATGCAGAAAAGATTGTGTTTTGCTGTGGCTAGCTGTGCGCACGCTGAGTAGATAGAAAGAAGATTTATGACGATTCTGAAGATTTACTGCAAAAAGATGATTCGCGATGCAAGTAGATGAGAAATGAAAGAAGATTTTTCGAAGATTGATTCGCTAGTGTGAGATTTGTTGAGCATCTAGACTTGAGATTTAGATGTGTCGCCCTCGCATTTTTTATTTAGTTTAAAATCGATTTTATATCACACACGAAGATTTAAACAAAAGGCAACACTGCATGCACGAAGGTGCTTTGTGAGTCAGTCGATCTAAATGACGTACGTTCTCCCTCCTCTTGGGGAGGGGAAGAATATTGACTAAGTGAAATGCAAATAACTTTTTCAACAATACTCGTCAGCAATCCATCGTCATCAATATTACCTTTTCAATAATATTGCCAGTATGTCAATTTATTGTCAATATATTGATCTGTGTAACGAGCGCTCAAGCGTGTTATCATTCATGTTGTCAATATTTATGTATTGATAATATTGTAAGGAAAATTGACAATACGATGTTTGTCAATAAATTGATACATGTAATGGGCGCTTACCACTCGGATCGAGCTTTGTTACAGAGCGAGTTTGTCATGGTAGTCGTAGCAACCGTTTTGTCTGTATCGTTGGTTGCTTTATGTGTTTGGATTCGCTGGATCTCATAATTGGGAAAAGCACTACAAAATCACATGAACCTCATGTGTCCAATGAAATTTATGTGATTTATCACATAGTATTCATGTGATCATATAAATGGTATGTGAATTTCAGATAAGAATCATTAATTTTGTTATTGGAAAAATATCATGTGTGTTCCCAATGGAAACTATATGAAAACTTTTGACGTAGAACTACGTCTTTGTCGACTATACTGGGGTCCAAATCAAAAAATATGTGTGGTGAAGGAGTGTTAGGTTTTGAACGCTTGTAACTTTGTCATTTATAGATGAAATTAAAATCCAAATACGGCAATCGATAGGATATTACAATACGAACCTGCTGAAATATACATTTTTCCAATTTTTCTGTAATTAAACTATTGAAAATGTACAAATGATAATTTTATTACTGTTTTCATGAAATAAGCCTTTTTCCCAAACCCAGTCATCATAAACGAATACCACTTGGTTGCACATCATTCTGCTTAAACATGAAAAGATATTAATCAGCGCTGCTCTCCTGCGTCTGCTCATTACCGCTTCGGACGGCGTGACACTAGGTCCTAGGACTAAGTCAGCGGCTAAAGGTGGATCACGGAGTGTCCACCACAATGAGGAATGAGACTTGAAAAAACGTGCATGTAAAACCCCCTCCCCCTTAACAATCTCTCCCCCTCCCCCCTTAACAATAACCCGAAAAAGACATGGACTTGGACGATCATGTTTTCCGGGAAATAAATTTTAAGCAAACCACAATTATGTATAAACAATTTATTTTTTACATGCAGAGCCAACATTTTCAAAAAACATTTGCTTAACAGGGACATACACTCGATGGATTACCAATAACTGACTGTTAAACATATCTGGTACCTCTATATATGCAATTATATTGACATCCAAAGTCCATCCTTTTTTACATATTCTGCACAAAAGAAACTTTTTGCTCCGCCTCATTCATAAAAAACGGTGGGAAATCCTATCAGGTTTGGTTGCAGCAAGCAGGACCAAGTCAGTGGCTAAAGGTGGATCACGGCGTGACCGTAATGAGGAATGCGACACAATGAGGAAAATAAATGTTTGTAAACCCCCTACCCCCCTTCACAACAACCTCCCCCTCCCTCAACAATAATCCGAAAAAGACATGGACTTTGACGATCACTTTTTTCCGGTAAATAAATTTTAAACAAACCACAATTATTAATAGTAAAAACAGGATTTTTTTCCCATAATTTCTTCCCGCATCATAACTTTCAAATTTGAGAAGAAAAAAATTGCTTGAAAGACATATTCGATGATTTGATGCTGATGAATTACACACCACTGACTGTAAAAGTAGTAGTAGTAAAATTTCGTTTATTTCTGTTGATTATGGTGTATACATTGATTTTACATTTCAATTGATTTGCCTATCTGGCTCTTCATCTTTGTTCATTGGGTATTCTAATTTAGTAGTTGCGTATTTCATCTAGTTAACAGAAAACCCCTTGGGGGTGTGTTTTGTTTTAATTGAAAAATTTAATAACCTACCTAAGTACGAGTCTAACTTAACTAACGTGCCAGATCACCTATGATCTGAAGATCTGATCTCAGACGGGTGTCTCTGAACCTTTCCAAGGAGACCGTTCGTCGCTCTTCGAGAGGCTGAAGACCAGCCAGGCGGTGAACCTCAGAATTTCGGGTCCTGGACTGTTTATCCTAAGGATCTTGTTCTGGAGTTTGTATGTGTTCCACACATGAATTGTTGCAACGTGATCAACAAATCAATATCTATGTGTCGGCCACATATTTAATATATGTACATATAAAAACCATGCGTGACCACACATACTATTCATTTGCGTATAAATTTCATGTGTACTTCTGAGTGGATTCTGTTTATGTGTGGTCAAATGAAAATCATGTAAAATTTCACATTAATATATTTGTCAAGAAAAATGTTTAAATTGTTTTGAGTGAACCATAACCGAAACATTGAAATACTTGAAAATTTTAAGATAAAGTATAATAGTCAAAAATGCATGAAAAACATCAATTTTGTGTGGTTCTACGTCATACTGCGGTCGTTCTAGAACACAACCCTTTAATTTTTTTCGGTGTAGTATCAAAGCAGTTAAAATAAACGAATATTTTTTCGGAGGGACGTATCTGCTTTTGTAAATAATCGATCGTCGATGTGGCGTACCTGTTAGCTTGCCCACGCACCCACTACCATCAGATACTTAAAATTTTCCCCTACCCTAAGCCAAATCAATTTGGTTTACAAAAAAAGATACGTCCCTTCGGAAAAGTAATCGAGAATTTACAATCCTTCCCTGCTGCATTCATTTCTAAAAAAAAGAGTGAAATCAGCAGGAAAAAAGCTCTGCACAGTAGCGGAATGTGAAGGCAGCAGGAAAAAAGCTCTTACCTACGAGAGGCATAGCAGCGCCGGACAGCACAAAAAAAATCGTGTGTGCTCTGCGATCGTGAGAGCTTTTTTCCTGCTTGCTTCGCATTTTGCTGCTGTACCTACCTACATTTTGTTCCTGCTTACTGTTGAATTGGTGGACTGGGCAATAATCCGAAGCCAGTATTGATTTAATGTAGCGCAGGGAGCCTGTCGTTCACAAAAACGATTATGAGGATGATGAACTAAAACGATTTAAATACATCAATTCTGACTGGTCAGCATTTATGTCAACTTTTTAAACCAATTGAATTCAACTGAGTTGATCATTTGACTTGCCTAGTCGAAACCCAGCTTTAGATAACCGCCTCCTTATCCATGAGTTGAACCAGAAACGTCTCGTAAAATGCTATATAGTCGGGTAATATTATAATAACCGGTGGCCCCGGTTGTGATTCGGCGTTTCGTAGTACTCCCACATTTAATGCTGAAGTAGGTACATGGTTCAATTAATTGAATTGAAATTTTATAAGATAATATTGAAATTTCTCGTGTACATATTTAAAAGATTAGAAGTTGTTTTTCATTTTGGCATTTATTTGAAATTATTCCAAAATTGCAAAATAAAAAGATTATAATTTTTATTATTTTGTCTACGTGGACAATTGTCCACGAAGTTCATCATCTCTCAGACCGAAAGGTAGGATAATTTTTTTTTTTCCTTTGGTTTGTTTTTTCCGTCGATCTTGTTTTCCGTGCTGAGCACCAATGCTACCGACGTGCCAGGAAGGCAGCTCCCACACCTGGACCCTACCTATCGACCCATCACAACTCATGAACCGGGGACCAACGGCTTTACTTCCCATCCGAAGGAAGGCGTGATCAGAGATGTTACGCCTCAGAACATCCCGGTGGCGCCGACTGGGATTGAACCCAGGCCTGCTGGGGTGAGAGGTAATCACGCTTACCACTACACCACCGGCACCGTTAGGTAGGATAATTATCGAAGAAATAATTAAGCAGGTTATGGAACAAGCTATGGCGAAATGCACAAATAAAAACCAATCAAGGTAAAAAATTGTCTAAAATTGTGGGTGTAGCGAAATTGAAATTAGGAATTATTTTGGTAGGTACTACACTCGCTACTAATTTATTGCGTAGCCTTAACAATTTCCAAAAAAAAAACTAATTTAATTCTATGTAAGTAATTTAATTACTTATATTAGTTAATGTTTAAAAAAAGGTACTCACCAGTGCATCTTTTGAGCTGCAGTTCTACATGATCTTGGTCCATTCCTCATGGTGGATTCGGAGTCACTGGTACACTTTCGAGCTGTTTGTTCGTTGTTCGTTCCTCGACATCAGTATTTCGCGACGATCAGTCAGAGATTACAAGTTCTTTCCCACGCTATTTTTGTTGTTTTTTTTTTCGATTATTTTGGAAAAATCTAAAACGAAAGCGAAAAGGATTAGTTCAAGATAAATCAATTTAATTTACCTAATACTCCACCGTTGTCCATCAAGCTCTCCGATTACCTTCGTTGCAAATGGCAATCTGGTTGAGTTTTCGGGAAACTCGTAATCGGTCGGTTGTTTGGGGGCACTGGATTTGTCGCGCGGCCGCTGGTGTTCCGTGGAGATGTCCGGTATCAACTTCCTCCACGTAATTTCTTAGCTAGTTTCTTGGTTCAGTCCCACGATGAAATCTGTAGACAAAAATATAATTAATATATGTGATATCAACAATAATAAATACCGAATACCGTGCGGGACCGAAATCCATACACCTAAGCACGAGAGAATCATTAACGGTCAATACTAAATAATGCTATCACATTATGCTCTGTATCACATCTTTTTCCTTTACATTTATCTTTATTTTTCCAATATTTGCAAACACCAGGTCTTAAAATTACCTTTAATTATTAGAAAAAAGGATTTAAATTGCACATATCTTGAATCAAAATCCGTACAGCGTTTTACGATTGAATCAAAATCCGTACAGTTTTGAATCGAAATCCGTACACTGTGTTGAGGATGAATCAAAATCCGTACAGTCATGAATCAAAATCCGTACATGAATGTAAATCGATCCAAATCAATGAAAAAAAAAAAACGTGTTGCTATTTTGAATAAAGTATTTTTTTTGTAGTTGCTTGGCTAAGAGTCCAAAACAGCTATATTCGTTTAAATACACTAGTTTACAGCATATTTGAACTTTGTACGCTGATTGTCATTTCCCATGTAAAATCGTGCGCTGAATCCAAAAATGTAGTCCAAAAAAATCTCGGTAGGATAGTTTTGGAGATATAGGGGTAAGAGAGGCATAGTGAACAGGTGGGGCATAGTGAGCATCGCGCGTGCTCCAGCTTGGACTTCCGGCCGTTCAGAACAAATTTGTTGGCTGTAGGATCAATATCTTAATGATATTGATCCTACTACCAGTTGATTTGTTTCATGCAGTTGGAGATCCAGAGCCAAAGTACGGGATGCTCACTATACCCCGCCTGTTCACTATGCCCCTCCTTCACCTAGCTAAAAAATGAAATCTCACGTTAAAAAAACTAAAACACAAATATCTCTGGCTGCAATGAAGTGATATTAATTATTTTAACGCCAAATTAAACGTGATAAAATTTTATTTCGATCGTTCTAACACTATTTTTCCGTGAGAGTAATGGTAGAACCACCATAAACATTTTAATTTACAATGCTTAAAACTTAGCAGAAATTCAATTTTTCTTAGGAAAACTTAAAAAACAAACTATTAACTAACAACAATACCATCAATTTCACTGACAATTGATGTTCAATTGATCGAACGAAAAAATTTCTTACCTCTAATTTAGCGTTAAAATAATTGATATAATCTCATTACAACCCGAGATATTTGTATTATAGTAATCAAACTTGTTTAAAGTGAATTTTCATTTTTAGCTGTATCTCAAAAACTATCCTACTGACATTTTTTTCGACTACATTGTTGAATTTAGTGTACGATTTTACATAAGAAGGTTCAAGTTCATTTTTTTTACTTTTACTTTTTTAACTAATGATATCAGCGTTAGATTAATTGATGCTCCAATCGATTCAAAGGAGAGGTAACTGATTTCTTTTTATTTAAGAAGGTAACTGTTCTGGATTTTCATGCTAACTAATATCATGTTTAAGGATTAATTTCTTCCAAATTTTATTCTATATCAGTGCCTTGGGTTAAATATTCTTACTGGAGTTTTCCTCCGATCACAACTTCGAGGTTTTTGAAATTTGACATGTGATAACGTGCAAGATGCGCCATACTTTGGAACTTGGGGGTGCTCCAGATCAACGCTATAAAACATTATTAACCGGGACTAAACTGGGCGGTGTAGCCTGGACAATGTTGTCGAATCAATAATAGCAAACTGAAGAGAAGACTGTCGAAACATCTTTAATACAACGATAATGGAAACGCTCCACCAACCCACTGGCATCAAGCGATAAATTAACCGGTTCCTAAGATGGTAGCCCTATAATGGCGGATAAGGAAAAGAAAAATACAACCATCTTAGAAACCAACAAAAAAAGACAATGAACTGACATCAAGGATTAGTTTTTCGTTTTGTGCATGAAAATTAAAATTGGTAAAATAACGACTATAACTTAATTTAATTTAATACGTCAAGAGAGTAATAATCATAAAAATACAGATCTGTCATTGCTTCTTTTCCACAGCTTTCTTCTGCTTCTTCTCCATTGTTACCATTGCCTTTGCAAGTTATAATGCTTTCTTGCTTCCAACCCTAATCAAAATAACCATAATAGAAAGCTTAACCCATCCGGGATAAAGTTCGTTCATGGTATTTGTTTATTAGGGAACTTTCTTTGCTCTTCTTCCTTTTCTTCCTCCTCTTCCTCTTTCGCTCAACCTTTTTCTTTTGTCGTTCCTCAATCCTTTGTTTCTTTGCGTTCTCTTTATCAATTTTCGCCCGCACTACTTTCATGTGTATTTCCGGTCATTCCTCGCTGGTAGCTACTGCTGGGAATGCTCTCTGGCCCATTTCTGTCTGCTCTCTGTAAGGGAGCATCCAAAAATGACGTAGCATATTTTTGATCAATTTTATACTCCCCCCCCCCCCATCGTAGCGTATTTGGCTATATCCAATACATGGCCGGTCACAAATTCTGAAACCCTCACCTCCCTCCTCAAATGCTACGTCATTTATGCATGGTCCCTAATTTGTATATGCGTGTTGGTGATATCCTGTAGGGGAGCTGCGTTGTTTTACTTTTCGGCCGGTTCTTGACGCTCTTCATTAAAAGATATTAATAATATAACGTTTACAATACGAATAAAATAAGAGAGTAGCGATTCAATACGGCATCTCTTATGGTGGTGAATTGAACGGCAAAATCCCTGGATGCTTCTCGGTAAGATTTCTCTGCACGCATCATTGCCACAGTCTTCTCCAAATCCTCCGACGTGTATTAAGTTTCCATGATCTGCTGAAAAACATTGGATAAAGTAGAATCGTCATTAGTGATGCACAAGTGTACGGATTTAGAATCAGCTGTTATATATGGATCGAGATCCGTACAGTACTAATTTTGATAAATAAATACTATATGAACGATCCATTGCTAAGAATTGAGATATAAAACGATAAACACTAACCTTTTCGATCGACCTTCAGGAAACTACTTGCAAACATCACTGAAATACGCTTAACGAACTGAAGTAAATCCGAGAAATTTTCTTAGAAAATCGTTAAGAACACAACCGATTGACAGAAATGCCCGACACGTGTTGAGGTTTTTATTTTTCTTATTTTAATTGCATGACATTCTGCTTAATTGTTGACGTAAACATTAAGCTAATGCATGAATGAACATGAATATGTATTCATGTATAATATGTACATTGTTATGATGCATATAAATAAACAAATTCAACAGGGTGTACGGATTTCGGTGCTGTACGGACTTCGGTCCCGCACGGTACTCCCCCGGTTTAATCAGCATTGCGATTAAATTACATATTAAATATGGAAATTTGAGTCACTTTTATCGTTCAAACAAACTGGTAGAAAACAGGAAACTAATCGGATGTTTTGTTTATTTTCCTTTCGTTTGACTTCGTCATCACTGAGATTAAAGTGCCTTAAAGAGAAGGTAACTTAAATAAGCACCAAAAACAGGTCAAACATTTACAATGCAGCAGGAAAAAGATTTCATTTCTAGTAAAAGAGTGAACTCAGCAGGAAAAAAAGCTCTGTATAGCAGCGGAATGTGAAGGCAGCAGGAAAAAAGCTCTTACCTACGAGAGGCGTAGCCGCGCCTACAGCAAAAAAAAAAGAATCATTTGTACTCTGCGATCGTCCTTGTGAAAGCTTTTTTCCTGCTTGTTTCGCATTTTGCTGCTGTGTACCTACCTTACATTTTGTTCCTGCATAGTGTTGAATTAGCGGACGACGTTTGCCGTCTACACTCTAAGCTATGATTACCTAAAATTATCGGTAAAAAAATATTGGTATTATTTATCAAAATTGTTACTTTCTAGTTTAAATAGGCTATTTTCTACTATAAACTGGGAAGTTAATTATTGGTAATCCATGATTACCGATAATTTAGGTATGTGCACTTTTTTCGATTATCGGTAATTTTTACCGATATCTAGGTATTCTTTACCGACTTTTAAGTATGTGCATCTTGGCGTGTAGAATAATACGAAGCCAGTATACTGTTTCAATACAGCGCAGGAGAGCCTGTCGTTAACAGGATGATGCGCCTATCTAAACAATTTATGCCGCGGATACACTTGAATGGCAAACTGTGCTATGAGCATGAGCATTACCAAAATCTTTATTTTTTTAAATAAGTGTAATATGTGTTTGATTCTTTATTATATTAATTAAACTATCGTTTGTTTTTTGACCAGCTTGAATTAACTCTATTCTGGTTACTGGTTTATCGTTGGGAGAGATATTAGTTTCATTTTTTAAGTATTAATTTAACCATATCACAAGTACAAAGGTTAATTCAATTTTTGGATTGGTCGAATTGGAAAACAAGCCATTTTTGCAACTCACAAACTGATTGATTCATATTCATGTTAGTAGCTCGAAGATTTAACGAGATTTTTGACATTTGAATCGCGTCAGATATAAAAATTATGAACAATTCGACTAAACTTAAAAAAAATAAGTTTGTGCATTGCGATAAATAAAATGCTAGAAAATTGATTAAACTTATGTACACTATCAACAGATGAAACTATCTTTTAGTGTTTTACTGGTTTTTAGGGGAAAAACTACTGAGTTTACTGATTTAAGAAAATGAAAGCTCAAATACAGGAATTTAATGTAGAATTATGGAGTTGAAAAAAAATCTAGTTTAATTTGAGGTATAAAAAATCTTTAAATAAGCGTAACATATACTCCAATATCGCAATATTGGAAAAGCATGTTGACACTATTGGCTGCATAATGAAAAATCAAGCAGCTAAATTTTAAAATTGGTCAGTTTTCATATACGGCGAAAAACAAGTCAACCCGTTGTAACTTTTATAGTGGTGTACAGATTTTAGTAAATTTTGAATAATTTTAAAGAATAATAATGTGACTAAATATGATTTAAATATGAGCTAATTTTGTTCACTGTATCAAGAAACAATAACAGAATAAAAAATGGTAATCTAATAAGAAATGACAGCGGCGCCGTTAGTGTAGTGGTAAGCGTGTCTACCTCTCACCCCAAAGGGTCTAGCACAGACACACAGACAACACTCGCAAAATGTTCATCGAACAAGCATTTAGTATCGTAGTTGGTTGTACCGCCACCTGTGCACACTAACATTCTTTCACAGATTTCTGTAAAATTTTACCGAAATCTCAACAGCTGAACGTTCGGTAAACAGTTTACAGTTTTCCTGTATTTTTTACAGATATCTGTGAAAAAATCACAGATATTTGTGAAAAGGTACAGGAAATCTTTGAAACTGTTTATCGAACTTTCAGCTGTTGCGATTTCGGTAAAATTTTACAGATTTGTGTAAACATTTCTAAGTGTGTGGCGCGCATAGTCAATTCACTTGCGTTTGACGTTTTCACACTACCGCCATCTGTTCAGCGTACTACCCACCACAGTGTGCTCAACAGATGGCAGATATGTTTTAGCGACGATATATTACAGTGAGAAATATTCAATGTGTTATATCTGTTTGTCTGTGGGCCTAGGTGCAATCCCAGTCGGACGGGATTTTCTAAGGCATACAATCTCTCATGAATTTCATAAGCGCGCATTATTAAAAAAGATTTTCGTCTAACATGGGGTAACTTTTATGCACCTCTAACTGAGTTCAGCTTCGAACCTGTTCGGATACGGTTGTGTATAAGTTTATTTCTGTTTTGTGCGTGCGTTCGCTGATTTTGCCAGATTAGCGCTGGCACTCTGCCTCCCGGACGGTTATACGTGTGTGATTGGTGGTTTTCTCGCTTTCCGAGAAGTTTTGGAATCGAAAAAGAAAACGTGATGCATCATGTTTGCAGGCATCAGAAGAAGTGTCGCTATCTGCGTTGTTTGTTTTTTTCTTCGCTTGTGCTCCCGGTACAGAAATTTGTGGCGTCGCGTGTGATAGTTTTTGATTTCAGTTTGTTTACGCGTTGTATGATTTTGTGAGCGGTCGCTTCGTGTTCGCGTCATGGAGCAATCGACTACATTCGACCAGAGGATTGATCCCCGTAGGGCGGGTCTATGATCGGAGCTACTACACCAAGCGTGACATAGCTGCTTGCAAGGGATTCAGTTGGACTGATTTGGTGAGATTGTTCCATTTTTCTACTTTTGTCTATTTAAACTTAATTTCTATGATTGCGTATCGTTTGGAATCATTTGATTCGGATGAGACTCTTAACTTGTATTTGTTTACATTGTGTTTCAATTGGTATTCTTAAGAACTTCACAAAATAAGGTTTCAATATTTAAATTGAGCAGCTCGACTAGCCTGGTGGCTGCCGCTTTTGCTTACTGAGGTGAAGACCGTCGGGGATCCACATTGTAAAGATTCCCTATTTTCAGCTTTTTTACAGGCTGGAGTTGTTGTTTGAACCATTTAGTTTATCAATTTAATTTATCTGTATAACAATTATTCACAAGCATTCTTCCAGGTCAATTCAAGAATAGTTTGATGATGATAAATCTTCCTAATATTCACATTACAGTTATGACCCGATCCTGTCAATCTCTCCGCGCATCAGACTGTTATTTTTCAATAATTCCACATAATTGTAATTTCATACCTTCCTCCTTCAAGATGAATGTTTAAGATACACATACTTTGCTAGCTGACAAAATGGGGTCATTGCTGTATAATTATTCTCTTTTTGCAGCCTTCATTCAGACTGGATCTATTGATTTAAATTATTTGAGTTTTCTTCCAGCTCTTTGATGACGGAACATCACTAGATTTATACTGTAATGATTCACTCTTACAGCTTTCACCCTGGTTTTGTCTGTTGATTTGATTTGTTTGAATTGGTTTTCAGCTCTTTGGTGTTGGCAGTCGCGGGCGATCAATTTTGCTCATGCTCATGCTCTAAGTTCATTTTCAGCATTTCGATGATGGAACGTCTTCAGATTTATATTATAATGGGGCTTGTTACGGATGTCACATCACGGTGAAAAGTTGTCACTTGTCGTCACGGTGAAGTGATTCCCAATTGATTTGTACGGTAATCACGGCTCTTATTCTGAGTATCACTTTCTTATCACCGTGTAGTGACACCCGTAATAAGGCCCAATGATACACCATTTGGTTTTGGCTTCGGGCAAATCCAAGTATAATGCATGATAACACTGATTCATTTAAAACCATGGTCGCATCACTTATCAAGGTGAATCCTGATCCAACGAACCCAACTTACTAACAAAATCTCCTTTTCTGTGTCTTTTGTTGGAAATTTCAGGGTTACATCTTCCTTATTGGGAGCTGAGGAGACATAGAGCTGCATCATATTGTATGTAAAATAATTATTATTTTCATTGCGGAATACCAGTTTTTTATCCATATAAATGTATTTTCCTTATTACGTATTTTAATGTTCTGATATATTTCATTTCTCCATTACATATGTTTACTATATATATAAATAAATACTGGGTTGGGAGGGAGCATCAGGGTATCATTTTACCTGAAACTGGACGATTGGAGTGGTATGACAACCGGAGTCTAGGAGGGAATAAACACTATCATTTTCTTTATCCTACCGATTCGATTGTGATGGTGTGAATTCTACTCCAACAGTTTCAGTGAGATTGACGCGCCCTTCTTAACAAACCATCCTGTAGGAAGCTTAATAAGTATTGCGAATTGCGTTATTCGATTTGTTGGATCGTATCGTTGGAAGGAGATTCTTAAATTCCCGTGGATTTCGCGTAAGTGTCTCTGCTTACGGGTCCACCCCATCGTTTTTGGCCCTTCATACAGCGATATTGTGAATTCAGATCGGTAGCTCAAATCGATCTTGCTATTAAGTGGAGCTGCATACAAGACAAGATCTTCGAAGGGATGGTGGCTACCTTACATACATACATACACATGAGGTAACTTTTATGCACCTCTAACTATTCGATTTTCCCAAGCGTGGATAGACAGGTGGTCCAGACACATCAGGACCCGTAGTCTTAACGTCCATGGTTTGGTCCCAGTCTGCTCCGTTTCATTTTTTTTTCGACATTATATTTCATAGGCAAATCAATGAAATTCATACCGATTTCTTGTGGCTAAAATTCATAAGTGGTTCTTATGGAATTCTTAAGTTCTTTTGCCTCAGAGCTGATCATGCCTTCCTGTGGAAGGGAAGTTAAGCCGTTGCTCCCCGGTCCATAAGTTGATTGGTCGATAGGTAGGGTCCAGGTGTAGGAGCTCCCTGGCATCGGTATCATTGGTACTCTGCACGAAAAACAAAATAGACGGAAAATAAATCAAGGAAAAATTGTTATATTAAACGATTTACACTAGAGTCGCTCTTTACGCGGGTGATACGTCCCGCGTAAAAAAAAAACCGCGTAAATTCCAAAATCCGCGTAAAAAAACCGTGTAAAAAAACCGCGTAAAAAGCGACTCCAGTGTATAACGATAAACCGCGTAAATTCTGAAATACGCTTAAAAAATCCAAAATCCGCGTAAAAAAAACCGTGTAAATTCCGAAATCCTCGTAAAAAAAACCGCGTAAAGTCGCGAAAATCAGTTTCTTCCTTAGATTTTTGAGAAAATTTTCATGTAAAAATTGTTTTTCTATCTCATCATGAAAAAAATATTGGACTCTCAGCAAACCGAAAAGTTGATGTTTTGTGGTTTTTTGAGTCCAACTTAATGCCATGATAAATTACAAAAAACATTTTTGCACGTGAACTTTCTTTAAAAAACCCGAAATATGTTTTTTTTTTAATTTTTTATATTTTTTCCCAATAATTTTAGAAAAATCAAAACTCAATTTTTATTTTCGGAGCGGTATGCTTCCCCTTAATAAAGGCTTTACCAATTAAGCCACAAATGATACCGATAATTTTTTAAATTCTTCTTACTTTTTCTGATAAAATCTGATTTAGTAATCGAAATAACTTGCCAAGTAACACAAATTCATAGAATTGTGTTGAATAAGTTGCTTTACATCCAAAAATAAGTCTTATAAAGGTTATATCAACTGTTATAGAACATGTGTAGAACTATATTTGCGAAGAATTTTTGTCTACCAAAGGGTGGAACTAGAGTCGGTGTATAATGAGTCACGCCAAGAGTGAAGCCAAGTCTACCTATTGAACTGTCAAACCGGCTACCTATCGTGCAAAGTAAACAAGCATTACGATGCTATGAAAGATCCACGAAAGGTATTGCAACTAAATATAAAATATAATCAAAGAAATGATCATATACACGCAGTGAGCATTACATTTGTCATGCGATACGGTTTGTAATGATCAGTAATGACAATTTCTACTATTTTTCTTTAAGATATTTCGACAAAATCACTGATATAATAATGATTTACTACAGAAGTTGATGCAGCTGTTGCCAAGTTAAAAGAAAGGGAATCTTTCGAAAACGGTGATGCGAGTTCAACTGTTTTTCTCTTGGCGTGACTCATTATAAACCGACTCTAGGTGGAACATATCAAAATGACAATGTAATTTATATACTAGCATAGAATCTAGTCCAAAATAAATAGTCCTATACTTGACGGATCGTGTACATCTAACCAACTTTGTTCAAGGCAGGAGCCTTAAGTTGGATAAAGGGCATAAAATAAATCAAAATCAATATTTTACCAAAATGGTCTTATCTCTATATCAACAAGGTTTTTTTTCTTCTTAATCTTGTTTTTTGTCTATCTTGTTTTCCGTGCTGAGCACCAGGGTTGAAAAAATCACCAGCATTCACTATGAAATGAATTTTTCATCCATAGTGAACTTTGATGAATTTTAGTGATTTTTTCAGCCCTGCTGAGCACCAATCCCTACTGACGGCAGAGATTCAGCTCCCAAACCTGGACCCTACGCATCGACACATCAACTCATGAACCGGGGACCAACGGCTTTACTTCCCTTCCACAAGAAGGTGTGATCAGAAACTTTATGTCTCATAAAATCCCGACGGCGACGACTGGGATATATCAACAACGTTGCTGATGATAAGAAACTTCAATTTGGCCACGATCCTACCTTGCCACTATAAAAACTCTATTTGAACTATGGCACCACCTAGAGAGTCACAAAAAAACTTTATTTGTACTCTGGTACCGCGTTGTGAGTTAATTGCTAACTAAACTGTTCACTATTCAACGGGTCTCATCCATTTGAACATTTTTGCTGGAGATAGGAAACTTTTATCTGGTCTAGATCCAGAATTATCACAAGAAGAACTTTATTTGTACTCTGGAACCAACTTGTGGGTCAATTCCCAACTAAACTATTCACCACAAAATGAGTCTTGTCAATTTGAACAACTTTGCTGAAAAAAGGAAACTTCTATCTGGTCTTGCTCCTAAGTGATCAATGGAAGAATTTTATTTGTACTCTGGCGCGACCCATTGAGTCGATACCCAACTAAAGTGTTCATTACTGAATGGGCTCATTACTGAATGAACTCATTCATTTGAACAGCATTGCTGAAAACAGGAAACTTCTATCTGGTCTCGATCCCTAGTTATCACTAGAAGAAATTTATTTGTACTCTGGCGCCTTGTATGACAATGTTTTTAAATATTGACTAATGTATGTAAATACTAACATATAATTAAGTAGTTTATCAAAAATTGTTGAACGCTTTCGTTCGAAATCTTTTTTTTTGTAGTGATCACAGTGGCAACATACACTTGCTTAAACTCTACACTGGACCCCTTTTATTGATAAAATTTGCTTCTATGAGCCTCTATTTTAAATCAACACACAGAAGTTCCTAGGCTATGGTGCCCGTTTGGTCACTATTGTTTTTGTGTTGATCCAAATAGTTTTGATAATATAATTGCGCATTCTTGTTTTTTTTAAGGTTGATTTTCGTCCCAGTCTTGTCTTCTGTTGTCATTTTGTCTTGTATATTAACCCCCACTTGTCTTGTGTATTATGTCAACTTGTGTCTATTGTCCTTCCCCATCTGTTTTAAACTCGTTTTGTTACTCTGTCATGACTAATTTCATTGATATATAAAAAATAATAATGTCAATTATAGGATAATATGGTTATTTTTCGATTACTTTTTAAAAGGGACGCACCACCTCCTGTAAACAATGCATCCGTTCCCTTGAAAAAGTTATCGAGATTTCTACTAATTAATGAATTATTGACAATTACCTATCATGATCCTTGGCTCCACCATGATTTTTACTTACCACTTTTTGATTATTTATCAAATACCTCTCCGAGTATATAACGCCAAGATGTCTTGTTGGTTTCTGGTCTCATTTGGATTGGTCCGGAATTTGTTTGATATCCTGTTCGAAGTAATTATATTCCTTCTACTTAGTCCATTGAAATCACGTTATATGTTTGAGTTCCAGCTCCATATGATTCGCCATTCATAAAGATAATGGGTTAACATGGAGAAAAGCATACATAAAGGTAGATTAGTATTAGTTGTATTTGATCCAAACAATAGAAAGAAGCATAGATATATCAGTAGGAAAATAAAACTAATGTATAGCTAAAAGTGCAATGGATGAGTGTTAGTTCCGGGATCATTTTAGTGCTAAGAGTTATGTTAGTTTTGATCCGTATTCAGCCCCTCCAGTACTATTTACAGCAATTGTGATAAAATTATGTGACACTGCTACTACTACTACTACTACTACTACTATGTTAGATGTATGACTTGTCAATTTTCGCTAGAGAAGAATACTGTTTTCTAACGCAACGCAATGTTTCAATGAAGGTGTCTTTCAATAAATCACTCAATTAGATTTTTGAAAATTTGCTCAAAAGGGTTTAGTCGACACATCATACCTTACCGAAAACTAAAGCACAACAATCCTAATTCTTATATCTAACCTATCAACATATTTAACACATCTTTCCTAAAACTTCACTTATTCGTAAGCGCCTGATTGAAGATATGACTTTCGCTATTGACATTGCCTGTAATTAACAAATATACTAAATAGGAAGATTTATTATAAAACTTCAAAGGCTAGCCGCCTCCCTAAGCGGACCCCCCGCGTCCTATCTCTTATGTTAATTGACTTTCTGAATTATCTTATTGAAGTTCATTTGATGATTATTTAGTTTTATTTAATAAATAACTGAAATCTCGAATCTACCCACACAATCATAACTCATGCTTGTAAATTAAAATTGAATGTGTTTCAAGTACTTCTGGCTTTGACATATATTATTTATATCTTTATTCGTCCCAGGTGACACCTTCAAGTGACTAAAATGCTTCACTTTTTCCTAGCTAATTTTAAATTGTATATTGTATAGGGTATATGTTCCAATTACGCTCTCACGTTTCCACTATGTCGCACCACAAAAATACATATGGGTATGTAACAATAGAAGCACACCCCAGTGGAAATCCCGAGTCATAGTTCAAACAGTTATCCCAAATCAAAATGATGCACATATAAAATTAGTTACAATACCATGTACAAAAATGGTGTTTAACATTGTTCCCTGAGTAATACCTCAATGAAAACAACAATGAAAGCTTGTCACGCAAATAGAAGGAGCACTGTTGGACACTTTCTGAAATATTTCAATAGTATAATTCCCTTGCAAACCCAAATAAATCTATCTGCGTAAAAATAAATAAAATAGGAGTGATTGCGGCAAAACCCGCCAGTATCACACCCAGCGTCAGTGCCTATACGTAAGCGTACTACGACGCGGCTCTCAATCAAAGGAGTAACAAGTGTGATACTATCACTGCTAGACTAGATCTGTAGTTCTCTCATGCAGTGGTTTATCAGAGAGGGGAATCTTAGTAATCCCCATTGCCTGCCCATGACGCCATTCTATCGCGGCATTAACCAGCAACGCCGGCCATAAACCTACCGTCTCCAACACTCCACTATAAAGCATGAAATTAAGCCCGCCCACCAAC
Organism: Ochlerotatus camptorhynchus; assembly: GCF_037179485.1. Taxonomy (NCBI): domain Eukaryota; kingdom Metazoa; phylum Arthropoda; class Insecta; order Diptera; family Culicidae; genus Ochlerotatus; species Ochlerotatus camptorhynchus. The sequence continues at coordinate 67,071 of NW_027041029.1, forward strand.
AGCAAGGTGCAAAAACTAGCCAAGGGGAGGGTTGAACGCTTTCGTTCGAAATCAAACGTAATTCATTTGTCAATTTTTGTATGAATTCGATGAAAATTAGCATAAAATATAATCCAACTCTCTTATGAAACTTATTTCTAATTTCTAATAAAACTTAAGGAATTCAATAGAAACGCAAACGTAAAATACAATTCTTAGCTGTTACGCAAAGCAAAATTAAGCCTAAACTACATATACACAAAAATTCTAAATGCAATTCAAAGATTTAACTGATGAAAAGTATTAATTATTTACACGGTGGATTATTAACAACGGTTATTTTAATTTTACCCGACAATAGAGCATTTTCCAAAACGTTTCTGATTCAACTCATGGATAAAATTTGACAGGAGGTGGTAACCTAACGGTTGGTTGTGAGAAGCAATATCAATAACATCAAATTCTGTCAGGCAAACCCAGCTCCTGTCGTTTCGTAAAATGGACTATTGTTTGAGACTAATATTTCTGACTGAAAGTGATATCACCCCGCGGCGCGTGCTAGCCCACTTTCGGAATCTTTCTAATTTTACATTCAAACTATGGTAAGAAAGGGTTTGATCTCAACATGGACCTGTGTATGCTAAAGCCCTACAGTAAAAGTATGGACGGCTGTCAAAAGTTCTTCCAATCGAACCGTCAAAATGCACCGGTTTGGTCGATTGGATTAGTTTTTTTTTTAGTTTTGTGGTAACAGTCGTCCATACTTTAACTAGAAGGCTTTAGTTAATGCTTGTTGATGTTGATAATGCTGACCAATCAGAATTGATGGATTTAAATTATTTAGGATCATCATCCTGATAATCGTTTTTGTGAACGACAGGCTCCCTGCGATACATTGAAGAGTTTTTTTTCCTGTAGCCTTCACATTCCGCTACTGTGCAGAGCTTTTTTTCCTGCTGATTTCACTCTTTCCTAGGAATTAAAGTTTTTTTTCCTTCTGGATTGTAAATTCTCTATTACTTTTCCGAAGGGACGTATCTGCTTTTATAAACAATGTATTCGATCGTCGATTTGACGTAACTGGTAACTCACCCACGCATACTAACACCACTATCGGGTAGGGGGAAATCTTGCGTATCTGAAGGGGCGATCATGATGATCATGCGTGGGCGAGCTAGCAGATACGCCTCATCGACGTTCCATTGTTTGCAAAAGCAGATACGTCCCTCCGAAAAAAATATTCGAGAATTTTTTAACTGCTTTGATACTAGGGTAGGTGTACCAGTTATGGTGCGTTGGTGTGTTCCTATTATGGACTATGGAGATTCCATAGGCCATAATTAGAACACACCATAATAGAAACGTATAGTCGTAACTGGTACACCTACCTTAGTGTTTATTTATTTGCCTGATGTTAAATGGATCAATCAGAGATGCAAAGAAAGGGTTAAACGGCTAGTGCACTGAATACAAACGTATTGAAACAAGAATCGAAAAATTATTTGAAATCATATTCAAATTTATCTCGCTGTTGGTTGTTTTCCAAGATATCTCGATTACTTTTTCGAAGGGACGTATCAGCTTTTGTAAACAATGCATTTGGTCGTCGATTTGACGTAACTAGTAGGTCGCCCACGCATACTAATACCACTATCAGGTAGGAGAAAAATTCCCCTATCAGTGGGTAGTGTTAGAATGTGTGGGCGAGCTACCAGTTACGTCAAATGCATTTTTTACAAAAGCTGATATGTTTTTTTCGAAAAAGTAATCGATATATACTCTTTCTGTTTCTATATGAAGCAACATTAAAAACAAAATCTAAAAAGTAGGTATGTTTGAAGAATCATTACTGAACTAAATTACCTATTTAGGAATTTCCATAGGCCATAATAGGAACATACCACAACATGAATGCACAGCTATTACTGGTATACCTACCCTAGTATCAAAGCAGTTCAAATATTCTCGAATATTTTTCGAAGGGATGTAACTGCTTAGGACGCCCACGCATCCACTACCATCAGATCCGGAGAACTTTGAGATTTGGGCGTAATTGCTTTGTAAGCAATCACGTCTATCACTGATTTCTCGTGAATTGAAACTCAATCTCGCGAATAAACCATACTAAATGATAGAGGAATCATTTATCTACCTGTTTGTGCCGTTAATTTTTTGGATTGAGCCTTAATTTGCGAGAAATCGGCGATTGACGTGTTTGTTTACAGAAGCAATTACGCCCTAATCTCAAAGTTCTCCGGAGATACTGAAAATTTTCCCCTACGCTACTGTGTTACCTGACTTATAACGAATATACGTTGTATTCGAGTACCCCGAATACAACGTATGACTCGTCAAATTTTGCATAGCATTTGTAATGTAAAATTAGACGAACTATACGATGTATTCATGTATTCGGGGTACTCGTATACAACGTATATTCGTTATAAGTCAGGTAACACAGTAGTGGTGTTAGTATGCGTGGGTGAGCTACCAATTAAGCCAAATAAACGATCAAATATATTGTTTACAAAAAAAGATACGTCCCTTCGGAAAAGTAATCGAGAATTTACAATCCTTCCCTGCTGCATTCATTTCTAAAAAAAAGAGTGAAATCAGCAGGAAAAAAGCTCTGCACAGTAGCGGAATGTGAAGGCAGCAGGAAAAAAGCTCTTACCTACGAGAGGCATAGCAGCGCCGGACAGCACAAAAAAAATCGTGTGTGCTCTGCGATCGTGAAGCTTTTTTCCTGCTTGCTTCGCATTTTGCTGCTGTACCTACCTACATTTTGTTCCTGCTTACTGTTAAATTGGTGGACTGGGTAATATGTTCATCATATTCAATGTAGCGCAGGGAGCCTGTTGTTCACAAAAACGATTATGAGGATGATGAACCAAAACGTACATCAATTCTGATTGCTCAGCATTATTAACAACAACAAGTAAGGCAGTTCGCAATGCTGTTGTATTTTATAAGGACTGTTTCAATTTGAAACTAGAACAGAAACGCACCTCTCGCAATGCTGAGTTGCAGTTTCATTATTCGAGCACTATTTTGCACCAGATTTGCAACTGCTCGACAATTCTGTTTTATTTCTGAGCGAGTTTGAAACACGAATGGAACTCTGTTTCAAATTTCTGTATGTATTTAAAGATGTTTCGAAGAGCTTCACAAAAAAACTCTATGAACTTCATAGAGAAAAGTAAAGTTTATGGAACTTGATGATTACAAACATCTTTTAGAACTGTGCGTTGCGCTGATCGTGTTGCAGTTTTATTTTTGACAGTTTCAAATTATAGAATTGTCAAGTCGTTTAAAACAATTTTGAAACTCAGCATTGCGAACGGCCTCAACAGCAAACCAAAGCAAAAAAATCCCTTTCTTAAACGTCGAATGAGAACGACCCAAATTTGAGTTTAGTTCACTCATAATCGCCAAAAGTGCAGGAACTCAGTGATGAGTAAAATTTGTCTCATGGCTTACTGTGGAAAACCTAAAAAATCTGCCGGAAAATGAGGAAATTGACGAAAATTTTATTCAGTCTCGGAGTAGTACCAATAGACTGAGTGAATCCAATCTTTACTTTTCTCAAATTCGGGATTTTTTTCCCTGGAAAATCCTGGAAAAAGCCAGGAAAACATGAGGCAAATTTACTCATTGCTGAGTTCCAGCACTTTTGGCGATTATGAGTGAACTAAACTCAAATTTGGGTCATTCTCATTCGCCGTGTAACATAGTTTGAATGTAAAACTATAGCGAATTCGTTTATTATTCAGTTCCAACCTAGATCGGGTATCGAGATTGGGTCTGCTTGTTTTCTGACAAACGTCAGTTTGATCGTTTGTTTTTAAAACCCAGCTCAGGTTGAGGTTCGCACTGACAAAAAGTTCGGTTTCGCACTGGGTTGGAACTGGTTCCAACCCCTATAATAAACGAATTCGCTATTAGAAAGATTCCGAAATCACGCACCGCGGGGTGATATCACTTTCAGTCAGAAATATCAGTCCCACACAATAGTCCATTTTACGAAATGACGGGAGCTGGTTTGCCCGACAGAATTTGATGTTATTGATGTTGCTCCTCACAACCGTTAGGTAACCGCCTCCTGCCAAATTGTAATGCGGTATTGCGGTGCTTTATAAGCCACCGTGTTAAAAATTAAAAATTTTCATCAGTTGTAGTTGTAGTTCGAATTTGAATTTTTTTTTTTTTTTGTGTATAAGTTTAGGCTTAATGTTCGTTTGAGTTACAGTTTAGAATTGTAATTTTAGTTTGCGTTGCCATTGAATTAGTTACGTTTTATTAGGAATAATTTTTATACGTGTAGTACGTTTTGAGTTGAGTTAAATTTTAGGATAATTTACATCGAATTCGTAAAAATTTCTAGGCTAGGATTTTGAAATAAATTTTAGGTTAATTATTTTTTATTTCGAATATTTTAAATCTTGTCATAGGAATATTTAATGATGCTGAAGTAGGCGAGGGGCACGCAGTACAAAGAACCGGTGCGTATGCAATCAAAAGTACTTAAAGTAATTAATGCGTTTTGAAGCAGTACTGACGGTTATTAAAATTATCTATCCGTAATTAATGTAATTAGAAGTATTGAAAATGTAGTTAATGTAAACAACTGTAATTAATGGAGTTAAAAGGTAGTTAATGTTCTACATTGTGTTTTAATGTAATTAAAGCAGTAGTTAATGGAATTCATTTAATTACAGCCGTTGCCTGCGTTGGAGTTAAAGGTTAAAGGCCCCTACTGTGCTACCTGACACATAACGAATATACGTTGTATACGAGTACCTCGGATATAACGTATAGTTCGTCTAATTTTACATTGCAAATGCTATGCAAAATTAGACGAGTCATACGTTCTATTCGGGGTACTCGTATACAACGTGTATTCGTTATAAGTCAGGTAACACAGTAGGAAGTAGGTACATGGTTCGGTTAATTGAATTTTAATTTTATGAGATAATATTGCAATTTCTCGTGTACATATTTAAAAGTTTTGAAGTTGTTTTTCGTTTTGGAATTTATTTGAAATTATTCCAAAATTGTAAAATAAAAAGATTATAATTTTTATTATTTTGTCTATGTGGACAATTTTCCACGAAGTTCATCATCTCTCAGACCGAAAGGTAGGATAATTATCGAAGAAATAATTAAGCAGGTTATGGAACAAGCTATGGCAGGAAATGCACAAATAAAAACCAATCAAGGTAAAAAATTGTCGAAAATTGTGGGTGTTAGCGAAATTGAAATTAGTAATTATTTTGGTATGTACTACACTGCCGTTATACGCATAAGAGTCCCATGGTGCATAAGGATTGCATAGAACATTGGACAGTTATGAGTATAACGGCAGTACACTCGCTACTAAGTTATTGCGTAGCCTTAACAATTTCCGAAAAAAAAACTAATTTAATTCTATGTTAGTAATTACATATATTAGTTAAGGCCCAAACGCAATGTGGGCGGAAGCGGAACGGAAACGGAAAGTTTGACAGTTGTCACAAATGACATCAAGCTGCCTAACCGAATTCGATTTAATTCTAACTTGTTTTCAATCCGACAAGTAGGCTTTACTCTGATCGGGCTTTTCCGCTTCCGCTGTCATTGCGCTTGGGCCTTAAATGTTAAAAAAAAAGGTACTCACCAGTGCATCTTTTGAGCTGCAGTTCTACATGAACTTGGTCCACTTCTCATGGTGGATTCGAAGTCACTGGTACACTCTCGAGCTGTTTGTTCGTTTTTCATTCCTCGACATCAGTATTTCGCGATGATCAGTCAGAGATTACAAGTTCTTTCCCACGCTATTTTTGTTGTTTTTTTTCGATTATTTTGGAAAAATCTAAAACGAAAGGGAACAGGATTAGTTCAAGATAAATCAATTTAATTTACCTAATACTCCTAACTCTCCGATTGCCTTCGTTGCAAATGGCAATCAATCGTAATCGGTCGGGTTGTTTGGGGGCACTGGATTTGTCGCGCGGCCGCTGGTGTTCCGTGGAGATGTCTGGTATCAACTTGCTCGTCGTAATTTTTTTTGCCAGTTCAGTTCCACGATGAAATCTGTAGATAAAAAAATATAATTAATATATGTTATATCAACAACAATAAAAACCGAATACTCTACCGCTTAATTAGCATTGCGATATTAAATATGGAAATTTGAGTCGATTTTATCATTCACACAAACTGGTAGAAAACAGGAAACTAATCGGATGTTTTGATTATTTTCCTTTCGTTTGACTTCGTCGTCACTGAGATTATAGTATCTTAGACAAGGTAACTTAAATAAACACTAGTATCAACAACAGTTCAAAAATTTACAATGCAGCAGAATTTCCAGGAAAGAGTGAACTCAGCAGGAAAAAAGCTCTGTACAGCAGCGGAATGTGAAGGCAGCAAGAAAAAAGCTCTACCTATACGAGAGGCGTAGCCGCGTCGGACAGCAAAAAAAGAATCGTGTGTAATCTGATGCGATCATCCTTGTGAGAGCTTTTTTCCTGCTTGCTTCGCATTTTCTGTTACGCCTCTCGTAGGTAAGAGCTTTTTCCCTGCTGTCTTCACATTCCGCTGCTGTACAGAGCTTTTTTCCTGCTGAGTTCACTCTTTCCAAGAAATAGAGCTACCTATTTCCTTGTTGGATAGTATATTTTTTAACTTCTACTGCTAGTGTTTTTTATTTGCCTGATGTAGTCACAAAAAGCTATCACTAAAAGGACATTATTTCTACTATGACACCACCTTACGAACCAATTCTGAACTAAATTATCAACCGCGGACGAATATTGTCCAGCTGCACAACTTTGCTGAAGAATGAATTGATCTGGTATAGTTCAAGAACTATAGGTAAACTGTGGGTTTGTAAGACGGACAGTTGATTGGTTGACGAATCAGCTATTGAGGTTTTGCTTTGGGGTAAGACGGACAATGCCAATAATTTCATAAGAAACAGTTTTCTGTGTTCAAATTTGTTTCATATTGTGGATGGCTTGAATATATCTACATATATATGCAAAATAGATTTGAATGCTCATGTGACTTTATGAGACACATGGTGAGTTGCAGATCTGTCTCTGTAAGAAAAAAAAGTGTTATTTATTAAGATTCAACACACATCCGTACAACGGTACATACGTACAGTTTCATTATGCATGAGTTTAACCTATAAAATACTGATATTACCAGCTAACTGTAATTTGTACATCCCACATTTACAGCAGCAGTTTCGCAGGTATACACGCGTGGAACCTCACTATCGAAACATACATTTTAACTACCTACATACTTATTTTTTTTTTATCATTTTTTAAATGTTTCTTCACCAATCGCAAGAAGAAGTGTTACACCGTTATACAGTATAACTTGGAATACTAAAACTATTTGTTTCATCTCACAATCTCGAAACGCGTGTACATGTAGTGCACTAGCGTGACTGCTCAAAAGCCCTTTGTAGGCATCTTTTATTGATCAATTTAAACGCCAGTAGCAATTCTAACAAATTTGAATTCAGCAGGGTAAAAACTGGAACAGTGTACTCAACAGGAAAATATATATATATTAGGTACCTTTAGACCAGAGTGAATGCGAGGCGTGGCCGTCAGAATCATGAGTTAAGCTCCTGGCAGAGTGAAAACTGGGGGCCGAGCCGAAATAAATAATTGTTATTCCTTTTGTTGTTGAATGTGGATGTGTGCTTTCTGAAAACAACATTTTGTTTTAATTAAAATTATTTTGAAAATATATTAGACACAAATTTTTACGTTTCTCCAACTTCGGTACGATCGGTACCCAGCTCAAGATATCTGCGGGTAGGATCATGTAAGAAAACGTTGGTTGTGTACTTCGTGGAATTCATTTCTGGATTGAATTTGCGTATGACACACTAAAGGAAGTTATACCAACAATCACGTCGATTTATTTGATGCGTACTGTGCGCAATCTTAAATTCCTGTTAAAAATAATACTAGCAAAAATCAAAATACACATCCCGATAGACATTTCTCGCACATAAATATAATAGTAAACTTGAAAACCTAACCGACTTATCCGCGGGTGAAGCAATGGATAATGGAAATGCGGCTGGATCAAAAACTGGATCATAGTTGTTTCGTGTTCGCTTAGAATCTGGCCACCCTGCCGTAGGCTCGATTTCATAATAAAAATCTAGTAGGAAAAAAGCTTGCAAAAGCTTTTAATGGTTATCTTTTTCACAAACAGGTGGCGCCAAGTGCAGCTCGAAAAAAAATTTCTTGCTCGACTTTTTTTTCCTGCTCGTTTAGCAGCAGTCTAAATTTACATGAATTTTTCTAAGTGTGTAGTTCATGTCTCACGACCGTACACAGCAAAAAAAAAAAATTTTAATATTACATCCATGAGGATGCACTTCAATCAAGTCGAAAATCTCATGTAATTTTTATGGCCACAAAAATAAACAAATGCACACACTTAGAAAAAATGATGTAAATTTAGGTGCTCTGAGACTGACATATGACCAATTCCACGCCAAATCGGTCAGTCACCAAACTTGACCATCTTCGATGTGGATGATACTTGGCACATATTTTCAGTATGATAGACCAAGTATTTTCCGCAGGAAAGGAGACCCTTTTGACTCAAGGATAATTTTTGAAAAGGGCCTTTGTGTTTTTGCACACATACTTTAAAAAAAATGTAGTTCGAAAACAGTTGGTTGTAGAAAAAAATTTACTTAGAAGGAATTGTAGGAAACTAATAAGGCTTTATAAAAAAAATATACACGGAATTTTTTTTTTCGTTTTTTTACAAAAAAAATTAAAAATAAACCTCAAAATTCAAATAACAAAAAAACGTATATTTGATTTTTTTAATATTTTTTTAATAAAAACTTGAATAGAAAGCAGGAGTTTTGAAAACACTCCAGGATGGACAAACTTTTAATAAAAAAGTTTTTCTAAGAGCAACTTTTAAGACATTTTTGAAACTTTCATTATTTACGGCAAAATGTTTAGTTTGATGTCAGTATACGATTATAAAAATCATTTCAAACGATAGTGCTCATATCGATAAACTTCCTAAATGTAACCGTTTTCGAGATATTTCAAATTTACTTTCATCATAATCATTTTTTTGTAGAAAGTATGCCCTTTTCGTAAGTTATACGTGATTGTCCATCAAATATGATAGGTTTTGCAAGATATGCATGTACTTACCTTCAACTTACCCTTCCACCAATAGACTATTGGAAAATTGGTTTTAAACTTATAAGATAAATAAGATAAATATATGAAATACCCATGCGTTTTTATTTGCATCTTACATTTATTACTTTCGATCGTCTTTAATAATAATAATTTGTACATAAATCTTTTCGTTGGATATATTTTTATTTGATGAACTTTTGATTGGCATGTTTTTATATGTTATGAATGGTGCGTTCTTCGTCATTCGAAAATAGTTTCGCTGATATTTGATTTTCGGAAATCGGAACAATACAGTGATATTTTCTTGTACCTGGGATCGTTTTGGCCTTTTCAAAAATGCTTTTGTTCGTATTCCTTTTGTGACACAAAACAAAATGACATTTTTGTTAAATAATCATTACTCTTCTGGTTAGCCCATGCATATAAATCTGCTGCACTTGTGATTGGATGTTCGTGTTCTACAGCCACACTTGCGTTCCTTGCCATTCGTTTTAATGTGCCACCAATCGCGTCACATGGTCCCTTGCCATGCGAAGTAGCAAAAAAGTGCCATTCAACATCAATATTGTACTTCGTTTTAAACTTACAAAGACTTGCAAATTTTTTGCAATTTTTATATTGGGATGCAGCTCCATCAGACATAAACATCACTTTTTTTACTTGCATTTTTGTTTGCAAAAAGTTCAGTAATTTTGAAATAAATACTTGCACCGCTTTTAAAACCGTTTTTTAAAACTTCAGAGATTACGATCAAGCTTAAATTTTTAATTATACCTGATTCTGAATAATAAATGCAAAAAGGATGAATAGTAGCTTGTTGATTATTCCAGTAACTACTTTGGGCAGCATCTTGAAGAACAAATGAATAATTTTCGGAAAAAAATCACAAATTATGACAACTTCTCTATTTTTAAGAGTATTTTTTGTATTTCTCAAGAAACTAGACTGCTGAGTTTTAATATAATCATGGGATACCAGTTTTTCCAACTTTTCGCAAAAATAAGGAACAAATCCATCTACTGATTTTACAAGTTTCTCTAAACTGCATCGATCAGTTGAAACCCATTGTTCAAAACATATTTCAGACATACCCTGTTCCTCGAATTTTTCTGAAAAACTTCTTTCAAAATCTGAGAGACCTGGACAACGTTCGCATTCGCGGAGATAACAATGTTTAATTCTGGATGATGAGCTGCATAATATTTCTTCAAAATAATGGTTGAAATCTTTTTCGAATGAATATTATCTAAGACAATGAAGCATTAAATTAATATTTTCATCGATGGTACAAACACAAATATTGTGAGAACCTGAACTACCAAGTAATTTGCTATGCTTTGGTTTTAGTGCTGCAAATGAACTAAATCCAATGCTATTTTTACTAACTTCTTGAAATTTAATAAAAGCTTCTCGCAATGGTACAAACTAAAAGTCGCTTTTGAATATGAATCTTCTTACCTTCCTTCTTCACTGAAACGTAATCGTTTAGTCCTGGCGTGGCTCTGCTTATCTGATCGCTTTCGAAGAACTGCAATACCTCGCTTTAATTTCGGGATCCAAACCATGTCCTAGCCTTTCGTTGGGGGTGGCCAATACTCCTTTCCCGTTTACCAAGCATCGAGCTTACAATACAATGTATTTATTTGTTTGAAACTCGTTCGTTTGCGTTGACCAAGATTTCGGCAAAATCGTCAGAATCCTTATTTGATCGTCTCTCGATGAACCTGGATCAGCAAATCTCTCCTTCAGTTGTCCGGTCATCTCATTGTGTTCCGCAGCTTTCAATTTTAGTTGCTCCAGGTCATCTTCTTCCGCTTGAAAACCTAAGATGCGTTTCTTAATGCCATTGGTAATGTCCATATACTTTCTCCGGGGATAGTTAACATTCTGGAATTTGTTTGTAGATATTGGCGATACGTTGATACCAGCTATGCCCTTGTTGAATAGCTCAATATTATGCGTCCTGGAAAATTGTTGCTCTCCACTATCCTGAGATGATGCTGTTGTTATTGACGTCGTTGATGGTATTTCTTCGAGGCCATGTCGAGATGTAGATGGCTGCGGCTCCGCGATGTCCATGACAAACGGTTGCACTTCTAGTTCCAGATTTTCAGCACATGGTTCGATCCTATTTAAATTCAAGCGACACGTATCACAGATTGATAGAGATGTATCCAAATTAAATTTCCACTTTAGGAACTTATGTTTTTCAATCAAATTTTCGGATAATTTACGAAGCTTTGACGAACACCGTTTATTAGTAAACGGCTTGCAACACTCGACCTTCTTGAATTCCATATTCAAATTATACTTGTTCACTCAAAAAGATACTATTGAGTGATGAACTAATCGGTATTTTTTAAGATTTTTGTATACACGGTCAGGCCTGAACATACACATTACACGACATTACAGCTAAAATACTACTTTTCGAAATTATGAAACTATGAGATATTATAATAATAATTTGTGTTTGTAAGACGCATGTAGAGGAGGTAAATTTTGATAAATGACACATGACATATAATTTGTCAATTGCGCATCCAGAGTGTCACAATTAGCGATTAGCTATTATAACGAATAGTACTCACTCATGACGATTACTCACTCATGACGATTACTCATTACACCTAAAATAGCTAATTATGACCCTCTGTAAGCAAAATTCACCGGTTTTATGTGTCATACACAAACTTAACCTCCTCTTCTAGCAGCTTACATATAAAAATTATTATTATAATATCTCATAATTTCATGATTTTGAAAAGTAGTATTTTAGCTATAATGAGTATGTTCAGGCACAAAATTCGATAACCGCAAAATTCTCAATGATAACTATGAAATACTCAATAATTACTATAAAGCACGCAGCTTCGAGCACGCAGGTGGCTGTTACTGAGCCACATTTTAAAAGCTCCATGTCGATGGAATATCAAAGCAACCTCTGTTAAATTTGCAACAACGGCGTCAAGTTTCCATAAAATCAAAATAGGGGATCAAGCGTGTTCACTCTCCGATATCTACACCCTGAATTATTTCGGTGTACGGCGATGAAGCTACTCCTGGGAAAATAACTGCAACTCATTTATGTAGCAACAATGCCTAATTGATTGGTAAAATTTTACTCATTTTCTGGGTAGTTCCATTTTCCTTTAAATAATATGCATACTTCAAGACCAACAATTGAAACGGCCTCAACCCATTTTGTAAACAAACCTTGTAAGGCAATTTTCTCGCGAACTGGAACCTATATTCGCAAACCTAAAACACAATCGTATGGATGCTGGAAATGCCCCTACCTGTTAATTTTGTTGGTTTGCGTTAGCGGCCTTCGGTTCGCGATAAAATGGCCTCACAAGGTTTGTTTACAAAATTGAGTTGAGGCCTTTTCAATTGTTGGTCTTGACTTTATAGTCTTGTACTGGCCGACTTCGAGGTAAACACCATTTTTGCGGGATTCGCTTATTGTACCCTTCCAGCTTTAGCGACTTTCTGGTTCGTCTGGTGATCTATAATAAATTTTTAAACCAGCAAAATAAATACGAAACAGCTCAACTGTCTGAAGTGTTAATATCGTTGACCTACTCTGCAAATATAAAGACAATTTCGTTACGAATTAATGAGATTTAACAACTCTGATATGAGTTTTGCTTTCATCGGGACCAGCAGATGGAGAGTGACATAAAATAACTGAAGTTCAATTTTTTTCTAAAAAGGAACAATTTTATTTACAAAACCATTAATATCTCTCTTCTGTATAAATTACATACATGCATTCTTTCTCACTAATAACAACTTGTACACACATCAATTACTTGAATGTTTAAGTTAGGATCCGCATCCTAAACCTACAACACAGAGCTTAGGATAGTTTGTGTAGAATTTAAATAGGTTTTTTTTTTATCCATTTTCTAGAGCGTTGATGGACTGCCGTACATTGCAATTGACACCCGGTATATTTTAACTTTAGCGTACCGTGTAAGCACCTGTATCACTGTTATCGGTTCACTGCCAGTCTGGTAATTGGTTGATTTAGCTACACATATTACAAAATTGCTCACCGCATTTGCCGCCTGAATTCTTCCAGCTCATGTATGCTTGTCGAAAGTCTAAACATATAGTGAATTGTTTGTTTGTTATGAGATCAAAATGCAATGCAATATCATTCAATTACCTTCCAAATGCGTTAAATAACGCTACTATTTCAGCTCGTTTGAGCTTAAACTGGGGATGGCTTGGCCTTAGTTTAGTTTCGAAACCCGATTCAACATCGCTGTCAAATTTGCCAGAGAACAATATTTTCAGTGCTGTTCCCATTCCTTGAACCTATAGTCAAATAATTTCTTAAGTCATCAAAACAATAACCAGTCAATAATACTACAAACTGACCTGTAGTTTTCCCCATAGCCGACATTTATCACAGCCAACACAGTCCATAATTTTCGAGATGTTCATAAATTTCTCGCGAAATTCATTTTTAACTTTGACCGACGAAGTTCCTCCACTAAACATAACCGATTCGTTGAAATGTGATGGGAAGCCTTCAATCACGTTAAGCAGATCTTTTACCGCAACTCTTACTTCGCGATCCTCTTTCTCACGTCCAGTGAAATATTCTTCATTGCGTAAATATGGTGCAGCTTTGGCTAAAGCCCGCAGTTCAACGAGATACGCAAAGTACAAATTCCTCAGCCAGTGCTGGCCTTCGTTGTCGGTGGTCTGAGGGCTGAATCTTCGCTCGAACTCTCCCATGTTTGTGCCCCACACTCCCGTTGGAGAAACGAATCCCAAAGAGGTTTTCTCCGATAGAAGGTAGTTGGCACTCAAGTGGATGTTTATACTGGAATGGAGCCCGGAGATCATTCGATAAAATACACGGTGCTCGAGGCATACTTCGTTCTGGGTCATATCGTGGTATGGAATCATGGCAGCATACGGATTCTTACGACGAACAGAATGGGACCTAAAAAGAGGAGTTACGATGGTGAAGAAAAGGATTACCTTCAAAAATACACAACACTCACTGAAAGCAGTTCTCCAAATAAATGCTACTCCAAATTCTTCTCGCCGACTCCCCTCGGTATCCGGTGTACCTTTCCGGATTCAATAGTAAGTCCACATACTCCGCACCAGGTTCGTGGTCATCCGATATGCAAAAATTGTCCTGAGCTTCGTCATAGTCCGCCCATTTTTGGAACTCTTGATGAGCCTTATCACTAATACTGGTATTTAAGAAACCAAGCTCTTTATCCAAATCTTCGTTGCAATTCGTCAGAGTTTGTACTTCCTTTAGGTACTGCAAAAAAAAACATATGATTGTTTACGTGATAACCGGCATGTGACCACTTTGCCAGTAAGTATCGCCAACAGGTTTTCCCACTTCAGGTTACATGCATTATGATGACAAATAGATAAGCCAGTGGTACACGCGGGCTGTGTTAAATCACATTCAGAATTTACGTGGATGGATATGTAGGTACAATAGATAATCAAAAATTGGAATTTTATTTTGGGAACGTCTAGCAAAACAACGTACTAACAAGCGTTGAAATGCTATAAATGAAACACTTTATTGCTGCTAGACGATGGATATATCGAACAATCAGCATTTGCAAGCTGCCTTATCGCAGAATAAAGCAATCAAACGCACGTCTGATGTAGTCCTCACCACGCTACTACTCACCTTATGGTAGGAAGACATATCTCCTTTCAGCCCCGGTGGGATGTCTTTCTCTTCGCATTGCTCTACGTGACAGAATCGCATAGCACACTTGCTGTCGTCGACCCAGAATGGACATTCCTTCATGAGATTCACCTTATAGTAACGGAAAAAATCCTTGACTAGAAGACTACGCAACCGCGGAAAAATCTTGACGTTATTGTAAAAATCCACTGTGTCCACGTTGCAACTGCAATCGTCAATCGTTCCCTGCAGCTGGAAAGAGATTTATAGCAGTGAATTTGATTATTTTACAGTGTAATGTTAATTGTGATTTCGACGTTGGAAACGCTATAAACAAGCTCATTGATGGGGTTTAAATTATGTTTGCAGCCAACAGCTGAACATTTGTTATAAGTATATTTAAATGCTGCTATCAATTTTATTGGAAAATTATTTGAATCTCCGTATATTTGTCAAAATAAGACATTTAAACCGGTTTACCTAACAAAATTTAAAACAAAAAGGATTTTATAAAATTTGAATGCCAACAGAATTTTAAAACCTGATAAATTGTTCAAGATTTTAAAATAATGCACACATTTTGAATGTAATATAGCGCTGCATTTTACAATAGAATATCATATAGAACTTTGAAAAATATCAATCATTATCCTTTGCTGGCCTGAGCAAACTCTGCGGGATGAACTCTACTTTACGATCAGAAAGTTTTGCTGCCAGTATCAGATAGTATTAGTTTAAACTATTATCGTATGCTATTAGATAGCTGCATATATGCTAAAAGATAGCTGAACGAGTATTGATTCTACCAAGCAGATAACTGCTATTAGACTCGGAACTGACAGCAGCAGTAGAACGAAACAGGCGAGAAACTGAAAGCATAAGAAAAACGTTCTCATCGACTGAACAATAAGATCTAAAATCAATGAGTGAGTCGTTTTTGGCTCAAATTCTATCCTTTTGGATTGATTTTATCGACTAAAACCTGTGACGAGTCATACAAAAAATGTGACAAATGAGAGAGGGTGGGGGGGGGGGGGTGGTGTTGTAAAAAATTGGCCCAATTTGCGTGACATAATTAATGGTCCTTCCCATAGAGATAAGTTAATGTACCAGAACCTGGACGAACACGAGTCTACCCAGAGGAGGACCCGGATACGACCACCCATGTGTATCTAGAGTATCGCACGAGCTGACGAGTGCAACGGGAAGGACACTAGGTGTATAGTAGAGTGATGCAAAATTTGCAATTTTCGCTCCGCAATACTTAAACGATTCCAAATCGGATCCTGACTAACCCATTTGGTGAGAAACTGAGATGGCACAAACCATTTGAAGTTTGTATGGGAATTACTATGGTAAAACCAAGATTTTTGTTCATGTCTATCTAATAATTCACCATATCGGTCTGCTTCAAAAACTTTCAGCTGTACTTGTAAAAAATGTTCCCAGCTACAACTATGCTCTAGACCACTTTTTGATTAAATGCAAAGATCGAAAGTTATCAATGGTTCAATGCACTGATGTCTTATGATCATGCTCAATCAACTGCTCAGCAGGCAACATTGGTGTTTCTGGGGCGTTGAATAGGACACAAAATCATGGCTACTATGTCACACTGCAAAATACAGTGTTGCCTACAGAGCAGCTGCTTGATCATGTCATAAGTTTACCAATCTCTTAAATAATTAATAACTGTTTCCTGTCTCGTTTTACATAGAAACGATCTTCAACAAAGTTGTAGCTGATTTTCTATAAGAATGGCTATCGAACTGTTTCGCAGCTCAATATGGAAAAAGACTAGAAGGCAATGAACAAAAAGTTGAGATTTCCCATAGTAATTTACAAGTAAACTTCAAATGGCTTGTGCGAAGTCTGTTTCTAACCAAATGAGTTGTAACTTTGGGAGGCTAATCAGGACCCGATTTGAAACCATTTAAGCACTGTGGAGCGAAAAAGTCAAATTTTGCATCAGTCTAGTGTATAGCCTAGGGGGCTAGCCATAGATAAGCCAAATTAGCGGTTGACACAGCCTATACACTGAACAATTACAATTGAAATTACTGAGTAATTGAAAATTCACTAATTATTTCAATACTTTTGATAACCGATCACCTTACAAGGTTGGTAGAAACCCCTCGCAATTCGCCTAAAGGTATACTCATTAATCTGCTATTCTGCAGCCAAAAGAGAAGAGAGGGAGATCGTTTTCATATATAAGTTCGCTTGCTTACGGGGAACCTATGGGCAGCGTTTGCCAGAAGTTTTCGTTTCCATTCAGCCCTATGCAATAAGCCGAGTAAGCAAACAGCGCAGGAAAACCAGCAACTACTGTCGCTGGTTCGAAACGAAACGAAAACGAAATTTTTTACCGAAATCAGAACAGCTAAATCACAGACAAACAGACATAACACGAATACGCATTTAACGGCCAATTTAAATGTTTTTAGTTGGTAGCACTACTATTTGTGGCGTGCATAGTCAATAACTCTTGTGTTTGACGTTTACACACTACCGCCATCTGTTCAGCGTACTATCCATCACAGTATACTCAACAGATAGCGGTAGTGTTTTATATTGAAAAAATATTCAATGTGTTATGTCTGTTTGTCTGTGGCTAAACGTTCGGTAAAACTTTGACCTTCATTTTAAAGGCTATTGAATTTGAAAATAATTTCAAAACATGTTCAACTTTGTTTAAATTAATGATGAAATCTAGTAATTTTAGTGGACATTTTGTTTGAAAGTAGCTGAAAAGCAATTGAATTATATTGCATAAATTTTACCGAACAGTTCAGCTGATTAGATTTCGGTAAAAATTACCGAAGTCGGCGATAATTTCTGAGTGTGTAGGGTGGGTGAACCAGCAGTGGAGGAACTAAAACAATATATTTACTAATTGAATAATTGAATAAATGATGCACGTACAATTTTTTTCCTTTGTTTGTTTTCCGTCGATCTTGTTTTCCGTGATGAGCACTAAGGGCCCATGCATTAATTATGTCACGCTAAATCGAGGAAAAATTTAACCCCCTCCCCTCCCTTATCGTGACGTTTTTCTTATACCTAATGCATTGCTTGTCACAAAATCTTAGACTCCTCCTCCCCCCTTAGAGCGTGACATAATATATGCATCAACCCTAACGCTACCGATGCCAGGAAGGCAGCTCCCAAACCTGGACCCTATCTATCGACCCATCAACTCATGAACCGGGGACCAACGGCTTTACTTCCCTTGATCAGATATGTTATGCCTCAGAACATCCCGGCGGTGCCGACTGAGATTGAACTCAGGCCTGCTGGGGTGAGAGGTAATCACGCTTACCACTACACCACCGGCGCCGCTACCGTACAATTTGTATACTTCAAACTATAGGTTTCAATCTGTATTGATAGTCAATGATATTCTTTTTACTTGAATGTTGTTCTACCGTTTATGTTGTGTAAAAACGTCAACCGTTTCAACCCCTGACTGCAACTATAGGTGCAAAGGAGTAAAAATCTTAAGGAAAATAAATTGTTTTCCGTCATCTTTGGGCTAATTTTAAATTTTAAAAATGCAAATCTGCTTTATTGTAGGGAAGCTATCGATGAAAAATAACCTTATTCGGCTTTCCACCATTATTCCGACAAAACCCCCATACCACAACTATAGGTACACTATACGAGTGTCTGGAAAGGTCATGTGGACCATACGTTTTACGAGAATTGAAAGCAGGCTGTTTCTGAATGCCGCTTTGATAAACGTTTGTGACCATAACCTTTGAAATTGCGGACTTATGACAGTTTTTGGTTTATATATTGCGCATTTCATACCAAACTGAACAAATAAACGCGTTTTCACTTATTACACATTGTGATAAAAGTCTAGGGAAACCTCTTTCCAATCGAGCAGAAGGCCTGTCAAATGGCTGTCATGATGTTATTCTAATTTTCTTTACTTTTACCACATTTTTGTTAAACATGTAACTTATAGAACAGGTTGGACTTTTAGTAACGGGGCGCCTCTGAACCACCGACAAACCGGCATGGCACTTAATTTTGACTTATGCCCGAAAATCGCAAACGGCCGATTTAAATGTGCAGTGATCGAACTGTCAAAACCATAGGATTTTTTTATCTAGATAAAAATAATTTGTCCAGGATAGATCAGTCACGAACCAATTCATAACTTTTGCATGCGGGTTCATGGCTTAGCTAAATATTTGCGGAGAACTTTGACATTTGGGCGCACTTGCTTTTGTAAACAAACACGTCAAACACCGATTTATCGCGAATAAAAGAACAATCTCGCGAATAAACTATACCAGAAACAGATATACATTCTCTGCTTGAACGTCAAGTAGTACAGTTCGGTCTTTGCTCGCTCTGTTGAGTTTTTCGATAAACCTATAGTTTGTTACAAACGTTCGCAGATATACTGCACGTCGCGTCGTCAGTAGTGTCGGTCGCATCGCGTGATGGGAAGAAAGCGCTCCCGGAGCAGACTTCGTGATCAAGCCGAGAAGAAGAACAGCGGTGAGGGTAGCTCGGTACCTATCTCAAATAGGTACGCTACTCTTCCCACCGATGTTGGGAATAACAACCCAGTCCCGGTGAAGCGGACAAAAAAGAGGAAGAAGAACCAAGGACAGTCCGATGGTACGAGCGGACACGACGATGTTACCGCGACGAACGCCAGCGACATCGGTGATTCTGCCGGCCCGAGTGTGGCGAAAGTCAAGCTTCCTCCACTGGTGGTGAAGGTAGTGCCACTCAAGACGCTCATTGACGATTTCGCATCGCTGGGCATCGCAACTGAGTACAAGATCAGCAGGATCGGCACTAAGGTGATGCTCCGGACGAAAGCGGAATATGAAATCGCCGTCAAATTCCTGAAGGATTCCAATGCGGAATACTTCACGCACGACATCCCCGGTGAAAAGCCCTTCAAGGTAGTCATCAGGGGTCTACCGGATGTTGATCCCAAGGCGATCGAAGAAGAACTCAAGGACCGGTACAAGCTGGCCCCAATCGCTGTCTTTCGGATGACGAGGAGAGACGAAAACGTGAAGACGTACCCGGATTGTCTTTTTCTGGTGCACTTCCAGAAAGGGACGGTGACGCTCAATGCGCTGCAAGCCATCCGATCGATCTTCTCCATCACCGTACGATGGGAGCCATACCGTGGCGGCCATCGTGACGTAACGCAGCGCCAGTGGTGCCTCAATTTTGAACACGGTACCCGCAACTGCAACATCAAGCCACGCTGCAGCAACTACGCTCAAGAACACGCCACTTCTAACTGCCCTGTGGATGGAGCCGTGGCGTTATAATGCGCCAGCTGTGGTGGTGCACATCAAGGCTCCGACAGACAGTGCTCCAAACGCGAGGACTTCAAACGCATCCGAAAACAGGTGGCAACTAACAACCAACCAAGACGCAAGAAGGACAAAGTCCCGGCATTTCGGACGGAGGATTTCCCGCCTCTTCGTGCTCCTCAGCAAAGGCAAGCGAATTCGCGGGTGCATCCCACTCAAGCAACTTCCGGTGATTCTGCTGGCCAAAGCTCTCCATCCAGCCTGGATTCTGGAGACAACCAACAGCGCAAAACAACAACCCCGATCTGTTCTCAGCAGATGAACTGATGGAAATTTTCGTCAACATGTCCAGTGCCCATCGTAAGTGCCGCAATAAGCCCGAACAGATCCAAGTGCTCGGTAAGTTCATCATCCAGTATGGCGTCTAAACCGCTAACTATCGTCACCTGGAATGCTTGCTCTGTAAGAGCAAAAAAGATTGAGCGACGTGGGCCTTCTAATTGAGATCCATCTAAAGTCCGGCGACAGCTTCTGGTTGCCTGACCACAACATTATCCGGCTTGATCGCACCAGCTCCAGGGGGGGTGGTGTTGCGGTCGTCGTCAAGAAAGGAATAAAATACCACACTCTGTCCCATATCCGCACCTCTATCATCGAGGCCCTTGGTGTGGAGGTGGAGTCGTCGACTGGATACGTCCAGTTCATCGCCGTCTACTGCCCTCGACAGTGTACCGCCAGCAGTGGACTAGCGACTAAATTTAAGAAGGACCTGTCCACCATCACCCGTACCGGTTCCCGTTTCGTAGTTGGAGGAGATCTGAATGCTCGCCATGAGGCCTGGCGGAACTACCAGCAGAACCAGAATGGTCGTCTCCTGTTCGACCACTCACAGCATGGGCTGTACTCCGTTTGGTTTTCGGATGAACCAACATTCATCTCACCGGCGGGCAACCCATTGACGCTAGACCTGTTCCTGACAAATATCGGCTTGTCCAAGCCGTTAGCCTTGAACGAACTCAGCTCCGACCACCAACCGGTGGTGGCTGAACTGGGCTGCAACGTGGCTCCTGCTTCAAGCCTGCGCAAGGACTACCATCGCGTAAACTGGGCCCAGTTTGGACGCGTGGTAGACAGGCACATCATCGACAACCCGCCGCTTGACACCGTGGAGGACATCGACCGAGCGTTGGAGGGACTCCACCAAGTCATAACCGTGGCTGACGAGGCGTGCATCCGACGAGTTCCTGTGAGGGGTAAGTTTATTGCCATTGATTACCACACCCAACTTTTGATTCGCCTGAGAAATGTTCGTAGACGCCAGTTTCAGAGGACTGGAGATCTGGGCAAAAAACGTGAAATGGCTGATCTGAACAGACAGATTGCTTCCAGAATGGACTCACTCCGAAATGAAAGTTTCGGGTGTGTTGTCCAGAATCTGGATATCAGGATATCAGAATAGAGTGCTGAGGATGGTTCTTGATCGTCCTTTCGGCACTAGAATAACAAATTTACATGAAGAGGCAGGCATTGCCAAAATAGATTCCAAAATTAACGAAATTAAGACTAAATTTGCACACAAATGTAATTTATCAGAACATGCTTTGATAAGCAATTTGTATATAGTAGGCTAGGTGTATATAGTAGTTGTAGGTTAGTTGTAGTTGTAAATAGTAGTTATAAGTAGACTCCTTTTTCCAATTCAAATCAAACCAATCCCACCAAGGTGGTCATACTTTAAAATAGGCCTGATAGGACTAGAAACTGTAAATAATAATTAAAATCTCAAATGTACTAAAGTTGAAAAGACGCATCTGTGTCACTTGAAAAATTCATACATGTAAACCACACAAACACAAGAAATAAAGATCATTTAAAGTCAAAAAAAATATATATATAAACTATACCATTCCATCTTGCACGCTGAGCCGGTCAAGTCGCATCGGTCTCGTTGTACGACACTCGTATTTGAATTTTTCCCCACGCGAGGGTTTTTTCTCACCAAAGTTAGTTGGCATAGTGTTAAGACAACTAGTGCTCGAGTGAGGAAGCCGTTAATCATACGCCGAGCGCTTTGATTACGGTCCAGCTTTAACTCATCATCATCGCATCATCACATCATCCCATTGATAGCAACAACGAAAGCACGTGAAATTGCCTACCGAGGTGACCGAGGCATACCAGCTACAAGGTTATCGACCCAAATGCAGTCAGTATCCGTCGTAGGCTCAAAAAAATCGTTTTCCTTGTCAAACTCGTTTCGTGTGACCTTTTCGGGTTCAGCGGTACCTCACTACGTCGCTATTGGCAAGGTTCGGCTGCCTGTACGACTGTTTGTACCTCGGGTAATTAACTGCTCGAAATGTAAACAACTTGGTCACACATCGGACTACTGCTCGAACAAACCACGCTGCGATCAGTCTGGCGAGCAGCATCAAAAGGGCCCTTGCGGTGCTCCTCCAAAACGCGTGTACTGCAAGAACAGTCTGCATACCCTGATTGACTGCCCGAGGTATAAACAGCAGGGAGACAAAATTAAGCGGTCTCCGCATGCTCGCTCCAAGAGAACAATAGCAGAACTCTTTAAGAATACCGCTTCATCTTCTCAGACCACACCAAAAAGCAGTAACACCAACAATCAATACGAAACTAACGATTTTAAATTGGCTCACTACTTGACTAGCCTATTGGTCCCAATCCCAAGCAAACGGTTAACGTATCCTATTCTAGTCGAAATTCTAGTACTACGCAATGTTTGTTTTGATTCGCTATGAAAGTTTGACAGATAAAATGAGGGGTTATTGGTTTTTCCTATGTTTCGAGGGGTTAATCGATTAACTTGGGACCGAAGAGAGTACCAGAGCAGAGCCAAAAAGTTGAGCACATTATTTCGGGACCTCTATGGTAACACGTTCTCCATTTTGCCAGTTGATGATCTAGACTCTGACTCAGCGGTCGCCCTAGCAGCACACATGTCACTGAACAATTGTGGTTACTTGTGTGCCACTTATCCCAGTCACAATCAAGTTGCAGCAGCTTATTTCGAAGTGTGCTGCTTGGGCGGTGAAGGTAGTCCGTTTGTCTTTAAAGGCAATACGAGAAAACGAGCAAAAAAACACTCCTCCGAAAAGCCTCGTAAGGCCACTCGTACGGACCACCCTTCCACCTTGGAAAAATCAAGAGGTAACGGAAATGCACTGAAACCCATTCCACCGGATTTTAAACCTTATAATTATGACAAGAACTTTCTGTCACTTCCAGGATCATCTAAAACCCCAGATGTCTCAGTTTTTCGGCCAGAAAATCATGTTCGCGTTTTCTGGTATTGTGCACAGCAAAAAAAAAAGTAGTGTAAATTTCCGTTACTATGATGCACATAAATGAAGCGTCATATATCATACAAGTTTAGGTTATAGATCTTGTAAATTTATGAGACATGTCATGCAATATTTCATATATTGTATGCAACTGTCCAGTTTTGTTTGCAACATTTCTTGCAAGCTGCTTGTTTACGTGAAAAGGAAGTTTACATGTATGAATGTTTGCATGCATGGATGTTTACATCGCCTGTAAAATTCAGAATTTTTTGGTGTGTGGATAGCTTCTTTAGTATATTCAATATCTCTGACTCAACGAGGAGCATTATTAATTTAGTGCTGTCAATGGTGAAAACTCTTTTGAAGCAACTAGCTTCTAGGTGGTCCTTCCTTGCATCGATCATATCCTTTGATGGATAATTCTCCGAATGAGGTCGGGGATATGATCTCTGTTCTTCAGTGGAACTGTAGAAGTCTTATGCCAAAACTTGACACATTTAAATTTTTAGTTACCAACTCACTTTCTGATGCATTTGCCCTTTGTGAAACATGGCTCTCTTCAGACAACGATCTTGCTTTCCATGATTTCAACATTATTCGCCTTGACCGCGCAGATTCGTATGGAGGGGTGCTTCTGGGGATCAACAAGCTCCATTCCTTCTGCAGAATCGATCTGCCTTCGGTGACATTCGAGGTAAATGCCTCAGTATTGCCTCAGTATATCTTCCACCGAGAACTGCGATTTCTCGTCAAAGTTTCTCGGATATCTACACGGCTATGCCGGAGCCACGGTTGATCTTGGGAGATTTTAACTCTCACGGTACAGGCTGGGGGGAACTGTACGACGACAACCGCCCAACCTTGATATACGACATGTGTGACTTCTTCAAAATGACAATTCTGAACACCGGGGAAGCAACACGAGTAGCCAAACCTCCAGCAAAAGTAAGCAGATCAGACCTCTCACTTTGTTCGAGTTCATTATCGTTGGATTGCTCGTGGAAAGTAATCCAAGATCCCTACGGTAGTGATAATTTGCCAATCAAAGTTTCTATTACCAATGGTTTATCTTCTACTCGCTCGGTTGACATCGCGTACGATCTTACAAAAAACATTGACTGGCGAAAATTCGCGACCGCGGTTCTTGATGCCAGTCAATCGGTTGAAAAACTTCCTCCACTGGACGAGTACTCCTTTCTCGCGCGTCTCATCATCGATTGTGCGCTGCGAGCACAGACGAAACGTGTTCCGGGTGTTTCCGTTCGCAAATGACCTCCCACTCCGTGGTGGGATATGGATTGCACCGACACGAACAGTGAGAAGTCCGGCGCTTTTAAACGCTTCCGCAAACACGGTAAGGTCGAGGATTTCGAGCGGTACACCGACCTCGAGAAAACCCAGCCCAGTGGCAGGCGCGTAGGCAACATGTTATACCGTGACAGCGGGCCCAGCGCAGCAAAATAAACGATTTGAGCCCGGGACATGCTGCCTACTGTCAAACGCTGCTGTTGGTATAGGCCTTGTCAGTGGCGTGAGAAAACCTTTAAGAGCTTGACTACAGCAAAAAAAAACGCGGTTACTGGCGTCGGTTCGTCGATGGTTTGTCGCGAGAGACTTCCATGAGAACACTCTGGAATGTCGGAAGGAGAATGCGAAACGCGTCATCACCGGTTAACGAAGACAAGGAGTACTCAGACAGTTGGATATTCAGCTTCGCGCGGAAAGTTTGCCCGGATTCGGTGTCGGTTCAAACCAACGTTCGTGATGGTTCGTCGGGTAGTAACGAAATAGATTCCCCGTTTTCGATGGTGGAATTCTCACTTGCTCTCCTCTCATGTAACAACTCAGCTCCAGGAATGGATAGAATCAAGTTCAACTTGCTTAAAAATCAACTGAAGATCAACTTTTTTTTTTTTTTTTTTTCGAGAGTTGACCAACTGCAGTCTTAATAGGCTAGAATCTCGGTTGGGCTCTCTATGCGATACACAATACTTTCAGACGACTCGAGCTATGGTGCTCACTAGGTCACTGCAGCTTTTAGGCTCGTATTGTGATCAACTGTGTGTACTAGATTACGACCATAAATCCGGAGATCCCCGAGATCTGGGCGCAATCGCCCCTGCAAACAAACACGTCAATCGTCGGCCTCCCGCGAACAAAAGAACAATCCTGCAAACAAACTATAACAAATCATAGAGGAACTATTATTCTACCTGTTTGTGTTATTAGTTTTTCCAGACTGAGCCCCAATCCGCGAGAAACCGACAAATGACGTGCCCATCTACAAAAGCAACTACGCTCCAACCTCGAAGCTCTCCGGAAATATGTGATAAATAATGTAAATGTAAATGGAATACAGTAATGTCCCGATTTTGTCAACCCCCTTTTTTGAAAATGTTTTCCAATGTTCTACAAAACCCATGCCCTTTTTCAGTAATCTTCTTGAACCTATTGCACCAAAGTATACTTTAAATATCCCTCTTAACGAATGACGAATGAGAAAAATTTAGATTTATGAGTATGTGAAATTATTGAAAGAAAAAAAATCTGAAGCGCGGAGGGGCTGACAAAATCGGGTCATTACTATATTTAAAATAAATAAATTCATTCTTACCTTTTTATGGTTGTTTGATTATTAATTGCTATTATTACCTGCTTAGAGTTGGCTCCTTTAAAATACTGTGTAGAATTTACCTTATTATTCCTCAGTTCTATCGATTTGTGATAGAACCACGCTCAGCATATTATCCTGTAGAACGACTTGGGCATGCACCATGCAAGTAACTCATCTCTCGTCAAAATGATGGGATATGGGGTGATGGTGAAGGGATATAGAAAACGAATAAAAGAACAGAGAGAAAGGTATTAGTATTGGTTACATTTACACACACACACACAACGAAAAAGAAACATAGATGCACAGACAAACAGAAATAACACATTTAATATTTCTGTCCACAAAACATAGTCACTAAAACACTACCGCCATCTGTTCAGTATCATGTGATGGATAGTACGCTGAACAGATGGCGCTAGTGTGCAGTCGTCAAACGCAAGGGAACCGACCGTGCGCGCCACAGGTGGCACCACCAACCAAAAACACCCGAATTGACCGTCAAATGCGTATTCGATGAACAACCTGTCCAACCGAGTGTTATGTCTGTTTGTCTGTGATAGATGGGTTATTAGGAAAGTACAACTACATTATAACTATTAGTGCAATGGATGAACGTTAGTTTCGGGGTCATGTTAGTGTTAGAGTTTTGTTAGTATTGACCCGTATTCAGCCCTGTCGGCCCCTCGAACACTAGTAGCAGGCAGTTGTTGTTAGGACATGCGACACTGTCATTGCTACTATGTTAGAGGTATGACCCGTCAAGTTTCGAAGTGCAAAAAAAAAACTGTTAGAACTTTCTTATAAATTAACTTTACACTCAAAGCAAACTATTTACCTTAGCATTACAAAAGATAATTTAAAATAACTATTTTATTTTATGCTAATATTAAAATTATGATAAAACTACAACTTACGGTGTAATTTACTGGTCGCAGTAGTGTTAGGTCCCGAACAGAGGAAAAAAAAAAAACGGCTCCGTGAAATTAACTCGCATGAACCTTTCAAATCAATGAACTGGAGAAAAACTACAATTTTATCAAATTGCAAAAAAAAAAAATCATAGCGACACTTGACAAATCATCATCAAGCCCCTCATCCTTGGACAGGGAAAAATCAACTGAAATTCAACTGGCAAAAAACAGAAAATGGGTTCAGTTCTCTTGGACATTGTGGTAGATAGAGTTGATGTGGAATAATAATGATAAATGAAAACTTTATTTGAAGGTAAAACAATTTGACAATTAAATCAAGTAATTAAACATTCTATATGAGCAGAATCTATATAGCATGGAACATGGCAGAGGTGATAGTAGAAAAGAGAGCATGAGAACAAAATCCCATTACTTCATGAGGGGAAATCCCGACACAGCTAGTAGCACTGGGTAAAGAAGGGGAAATTAAGTAGGGTATAAATACGGGCTAGCTGTTGAAGCATTCTTGTGACGATTGTTGAAAGCAACGGATGTACAGCAGCAGCATCAGAAACAGCAACAACAGGAACAGCAGCAGCAGCAGAAATACCAGCAGCAGTAGAAGGAAGCAGATCAGCCGAGATTCGTGTAGCCGTGACCGAGGCTGGAAACCTCGGTCCGGTCACGACAGACATTAAGAGGGCTTTGATTCTGTTTGTATCGACGTCCTTTCGGATAAACTCCACAATAGTGGGCTTTCACCAATTATGAACAACTATTTGAGCAACTTCTTGTCTGAGAAATATATGAGCTTCTCTCATGGAAACTCGACAACTTCATGAATTACACACTTAAAAAAATTCATGTAAATTTAAGTGTTCTGAGACTGACATATACGAGCGTCATTTTTGACATAAAATTGAGTCGCAATAGACGCAAAACTCAGCTCAATCAAACGTACTTTTCGTCGAGTACCAAACTTTTCAGTCTCGGAGCACTTAATTTTACATGACATGTTTGTTTACGTCTCATCCTTTATGTCAAAGATGGATTCCGTCACGTGTAAAATTAGGTATTTCTAAGTGTGTAGTTACATGGCTCTCCCCAGGGCTCATGTTTAAGCCCCCTTCTTTATAATTTTTATGTAAAAGACATTGATGGTTGTCCTTATGAAAATTGCTCGCTAAAGCAGCTTGCAAATGATGGCGTTGTGTCTGTTATAGGGCCAAGTGCACCGAACCTGCAAGGACCATTGCAAGATACCTTAGACAATTTGTCTATTTGGGCATTGAAGGAATTATGGGGTATCGAATTCTCTCCGGAGAAAACTGAGGTGGTTGTTTTTTATAGGAAGCATCATCCTGCACAGTTACAGCTTCAACTAAAGGGTAGAACAATCACTCAAAGTATATCTTTCAAGTATTTAGGTGTCTGGTTCGATTCCAAAAGCACGTGGGGAAAACATATTTCGTATGTGAAACAAAAATACCAACAAAGAATCAATTTTTTTCGCACAATTACCGGAACTTGGTGGGGAGCACCCCCGGAAGATCTGATCAGGTTGTATCGAACAACCATCCTGTCGGTTCTAGAGTACGGTAGCTTCTGCTTTCAATCCGCGGCAAAAACACACATCCTGAAGCTGCAACGGGTTCAATACCGTTGCCTCCGAATCGCGCTTGGCTGTATGCACTCGAAGCATACGATAAGCCTCGAAGTACTCGCGGGTGTTCTCCCACTGACAGATCGTTTCGCGGAACTGTCCTTCCGGTTTCATATCCGTTGTGAAGTAATGAACCCATTGGTAATAGAAAACTTT
Source organism: Ochlerotatus camptorhynchus (assembly GCF_037179485.1). Lineage (NCBI taxonomy): Eukaryota > Metazoa > Arthropoda > Insecta > Diptera > Culicidae > Ochlerotatus > Ochlerotatus camptorhynchus. Next base: position 95,879 of record NW_027041029.1, read on the forward strand.
GAGAAGCTGCTCGGCAGAAATCCTCAAACAAGATTCATGAGTCTCTATTACGAATACATGACGCTGGAGATTGGCCCTTCTTCGTACAATTCGAATCGTGCTTGCGTCCAAGACTTTTATAGTTCCTCTTTAAATTTTGATCTGACCATGTTACAAGAAATCCGTGGAATACCAGATCACCATCGGTCGATGGTTGTTTCCTTAATTTTTGCAAACAAGTACCACCATGTCAGTAACAATAAGAGTTTTTTCACAGATGGGTCAACTATAAACGCTTCCACTGGATTTGGAGTATTCAACGAATTTCATAGCGCCTCATATAAACTGCAAAAACCCTGTTCCGTATACGTTGCGGAACTAGCAGCCATGTTCTATGCAGTAGAGCAAATTGCCTCACTACCGTCTGATCATTATTATATTTTTACAGATAGCCTTAGCTCGTTGGAGGCTATTCGATCAATGAGGCCGATGAAGCACTCCTCGTATTTCCTGACCGAAATCCGAGCTAAATTGAGTACTTTATCTAACTGCTCCTATATTATCACCCATGGGGGGGGGGGGGGGGTCCCATCTCATTGCTCAATTCCGGGTAATGAGAAAGCGGACTCGCTAGCTAAGGTGGGCGCTATGGAAGGCGATATTTTTGATCGACAAATCGGCTTTGCGGAATTTTTTTCAATTACCCGTCAGCACGTCCTCACCAATTGGCAACAAAAATAGAATGAGAGTGATTTGGGAAGATGGTTACATTCTATTCTCCCACAGGTATCGAACAAGCCATGGTTCAAAGGATTGGACATGAGCCGTGACTTTATACGTGTCATATCAAAGCTCATGTCCAATCACTACTCGTTAGACTCGCATTTCTTCCGAATCAGGCTCGCAGGCAGCAATTTGTGCGCTTGTGGTAGTGGATATCACGATATCGACCGCGTGCTTTGGTCACGCACCCTCCATTGTGTTGCTAGATCTGAGTTATCCTCCCAAGTTGTTAGCTGCCCATCGGTGTACCCCCATGTTTGTCTTTTTCATCAGAGTGCCGCTTAGTTCGCGATCAAGAGCACATTGCTCTTCAAACCTTGTGTTCAATCCGTTTGTTACAATTTGTTACCCCTAACCTCGAGATAGCCGCGAGTAATCGCCCCCGCTCTACTAAAGTTAGTTTTAATTAATTTTGTAACCCAAACGATGAATATGGCTCCGCAAAGCTACGGCAAATGAGCCTGGAAAAATAAACGCATTAAAAAAACAAAAACAAAAACTAACTATACCAAATGATACAGGAACCATTCCTCTACCTGTTTGTGTTGTTAGTTTTTTAGATTGAGCTTTAATTCGCGAGAAATCGTGTTTGTTTACAAAAGCAATCACGCCCTAATCTCGAATTTCTCCGGATTTCCCGCGAATACGGAGCCAGATGTCAGTAGTGTGCTTTGGTGAGAAATTTTGTTGTTTTTGCTATGCTCATTCATGTCGGTTTGTCGGTGGTTTTAAGTCATGTGGCATTAAAAAAATAATTCAAAACCCGAAATTTCATGTGGTTCATTTTTAGATTTTCAAAAAACTCAAAATTTGACGATTTTCGCCATCCTTAAATCATGTCCAAGTGAGCCCAAATTTTGCACAAGGTCTTTTTTTTTCGAGGCAATAAACATTTTGCACATGGTCAGATTTTGAAATTCTAAATGACCATTTTTATTGGCACCATAATACCCATACTTACACACTCATCCAGTCAGTAAGGTTTTACTGGGTTTTTGAATTGCGGAACAGTTCGGTAAAAGTTTAAAAATCTGTGGAAAATTCAATAATGATTAAATTTATTCCAAACTTGTGCAGACTTAGTTCTTTTAACCCAATTTAATGGAAGAAAATAAAAAAAAATCAATTTAATCGATTCCTTACAGATAACGGTAATTTGAATTTTTACCGAATTGCTGAAAAACAATTCGAAAACCCGGTAAAAAAATACTGACTACTGTAAAATAATCTGTAAGTGTGTAGGATTCCAATCAAGCTAAAAAACAAGGCTGAGTATTACCTAAGACAAGACAGGAAGGACATCTAGCTTCTTTTTTCTTCTTCGCAGGTTCTTCATTCGTTCCTGCAGTCACTGTTGAAAATGTTCCGTATTAAATCATACAAACAGTTCTGACAGTAATTTTGTACACATTTAGAATAAAAAAAATCCTAAACTTCACCAATCAGCGACTGGATCCAAATCCATACCCGTTGTCTTCCTCTAGAGTATTACGAACATTAACCTGTTTCAACAAAATGCGCCACTATTTCATCTATCGAACGTAACGGAACGCAAACATTCATCGTACCGTATTCAAAGTTTGCTGATTCAACGGGAATTCAATATTTAATTATAAGCTAACATTGCAAACGTGAGTGAGCAGCCATTGAACAATAAGAGCCTATGCTTTTCATGCTGATGTTCTATCAAAAGTGGGCGGTGGTGCAACATTCCCAGTTAGTCTGATTGTATGACGAGTTTACATACCTGACAAAAGCAAAATCTGTCTTTGCTAAGGTCGTCTCCCTGGGTGTAAAACGATCCACTGGAATAGTTAACTACGCATAGCAGGGCCACAAAACTAACAATTATGCACTGGAGTCGGCATAAATGGCCGGAAGATGCTCTGCGACTCGATGCCATTGACACTGACATTGTCGCTCCATTCATTTGTTGCTCAGTCTGCGATTGTTATTATTTATACTCTAGGTACAACACAAATTTATCATTCAACTCTTCACGCTGATTTCATTCACTGGGATGATAAATAATTCACTTTGCAAGAAGATGCTATCAGACTGGATAACTTTTCTTAACTGCCCACTTATCCCGAGCTGGCACCTTAAATCCCCAACAAGCTGTTCGCCCGAGCTATTTTTTTTTTTCTTTTGGAAATCCACTGGGAAATTAACACGTCAACACTTTACACAATGACTGTATCGCGACGATTATTCGCATTCACTTTCACTCGTTTCTGGTGGCAGAAAAACAAGACGTTGAATGGCAGCTTATTTTTTCAGCTGACCCAATCCTGCAGGTTCCAAATAATCACGTCGACATCGAAACACATACTGAAATGAACACCGCGCGTTGTGAAAATCGCTACCCCGCGAGATTACCCAGCAACCACAGATCATTAGAATTTGGTACGGCACGAGGTGAGATGGGTGGTAAATGAGGTAGAGCACACGTAGCCCGAGTTAGAAGAAGAAATTCAAAACAAAACATTAAAATGTCACAAAGTAGTTTAGCCATCGGCCGTTGCTGAGAGAAAGAGCGCTGTTGTGAAAGGATTGAAAGCGCATCGAACACAATCTTGCATACAACAACAACATTATTTTTTGAGCAAACCGTTGTACAGGATTACCACCGACAAACCGACATGTAACTTTATCTAGATAAAAATAGTTTGTCCGGAATAGATTAGATACGAATCAACTCATACACCCGTTATCGTGACTAGGATATAGATTTTCCGTGATCATCAATTTGGCGCTAGTATCGATAAATTTTCTGTTCAAAATTACCACTTAGCGCTACCAGCACTTAGTGTCTAGTGTAAATTGTGCGACATAAGGTTGTCAAAAAGTGTGGAAGTCGCCGTTAGTGGCGCTTAAGGTTCAATTTACTTTGATGCATTTTTTAAAAATTCAAAAGCAGTTTTTTTCGTCGCATTATTTTAGATTGCAAAAAGCTCACGTCATTTTGTGTAAAATATCAAAAGGAATCGAATAGTGCGAGCTTTTTGCAATCTGAAATAATGCTTTTGAAATTTTCCACCTTCAGTCTGTTCTCTATGCTAGATGGCACTGCGTTTGCATAAGGGTGGTGTATCCATTGCCTCATTCGAGGAATTGATTATTGAGATATCTTGTTGATTAGATCCAGGCTTGCAATTGCTCATTACAGCTAGAATGCTATTTTTCGTTATTATGAAACAATGGGATACTATAATGATGATTTTTATTTGTAAGATGCAAGAAGAGGTGGTAAAGATTGTATATGACACATAAAATTTGTCAATTTTGCTTTCAGAAGATCACAACTAGCGATTAGCTGTAACGATGAGCAACGCGATGAGTGAGCAATCAGCGATAATAAAATCGCGAAGTTTTAAAGCATTCTACAAGTCTCATGGCCTACAGAATCTTCATAAAACCCTAATTGTTACGTGGGAATAGAGCAACGAAGTAATTCCAAGGTAGTTGGCAATATTGCATTTGTCTCCATTCTTGTGAATGGATCAATGAAAAAGCTGAGGTTTTGACAGAACTATGCTGTGGCTACCACAGTATCTTACATTTGATCGTCCATATACAGCAGCAGGCTTGCAATTGCTGATTACAGCTAAAATGCTATTTTTCGTAATTATGAAACAATGAGATACTATAATGAAAAATTTTATTTGTAAGATGCAAGAAGAGGTGGTAAAGTTTGTGCACAGACAAACAGACGTAACTCTTCATTGTGTATCTTCGTTCATGCATTTAACGGTTGATTTGAATATTATCAGTTCCGCGAACTACTCGCCGCAGCGCTGGCATCGGATCACTTTGACGTTTCTATATATTCTATAAAACTTTTATGCAATATTGTTTACGAGTTAGCGAGCAAACTTGTTTTCCGCGAGAAGCCAGAGAGATGTCGTTACTGAGGTTATATGTTTTGAGATACTATGTTTTCAAGAACAAGTTTTTCTAAGAGTTACGTCTGTTTGTCTGTGGTTTGTGTATGACATATAAAATTTGTCAATTTTGCTTTCAGAAGGTCCCAACTAGCGATTAACTGTAACGATGAGCAACGCGATGAGCAAGCAATCAGCGATCATAAAATCGCTAATTTTGACCTTCTGAAAGCAAAATTGACAAATTTTATAAGTCATACACAAACTTTACCACCTCTTCTTGCATCTTACAAATGAAAATTATCATTTTAGTATCTTATTGTTTCATAATTACGAAAAATAGCATTTTAGCTGTAATGAGCAATTGCAAGCCTGTACAGCAGAGCCAAAAGCATGCTGTGGTGGGCTCAAAACTTTTTTTTTCCTTTGGTTTGTTTTCCGTTGATCTTGTTTTCCGTGCTGAGCACCAATGCTACCGACGCCAGGGTGGCAGCTCCCACACCTGGACCCTACCTATCGACCCATCAACTCATGAACCGGGGACCAACGGCTTTACTTCCCCCCCGTGATCAGAGATGTTATGCCTCAGAACATCCCGGCGGTGCCGACTGGGATTGAACCCAGGCCTGTTGGGGTGAGAAGTAATCACGCTTACCACTACACCACCGGTGCCGCTCGCGTATCTGTCAAAAGGTAAGCAATTATAACGGAATTTAAAGGAAATAAACCAACACACTCAAAGCTCTTCACATAAAACCTGTTAATGTCACGATGCGATTCTATGATCGGTGAGTGTTCACTTTGTGTTAGTATACTCATCGATCATAAAATCGATCATTTTCACCATGGTTGCGGCCATTTGTTTGCTATTAAATAATGTTTTTTTTTAATATTACTATAGTCACTTTAACGCTCTAGCGTCACTAGTCCGGGGGTGAGATTTGCACTCGTGACTTTGACGTGAAAGGTATGGATGCTAACCACTACGCCGGGGTCACCCCATCACCCCCCCCCCCCCATGTTTTTCAAGATTATGAAATCATTAGATGTTATGATTAATTTTTGCACTTGCAAGTTACAAGAAAAGATTGTAAAGTATGTGTTTGACACATTTAACCAATTGACAGCGAATCATAATTTAATGATCAATGAATATTCATGATCATGAATTCAAAGCTTATTCCTAAATTTTCATAATGGTATCTTGATGGACACAATCATTTGGGAACTTTATTTTCGCTCAAAATTTATGTAATTGGGTTCTTTAATTTTGAAAAATATATCGGTTTTTATATATCATCTGAAAGAGCTTCGTTTTCTGAGCACAGAGATATTTTTTTTCGAACCCACACACTTTTATCTCGATTTTTAAATCAAGATTTAAAGCAATAACTTCACTGTTTGGCCCTAAACTGACAAACTGACAGCTCGCTCCCATTCAAAGTGACACCGAGGGGCGCTAATAAGGTGATTTTTGCAAATGTAATCGTACTTATTTAAAATAGTTCCAGTGTTCCAAAATTGATAAAATTTTTGGTTTGTGTTCCATTTTTAATGCAGATTACGAATATGCATTTACCTCAATACTCTTAAAGAACCCAATTTTTGTGCTAAAATATGTGCTCACAAACAAAACATTGAAATTCTATGTACCATTTTTGTCAATTGAGGGAGTCAGAAGCAGGGTTGCTTCCACTCACTTGCTTGCATAATTTTTTGGGACTTATGAAATCATTAAATGTTATAATGATAATAAGTACTTGTTTGTGCAACGTCATTTATATGTATAACTACCCTACCCGCTGTAATGAGCAATACAAATAAACAATACAACAGTGTCTCGTATGCCTCCGCCATGGCAAGACGGCCAAATAATCGGTCGTGTATTTTATTTACATAACACAACGTAGGAAAAGGTCCTGCCCGTGCGCGATCAGTACTTATAAGCTACACAAATAGGTATGTATTTGATACATAAAACCTGTCAATATTGCTTTCAGCGCGTCACAAGCAGCAATTTTACGATTGAATCATAAAATCGCGTATTGTGACGCTCTAAAAGCGAAATCGACAAGTTTTATGAGTCAAACACATACTTTACAACCTCTTCTTGCAACTTACAAGAATTTTTTTTAATTATAACATCTAATGATTTCAAAAAAAAAACATTTTTTGTAGTTAGTGAGGGGAAACAACCCTGGTCAGAAGGAAATGACACACTTATCAACATCTGTCTATGCAATTTATGTACAACCCCTAATATAAATGCCGTATATAAAATTTTGCTCAAAGCTTCGATAACTGCCATTTTCTTATGTTTTCAGAATTGTCACTTGTACCCTTTCCTTCTAACCCCCACAATTTAAAGTTTCCAATTTGTTAATTTCTCAAAAGTTAGCCTTTTTGATTAAAGTTTAAGCTAACAAACATAAGATAAAAAAGTATTAAAAATGCGCTTCTTTCTATTGTAGTTTTAATCAGTTTTTTTTCCGATTTTTTTAACCAAAATTAGAGATTTTATATATTTTTTACAGACCATCTCTTTTCCTACAACTTTGTCTTAGACATAATTTCGATTGGACGACCGTGCTATAGTTTATTGATAAACATGGAATACGCAATTTTTTAAAATGAGGCGCGATCAAATTCCAGCATACGTTTGAATGATTGCCCATAGCGAAAAATTATGCAAAGTTGTAGGGAAATCAGAGAGGGTAGAATCAAATATACTATATTAACAATATAGTTCACTCTTGTGTGCGCCTTTGCGTCAGAAAAGGCAACTAATGTTTCTAAAAACATTATGAGGTATTTGAACAGGCTTATTCACTGTGTACAACTTGCTTCTCTGATTGTAATTTATGTAATAAAATAGTTTTTTTTTTCATTTGAAATAATTGCCCTCACTCACCCCTTGACTGTAATCAAATGCATATTGGTTGCCTTTTCTGACGTTAGATGGTGTGCCGAGCAGGAAGTTTTTGCCCTGCTGATGTATGGAAAAACGAAGAGTGAATTATATTGTTAATACATTATATTAGCTCAAATCTGATCAATTCATCAGTTGGCGGCGAAATCTCGGATGCAAAAATCAACTGTAATGTTCTTCTCATTTTCGTGATTTCTTTGATACCAGAGACTACAGATCTCAACTCGATCAGTTTCATAATCGACATCATTCATTTATTGATTTCGTTGATCAACAATCATATCGTACACTTGGGTTGAAACTTGTTATTAGTATAGTTGATAGAAAGTAATTCTACATTCACTAGTGATATTAACTCCAGTTTCGAAAATTTACCATTTGGTTCACTTTGGTTGTACACCGGCCAAGTATGAAAAATATGAGACTAAATCTATGGTACATTGCTTTTCAAGATCTCCTTTGCCTTCGTCATTCCTGCGAAGGCTTCCGATTTTTTGCGATCGTTAGTCTTCCACCGCAATTCATTCAGTGCGGACGTGGTAAAAGCGAGAGGTGAAAATAAACGTAGAAAGTGACCACAGAAACAGTTTCGAACTTTGGGTGCGTTGTAACTTCTTTCTGGTGTAAGTGTCAAGTGAAAACGAAAACATCACTTTCTATTGTATCGAATATTGCCAAAACTGGACCTGTTACTTCACATCTACCGTATGTGGTAAGTTGATATCGATACTTGATAGTAGTAAAGTTAAGCCATATTTAATGAAACAGTGCAATTATTCTTTGTGACTGTTTTCCCCTAATAAATCCCGGAATAACATAAAAAATAATTATTACAAATTGAAGGAATAATTTATGCATTTCATATGATACCATGAACGTTTTATAAATCGATGGTGCTTAGCGCAAAAATACTAGCACATAAACTTCTAACGGTTCTTGAAACGTGCGGTAGAGAAAAAAACCTCTTTCACTGAAGTGCAAACCCATAACCGATCAACCAGCAGCGCAAAATATAAGTAGGTATAGTGAATGTGAATGGATAAGAGTGCCCACAGAAGAGGATCGCTTTTCAGAAAGAAAAGCATAATGAAAGATGAAAGCGGTCCAAAACAAAACGGTGTGTAGGTGAATGGTACCTGTTTTCGGAACGCACAAACAAAGATCGCAAAATAAAGAATTCCAACAGAAGCTGGACACGGCAAAATCTGGGAAATTGATTAATGAAAAAAAACTGAATGTAGGTAGAAAGCCGCTTGTCTAAATGAGCTTTGTTCCGCTTCTTTTAAAAAATAACTTCAATCTATTGGTGACTTGCAATTTAAAGGAAGCTCGCCGAACAACTTAAAAAAAAAAGTTTTAATCATTTAGTTCATTGAGAATGTTTGTATTGTTTAAGTCTTTTTCATGACTTATGATATTCCAATTGGAACATAACTCAACTCAGTATTCTTATTAAGTTCTTCCAAGAATATACATTGGTAACATTTTAAGGCATAAATTGATCAAATTTGGATTAATATGTGGCAAGCAAGCACAATCATATACAATCCAGCATTGAACTAATAAAATTGATATGGTTATTTGGCTTAACGACGTATTTCGAGTTTCACCAATACCATTTGTGGAATAGTTCTATAATTTGGGTTATTATTCGTTTATGGTTTTTTTTTTATTAGGGTGGACCGAGAATAATACCAGCATGGTATACAGCGACATGAACTATCGAGAGCCCCAATGTTGCACAGCAAAAAATAAATTTTAATATTACATCCAAGAGGATGCACTTCAATCATGTCGAAAATCTCATGTAATTTTTATGGCCACACAAATAAACAAATGCAGTAAAAGCAGCGTAATGTCGGTTCATGCACTGTATTAATGATTTTTTTTTTCCTTTTTGGCAAGTAATAGGGGAAATGTCTCTAATGTTGGCCTATGGATCTAAGATTGGGCCCATCGCTAAATATCTGCTATTTATCAATTTTATCTAGATGCACGCGTTATTGGGGCGGTACTAATGGATATTTTTGGTCGCTATTGAAAATTTAGTCGATTGCTGAATTTATGTATGGGCCCAAATTGAGGACACTTAGGCCGACATTACCTGCATTTCCCCTATTACACCTTATTTTTGACACGATTGAAGTGCATCCACTTTGATGTAATATCAAAATTAATTTTTTGCTGTGTGTATTAGGGAAACGTATATCATTTGTTGGTTCAGTACCACTATTTTTACTGCTTTTAGAGTTGAAAGTTGTAGAGTAAATTTTCACTATGTCCTAAACAAAATGTAAGCAATGCTAAAAATGAAAACAAAATCGTGTTATCGGTGTCAATCGATGCTCCTGCTATTACAGTATGTGCTGTCCGAATATAAGAGGACGTCCCATTTTTAAGTTTATTTATCAGCTAAATTAAGCTTCTTCCGATCAAAATATTTCTCGGTATGGAGATGCCGTTTGTCTTAAGTAACAGAGCAGAGAAATCCGCGAAAACTGTACATTCGTCCATTTTCTTTCTCTTATTAAAGTGAATAAATCGAACTGTTAGTTGCCAATATGATTTCGGTGCTCCTACAATGATGAATGGGCTGCATGTAATGAGACGTGATTGATAATTCTTCAAAATACCCTGGTTAATACACTTTGACTTGAGTAACATTGTGAGTCCACCAAACGACGTATAATAACTTTTGGCTCAAAAACCAGCTAGTGATCCGCTATCGTATGGTTAAACATTGCTACCACTATAAGATTATATAGATGTAATTTGAAATACCGTGGACCATCGCTAATTTGAAAAACACTTCGTGTATATTAATGGGATTAATTTTTCAATTGAACTTCTAGTAACTTTATGAACACCAGAATAGTGTGTTTCTGGCAGTGCTGAAATTTGTCATTGTCATTGACTTCCGCGCGATCTTGACCAAATTGTTTTTCACATATTTACTGATAGACTTGATCCTCAAAAAAACCTTCGTCAAAATGCAAAAGAATGCACGAAATCGGCTATTACGTGCTTAAATACATTGTTCTGAAAAATGATTTTTTAGTATGAATTTCACAGTCGGATTAACGAGTCAAACCCCGATAGTCCAGCCATAATTTTGTCGGATTGGCGCGAGGATACTACGATTTAATGCAAATGTGTTCAATCTTAATTCATCTCGTCACCATTCTGATGATGCAAAAAATAGGTGAAGCGTTTTGTTTTTATTGAAAATGGCGAATACGACGAAATAATGCGAAAATCTACATTTGAAAGACATTCAAATTATTATCACTGCCTTGTAATGCTGAAAGCATTTCAGCATCTAAAAGCTGCACTGAAAACGAAACTAATTGAGAGAGTGAGTCACTTTTACTCAGTTATGAGCCTCTTTTACTCATTCGTATGGAGAAATTCCTAAGAGCGTAGGTCACTCAGCGCATGAGTAACCTACGCTTTTAGAAATGTCGTCAAACGAATGAGTAAAAGTGACTCACTTTCTGAGTAAGAACCGTTTATGGTGGGCTATGGGCGACGAATTAATGGATCACTCTATGTTGTCAGTTTTGATCTCGCCACTACTGACAGCATGGTGCCACCTTTCTATGGGCAACAAGTTAACCTGAAAAATAAGATATGGATATTTGAACCTGTTTCCAAAAATATCGATTTTGGAAGCGAAAATATAATAAATCTTTGGAAGGGATGTTGTGTAAAAATGGACCCAACTCTGCACAATTTTTTTTTTAAAGAAAAGGATCATATTTCGTTAAAAATAAACATTTTCTGGTTTTCTTCATAAAACATGAATCGTCTTAACTGTTTAACTAGCGACATCTGTAGCAAAAATCAACCATGCCTTTAATCCATTATGTCACATGAATTTGAGGAAAAATTTACGCCCTCCTCCCTTCCTTACAACACGTTTTTCCTATGCCTAATACAATGCTTGTCACAGAACGTTACACCTTCATCCTTCCTTAGAGGTGATTTTTCAGAACTCGTTGTAGTTTATCTAGTTTATTCTTTTTGTAACTTGTTACATAAATAGCTTTATTAGCACAGTGTCGAAAAGTGCTACTTTTCAGCATCCAGTGCCAGAGAGTTCTACTTTTCGACGCTCTTTTGAGTAGCTGTAGGCAATCGTGACCATCGAGGCTTGCTATGGTGACGAAATCGATTAACGCTTCTTATACGCATCTTTCAGACTAATTTCTTTCAGACTAATTTCCAATGCTAACGCCTGGTTATTCCACTTTAGTTCGAACGATGTTTTTTAAACGCTGAAGCAAACGATGATCGAACTTAAACATTGTACTCACGTTGAGGTGTGTTCATTTGATGCGGTGCACGCGTGAACACAGAGTGAATATTTATGTAAGTTCAAAAACCTGCTTACACATCGGTGCTATACCATGAAGACTGCTTTTCAGCACTTAGTGCCAAAAAATGTATATTACATTTTGCATATTGCAACTCGTTGCAAAATTCCATTTTTTAACCATAAAACTACGGCTCATACTGAAATAAACTACGGCTCATACTGAAATAATCTTCAATTTGCAACTTGTTACATAAATAGATATTTTATGTCATGATGGCATACAAAGTTGAACTAAAAAAACCGCAATAATGAACCTTTTGGTTTTGATTAGAGTCCAACTTTTTTCATGATGAGATAGCATAAATATGTTTACATCAAATATATCATATTAACAATATGATCCATTCATGCCTTTTCCAAATATTGCAATGGTGACCCGCAAGATATTGCTTCACGCACCATCTAGCGTTGAAAAAGGTCACCAACAATCATTCAATTACAATCGAGGGGTGCGAATATAGCACTTATTACAAAAGTAAGAGTTACATTATTCTCATTTATTACATTGTGTATATGACTTTAAAATTTGTCGGACATGTCACTGTTGTCATCAAATAAAATAATATGCTGAAATACATTCATTTGAAATATTAAACAAATTTTCATTTGGTTTACCCCTCGTGACGATATACAAATACATTGGTAGCCTTTTTGGCCACAGAGGTGCTTTCATCGCTAAAAATTTCGTTCGCCAGCTAAGCGAAAGAGTGGATCATATTGTTAATATAATATATTTGTTTACATGTACATTTTCTCAGGAATCTATGGATTTTTTTTTTATAAATTTTTGATTTATGATATACTTTTAGGAAAATCAAATCGTGCAGGAAAAAATGTTTTTTTAGATGGTGAGCTACACCCAACTAGGAAATGTACGATTATGTTACATTGCATAAAAGAATACAGTCTTTACAATGTTTCACCGCATGAACAGATTCTGTAAAAGTTTAATTTACTTATTTGATTATGTATTTTTAATTTTTTTTTTTGTCATTTTTTTGTTAGTTAATTTTAATCAATTCACTTTGGTTGATGATGAAGGTGTGTGAATGTGGATGAAGGTGGAAAAATTAGATTAACTAAGAGCGCTTCTTTTGTTTCGAGAAGAATGGATCTAAACATTCATTTTATGCGTTCTTTTTTTTTTTTTTTCATTTTATAGCTCTTGAACTAAATTATCGTACCAAATATATGCTTGTTTGCTAGTTTGAGAACAACCGTTCTATCCATTCGAGAAGTCAAACTAAACAAGTAACTGAAAGTCAAATGGATCAAAAAAACCAACCTGGAACTGGAACTTTTCACCTGCTCTCAACTGAGTGTCCCTTGAGTACTTCCACACTTGTTAATTAGGTCTTTCGTATGGGATGATGGGGATACTTGATCCAGGGAGAGACATGGTCCACCCAGGTTATTGTTATGTATTCTGCACAGAAAAAAAAGTTGTTGAATATTACATCCAAACAGCTGCAACCAGGTCAATCCATCGGTTGTGTTATACAACGTTGTACGTTGTACGATGTACATCGATTTTACGAACAAAATTACTTCCATTGATGTAATATTGTATCTGCTTTTTGCTGTTACATCATTATTTCATACATCAGCTTGAATTACATTGATCGATATTAGATTTTTTTTTTTTGCTGTGTGCAACAACTATTCATTATTCCAATAAGAAAATATCTTAAATGTGTTTGAAAGATTCAGCTTAGTTTGTTTACGTAAAAATTATAGCTATTCGTTGTTTTTGCCAGGTTGAAGACTTTTTTATATGGTGCGTGGGAAATAGTGTTTTTGGACTGTTAATTCCGAAAATGCTTTCTGTTTTTGGTACGTTTACACAGCAAAAAATTAATTTTAATATTACATCCAAGAGGATGCACTTCAATCATGGCGAAAATCTCATAAAATTTATATGGTCAAAAAAATAAACAAATGCATTTAATGCAGCGTAATGTCAGTTCATGCACTGTATTAATGATAATTTTGTCCTTTTTGGCAAGTAATATTACACCATATTTTTGACACGATTGAAGTGCATCCACTTTGATGTGATATCAAAATTAGTTTTTTGATTTGTAGTTAATGTCGATCCTTGCAATTACTGCCATTTGGATGCATAAATTGATTATTTATGTTTATACATTTCAAAAGAAAAAATATCACTCTGTAGAGAGACTTGATCCATTTGAGGTGGAGAGACTGAAACCATACCCATATCCCCAGGACCTTTTCGTACAAGCTCAGGTTAGGTCATTGTGGTCTAATCATGACTACACGTAAACCAAACATTAATTATATTCAATGTTAGTTGCATTTCCTATCATCCTCCACAGCGAATACCGCAGAGAATGATATAGGTTGGCCATGTAGACGATCAAGGAATCAAAATTATCTCCAAATAACAAAATGACAAGCGATCAACGAACCGAATGATAACGCTATGTCAGAAGTGGAAAACAATAATGATATAATCTTCTTCCTTTTTTCATGACAAGCAGCCCGTGCGTGATGACAAGCTGTGTCAGCTCACTCGGGCCGGTAGAAGGAAACGAGCAAATTGTTGGCAATCTGCTTCACGCAGTAAAGCCGAAGATGATACACGTGTTTTTTGTTGTTATGTCTTTTCTCGATTCTGATCAAGCTATGTCCTCATCCGTGTATATTGCAACAAAGCAGGCAAGCAATCAGCGAATCCAAGCAAATAAAGCAACCAACGATACAGACAAATTGGTTGCTACCACTACCATGACAAACTCGCTCTGTAACATAGCTCGATCGGAGTGGTAGAAGGATAATGATATATTGCTTGCAAGGAATTTTGTATGAATTTTAGCCACAAGAAATTGGTATGAATTTCATTGATTTGCTTTATGAAAAATAATGTTGACCAAAAATAATAAAACGGAGCAGAATGGAACCAAACCATGGACGTTGAAATTACATGGCCCGTGAGTGGACCACTCGTCTTTCAACGCTTGAGATAATGAAATGGTTAAGGGCGTATAAGAGCTACCCCATGTTTGACGCACATCAATCATAAGTCACGCTTATAAAATTCATATGTGTCGTTCATGGGTCGAGCCCGATGAAATTCTAAAGGATATACCACCAAGCTTTTTATTTATAACATTGTAGAACGACGCACACACTTGCTCCAATCCTCTCCAATTTCCGTTCAGCAGAAAAAGCATGCGAAATCAAATTATCGTACTATGAGCGCTTCTTATTCGCTTTTAGCATGTTCATTTTCCAAAGCATGGAGAGAGCAGTGGAGAAAGCACAGGTCTGATAATCGCAACGTTCGTGGTCCAGTCGAGACCCTTTTTTTCCGCCATGATTAATTTCTCTCCCTTATACACTCCACGTTTTTCGGTCTCCAATTTTCTTGCGTTGGACCGCAGCTTGGTATATATCATCATCCGTTCATGCTGTCTCCACTAACATCCTTCGATGATGAATCCCACATAGTTGTAAGCAAATCTTACATCCCCCGGTTTGGTGTTGCAATCGACATTATTGTTCATTATTGTGAAATTTTAATTCAAATAATGGATTTTTAGCTGGTCAAGTGTCAAGAATGGTAAAATCTCACTGTTTCCGACAAAACTGACGAGCTGGCCGCTCTGCACTAACAGCATTTCGAACATCTGCCAGTCGCGAGAATTTGACTTATCACAATTAACCACTTCATTCGAGCAGTTAAAATGACGTTTACTACCACTGGAACTTTGAAATAAAACATTATTTTGATATTTTTTCTTCTAGAACCACGCACCAACATTTGTGCGTTTCCTAAAAAATAGTTTTGTGAAATCGCTGGTAGAAAGTCTCGCGAAAACTGCTTGACGAAGTGGTCAATTGAAAACAAAGAAGAATGCCATGGTAAAATAATTTTAACACGTTTGTTCAGTGAGCTAGTTTATTTCAATCACCGTATTATATTAAATATTTGTACACTAAAATAGCATAAAGTTTATAAAGTAAGTACACAGTAACTATATTTGTCTACATCCTGACAGGGGATGTAAGATTTTCGTACAATAATGAGGGATTCATCATCGTAGGATGTTCGTAGAGACCGCATGAACGGAGGATGATATATACCGAGCTACGGTGTGGAGTGTATTAGTGTAAAGAATAGAATAAAGGTTGCCGACTGGGCTCGAACCACGAACCTGTGCTCCACTGCTCTCTCCATGGATCGGCTAAATGCGAATAAGAAGTGCTCATTTCCTCTCATACTCAATTTCGTATGCTTTTTTCTGCTGAACGGGAATTGGAGAGAATCGTGCGGAAGATGATGCAACTAACATACATTTTTGGTTTACATGTATTATCTAAACTCAATCTACTACTTACATTAGATTACAGAGCAGTGCATCGTTTTATATTTCGAGTAACCGACCAAATAAATTAAAAAGCCCTTGGTTTAACGTTTCAATGTCGAATCCAATTCCTGTCGTACCACGCACTCCGGAACCGGTCTGTAGCTACAGTGCTTGTAATAAACCAGACGCTAGCAGTTGATTTTTTTCAGTGCGATACATGTAACTCTAGGTCAACCTGGTCTATACAAGGTGTGGAGATCTAGCCCTCACGTATGTGTTGGTAGTGGGAAAATGGTAAACATTGCGGGAGAGGATGACCACGACGTCATAGCAGTCGAAAGAAAATTTGTGAAATATGAAGTACAGCAAATTCTAGATATGTTTGCATGATGATTGCGCTTGCTTGTATGCTTTTGTAAAGTTTACGGAAAATATCAGCAGGCGTTTTGTATTATTATAGGAACTCCTTACTTGGAAACGGGCAAAAACTCACCAGCAGGCTGTTTTTTCATGGTATACAGTGTGCTAATAAAATAATCAATACATTATCTCAACATTCAGTAGAAAAACATTCATAAATTTTGGCTTCATACAGAAATTCTATAATTCATATTCAATTTCCAATGCAAACGCTGATTGAAACAAACGTTATGACGTAACTACGAGCGTGTTTGAACGTCGAAAGAAGCAAATCGTGCGAAGCCGACTGAAAGCCGAGTGAAAAACGAACTACACCAATAAGTACAGGCCATCAATTCCACACCTTGTATAGACCAGGTTGACTCTAGGTGGCATTTCATGTACACGGTTAGAAAAAAGTACCCAAAATTAAGTTCTTTTCACTCATCTCGGCACTATAGTGCAGGAACCCAAAAGTAGGTAAAGCGGGTCAAAGTAAATTTCATTTACTTGTGTGCAATTCGTTTGAAATTTTCCACTGGCTTTTTAACCAAAAGTAAGTTAGTTGTACCCAACAGTAGGTAAAAATGATTATACTCAACTTTGGGTTCCCACACTTTACTACCCCTGTTGGGTGGTTTTGCTCCTCCGAATTTTGACAACATTAGAAGGAGAAAAGGAGACAAACTAGTCAAAAGTAGGTAAAAGTGAACTTTCCGTTGGGTACTTTTTTCTTACCGTGTACGCTGGCATTACCGGATCCATTGGCGAGAGACTCTGGTCTTGCTCGCTATGCACAACCGTTCCACTTATTTCACCAGGAGACGTCGTTTCTAGGAACAATACGAGAATGCTGGCTCGTGATCTAGTTCAGCTCCGAGCACGGCATGAGCGAGGGAAGAAAAGGCTTCAACTGGATTTGCATTGAAAATTTCTCGATATATCTGGATACATCGGCAGTGGAAGATGCGAGCAGTATCGGAAGTGGCGAAATTATTCATGCTTGGAGGCTTGCCGATGATAACGAAGAAGAAGGCAAGATGGATGGCGCTCCGAACCCGTCAGCAGCCTCTAACTAGCACGCTGTCAACGTGAATCGAGCTAGAGAACATACAGAGACCCAATCCATTAGTTATACCGCAACACGAACGGCGCTGAACCGAACGTCATCGCTTCCATCAGTTGGAAGACCTCAGGTTTATGATCATCGTGGTGCAGCACATAGGGCGCTAGGCGCTGTACCTAAAGTTTATTCGAAACAGGCATAAGGCGGTTCAGTTCCCGTAGGAGTAGGCTGTGCGTGTGAACGAACCTGACGTTTGGTTTTTTCCGTGGAGTTTTTTTTTATCTATAATCGTTGCTGATCTGGCTAAAACCAGGCCCAGGAGACAATTTCTAGTTCCTCAATCCCTATTATTTGCCGCTGAGAAGCTGTTCCGAAGCCAAGTAGAACTTTCAAGAGGCGTCCCATCATTAGTTCCATCATTCGTTAAGACGCAGTGTTGAACCTGACTATTGGCGACGATTAAAAATCAACTACACACTTAGAAAAAATCATGTAAATTTAGGTGCTCTGAGAGTGACATATACGAGCGTCAATTTTGACATACATTTGAGTCATAACAGACGCAAAATGTAGTTCAATCAAACGTACTTTTCGTCAAGCAACGAATTTTTCAGTCTCGGAGCACTTAATTTTACATGTCATGTTTGTTTACGTCTCATCTTTTATGTCAAAGACGAATTCCGTCACGTGTAAAATTAGTTATTTCTAAGTGTGTACATACATCATTTGCTTATCTCAAATCGACGGAAGACATTCCGCGCAACTACCATAAACCGGACTAGTTCATGTTGATCTTCGTCAAGCTTCGTCTACAATTTGGACTTCTACATCAACACATGTCAGGCAGCATTCAGGTTCAACTGGCTTAACTTGGTGAGTTCGTTCCATTTTGTAAATTTTTATCTTTTCAAACCAGTAACATTGGGAGATAACCTTTTTGATAATAGTGACAAGACTCGGGTAGTGACCACCGCCGTTATGCATTTCTATATTGTATATTTCAAATCAAAAATATTGTTTATGTTCATAGAGTTTACATAATCCTTTTCCCTTTGTCCCCTTTGTCCTTCTCCTTTTCCTTTCCCTCTTCTCTTTTCAGAAAGCGAGTAATGGCGCTATAGCCATAAGCCATAAAAAGCTAGGACAAGAGTTAGTGCTCATGTCCCAACCGTCAGAAGAAACTGATGCATCACTTAACCTTTCTAGTTTTGATGCTTCCAACAACCAATATAATTATCAAAATCGGAGCTTACGGTACAAGATGTCCACGTTTCATCCATTTATTGGTATCTGAAGTATCGTTCAGATCGTTCGAGAAAATGTTCCATACCATAGCTATTGAAACTCCACTAGAAGATCTACCCTATAAAAACCATTTAAATTTTCTAGATTCGTATGTTTTAAATATAAGCTGGAAGGTTTTGACCATGATGCACGGAGTGCTGTTCGTAATATTCTTTCAAATTTGAAATTTGATATGGGGAATAAATATTACAACCATTAAAAGATACTTTACAGCGAATTCAATTAATATATTTGTTAATGAAATGGATTCAAATATCTCTGAACAAAATGGTAGATATCTCAAATCAGCGATCTAGTTTAATATTTAAGAAAATTTAATATGTGATTTGAGAATGCAACTTCTAGAGCTAAAAAAGTTTATCAAACTCGTGATCTTCACCTACATTATTTAATATACATTGCATATAACTCGTTATAGCTGTCTTTTGAATCTCTTTTTATGAATTGACAAATTATGTATCTTGACGAAGTTTTTAACGGATTATTTTGTATGGATAGTTGTCATAACGACTTTTTTATAATTATTGTAGCACTGCAAAAACTAATGTGTTCTCCACGATGGTGATGATGGATTTTTAATATTTGATATAATAGTAGTAGTTATAAAAAAAAAAACGTTATTTTGAGTAGTCTACAAAAGTTTGAGCCTCGCGCGCGTATTGCGGATATAGAGCACTGAATTTCACATTTGACAAAAAAATGGAGCATTGAAGCTTATTTGGAAAATGCCTTGAATTAGTAGTAAGTTTTCTGGCTGAATGTCGGGCGTTCGTGAGCATACCTGACGTTGCTGAAAAATACGATAGCACCAGATTGCGGGCGTGCTAGTGTATTAGACTGCTTTGTTGATTATTCATGAACTCTTGATTTAAATTTTAATATTTAAAGGCCCATGATCCGATAAATTTCAAATGACCTGCACCTTGGTGTTAAGCTTGAGCTGGAGTTTGAATGGCCACACATATCGTAGTTGCTACTTCATGATTGACAATGCGAGCACAATTTCACAATGAACCAAACGAATGTAACGAATGTAAGGAGAAAAACGGCACTGAAAACCGCAAAACTACAACAAATCACCACAACCCTCAAGCTCCGATAAATGCTGGAGAAATTGAGATAACACATTTGATTCCCGAATTAAACTTGAACGGTTTGAATCTGTAACAAATCTGATACCACATCGGCTCCACCCAACATCCTAAACTAAACACTTTCGTGAGGTGCATGATCGCATCCATGATACGGTCAGTACGCCGTCCGTCGTCGCCAAGAAAGAGGAAACTCAAGACGAAGAAAAGCTTTCAAAAGAAAGAGCTGATAGAATGAATCGAACAAAAGAGAGGCAGAAAAGAAAGCTTGGAACTTGGGGCAAGGTAGTCAAGAGCAGTGTTAAGTAACTTTATTGTGGAGTTGAATTCAGGCCCGTGCAGACGTGGGCTGAGTAGTATTACGTTGGGGAATATATTCGAATTATTGTTCGGGAAGATAACTCGTCAAGTGATACCATACTGTGTTCTCATTGTAGTGGATTAGCATATTGAAAATAGTGTTGAGAGTAGGAGGTACGTGAATCCCAAAATCAAGTGTATACTTTTCGCTATTTAGCTCGAACAGTTCTGAACGATTTCTCTCCTCATGCAACGGTCAAATTGCTGGTAATAGCTGTGAATTGATTTTGAAAGTTTGGCTAGGAAGTTGGCGTCGGGGGGGTATTTGGTGCATAACGTGAACATCCATCACGTTGACTGTACGAAAATTGAAAACTTTTACTTTAATTTAAATGACTAATCATGAATCAAAATTGGTGGTTTTAATTATTTGGTTGGATTTGTCGGAGCTACCGCAACAACAACATCCAAAAAAGTGTGAGCAAAAAGCAACTCGAGGAGAAAAGTGGCAATTGTTGGTGCGCGTTTTTTTTTTGTAGTCCATGTGTGTACGGAAACGGTTGCGATGTGCTAAATAAACTTGACTTCGTGGCGAATCGTCGTCCCAGCGGAGAGCTCAGCAGCATATGTATTTATTGTCGTCCATAGGTGGTAACCAAACTAAAAAAAGAGAAAAGACAATCGAAGTCCATTTAAAGAAAAGTTACAACTTAAAATCAGAAAGAAAAGCTAACGTCATCAATCAGTGTGACCCAATAGGCTTGCGCTTAAAGTGCACTGTCGAATGGATGCACCAGTGAATAGATGGCACAGAAACTGGATCCAGACCGCAGAACTAGTTTTGAAGCCACTGGAATGCGATGCAACCGGGAATATGTGTTAAGTTACAGTTATTATAACACCCCGCACTGCTGTAGGTGTACTGATTATGTTGCTGCTGCTTCTACTTCTGCAAGGATGGTGGTGGTCAGGTTGAACATGATGATCAAGATGAATCACGGAGGGGAGAACCAAGTTTCACGACCTAATTTTATCTGCGATAGCGTTGACTCATATCAAACCTCAAAGAAAATGCATTTAGCTAGCTTTCCAGTTAAAAGTGGGTTACATGTTACCAGTCCTCACCGTGAGCCAGGAAATAGAAAATTTCCAGAAGTTCTTGCGCATTAAGCGCCATCCTTCAAACGCTAGTATTAATTGCGTCAATTCTATTCCGGTGAACACCATTCCACAGATATGAGATTACCTCATGAGATCTCATAACAATGGAGATAGCTTCCAGTACTACTAGAACAATAGATGGTTTTTCATGAAACATTTACTGGTAGAAGCGGTTGAACGACCAAAATGTCTTTGAATAGTTTACTAACGATAAAATCAACCTGATAGTTAAAAATATTCTCGAGATAAAAACAATGTTCGTTTCTTTATCTTCTCCTTTTTTGATTAATACGCCTTATTTTATTAGATTTTTACATCAGCCCTCAATTTAGTGATCTTCGAGAACCCCCACAACTCTCGAGCAACATGTGACAATGGCCTATGTGACAAATATAAACAATTAATTTAAACGTCGATTGCTAACTATTCACAACACACCGAAGAAAACTAACCTAACAATTATATATTTGAAACAAAATTGAGTAGACATGATGCAGCAGAGCACAGCGGTTCTAAAACTATCGCTTGATGCGACCCACTGTGAACAAAATACACAAACTTGTGATTTACGATTATTAATTACACATATTCTACCCGAATAAAACTGGATATGGTATTGAAAACGAAATTTATGTTTCAAATGAATCTTATTTACACACTTAGAAAAATGAATGTAAATTTAGGTGCTCTGAGAGTGACATATACGAGCGTAAATTTTGACATAAATTTGAGTCATAACAGACGCGAAATATAGCTCAATCAAACGTAAACGTCGAGCAACGAACTTTTCAGTCTCGGAGCACTTAATATTACGTGACATGTTTGTTTACGTTTCATCTTTTAAGTCAAAGGTGGATTCCGTCACGTGTAAAATTAGTTTGTTCTAAGTGTGTAGATTACTTCAGCTGGTATCATTTTGTATGGCTTAATATAACAGAACTGAAAGCATAATTTTAATCTATTGAATCAAACGGAAAATTAATCCTGCTTTCAATAAAATTAATTTGATTACTGAATTTTATGTCATAATATTTAGCTGAGAACGAACCTGTATTCATGTATCCAACACTAAAGGTCATAAGTTCAAATACTCCGACAAGTCCTAAATGACGAATGACCTAAGGGAATTTACGTATTCTCGGCAACCTAAGCAGCGACCATATTTCTATAGCCTTTTTTTTCTCAGGAACGCACACATATGTAGTATTGGTTTGCTTACATTCTTTTGCTGTCAGCTGCTCTAACAATTTCAGTCGAAATAATTGTCAAAAACTGTTTTGAAACGCTTTTACAAAGCTCAAAACTTCTCTAGTGAGAGCGACTATTGTGGGCAACACCTTTTTATTCGGCAACCTTTCTGTTTGAGCTGCGTGTTAAACAGCTGTGCTTTTATCGGCAACTTGAAACCAGCAGCATTTTGTAGTGCGTGTGTTTCATTTCAAGAAAACCCTTTTTCTCAGTTGTAAAAAGGTAATCAAATTGAAGCTGAAAGCCTAAAAAATCGTTTGAATGCATTCAGGGAAGTGTTCACGTGAGAAAATCTAATGAAATTAGCGATTCAATTTGGGTTGCCGAAAATAGTCTGTCATGCCGAAGCCGTCATTTTCCCTAAATGACCTAAAGGCAAATGAAAACAAAAAAAGTTAAAATTTCAAGTTTTCATTTCCAAAACTCTGGATTGCATAATGAAAGCTTAATATGATATCATACTTGTTTCACGACCGTTGAAATAGAAATTATTTAAATTTAATATCGATTTGCTTTTATTTTGTTACCCAACTTTGCTCAGGTAAGGCTGCAGTTCCAAATCTTTTAGCGATTGAAACCAGCTTGGAAAATTACATAAACTTACGAGCCACCATATGATCTTGAAGTTTCGTAATGTTGAAGACAGGTAGTGTAAATTGTTAGGTTTTTTTCAAGTTCATTTATTTGGCAGGTTGAATCGGAGCCGATATTTCATTGCTTGTTAATTAACAAGAATAGCTTAAAACTACGCCTAGTAGGGATGAACCGATTACTCGCGGTTTACTCGAGGTTAACTTTTTTGATGGAAGGATCAGGGGAGGAACTTCGAAATGGGTTATCGTTGTCTCATCAACACTGAATTGTACGGTTCTCATGGCCTACCCTCAACCAAACATTGTATGAACTATATAATCCTGGGCTTAATTTTTTTTGCAGCAGGTACAACACGTCTTAGAGCATCTTTTGAATAGATTCTCGAATAATTTATAGGGTCGATTTCACGTTAAGCCAAACCAAATGCACTTACACGTAATTTGCGTATCGACCAAAGGTGATGACTCTAACGAAAATGTACAAAAAATTTAGGAAACATTTTTTTTTGCTGTTAGATGCACTCGCAATGAGTAGATGGAGAGAAGATTGCTGAGGATTCTGCAGAATTCCTGCAAATGATGAAACGCAATGCGAGAAAATGGATTTAGATACGTGAAATTAAAAAAAGATTGTTCGTTAGTTGATTCACTAGCTTTTGGGTATCTTTAGATTGAGATTTAGATGTAGTTTCTGCTAAATAATATTTTCTGCAACTTAAGAAACAATTTTCTACTCCTGCGTCAAATTGATTTTTTGAATCTACATTCTACAACTACAACTTATAAGGATTTTTTTTTAATTTAGCAATTTAATGAAACTAATCTTCTGCAATTCATAAGAATCGAGCTTTGCCTTCTGCCAATGAATAGGAACGATGTTTGGCCTGCCCAACTAGATTTACAGCTTCTGCAATTCATAAGCAACGGTTCTCGGCTTCTGCAATTTATTACGCAGTTTATAAGATTTTCAACTTTTATAATTATGAAGGAACGGATATCGGGCTCTCGGAGTTTAATAGGAAAGATTTACGGCTTGTGCATCTTGATAGAAAAGGCTGTATTATTTTCTTTCAGCAACGTACAGCAAAAGCAAAAAAGCAAGTACAAATATAAAATGGCCAGTTAAGAAATTCATTGATCATCATTGCAATTAACACACGAGGCCTACCCAATTGTTTGGGCAAATAGTACATTTTAATTAAATTACACTACAAAATTTCGGGTCAGAAATCTAAATGCTAAGCACATACAAATTCAACTTTTTCTAGTCGAACAAAAACAAGAATTTATTTTTCACTTTGAAGTTTCATAATCCAAAAAATAAATGAACAAACTATGAAAAAATAGTAAATATGAGCAAAAAGCGTTTTATCGCAATTGTAAAATACTTTGAAGATTTTCGGTTCGCTTAAACCCGTTGATCCATGAAATAATTTTGATTGTTCTGTACTCTCTAAAAAGTTTTCTCTGAATTTTTCAAGTCATTTTGTGTCCTGGTAAAAATGGTACAACTGATTATAAGTGTTCCCTTCTTTACAGGGACAATCCATTTTTAAATTGTGCCCGTCATAGAAAAAATATCGATCTTTGTTACTTTACGTAAAAAGACGTTATTTTATTGTAGTGAAAATTAGTTTTTTGATGATGCAGTCACAAACCATTACCATCACGATCAACAGCAGACACTTGGTGCTTAAAATCAACAGTGCCTTCATTTTTTCGATTTTAAACTCACTTAACGCCAATTACACTCTTCCAGACTATCATTGCTCACCTAAATTTGCCCACTCCATTCATTCGCCGTGTTCCATTCATACTCCGAATTCCGATAACGGTTGCACTACAATCTCTCCCTGCTTTGCATTCCTGTCAAACCAACAGGTTGTGAAATTCCAAAAAATCTCCTCCTCCTACTTCTCTTTCTACTCCCACTCATAAACCTGACGGGTTACTTTCCGAAAGAACAACTAGCAAGCAATGAGTGGGCATGAGGAAGAGAAATAGGTTACTAGAGTTCAGCACATATGGAAAGAAAATAAAATGACTGCACGCTTCAAAGTTTGGGTCAAGGCCATAAAAAGTCGTTCCCGTACCTACGTTGTGGTATGCATGTGGCGATGGCTTTTAGGGCAGAAATCGAAAACAAATACGACCAGAAAATGCACTGACTCATCTCACCGTTTCTCGCTCCGCTATGCCCTTGGCAACAGGTGAACATAATTCAGGCCATCGAAACCAAGCTCTGTCTTTCTCGATCCAAGATCCGATCATATGTATAAAATCACATTAAAAACTTAGGGATTTAAATTTCGAATCATAAACCGATGTGACTTTGGATACCTTTAAAAGTAATTGATGTAGGGGAAATGACTCTAATGTTGGCCTATGGATCTAAGATTGCGCCCATCGCTAAAAATCTGCCATTTATCATTTTTATCTAGATGAACGCGTCATTGGGTCAGTATTAATGGATATTTTTGGTCTCTATTGAAAATTTAGTCGATTGCTGAATTTGTGTAAGAGCCCAAATTAGGGTCATTGAGGCCGACATTACATCCATTTCCCCTATATTGTCATTATTCATAATACGTCGGACTCGATTACCCGCAGTTGTCTTTTTTCACATCCATAGATTTCTTGCAAACAACAACCCCCCCCCCCCCTCACCGCTAAATTAGACGTTTTAAAATTGACAGAAATCATTGAGCATCAACTTCTGGTCAAATTGTGTAAAATTTTAATTATTAAAAATTTACTTTTAGGGGCCACACTTCTGTGTTAAAAAATATATAATAATTTATAAAACTAATCGAGAAAGAAAGTTGGTTTCTTGTTCAAAGTTGCTTCAACTTCAAAAAGTTAATATTTGGAACTCACTAACCTAAGGGATCACCCTGACTTCAGTAACAGCAAAATATTGACTAAAACATGTAAAAACTTTCCAAAGACACCATTTACCTTAACGAAAAGCTTACCGCCCAAGAATTTTTTTTCCGGCGCTTTTTGATGTTTTTAAAAATATTGGAAAAAGATATGTCAAAAATTTTAAATTTCATCATCAAAAAATGGACTCTACACAAAACCGGAAGGTAGATATTTGCGGTTTTTAAGTTCAACTTTTTGACATGATGATAGATTGATCGAAGTGTGCTGTGATCAAAGTTAGACGCAAATTATTTTTCTCTCGTCATTTTTTTTATAAATTTTGCTCTGCTGTTTCGTGTTTACGGGTAGTTTTGGTTGGTTTGCGCGTGCTGTTTATCGAAAACTGTCAAGAACGCTCATTGCAAAGAACAATCAGTTTAATCCGACAAAAAAAATTGAAGGGTTGTGTCCTAGACACGACCGCAGTATGACGTAGAACTACGCAAAATTGATTTAGGGGAAATGGATGTAATGTCGGCCTAAATGTCTCTAATTTGGGCCCATACATAAATTCAGCAATCGACTAAATTTTCAATAGCAACCAAAAATATCCATTGGTACCATCCCAATGACGCGTTCATCTAGATAACATTGATATATAGCAGACTTTTAGCGATGGGCCCAATCTTAGATCCATAGGCCAACATTAGAACCATTTCCCCTATGTCATGCATTTTTGACTATTATACTTTATCTTAAATTTTTCAAGTATTTAAATTTTTCGGTTATGGTTCAATACTCGCGACAATTCATGTTAGCATAATCAGACCACCGGTCATCTTTCGCATGCGATATTTAAATTTAATGTAATGGTTAAGAACTGACTGAATTTTCCCTACATAACTGAATTGGGTTGATCAATGTTGAGCTATTTTGCTGTGATCAATGTGCACTAAATTAGACATCGACATCGACTACAATAGGAACTGACACTATTTCGTCACACATTTTTTTTGTTGATTTGCACCTCAGTATAGTACACAAAAACGCCATGCTGTGAGATAAAAATATTCCCAAAAATACGTTATTTCAGTAGCTCCATCATTAGTTTTAAATTAGGTATCTGAAGCAGAGAAGAGAGTAAAGGTTGCATTTTATAATAACGCAACAGGCAGTTGTTTTCCCTATCAGAAGACGGTACTTTCAATATTTAACAAAATGTTGGTTCATATGTCAGTGAAATAGGGGAAGAAGGGGTATAACGATCATACGAGGTTTAAGCAGCTCTTAGTTTTCCAATTTTGACAATCCTTACATACATCATCATTATGAACTTTACAGCGTGATGCAAAATAGAATATTGTGACTTTTCTCAAATCAATCGTTTGGTTTCCAATAAGTAGGTACATAGTACAACCACAGACAAACAGACATAACACTCGCATGTTGTTCATCGAACAAGCATTTAACGGTCGATTTAAAAGTATCGTAGTTGGTAGTACCGCCACCTGTGGCGCGCATAGTCAATTCCCTTGTGTTTGACGTTTACACACTACCGCCATCTGTTCAGCGTACTACCTACCACTGTGTATTCAACAGATGGCGGTAATGTTTTAGCGACGATGTTTTAAAGTGAGAAATATTCAATGTGTTATGTCTGTTTGTCTGTGGTACAACATTAATTGGAAATTAGTTGGGATTCAATTATTGAATTTCAAAGTCAGAGCAAAAGCTCGTATGGGGCTGTTCATTAACTACGTAGACAGTTTTTGACGTAGGACTACGTCTTTCGGGAAGATGGGGGTGCACTTTATGAAAACCGACAGATGAAATTATGAAAGATTTTGAACGTTAATAACTTAGCTGCCCCTGGACCAAGTTCAATTATTTTATCATCAATCGATCAGAAACATTTCTACGCATCGATAACAATGCTCTTGACTGTTGATTTTCAAATTGAAACTATTTAAAAAGTGGTAAATGTCAAGCATTGTCCAAAAGCTTCCAAATAACAAATAAATCCACCTATTACGTACATGCATGTGCTGCTTCCCCAACACAGTCATCAGATAATGGTTGCTAGATGAAACAAGTCGAAGTGACATTTGCCTCCAATCTTCGGGCGTGTACGAATAGGGAGGATACATTTGCGGAACATTTTGTTGCCAATTCAGAACCACACGCCCCCAACGACCACACAAAATACTGTTTTTTTCCTTGGATTTGTTTTCCGTGCTGAGCATCAATGCTACCCACATCTGGACCCTACCCTAATATAGCCAATGGGAAGCGAGAAAATATGGTACCGGCAGAGCTGGTTGTCTATATAACAGGTTGCTATCTACGCTTTTCGCTTAGTGTCGATTCACCCGTTCAACGACAAACAAGCTTCAAGTGGTAAGGGAAGCAAAGGCTTGTAAAAGGAAACTGAAAAACATCTTCGAAAACGTCCGAACCGTTAAATAATACAGAGTACAGACTAGAAAATCGAATAAAAATTTCGTAGTCCTACGTCAACAATGCGGTCGTGTCTTGTACACCACCCTCTAACTTTTTTTTTAATTTTGATCCTCTACCGCCCCCCCCCCCCTTGCCATGCGTAGACAATTTAATTTTGTATGGGCCGTGGATAATTGACAAACCCTCCCCCCCTAAACTGTCTACGTAGTTTTTAGACAGCCTCTATACAGGTTCCCCACCTGTTCGATGTTTTGATAGCAAGCATCATAGTTAAGGTACACCAGGGTAAGTTGAAACGGTACGTGTATCTCTTAGCGGAAGTGAATATTCACTGTAATTATTTTTGAGATGCATTGTGTACTACCACATACTAGAGTCGGTGTATAACGAGTCACGCCAAGAGAAAAACAGTTGAACTCGCATCACGGTTTTCGAAAGATTCCCTTTCTTTTAACTTGGCAACAGAGGACTTCTACATCAACTTCAACTTCTAGCGAGAAAAAATAATAGCGGCTGTAGTAAATCATTATATCAGTGATTTTGTCAAATTATCTTATCAAAAAATTGTAGAAATTCTCATTACTGATCACTACCAAACGTATCCCATGACAATTGAATGCTCACTGCGTGTTTATTATCATTTCTTCGATTATATTTTATATTTTATTGCAATACCTTTCGTGGACCCTTCATAGCATCGTAATGTTTGTTTACTTTGCACGATAGGTAGCTGGTTTGACAGTTCGATAGGTAGACTTGGCTTTACTCTTGGCGTGACTCATTATACGCCGACTCTACCACAAACTACTATATTAGAAATAATATCAGTGATTATTCACTTTCTATAAGAGATACATCCATCGTTTCAACTTCCCCACGCGTTTTAACTTGCCCCGGTGTAGGGTAATGGATTTTGGTTGGACCTATTTATGCCATTTTCGCACTGCGTCTAAATGTATGCCGTGTTTTTTCTATGAATATAACATATGGACAAGAAAAATGTGTGTTTGGTGGAAAAGTCCAATACTACTCCTGAGTAATTGCGCTAATTGGAAACAGTAGATAGAGCTTCTTTGTCTATGATGCACGGTATTTGAATTTAGGTCCCTCCTTCTTTACATATTCTGCACAAAAAATACATCCGAAGTCCCTCCTTTTTTACATACTCACCACATTAACCGCTGACTTGCTCCTGCTTGCTGCAGGACCCAGTTCCACTATAGTCGCTATATTCAAAGTTTGGCTGATAGAATCTCGGGAACCAATTGAGCTGTCAAATAGCGGAACCAATCGAGCAAATCATGACCAACAACAGAAAAGAGCTCATCAGCTATTGCGATCAAAACTTCGGAAACCCTTTTCTCGTGACTCAAGGCTTGCCTACGCAAACTAACACCATCTTTGGGTTGGGGAACGTTTTCCCTATCCGAGGATGCCGGTAATTTGCGTTCGATTGGCGAGGAAAGAATAATCAACGTTTTGTTTATACATTTGATCGTACCTTTTCAATTGTTGGTCTAAAATATATTGAACTGGTTCCGCTTTTTGATAGATCGAAATTCTTTCCGCCAGACTATGAATATAGTGACTATAAGTTCCACGCCGTCCGAAGCGGTAATGAGCAAAGGCACGACAGCAGCGCTCTTTTATATCTTTTCATGTTCATGCAGAACAATGTGCAACCAAGTGGTACTCGATTATGACGACTGGGGTTGGGAAAACGTTTATTTCATGAAAACAGAGATAAAATTATCATATGTACATTTTTCAAAAGTTGTTATATCCTATGTTAATTTCGTTTATAAATGACAAAGTTACAAAACTTTACACTATTTCACCACACATATTTTTTGATTTGCACCCCCAGTATAGTGGACAAAGACGTAGTTCTACGTCAAAAAATGAAACTGGCCCAAGGCACAGCTTAAAGAAGTTCCGTTATCTTTTGACTCAAAATGTTTAAAGGGACCTGACGTCTTCAAGCAGCTAATTGTCATCATACCACCAAGTTTGGTGAGACCATTCCTATTATACACAAACTTATCATGCTCATTTCGTTCAACTAATGTCGTTTTCGTTTTTGCGGTGTAGCTACACCGGTGCTACGCCAAATAACACCGAAAAAATTCAGGTTGTAGCTATCGGTTGCACCTTTGTTTACAAACAAATGATGGTGAGCTGTCAATGACTCGCGCTTATTGCTGCTTACACTACACCGGTGTAGTGTAGCAAAAACGAAAACGACATAAGTGCGCGCCGGGTTCAAAAACATTGTTTTTGAATTTGGAAGTGTGTATGCGTACCATCATCCATTTGATGATACCATTGCAGACATCCTGGGCTTACTGTATGTGAAAGTATCCTCGAAATGGACATGAATTACCAGGCATTCTGAAATGGGTTACAGGATTTGCAGTAGAGCTAACACTATGCCAGATTAAACATGCTTTCAAAAATGTCGAACATGGAGATTACAAGCAGATTTCTTCCAAAATACCACTGCCGGTCAGTTTGAGTTAGATGCTGTTCAATTTAACAAACATACATACACAACTTTTTGCCATGATGATATAGAAAACATGTTTTTGCAAGTAAATTTCTTTATAATTGGAGAAAAAAAAATTTATTTAGATCTTTTCTATTTTTTTTTTTTTTTTTTTTTGTAAACTTAAAACCTTTTTTTTTTCAAAGTGGTAAACGTCCCGTTGAACTAATGTTTTAGGCGCAAACTTTTTTGTTTTCCTAAATTTGGCTTTGGGACCTATTTTGACATTCGTGGCATTGCACATATGGTGTGAAAAGAAATATCAAGCAAGAAATAAATATTTACACAATTTTTATTTGATTTTTGATGGTTTCGTAGAAGTTATTAAATGGTCCTAAATTTTATGAAAAGTTGTGAAGATCTAGCTATAATTTCAAATAAATATGTTACATTCTCGATTTATATTTAAATGGGGACCACCCGTAACATGTAACATATTTATTTGATCTTCGGAAAAAATGTTAAAAATATGATTTCAAGCTACATTGGTGAGGACGACATTTATCTTGTTCTTTGCTTGATGATTATAGAGTAATTTTTCAGCTACAATTAAAACAATTTTTTTGTTTAGTTAAAAAATTTCGTTTCAATTTTGTTAAAAAAAAGTAGCCCGTTTTTTAAACCGCTCCTTTTTTATTGGACAAAGTGTGTTCATATACTTTGACATTGAAGAATGATGGCTAATGTTTACCCAAAAAAACATGAAGCTCTTAAATATTACTAAAAGACGGAGGACAGATGCTTTTTTCTTGAGACTGCATCTGCAAAGCCACGCATAAAGCAACATGCGAGGTTAAATTAGGAGAATAAAATGTTTCTTTAATTGAATAGATTAACTTTAAAAATACATAACTCATGAAAACCAAAACATAACAACATACAATCACCAGTGAAATTGTATGTTACAACAAGCTGTACAAGTCTTTCTTTCACTACTTTTTAGAAAACTGTTCAACAGGATAGAATTTAAAAAAAAAACTATTTTTCTGAGAACACCCTATTTGAAAACTTCAGCCTTTTGCGGAGGCGAACCAGCCGCAGGCTGAAAACCTCCTTAATAAAGAAAACCAACTTCAGTATAGCTATATAAAGCAATCAAACGAACAGCTAGACATAAGGCGTAATCATCTTTTTCATAAACAGTGGAACTATTTCATTACAATCTTTAACCGTGGTCCCCCGATAATCTGACCGTTTTTAATCAGAACACTTTTTAATTTGAACCCCACTAATCTGCACGCCTTGCAAACTAAAAATGGCTCAAAAGTCATTTAGCTCATGGGATGGAGTAAAGCGGGATAAAACATTGTGAAACGGAAAACAAAATCAAAACAAAACAGCAAATAAGGCTTCCAGAAACACGCTTTTCTTTTGTTCATAGGGTTACTAAAGGTTCAAATTAAATATGAACCCCGTTAATATGAATGAAGTGTCGTACAAATCAATACACCAATCTTAAAAAAGAATAAGATCTGAATATGTTTTCCCTGCCAAATTGCCGCAAATTTCCAAATAATTATACGGACATTCTATCAAAAATTGGCCAATCAAAGCTGTAGCTAAGAAAATGTCCTATAAGTACCGATAGCAAGAAAGCCTAGGACCAGACAAAAAAATCTCTTCTCCATAGAAAAATGAAATGAGTATGAGATCGCAATCAAAATGAGCTCAAAATTTGGGAAAATTATCAGGCCATGATTTGGAACCGATTGAGCATCATGGAGCAAACACTTTTAGTTAAGCTACTCCACTAAATTATTGTTGGTGAGCTATTAAATGCTGCTTATAGTTGGGCCTAATAGGAAACGATAAAAAACCAAAACTATTTAATCAATCAATGTCCATCCCGGAGTCCAACGTCACGCCAATTTACAGTAGCTACAAACTATACGTTAACGTGTCAGCTTTCACCACCGGCCGGCCGTTGAAAAGAATTCGTTTCTCTCTCGATAGGATGAAAGAGAAAGACTCTGATTACAATCACGTTCGAATCAAGCAGAACCGCAGCAGGTCTTCATCGTTGAAATTGAAGACACCATGGGTGAACTGTGTCTTTAAAACTTAATGGTTCACTAAAATACAGTCGTATCACTGGATATTCTGGCCAATTTTTTTTCCAGTGGTAGATATGCTGTCATCATAACGAATACGTCCCTGTTCGGAATCAGCAGACCAGAAAATCGAAGCTTGCCATCAGTGGTCGATCTCTGCTGTCTGGCTTGGAAAGTTTCTCGTCTCCCGGGTTTCCATATCAGCTTTCTTCGCCTGCGCATTTCGTTTCTTAAATGGGTCAACTCGATTGTATCACTTTTGTTCGGCTTATCGTCATGCATATTTAAATTTTTGGAATAAGTATGTCTGTTTACAAATGTTTGGTAACGCCTTTGCACATTTTTCTACATTTCTTTTCACTTCGTCGTTACAAGTCAAGAATGCGAATGGTGAAATACTGGAAGTTTCCGATCAGGTGTTACAGGTGGCCTCAATCAAAATGCCATAGAGAGAAGCACGCGCTTCCATCTGAGCGATAGAGCTAACAGTACTCGCGTCACACGTGCTAATTGACATTCATAACGGAACGCAAAGTATGCAAGCAACGAATTCTTGTTAATTACTTTTTAAGCTTTCAATTGAGCATGTTAGATGAAGTTGATTGTTGAGTTTCCACGTAAATTGACCGAAATTCCTCACGTTTGAAAATTTCATTGCACAGGCGCAAGCAATGCAAAAACGCATATGATTTTTCTCTCACTAATACTAAAAGCTTATCTTCCTCTTTCCTTATTTTACAGACACCCCCTAGCAGCCCCAAGACGTGTTCGATTTACCGCTGCTGATCTAGTTTCCTGGCGGCTGAAATGAGACAACCTGAAAAAGCCTTCCATGAAAAGTGGTTCAGTGAAAGAGGATAAACACGGAAAACAAAACCCGCTGCTCTGTGAGAAGAAAAAAAAACATAAAACAGTGATAAAGTCAAGAAGTGAAGCGAATCTGAAAAGAAACGACTAACAAGTGAGATCAACCACGGAAACACGTTATCCATGTATAATTATATAATCAGAATAACGAGCAGTCCTATGGAAGAAATTGTGTAGAAGATAGCGAAGAAGCACCAAAGAAGAGCCTCAAAGAAAAAAAGGGAAAAGTGATATTTATTATTAAATAACAACATAATTAGTGCCCGATATCGGTTTCAAGCTCGACGGTACAACCCATGGAATGAGTGGCTTAGAAAGGCTTTTAAAGTTGAGTGAATGTCAATGTCCGTGAAGTGATTAGACCAGTAATTCGCACTAATTGATGCAAAGCAATCTACAGACGGTGCAGTGAAGACGGTGTGCTGAAATGAAGATGCTGTTTTTGAAATTTATACCAGTGATAGCGTTACTGATTGTACCAATCCGTGCGCAAGATGACTCCTTGGCAGGAAGCTTCTTATCAGGTACGATCTTTTCGTTAATTTATGTTTTATTTTTTGAGAAATGTATGTAGTATGAGTGTCTCATGTGCTGTAAGAAAATAATCTTGTTCTTTTGGGTAATTCCACAATTGTTAATTGAGACCATTAAATACCATTCAATGGCGGTTACTCATGCCTGCTCTGAAAACCGATTTGTTTTATGTTTATCAAAACTAACTGCGTGCAGAAACATAAGCTGTGCACTAAAATGCATAAGGGACATTTTGGACACCCTGCGCTTGTATAAGCAAATTTACGCACCAAACATACAGTTTGAGATGTATCCACCTACAAAAAAATGATCGTCATTCATCAAATATGGAATGTGTTGCGCCCATGAGGTACAAATATTAAGGAATTAATATTTAGATGTTTATTTGGGCCGTCCACCCATCGTGATTTTTTTTGTATTTATTATAAGAGTCAACCATAAACTTTTTACCTAGTGAAAATAAGCTGAATTGGTTAAAAGACAGCCAAGAAAAAGCGGTGGGTAAACCGATCTTCGGGGAATTCCTGTAACATAATAATGTTCTGCGCTTATTAGATATGAAACTAGTTGCGTCCATCAGCTGTATGATGTTATTTGGGCCGCCTTATGAATGTTAGAAGTTCTGAGGAAGAAGCAGTTCAGGTAAGCTTCGAGAACTTCAAGGCGGTTCTATCAGCATCAGGAAAACTGCAGGAACTTTTAAGAAGTTTTAAGAACTTTAGAGAAGGTCACAGAAGGTGTAAAACAGCAAAAAAGGGTTATCTTTCATTTAATTCCACTTAAATAATTTTGGTATCCATGACAGATACCTATTTCGACTACAATGTGCAGTCTTCATCAGTGTTATTCCCACTAAAGACTTATCAAAAACCTAACGCCCGTAAGTACTCATGCCCTAGGTAAAAATGTCAAGATCACAGGTATAAAAATGAAACTACAATGTGTAGAATCGGAACCTACCTAACTAATAATAACCAAAGGTTTTAGTAAAGTAAAGGAGAAAAATCTATTGAATTTTTTCAAAAAAAAATCCTAAATGCTTGGTAGCCATCACCCAAATAGATTTTTCTCCTTTAATTTACTAAAACCTTTGGTTATTATTAGTTAGGTAGGTTCCGATTCAACACATTGCAGTTTCATTTTTATACCTGTGATCTTGACATTTTTACCTAGGGTACTAAGTACTTATATAACACTTTTTTGCTGTTTTATTTAAGCATTCCGCTAACAACCCAAATTCATTATGATGGCTATGGCCTTTGGAATTTTTTCCCTATTAGAGATTTGAATAGATTTTTCTCCTTTAGCCTGAGAAAGCCTAAATTTAAAAGTCCTGAGGATTTTTTCATTGAGTTTAACAGAAGTCCAGAGATTTTCGAGGATGTTAAAGATTTTTTAAAACAGTTCTATTAATTTCAAAACATTGCCAACATCTTCAGGAGGATTTTTCGAGTATGTCATGTTAGCTTCGGGAACATCAGAAATGATCAGGGAATCACAGATCAGTTAATTAAACTTCAAAAAAATTTACAGATGATTTGAGACCCTCAGACAAATCCAGAAAACTTCAGCAAAGCTCCGAGATCTCCAGTATGAAAGATGGTACAACTTCATGTTCCCTGAAGAAGGTCAAATTCGAAGACTGAAACGTCTGACATAAAATATCGTAGCGTTCGAATCAACCCTTAATCTGAAGTTTTATCCGTGTCCTAGTTAATTAGAGGGAACTAAATTCTGTGTACATTCCCAAATTACACACAATTACGGGCTCTCCTTAAAGGGTACACATGGATTTGAGGCAGGTGGGGGCTAACATATGAAAAATCAGTGATTAACCAGATCAAAATATACCATTTTTGCATCATGTAATATCAGCTTTTTTAGGTTAAACACATAGGGGGCTCTAATGTTGGCCATAAAGATTTGGTCAGTCGATAAAAATCTCTTGCTATTATATTATATTATATTATATAATACGTCTTCTAGACAATACAAATGACTTACATCTAATGATCCTGACGATACAAAAAACCTCTTTTTACAACAAAGTTGTTTTGTTGTGTTAGACCCTTTAAGATGGTGTATATTTTTGTTCACAATTGGCTCTCAAGTTTGTGAGCATAAATATGGTTTTATATGATATCTCATGATCCTGACCATACTGTTTTGAAAAAAAAAATGTTAAGTAGAATAAGACTGTACACAGAAAAAAAATCTGAATTCTAACTATCGCGTAAAATCTCCCTTCGTATAATTTTGAGCTATACCTGGCATAAACAGCGAAATCGCTTACAAACTTGCATACAATATTGCAAATTTATGCGATATTGCGCTTAAATTTACACGAAATATCGCCTAAATTTATGCCAAATCTAGCGTTATATCTATATCTCGCAGAAATTTACATGAATTTTTCGAACGGTGTATTAATTGTTCTAAATTAGACCACGACAAGTGAACTCTCTAAAACTCGATATTGAGTTATAAAATTATCGAGTTATAGAATATAAATCCCATACAAAATCGACATCACAGAAACAATTAAATTCATTTTTACTATGGTTCTACATCTCGATATCTCCAAAATCATATAACTCCATGGTCCCTTCAATAGTTGTAGAAGGTCGACTGTATGTTGTAATAGAAAGCTTATGTTTTCGGCAAAACTATACAGTTGAAACAAAACAGTAAAAGCATTAAAAATACTTTAACTAATTGTTTTTATTACTTCCGCGTGAAGTTAACGATTTTACATAGTTGAGAATGCTAGTTTCAAATAACAGACTGAAAGTGGTAATTTTATACGATAGATGAGGAGATGAAAGTATAGAGTTGATAGATCCGTTAGAGTACGGCAGTGTGAAAGCGGGCAAGGAAAACTTTGAGGAAGGTACGAATCAGGTTGATCATCTCTATTTACCGAACTCCCCAGTTAGAGAGGGATGGTGAGGGGTACCTTAGGTCGGGAAATGTGCGTGTGTTCAGTACACAGTACAATAGTCAAAAAACAGAATGCGATGCCAGACGGATTTTCCTTCTTTTTATTTATTTGGTCGAAATTTTCAGAAACGTTCCTTATGACCAAAAATGCCATTTTGTATCTTAAATTTTAAATCGAGCCTTAATTATAAAAAGGGTTTATAGAAAAATGTTAAGCTTATCTTCAGAAAACTGTTACTCGAAAAATGTATGTCCAATCGGTTTGATACCTTCGGCAATGTTATAGGAAACATCTGGAAATATTTAAAAAAAAATTCCATATATTTTTTAAATTTAAAATAGAAATTAAAAAAAAACTTTTTCGCACGAACGATTGTTTTTTATATTTATATATTTTTAATAGAGGGCAATAAATGCCACCTATTACACTATGAATCAAGGTGGCAAAATAATGGACAAAAAATTATGATTTTTGAAAAAACTCAAGTTTATGGAAAAATATCCAAAACTTGGTTCAATTATTTTTTCGACGTGATATATAGAAAGAACAGCAAATTTATAGCAAAAAGTAATTAAATAGTGAAGTACAAGTTGGGTTTTCATCCCTTGTGAATTGCAGGCCTAAGAACAGTAAATTATTTACTAGTTCAGGGACACCTAATGTGTGTGTATGTACTATTAATGAAAATGTTAATTTGATTATTTACGGGGCGACCCCGGCGTAGTGGTTAACATCCATACCTCTCACGCCAAAGTCACGAGTTCAAATCTCACCCCCGGACAAGTCACGAATGACCCAAGAGTGTTAAAGTGACTATAATAATAATAAAAAAAAAAATTTGATTATTCATAACTTAAAGAAATTTGATTTGTCCATTTATTTTAAGTCGATTACAGATAATTTGATATGTGAAAGAAAAGTAATAGATTGCTGCTTACGATGCTGTGAAAACTGCATAGATTCATCTTTTTTCGAACAAAAGTTGCTAGAAGAAATCGTGGAAACTTGCATTGATGAAATACTAGTTGAACAATGGGTCACAACCCACACGTGTGATATAAAACATTAGTAAAACAGCCGGATGTATTTATTTCTTATTTAATTGCAAAATTAGAAAAATTAGAAAATACAAAAAATAAATTACAGGAAGGTGAATTTGTAGTAAAATGTGACTTTTCATTTTTATTACAAGACGATGTTCAAAGTCATCACTGCAATAATCATCCATTTAACATTTATTTTAAACATGATGGAAAATTAATCATTTGAGATGTAGTCATTTCAGAAGATTTGCGTCATGATTCTGCATCTGTAAACTTGTTTGTCTAACAAATGCTTGCTTTTCTACGAACAGAACAGCAGTGACAATGAATAAAGTTTATTTCGTGTCTGCTGGAGCTGCGTCCCAGTATAAAAATCGGAAAAAATCTAGTCTTTGCCAATTTAAGAATAAATATAGTATAGAAGTTGATTGGCATTTCTTCGCAACATCGCACCGAAAAGGTCCATGTGATTCAGGAACACTGAAAAAATGCAAAGGAGCTATACGATTGGGCTCAGAAGCGAAACGAGGATCAGCTGACACAAATTTTATTTGGTTATGCAACTACTGAAAAATATGAAACTAATAAACAAGAGTTAACGAACAATAATCAAGAGCTATAACCATTAAAGGAACTTAAAAATACCACTCATTTATTCCTATTTCTGAAAGACAAATAGAAGTCAGACAGTTTTCAAACTGCAAAGAAAATTGATGATATTACTAAGAAGTAAAGTATGGATTTCTGATTTAAGTATGTAGGGAAATGGATGTAATGTCGGCCTAAATGCCCCTAATTTGGGCCCAGTGATGGAAAAGTTCGCGAAAACTCACTATGACTCGCGAACTTTTCCCATGGTGAGCTTCGTGAAATATCGCCAACTTTTCCAACACTGTTTGGGCCCATATATAAATGCAGCAATCGACTAAATTTTCAATAGCGGCCAAAAATATCCATTAGTACCGTCCCAATGACGCGTTCATCTAGATAGAATTGATTAATAGTAGATTTTTAGCGATGAGCCCAATCTTAGATCCATAGGCCACCATTAGAGCCATTTCCCCTATTTGCAAGAACTGAAATCAAATAGGGGAAATGGCTCTAATGTTGGCATATAAATCTAAGATTGGGCCCATCGCTATAAATATGCTATTTATCAATTTTAGCTCTGAAGATGCAATGGCATTTTTGGTCATAAAGAACGTTTCTGAAAATTGTGAGCCAAAAAAAAATATGAAAATTAATGGATTTGTGAATTCATCTGGAATCGCTCAACTGACAAGTCAGTATATATGACGTATGTTTGAGTCCTCTCTACCATGCTTTCAGTAAGATACGATGTCAAACACAGCAGATTTGTGGAAGTAGAACAACTGGAAGAGAAGCCGTGTTGATCACCACTTAGATACTGCTTACAATGAGAAAGCAGAGGCTCCATGATGACTAACTCGAATAACTTCTAAACTGCACTCAACGACGTAATTCCACGATAAGTGTCCACATCCCGTTTGTTGCCCTTTTTGTGGACATGAAATATATGTGTGAATTTCCATCCAACAAGATGTACCACTCGAGATGTACAATCGAAATAGGTGATGCAACGGAATCAGCAAGCTGGCGATATGCTTTTTCAGGAATACGGACGGAACGCCATCGGGTCCTGGATTCAAGAACGACTTGAGTTGTGATGCAGCAGTGAAAATCATCTCGAAATTGACATCCATTGTACCCAGTGTTTTAGCATAGAGTGGAACATTACTAGTTGCTAGGATAACGTGTTCGTCGGTTAATCTCTCATTCAAGAAAACACTGGTGACATTTTTCAGAAAACATCTCACTGCGTCCTAGCAAGAAGTACGGTCGACTTGTTTCGCGCTCCGTTGTTTTGGAAGTTTTCTCGGTATTCGTTTGATATTAATTATCAGTTTTTTCTCACTAAGTGACTCCTAGCACAGTTCCCGGTAAATTGATCGAAAAGTGAGTTTTTTTTAGTAGAAAGTGTCATTTTCGGAACGATTAATCCGTGCTATTGGTAATTCGCAAACCAATTTGGGCATCATCGTTGCGTGGTCACGCATACCCGCTCACATATCATCATCATCGAGTGTGAGCACCCGTTTCTACCTAGGCGAGTAAGAGAGGTGACACAGTCGGAAGAAGTGTTAGTTTGTTTACTAAAATGAACCGCCCATTTTGTTATGGCAAGTTTTGCTATAAGCAATGCTCCTCGTGTTTATTAGCGAAATTCACATCAAAGATTGATTAATTGCGTAGGAAATCAGTTTGGCACGGCATTTGTGGCCAGCTTACACCTTCCGGTCGTATGAAACAGGTCAAAAACTGTTCATATCCGCAGATAAATTTTTTGTTTTGAATTTCTGTATGGCAAAATAGTGAACTTTTCGTGAACATTAACGGCAAAGAACTCACCAACACTGGGAGACCGTGAGTTCCTGCTCACCTGTCTTAAAAACATCTCGCGTTTCTACATCTACATCGTTCATCAATCATCGTGCGCCTGTGTGCGCTGAGTACCGAGCCTCGATCAAAGACACCACAACGAAGGTCATCCACGCAGCGCGAGATGTTTTTAAGGCTGTGAACCATTTGCCGAGTTAAATTTAACTCGTGGTTAAAAGTGACATTTCGAAAGTTATTTTCTATGTTCGAAAATCCCTGTGCTGTCGAGCGACCGGTTTTCGAGAAGAACTCAGCCAAAGTTGTCAAAATTTAACTTCTTGTCTGTCAGAAGTAACCATGCTCGG
Organism: Ochlerotatus camptorhynchus; assembly: GCF_037179485.1. NCBI lineage: Eukaryota > Metazoa > Arthropoda > Insecta > Diptera > Culicidae > Ochlerotatus > Ochlerotatus camptorhynchus. Next base: position 137,400 of record NW_027041029.1, read on the forward strand.
ATAGCAGGGTCAATCGATAACTTTCCAGCTGTCAAATTTTAACCAAAAGTTAAAATAATCCACCAAATGGTTCAGAGCCCAAGACAGGTGGGCAGGAACTCACGGTCTCATTTTATCATGGGCGGTTCATTTTAGTAAACAAACTAACACTTCTTCCAACTGTGTCACATCTCTTACTCGCCTAGGTAGAAACGGGTGCTCACACTCGATGATGATGATACGTGAGCGGGTATGCGTGACCACGCAACGATGATGCCCAAATTGGTTTGCGAATTACCAATAGCACGGATTAATCGTTCCGAAAATGACACTTTCTACTAAAAAAAACTCACTTTTCGATCAATTTACCGGGAACTGTGCCAGGAGACCTGAAACAGGCCAATGAAATTGCTGTTTCCCAGTTTTTCACACTGGAATATAGGGTGTACATTCCAGCCTATGATGTGGAGATCGAAGGCGTGGTCACTGAGGCGAGCCTGAACCCCGAGATACTGGAGAAGCAAGCGGTTGGCTGATTCAAGAACCCCTTGCTTCCTCTGGTAAAGATACTGGCCGTTCATAGAATGAAGTCAGTATCGCTCAGCGAGGGTAAAAAGAGTTTTACCCCCACAGACTCGTTTCGGGTGACCTTTTCTGCATCTGCCCTTCCTCAATACATCGAGCTGGGAAAACTTCGTCTTCCTGTGCGGTTGTTTGTACCTCGGGTCATGATCTGCCAGCATTGTAAGCGGTTGGGACATACGGCCTCCCACTGCGGCAACAAGGCACGCTGCTCCACATGCGGGGAGAAGCATGAGGATGGCGCCTGCGCAGCTACTGCACCAAAATGCGTGTACACTGCAACGGAACTCCTCCTCATGCTCTCTCGTCGTGCCCGGCGTACAAACAGCTCGGGGACAAAATGAAACGCTCCCTTAAGGAACGTTCCAGGCGGTCTTTTGCAGAAATGCTTAATACAGCCACGCCATCGACCAATGACAAAAATCCCTTTTCTCTTTTGTCAGATGATGAGACTGACTCTGACTTGGCAGAGGAGGGAACTTTTTTCAGTTTTCCGGAAGGTTCTGCACGGAAACGAAAGCGCATTCGTTAGCGGATTGTTGCAAATAAAGAACCCCAAATCAGCTTGCCCAAATCAAGGAGTGGTGGAAAAAAGGAGACTTCTACTCCTCCTGGATTCCACAGAACTGACTATACCCAGGATTTTCCACCTCTTCCGGGGACATCCAAAACCCCTGATGCCCCAATTTTAAGAACAGAAACCCCTTCTTCATCTGGGCTGTTCTCATTTGATGACATTGTGGACGGTATTCTCAAATACCTCAACATTTCTGATCCTCTGAAAAGCATTGTCCTCACATTGCTTCCCACTGTGAAATCCTTCTTGAAGCAATTGACTTCAAAATGGCCCCTTCTTGCCGCTATCATCTCCTTCGATGGATAATTTTCCAAACGAGGTCGGGGATTTGATCACTGTTCTACAGTGGAATTGTCGAAGTCTTATTCCGAAATTAGATTCGTTCAAGTATTTAGTCCATAACAATAATTGCGATGCATTTGCCCTCTGTGAAACATGGCTCTCTTCAGAAATTGATCTCCCTTTTTATGATTTTAACATTATTCGATTGGATCGTGAGGATTCACGTGGAGGAGGGGTACTTTTGGGGATCAAAAAGTGCCATTCCTTCTATAGAGTGAATCTTCCCGAATTCCCCGGTATTGAAGTTGTCGCATGTCAGGCTACCATTAAAGGTAAGAGCCTTTGTATTGCTTCTGTATATATTGCTCCTAGAGTCTCTGTTAATCGCAAACCACTTTTCGACATATGTGCGGTACTTCCCGCTCCATGGTTGATCATGGGAGATTTTAACTCCCACGGTACAGTCTGGGGGGAGCTGTACGATGATAACCGTTCTACTTTGATTTATGATCTCTGCGACAACTTCAACATGACAATACTTAACAATGGAGAAGTAACACGTTTGGCTGGTCCATCCTCGAATGGTAGCATTCACCTTTTGCTCCAATTCACTATCGTTGGATTGCACTTGGCATGTAATCCAGGATCCGCACGGTAGTGATCATCTGCCGATCAAAATTTCGATTGCCAGTGGGTTCAACTCGTCAGAATCCGTTAACGTTGCGTATGATCTAACCCGTAACATCGATTGGACTAAGTTCCAATCCGTGATAGACGATACAGTATCGTCAGTGGAAGAGCTTCCGCCGTTGGAGGAATATAATTTCCTCTCTAATCTCATCGTCGACAGCGCACTTCAAGCTCAAACACGACCGGTGCCGCGATCGTCTATTCGTAAGAAAACACCATCGCTCTGGTGGGATCAACAATGCACGGAGGTTTACCGTAAAAAGTCCGACGCGTTTAAACTTTTTCGGAAACGCGGAACACGCGAGCATTTCGACGCATACACATCTCTTGAACGCGAACTCAAGAGCCTCATCAAGGCCAAAAAACCGGGTTACTGGCGGCAGTTTGTAGACGGATTGTCGCGCGAAACGTCTATGAATACGCTTTGGAGTACGGCGGCGCGAAGAATGCGTAACTGGTCTACTAACAACGAAAGCGAGGAATGCTCGAGGAATGAAGTGTGTCCGGATTCCGTGCCGTCGCAGTTGATTCCTCGCGAAACCGCGAATTCGGTAGATGAAATCAGTCACCCTTTTTCAATGGTCGAACTTTCACTCGCTCTCCTTTCGTGTGGCAATTCTGCCCCGGGATCTGATAGAATCAAGTTCAACTTGCTGAAAAACCTCCCATACGTCGCTAAGAGGCGCATGTTGAACTTGTACAATCAGTTCTTGGAGCTCAATATTGTTCCCGACGATTGGAGACGAGTGAGGGTGATAGCCATTAAAAAGCCTGATAAACCCGCATCGGATCACAATTCGTATCGGCCCATCGCGATGCTGTCGTGTATTCGGAAATTGATGGAGAAAATGATCCTTTTTCGCCTCGACAAATGGGTTGAGACGAACCACCTTCTTTCAGATACTCAATTTGGTTTCCGTAGGAGTAAGGGAACGAACGACTGTCTCGCGTTGCTTTCCTCGGAAATTCAGTTAGCTTTTGCTAAGAAAGAGCAAATGGCTTCTGTGTTCTTGGATATCAAGGGGGCTTTTGATTCAGTATCCGTTGAAGTTCTTTCAGAGAAACTCCACGCTTGTGGATTGTCTCCATTAATGAATAATTTTTTGTACAATTTGCTGTCAGAAAAACATATGAGCTTTTCTCATGGAAACTCTACAGCTTTTCGATTTAGCTACATGGGTCTCCCCCAAGGCTCATGTTTAAGCCCCCTTTTGTACAATTTCTACGTTAGAGAAATTGATGTCTGTCTTAGTGACAATTGCACGTTGAGACAACTTGCAGATGACGGCGTAGTGTCTATCACAGGGCCAAAAGAGGTTAACCTGCAAAGACCCTTACAGGATACCCTGGACAATTTGTCTACTTGGGCTATTCGGCTAGGTATCGAATTCTCCACGGAGAAAACTGAGTTGGTCGTCCCAGCACAACCGAAGCTTCAACTTTTGGGTAAACCGATCACTCATTCCATGTCTTTTAAATATCTCCCAGACAACCAGAAGTCGTATAACAATGTACAGTACAATGTACAAATAACAGTATGATGACAAATCATTTCGTTTAATATGAATTTTAAATTTGCACGTATATGGCCTCCACTTTTGTAGGTATAAGCCCTTTGTTTGCATTGAATACGATTTGATTGTTTTTATATATGTTTGTATATCATAGAAACAACTTTGAATATACGTGCATTCTGGTTGTCTGGGCTCGGGGTCTGGTTCGATTCCAAATGCACCTGGAGATCCCACATTGAGTATCTGAGACGAAAATGCCAACTAAGGATCAATTTCCTTCGATCAATTACCGGAACGTGGTGGGGAGCCCATCCACAAGATCTTCTGACGTTGTACCGGACAACGATTTTATCGGTTATAGAATATGGTAGTTTTTGTTTCCAGTCGGCAGCTAAAACGCACATCATCAAGCTGGAACGGATCCAGTATCGTTGTCTTCGTATCGCGTTAGGATGCATGCACTCGACTCATACTATGAGTCTCGAAGTGCTGGCGGGCATGTTGCCACTATCCGTCCGTTTTTCAGAGTTATCTCTTAGGCTCCTCACCCGTTGCGAAGTAATGAACCCACTGGTGATATAAACTACGTTGACAGTTTAGGGTGGGAGGGTTTGACAATTATCCACAACCCATACAAATTTTAAAATTTTTGTATGGACAATTGTCTATGCAGGGGGAGGGGGGTCAATAATCCCAAAAAACTGTCTACGTAGTTTATGAACAGCCCCGAAGTTCACTCGTATGGAAGGATGAGAAATTTTACGGTGAAATCTTTTCGGAACGTGTCTGTTAATGACATAAGCCAAGACATGTGAAAATGTTCGCGCAGCGGTTTCAACGTTATCAGGATCGAGGATGCTCTCCCAATCTATACTAGATAGCATGTTGACGATACTACGGTGATCGGCTTTCCGGAAATCGTATACCGGCACGGTCGTGGAAATGTCGTCAAAGACCCGATCGTGATTGTCATCAACAGTGACAACCAAGGGAGGGTGATGATGTACTTGCTTTACTAGTGGAGAAGGTGCCGTGGAGATCAATGGAGCAGTGTCCTGAACGCTCACGAAACAGAGGTCCAAGGTACGGTTGTTCTCGTTGAATACGTGGTTTATTTTAGATAGCGTTGCTGTACTATAGCAGTCGAGAAGGCTAACTAATCCTGTATGAAATACAGAGCGTACAGGGTATGGGTAGAGAATACTGCTGTGAGATGGTTTCCAGGAAACGCCAGCTAGATTGAAGTCACTCAAAACGATTATCTCATTAATTGGTGTCGCACTCTCCATTATGGTGAAAACGGACCGGCAACGGGTATCGTTAAGTTTGTTGTCACGAACCCGGTCTGGTGCAATATACACTGCACATGGGTACAGTGTGCGATCACTCAGTTCTACGGCCACCCAAACTTGCTCCACATAGTCCCACAAGCCATTTTCAATAGCTCTCACTTGTAACCTTAAAGAGACCACGGAATCACTGCTATAAACCCCAGTGAATAAAATTTGCATATTACATTTGTGCTTTTCGTACTGGAAAAGTAACTCTCTGTAGATTAATTTACCTCATAAATCTGAAAAATAAACTTTTATTTTGTATGTCAATACTTAAAAATAACGCATTAACGCATTACAAATAAAACTGCAACATGAAGTAATGAAATTGGGTTGTTAGCAGAATGCTTAAATAAAACAGCAAAATATGTTATCGTCTTGAATTTTATAAACGGATTTAGATAAAAATCCGTGAACATATGACATCCCTTAACTCTTCCGATCTTTGATGATTCTTTTTTCTAGATTTAACTCAAATTTTCAAAACTTGTAGCTCAAACATTGAGTAACAACTTTGCTGAAGCATTTGTTCGTATATTTCATCAAAATAGAGGCAGTTTATGCAACGTATTTACTTAATTGCCCAAAAACAAATTAAAGTTCATAATTGAGTATACAGATCTAGTTGAACGAAAAAGTGAAGGAGTGTCATTTCTTCATGCATTTAATCGAAAATCCCCATAAAATCTTTAAACTAAAAGCGCCAGCTCGTGTTACGACCAAATAAGTGGAAACTTTCAGAGAAAGGTTTCTTACCAAAAGGAATAAATCCGTGAGTTGGCTCTTTGAAAAAGTTGAAAGAAAATTCTCCCTTATAAATTTGGACCATTCTAGTATGACATCCTACCAAATATGATCGATGATTATTCTAGTGATATTATAACCTTGCAATACGTTAGAAAAGCTTGAGAAATTGATCCTACTAGTCCAGTTATGCTCTACTATGTACTTCTGGGCATACACTGAAGTTCCATTCGGGACGGTTATAGTTGTATTTTGCATTTGAGTGCAGAATATCTAATAAAAGTGCGCTTTTACGTTGTGCCGTCTTTGTTTCTTCTGCGCACTTATTCCTTATGAACCAACACGGAAACAAATCCATTTTCATTTTTATCCGCATTCGCATTCGCTTTCCGTTTCAAACCCGTTTCCATATTCATGAATAAACAATCATGAAATAAAAAAATTGCCATCCCATGAAATCATGACAATGATTCATGATTTCATGATCGAAGTTCATGATATCGTAATGCAGCGGAATCTTTACCGCTACAAGCGTTATACGTACCTGGAAAACCGTGCTCATAAAACGCACTACATAAGTAGCTCTTATAGGCTTTTGCCTTCCTAGTTATAGAAGTGATGATAGTTTAGTGGTCAAAATATGAGATTAATGATCCCGAGGTTCTTGGTCGAATCTAGTCTGAAGTATTATTTTATTTTTTGCATCTTTAAGGTTTAAACACTGAAAGCTAAATTCATTAATTTAATTTATGATTTCAACTCGGATGATTCGTGATTTCGGGAATCTTGGATACGTTACGCAAAAATAGCTCATGATATAATGAATATGATTTACCGTGTATTTTCATAACATCATGAATCATTCACTTAATTTCGGAGATTGGATTTCTTCCCGTGTATGTGCACTGAAGACACCAACATAACTTAACTGAAAACCGCACTTTGATAAGCGTTTCCGCATTTATGGTCTCACTTATAATGAGCGCAATGCGCAATATAACCAGGAAAAAGAAGTGATAGTTTGTACTAAATTGATTTATTTACACGGCCGTTGAATCTGACTCATATTTGTGTACCGTTTGCTGAAATTTACAAAAACGTATACGTGTTTTGCGAATTTGAGTAAACATAACTCAAATATGAGTCAGCTTCAACGCCCGTGTATCCGGCTGAAATTTCAATCCGTAACATTATTTGGTTATAATTATATTACTGTATTTTTCTACACATAAATTATAATTAAGCGTTATGCAGTGGCTGCCTCATTTGCACGAATTTGATGCTAATACACTCAAGTATGTTTTTATATTATTGCAAATTGAATCCAAATTTAATGCTTCTTGATTCAAACAATCACAAAAAAAAGTCCAAGAAAAATTGTATGATATTAAACGTTTTTTACCCATCCTGCATGAGGACAAAACCGAAAAAAAAATTAAAATCGCGTAAATCAGAAATAATTATAGAACTTACATCGTTAACTAATGTGTAAATATCTTCTTATATTTATGAAAGGGCTACTGGATTCAATAACCAGCACAGAGGATGCAAAAGGATGTCCTGGAGTATGTGTGCATACTCTAGCAACGTTAATCTGCTACGAAGTGTTGGAAGATATTCCCTGTCCGTCCCCTAGCATGAGGTGCTGCGTTGAAAGTCAAGCCGCAGCAGCTAATATATCCACTACCACCACTGCCCGACCCAGGCCCACAACGACGACAAGGCCAACGACCACAACTCCAAAACCCACAACAGAGAGCAAAATTAAGGAAAAGGATAAGGATAGTAAAAACAATTGTAGGTGATTACAACTCATGCATTGAGAAAACGATTGTTGGTCAAACTTAATCACATTGTATTTCAGCAACATGCCCAGGAGTTTGTGTAGCCGATAGAATCGCAGAATATTGTGAAGCGTATCTTATGACTCCCGGGCTCTGCAAAAGCGGTACTAAATGTTGTGTTTCGAGAGACATTTATCCCGATAAGCCACCCGCTGATTTATATGTTCCTACGGCGCATTTTGATAGCAATAAAAATAAAACTACAACTCCAAAACCGTACCCAAAAACTACAGAAAAAGTAACACATGAGGAGCCTTTGAAATCAAAGACTAACCCAGCACCGAAGCCAACAAAACCAACACCTCCAAAGCTTAAAACAGCGCAACAAACAAATCAGCAAGGAACAGTTCACAAGTCATGCGAAGGAGAATGCGTAAATGGGTTATTCGCACTGTTTTGTGACGATGTCGATAGTGAAGCATTTTGTCCTAACGAAGGATCCTGTTGCGTAACTGGAACAGCTGACGATACGAAACATGAAATCGTTACCACAACCAGACGACCAAATACACCTGTAAGATAATGTAAAAAATTTGTGAAAATTTGAATAATGTCTAATTATGTAACATATATTTTAGCCTCCACTGCGAAGATGTCCAGGGTTCTGTATGCTCAACATCATGGCAGCGTTCTGTGAACGACCATCGGAGATCATTCCAAACACTGCAAACTGCAAGCGAGGATCGATTTGTTGTGATAACACGAAGGCCCCGGTCACCAGACCAGCGCCTAAACGGCCACCACCGCCACCTACAACAACGACCACACAGGCTCCTACTACGACTGCAGCTCCCGATCCGAGAGAAGAATGTCCAGGTTCATGCATCGTAGGTTTACTGAGCTTCACGTGTTTCCGGAATGCCGAAATGACCGATTTATTCAAATGTAAAAAATCAGGAACGCAGTGCTGCGCTCCAAAGTCTAAAATCCAGGAAGTACAAATGGCGGCAGGCAAAATCAAGCCAAACGACACCACTTATCCGCCTCCACCACCACCTCCGAATATGGCACAGCCATATCCAGCACCACCTCAACCTTTACCGCCAGTACAGCAACCACAACCACAACCAGGGTATGGACCTCCAGTGATGAACAGCTATCCAGGACCAGTTAGCAATAATATTTACGAAATCCCACAAACACAACCACCAGTTCATCAACTCTCTCAACCTATTTATGAGCCACTACCAACAACAACGACCGCAAGGCCTCAAGTGTACTCCAAATATGTATGTGGAGTAAAAGGAACGAGCCGAGGAGCCCGATCGTTCCTCAGCCGAATTGATTTAGCACACTCTTCCTCCAGCAGAAGCCGTACTGGTCGTCACATTGAACTAGAGAACATATATCGATCGAAAGGCACCGAGCGGTTGGTTCTTGGCCACAGCATCGTGCCCATTCCTATTATTTATCATGATCACAACGATACAGTTCCGGAAGACCTGATTCATCATCCTAGTATTTCTAGGACGAACTCAACCACGAACAAATATTGGAACAGTCATCGCAAAGGCCGCGTTGTCGGTGGAGAGGATGGCGACAATGGCGAGTGGTGCTGGCAAGTCGCGCTGATTAACTCGCTGAATCAATATCTGTGCGGTGCGGCGCTAATCGGCACACAATGGGTCCTCACAGCCGCGCACTGCGTCACCAAGTAAGTATGAGTAATATGCTATAGATGGATGTTGGTCGACCGAGCTTGTAACATTTTAGCATCGTGCGGTCTGGTGATGCAATATATGTCCGGGTAGGTGATTATGATTTGACGCGCAAGTTCGGCAGCCCGGGAGCACAGACGTTACGAGTCGCAACCACCTATATTCATCACAACCACAACAGTCAAACTCTCGATAACGATATCGCTCTGTTAAAGCTGCACGGACAAGCAGAACTCAGGGACGGTGTTTGTTTGGTAAGTATTTGGATGTATAGTTTTCAGGGCTTCATCGTTAACCGTTAAAGGTCTGAGAAAATGTCTTTCACATCACTGTCCAATTATTACTAAGTTATGTTCACATCAGAGTTTCTCAATCTATGGGTCACGGGTTGTCCTTAGATGGGTTAGGGGAGTTCAAACATCTTTTTTTTTTATCCCCCATTGTACGGGTCATAATAGCTGCGAACAACATTGATCTTTTATTATATGCTCGTGCATTTTGTATAGTGCATATCATAGTACCTCACTACTGTGGAAAAGTAATGAGGTATTCGTTTTCGATATAAGTATCCGGAAGTTGGTGGGATTTTTCTGAGGCATAATAATCTTTGGTCACATCTTCCTTAGTCCCGGTCCATGTGGTTTATGGGTGCGATATCTACCCAGGTGTGGAAGCTGCCTCCCTAGCTATTCGATTGCCGTCAATGGATAGCAATCGACGTCCGTCGGTGATTGGTCACATAATCATCTTCCCCTCCCGCCTTAGGGCGTGACACAATAAATGTATCACCCCATACAGTTTTGCATAATAGATGTGCAGAATCTGCAATAAATCGCGACTTGAACAGATTATGTATAATGTGGTCGTCGAAAAACTTTTCAAATAATTGTTTAAAATTAATCCTAGCTAATGTCATGAAGTATCTACATTACCAAAGCATAAAACCTACAAAAAATTGATTCTTGAAAAAGTTGATTGTTCACAACAGGCTATTGTAAGAACTACCATTACATTTATCGTAAGAAACATTTACAGAGGATGTAAGAAATTAATGCTTACATGCTTTGTACATGCCAGGTTTTGCGTGTAGAATTAGCTGCTTTTAAAAGCTTCTAAACAAGATTCTAAAAGAAGTTTGATGCTTACTCGATGCTCCACTAGTTATAAAAAGCATGGGCAGGAGAAAAAATCTGAATAGCTACACACTTCGAAAAAGACATGTAAATTTCAGTGCCCTGAGACCGACACATGCAAGCGGCCCTTTTGACATAAGAATCAGTTGAAAAGGACGAGCAAATCAATTCAATCAAACGCACTTTTCATCGAGTTGCATATGTTTCAGTTTCAGGACACTTAATTTTACATGCCATGTTTGTTTACGTTCCATGATTTACGTCAAAGCTGAATTACGTCTCGTGTAAAAATAATAATTTCTAAGTGTGTACGTAGTAGTTGAGCGTTTTGGTTTTTTCATGCCATGCTGAAGTTTTGGGCCATTCTGGCGTTTTTAGATCGTTTTGGCGTTCTGAGCTATTTTTGATTGTTAAGCTAGTTCGTGTATCATAACCATTTTATCGCTTTTCAAGGTTTGTTTAGCTATTTATATATAAAACAAACTGGCCGTACAGGGAAGGCATAATATTAGACCGACAAAGCCGTACGACGGAGTGACAATGGGGCCAAAATTGATTTTTTTTTTTTCATTGATACAAATATCTTGAACACACAGAAAATGACGACTACAATATGTTTCTTGAACTTCTGGAGTATATTTAAGATAACATTAACCAGTTGTTTTATTTGAATAGTGCTGTAAAGTTATGTGTCATAAATAGTAGCAAAAACACGTTATTAACAATGTCTACAGGAAAACAAAAGATTGAACACACTTTTATTTCAAAAGACGAGTGTTAGTGATCATAACCAAGTGTAAGTACTTATAATAGCTACGTTACATTTACATATTTTAAGATATTTTACCCAAATTTATGTTTTGGCCCAATGTCATCCTCAAATTTCAAACAATCATTTCCATGACAGTCGTAGATATGCTAAAATGTGAATGCTGTAAGGTAGGAAACGATTTTTTTAAATTTTTTTTCTAATGTTACCCCCTCTTACGGTACCAGGAAAGTTGTAACGGGTGAAAATTTAGAATAACTATCACTTTTTTTTCTCGGAGCTATATATATAACGGCTAGAAGGCAATGAACAAGATGTTCTGAGTTGCCCGATTTGGAACCGTTAGTGCATTGTGGAGCGAAAATTTCCGAATTTGCATCAGCGACCGTTTTTACCAATTGTGGGACACCTAACTCTTGGTATTAAAATTACTACCAAGAGTTATAAAATAAAATAACAAAAATTTTCTATAATGAATGACTCCTGGGATAAAATAAAATCACAGGTGCAAAATGACCTTTTATCCTATTAAACAACTACTTTTTCGTAGATAACTTAAAAATCAATGCTTCTTCTGCATCTCATCTAGCAATGCTACATGGTAAACCACCGAGAAAGTTTTCCATAATGTATATATTACCCCATCTTCCCTACATTTATTTTAATTTACATGCAGTTTTCAATTAAATGTAAGTGTAAGTTTATTTAAATTAATTCTTATTCACATTTCTTCCCATTTTACTGAACATGATAACGGCTTTTAATATTTGCGAAAATATCGGGTTGTGGAGCTATGAAACATAATTTTTAACTATAACGATCCAAAAGTTGGCCCATGTATAACTTTTCTGGCCCACGTTTAATTCATGAGTTTAAAACCTCTAGTATTATTGTTCAAAACTTAAAACTTTTAAAAGTATTACCCATTCTCATTGACAATGCTCAAAAGTTGCGAAAACTTTCGTTCGAACTTGCGCCCAAGTTTTGTTAAAAATAGTAAACCTTTTTCATTCAAAGTAGCAGAAATATTAGTTCAAATGACTTTCCGTTTGTATTTTTAAACAAGAAATTGCGATGAAAGGTTTAATTTATTCCGATCGATAGATTTCGTTTAAAATTGTTAACTTTTTTTTTACAAAACAGTGGCCAATTTATTTTGCAATTATGATCACTTTTGTTTGAAAGTATGACGAATTTCCTTAAAATGTTGGCAAATTTCAATGAAAATAAAAATTGAAAAATTATGACCGGTGCATACTAAAGCTGTTTCAACTTTTCGTTGAAATTAGTGAAAAAAAAAATGATCAATTTCATTACAAGCTGTGAAAACTTTCTATTGAGTTGGTTGGTTGGTTGTCTTTATTAAGGAGATTTTCAGCCAGACGCTGGTTCATCTCCGGATCTCTATTGAGTTTACAAAGTTTGAGATGGTTAACGACTAATATCAGACTAAAAGTGGGCATTGTATACGGTAGATGAGAGTATAGAGTTCATAGTTCCGGTAGAGTACGATAGTGTAAAAATTGTAAATAGAAAGTAGAACAAATGACAATTTTGAGGAAGTTACGAAGTATCCACTGGCGCCGCTAACACCCGCCTAATGAATTTATATTTTTATGAGGGATTATTTATAGTGCAAGAGCCTACTTTGGTGCAAACGAGCAATACATACAAGTTAACGTAAACATTCATTCAAATAAAGCGCTCGCTGATCTAATTTTCAAAGCGTGCAACCTGAACTGAGGCTTAATACAAAATTAAACGATATTAGAATGAACTATTACCACATTTTCATCATAATACCTTTATTGGTTTAAATCCGGTGAAAAAAAAATAGAAAATAAGTTTAAAACATTAGAAGTGTAAATTATCGTATTTTAATATTACTCGAAAAAAAAATTCACATAAAATATTAAAAGGTAGCTGTTGCATTACAGTTAATCAGATTTTTTTTAATTTTCTGCTTTTATTACAGTTTTCAGGCCTTTTTAAAAAATTTACAATAATTTTTTTACAAATAAACCAAAATTTTCGTACAAGTGAATTTACAGAAAGTCGAAGTTCAAATTCAAATTATGATATATACGTTACCCATAAACACATAACAGTCCCAATAGAATAGGAGGTCAAGCAAAGATGTGACTGTTATGCTAGTCCATGTATCATCCATTTCAAAACAGGAATCGAACCCGCCGCTCCTGGCTTGGTAACACCGTTCTTTGTAATGATATGTTGTTATGTAAGAAGCTCGATGACCAAGTGGTGACCGTTTTTGCTTAATGAGCAGACGATTGTTTGTTAATTCCCAGGCCATATATATCATAGATTTTTTGGAGAAGCGAACGTAGATAATTACTTGTGATAAAACACGGTCGTATCAGCTCGAAAAAAAAATGGGTTCTCGATAAAGTATGACGAATGCTAGATACGGCTTCGAAAACATACATGGGTTCTGCCAAGGACATCATTCCATTTGAATTGCTTCTTGTCGCCTGATTACCAGGTAAGAGACTCGTGATCGAAGATTGTGGGTTTTATTCCAGGTCCCTTTACATTACTGAGTTTTTAGGTCCGCATTATTCGCATCAAATATTGTTCATATGAATTTATAAAAATCAATACATTATATCAAAACCATGATCACATCACTTATCAAAGTAAATCCTGATACAACGGATCCTACCTACCAGTAAAATTTCTGCTCCTGCGACCTTTGTGGGATCTTAGAGGTAAATATGGTTCCCAAAACAACAAAGGTCATTCTAATATTTCGTCACTCTTACCTGATTGCAAGGACGTGGCAGGTGCCGTTATTGATCTTTAATATATGGAGTCACTGAAACTTGTATTGTGAGAATTGACGGTAACTCCCAGCTTCATTCAGTTGAATCAAATTCACTGATTCTGATCAATCACGGACTAGCAACCATTGATATTTGCAGTTAGTGTAAGTTAAGCTAAGCTCAAATCTATTGGGAAATGTATAATGTTGCAAAAAAAATGATTAACAGATTCTGGAATATAAAAAAATATGAAAATCTAGAAAAAGCTTCCAATATTGTGGGACTAGAAAATTTATTCGATCTAAAATCGATAAAATATAAGAAAACTCCTGCCATAGAAAAATCATTAAAGATCCATACTAAAAAACATGCCAAATATTTAGCTACGATTTTCGGAAATTTTAAGACTCATTTTTCGTTCACAAATAAAGAAAAATCATGTTGATTTTTCATGTTTCTGGACATAGCACAACTTTCAAGATCGCAGACTAAAACTTGCAAAATCTTGACATATAAAAATAAACAAAATTGTTGAAAACTGTTGGATAACACGATAACACGATTTAATTTAAATCACTAAATTTACTTCGAAACTTAAAGCTAATTATTATTCTGCAGAATTCTAACATTTGATTCTATATGAGTCTTCAATTATCCTTGAAATTTCCTTCATTAGCCTAAGAATTTATTTGACCTGGAAATTTTAAGTTATATAAATCTGCAATACTTAATATTAAAATTTGAGTGTGATTTCGTTACAATCATATTGTGATAATATGATTAAACAAATTTTACAACACCTTTAAAACAACATACAGGGTTTTAAAGAGCCTTGAACGTCAGCCCAATGTGTTTTCAACTTTTCGGTCACACGTATTTCATCGCCATGATATTCACACTTGTTTTTACCCTTCTTACAAAGAAGGGTATAGATATCACTTGAGAAAGCGACTATCGATTCGAGGCCCGGAGGGCCGAGTGTCATATACCATTCGACTCAGCTCGACGAGATCGGAACATGTCTGTGTGAGTGTGTGTGTGTGTGTGTGTGTGTGTGTGTGTGTGTGTGTGTGTGTGTGTGTGTGTGTGTGTGTGTGTGTGTGTGTGTGTGTGCGTGTGTGTGTGTGTGTGTGTGTGTGTGTGTGTGTGTGTGTGTGTGCTTGTGTGCGTGTGCTTGTGTGTGTGTGTGTGTGTGTGTGCTTGTGTGTGTGTGTGTGTGTGTGTGTGTGTGTGTGTGTGTGTGTGTGTGTGTGTGTGTGTGTGTGTGTGTGTGTGTGTGTGTGTGTGTGTGTGTGTGTGTGTGTCTGTGTGTGTGTGTGTGTACGTGTGTACGTGTGTATGTGTGTGTGTATGTAACGAAATGAATGCGCTCACGTTTCTCAGCAACTGCTCAACCGATTTGGACAAACTCGGCGCCAAATGATAGGTCTTGGGGTCCCGGTTTTGGAATCGGTGAACCGGTTCCGGAGATATGGCCGGAATAAGATCCGGTGAATATGGGCCTTCACGCTGGATTTAACGGAAAACGTATCAAAACCATCATGCGACACATCAAATTACTACAAAATTCAAAAATAAGATCAATGCAAGTCGTGTTAAGTGTTCCAGACCACATTGGACACACTTGGACATGTTCCGGGTACCCCGGGGAAGTTGCTTGAATATGAATTGAATTAAAACCCATTAAATCACATTAAAATACGATGATAAGGTGATTGGTAGCCTCACCAAATAGACTACACCCGGATATATTCCGGGTACCCCCAGGCAGTGGCGTAGCGTCACTGGATGACACGGGGGTGGGGGGCTTGGTCACTGATAATGTCAATTTCAATAAATAAACTTGAATAAGTAAGAAGGGTCTGATCACACCATAGGTGGATAAATTCGGGTTTTTTTTTTGACAAGTTGAATGTTGCAAGTGCATTTTTGTGATGATTTTGAATAATTAATTTATGTATTGCTTCAAATTGTAGCACGGGTAGATAGTTATACCATCAACAGACATGATTGTTGTTCCGTTATGCTCCTTTAATCCAGTATCGCAATCGACGTACTAGATCAATGGTACTATAATCATGTCTGTCATAAGTATTAATCTCATACAGCCAATGATGATTGCCTTTTACTAATACACATACCTCAATTTCCAGGTCTGCCTACCAGCTAGAGGCGTAAATCATGCCGCCGGAAAGCGCTGTACAGTCACTGGATACGGTTACATGGGTGAGGCAGGACCAATTCCCCTGCGAGTCCGGGAGGCAGAGATCCCCATTGTGAGCGATGCCGAGTGCATTCGAAAGGTGAATGCAGTCACGGAGAAGATCTTCATCCTACCGGCATCTAGCTTCTGTGCTGGGGGAGAAGAAGGCAACGACGCCTGCCAGGGCGACGGAGGAGGTCCACTGGTTTGTCAGGATGACGGTTTTTACGAACTGGCTGGTCTTGTATCGTGGGGATTCGGATGCGGCCGGGTGGATGTACCGGGTGTGTACGTAAAGGTGTCTTCCTTTATTGGGTGGATCAATCAAATCATCAGTGTCAACAACCTATGATCTACAAAAGAACGAACCTAGGACCCTTGAACTACTGTGTAAATTAAACTAGAGCAATGATAAGATTAGATGATAGGACATAACAGCTAAGGTAATTTATTGTTTGTAGTAAGGAAAAGACTAAATTTTAGTAAACACTAAGATTTCATCACTGCTTCATCCTAGAAATGGTTTATTTATTTCACTGATAGTATCAATGTTTCTTTACCTAAACCTACTGAACACACTTTCAAATTTGGTTCAAATTTGAAAAGATTTCTTTACCTAAGAGTATCGTAGTTTTATTGTAACCTGTCGTAAGATTTGGATTCCAGTCTAAATTTCATATCTCCGTATGTAGCTACGACTGTAAATTGAAAAAAAAACAATTTGAGGTTAATCTAGTTCAATAAAAATTTATAAGATCCATCACATATGAGCTCTTTTATTATCCATTAAAAAAAAGTCTGATTGATGCTAAATTGCATTAACAATAGTGCACGTTGAATACAGAGATGAATTGTTTTGGAATGCGGAAAATCTAATAGTGATGGTTTCAACTTCGACAGACCTCGGAGAGTGGCTCATTTTGACAGATTTTTCCCCCAATCTTGAATAAAAATTGGAAAATAATACAGCAATCACACCGGTTCTAATCAAAATGAACCCATACGAGCTGAAATATTGTAAGCATGTCTGTGGAATATAATGGGGAGGTGAATATCTTATTCAGACTTTGAAATTGTCCTTAATGCCCAATTTTCCCCACATTCTGGAAATACCAGCAATATCGAGCGTCTTTTTCTAAATATGCCACAATAAAAGTAAACTGAAATGCATTGCACAATTATAAACATGCCTGGGAATCAAATGGAGAAGATATCATCTTGGGAACATCTCTGCAACGGTCCATATTACCTGATACCACCCCCCCCCCCCACCACCCTTTTTAAATAATAGCAATCAGTGCTGTAATTTCTAAAAATCATTTGAACATTTTTGATGAAAATGAGGAAAGTAGCTATTCGCTATCAAAGGGGACCTCCTTCGAATGGGTGATATCAGTTGCTTAGTCATTTTATGAAGGCATGGATCATTCTCATTTGAGAAACGCTATATATCATTCAATTGAGTGTAACCTACACATAAATGGAGCTCTGGTCGACATTCCGGCGAAAAAGCCCACCCGACACCAACTTGACTTGTACCAAACCCCAACCCGATGTTGACCCGACATAAACCCAAAATTGACCCAACAACAACACAACATTGGGTCGACATCGACCTTAAATTAGCCTTACACTTATCCGACATCGGGTCGACTTGTCTGTTCGGGACCATTTTGCAGGGTTTCTTCCATACTCCACTGTCGTATATCAAATGATAGTGAGTGACTCAATTGACAGTGACAATGAGCTTCGAATGAGAAAGGGGCTCTTCAAATTATGGTCATGTGTAACGGCGCCGGTGGTGTAGTGGTAAGCGTGATTACCTCTCACCCCAGCAGGCCTGGGTTCAATCCCAGTCGGCGCCGCCGGGATGTTCTGAGGCATAACATCTCTGATCACGCCTTCCTTCGGATGGGAAGTAAAGCCGTTGGTTCCCGGTTCATGAGTTGATGGGTCGATAGGTAGGGTCCAGGTGTGGGAGCTGCCTTCCTGGCACGTCGGTAGCATTGGTGCTCAGCACGGAAAACAAGATCGACAGAAAAAACAAACCAAAGGAATTATGGTCATGTGAGAATTCGTTTACACAGAATTGATTGAATGGTTGTATTGGTTCATCTTCAATCGAATGATACACACTTAGAAAAAATCATGTAAATTTAGGTGCTCTGAGACTGACATATACGAGCGTCAATTTTGACATAAAATTGAGTCATAACAGACGCCACATTCAGCTCAATCAAAGGTGTTTTTCGCCGAGTAACGAATTTTTCGATCTCGGAGCACTTAATTTTACATGAAATGTTTGTTTACGTTTCATCCTTTATGTCAAAGATGGATTCCGTCACATGTTAAATTTAGTTATTTATAAGTGTGTATGAAAATTTACAGCACTGCTAGCAATATCATGCGTTTTTCTAAATAGGTACCTATATGAGTGAACTAAAATAACTTGCAAGAAATGTTTCATGAAATGCCTCATAACTTTACACTATCATAATGTAAATTTACACTACTTTTTCGAACTGTGAGTGTATCTAGTATGTTGGGAAAATCGGGTAAATGGACAATTTCAGAGGTCTGCCAAAATGATATCTTCCACAGACATATTTACAATATTTTAGCACGTATGAGCTCAATATGATTATAACAGGTGTGATTATTGTATGATTATTAAATTTTTATTCAAAATTGAGGAGAAAATCCGACAAAATGAACCATTTCCCGAGGTCTGCTCAAGATGAAACCATCACCATTCGATTTTCCGCTTTTTTTTACTTAACATAAGGGCTCATATCAAGCAGCTTTTAATTAAGTGGGATTTTGAGTCAGTTTTTCTCACTGTGTTGAGAGCCTAGTTACAGATGCGTAAAAAGCATAGAATAAGAAGAAGGCCTATGGTGATGGTCAGTATCGAGTAACGGAACCAGCATCCGATTTGTTGTTGAAGGCTAAGTCGAGAAGTCTCCCATCCAAATAAAAAAAAAAGATGAACTTGGTTTAGCCCGCTGGCGCTGGCTAGCATCGGTTTCTTGAAAGCGAGTTTTTGTTCCGTGGACGCATATGAGTACATTTTCGTCAAAGTTCCAATTCAAAGTATATATGCTGCATAAAGCAGACGGGCCCCAAATCGTTCTACACAATTACGACCGACAAACCGACATGAATCAGTGTTCACTCGGCTGTCGACAAAAGCAGGCCACTCTCGATGTGTGCTACGCGATCGTCTGTTTTCTCGGCAGCAACCATTGTGTGGTCCTCCTCATTGTTCTTCATCAGCAGTTCTTTCGGTCGATGCGTCGTCGACTTTGGAAAGCAACCGTTTCGTGATGAGTGTGTGAGTGCTGACCACGTTTTGCGTCCATTGCTGCAATGGACGCGCTCTGACCCTCGTTGGCGTACAACAATTTGCCATACAATGAAACTACTGGAAGTGGCTCCAGTTCTGATGGAGGAGGCTTTTTGGTTAGCGGAAGATTGGATGTTTATTGTGTTGTACCTTTTGACTATAGTTTTAAGATGTATTGTATAGTGACCAAGAATCCTCGGCTCTGTAAAGTTAATTCGGTTGAGCCTTATCAAATAAATTAATAAACAAAAAAAAAAAAAAAAAAAAAACCGACATGAATATCCATCATTCCGCTCATATTTTATTCTAGTCAATTCTAGTCAGACATCTCCTTCTTCATTATTTTTTTTCTGTTTATTCTTCTTCTACTACTTATTATGCATCTACTCCTTAATATTTTTCTTCTTCTTCTTTTTCTTTTTATATATTTATTTAGGAGATTTTCAGCCGGCGGCTGGTTTGCCTCCGCTCTTGTCACACAATAATTAAACTCTTCATACCTACATATAATTTTCAATTTTGCTTGACTGGCAGTTTCATCACCAACTCCGGAGCTTAGCCTTTGGCACTGCATGATCGAACGTGTTTTCGGTATTTATTATTTTACACAACATTCCGTGAACAAAGGCATCGCTCATCGCAGCAACCGAACAATATATCAGCGCGGTAGAGGTCATACCGTGTAGCAAAGGGAAATACAAGAGCACACCAAGCACCAACACCAACAGCACGAGAGCAAATCATTTGCAAAAACTTATTTAATCTAATTAAATTATCGCGCACGGTACATAAAACTAATAAACTGTGATCACCGACCCACAATAACACAGCCGAAAAACTCCAATCACTTCAGAAAAAGAAAATTATCAAATAACTATCATATGACATTTGTGATTTCATTCTAATTCCTCAATTTGGTGTAAATTAAACCATTTCTGATCAAAAATGTTATTACTAGGTCATCGTTGCTTGCTAGTTTCAGAATTCACACAAGCACAACATCAGTTGCTTATATTATGAGAAAAACTTAAATGCATACATTCGTGACGGTCTTCGGCAACAGTGTCGTATGACAGAGCCTGTTTGTTTGGTTTAGTAATTTGATAGCTTGTTTTGCAAGCTTACAATACTGTTCACAGGACTTCACTGAAATATTCGATTAGCTGGAGATCTTTTGAATACTTCTTGATCCACGTTCAGTTTTGGGAGAATAAAGGGTGATACGGTCAAAATTTGGTCAATATCAACTTGACGTATTTCTTTCAATTTTGCATTTAAAAAACCTGAACACCCCTCATTTTGAAGGTGTGTGTGTGTAGAATGTTGCTCCTATTTTGATTTTGGAATTCACTCTTCAGTTGTCAAAATGCCGTCCAAGCAAGAAGAGCAGCGTATCAAAATTTTGCTCGCGCATCGCGAAAATCCGAGCTACTCGCACGCAAAGTTGGCAAAATCGCTAAAAGTTGCCAAATCAACCGTTACAAATGTAATTAAAGTGTTTGGGGAACGTTTGTCGACAGCCAGGAAGTCTGGATCGGGGGGAAATCGAAAACCGGAAGCCGCTGAGACGACAAAGAGAGTTGCCGGTAGTTTCAAGCGAAACCCTAACCTCTCTCTCCGAGATGCCGCAAATAAGCTGGGTGTATCGTCTACAACCGTGCATCGAGCCAAAAAACGAGCCGGACTATCGACTTACAAGAAGGTAGTGACTCCAAATCGCGATGATAAACAAAATACGACGGCCAAAGCGCGATCCCGGAGGCTGTACACGACGATGCTGACGAAGTTTGACTGCGTGGTAATGGACGACGAAACCTACGTCAAAGCCGACTACAAGCAGCTTCCGGGACAGGAGTTTTATACGGCAAAAGGAAGGGGAAAGGTAGCAGATGTTTTCAAGCACATGAAACTGTCAAAGTTCGCAAAGAAATATCTGGTTTGGCAAGCCATCTGTACCTGTGGCTTGAAAAGCAGCATTTTCATAGCTTCCGGGACTGTCAACCAAGAAATTTACGTGAAAGAGTGTTTGAATAAACGTCTGCTGCCTTTCCTGAAGAAACACGGTTGTTCCGTACTGTTTTGGCCGGATTTGGCATCTTGCCATTACGGTAAAAAGGCCATGGAGTGGTACGCCGCCAACAACGTGCAGGTGGTTCCCAAGGACAAGAACCCTCCCAACACGCCAGAGCTCCGCCCAATTGAGAAATACTGGGCTATTGTCAAGCGGAACCTAAAGAAGACCAAAAAAACTGCTAAGGGCGAGCAGCAGTTCAAGGCAAACTGGCTTTCTGCGGCGAAGAAGGTGGACAAGGTGGCTGTACAAAATCTGATGGCAGGGGTCAAGCGTAAGGCCCGGCAATTCGGATTTGCAAAAGCGGAAGCCTAACTGAATATTTTTCCTGAATTTTATACTAATTGAACTTGAAAAAAAAATTTAATTTGATTTTTTAAATAAACGATTTCACCGATTTACACGCGTTTTCCCTTGACCAAATTTTGACCGTATCACCCTTTATCTTCACAGAACATTACTTGATCAATCTGAAGTCTTGAAAAATATCCAGAGGACTTTTTTGAAATCTTCGATCAGCTGGAGATCTTTTAAGTACTTCCTAACCGATCTGCGATCTTGAGAGAGTCAATTGAATGTTTGACCAGTTTAAGATCATCAGATTTCCTGATTTGAATTTTTTGAACAGTTGAATATATTATGAATAATAATTGATCAACCTGAAGTCTTGAAAAATATCCAGAGGTCTTTAAATCTCCGAACAGCTGTATATCCTTTAAATACTCTCTTATCAATCTTCCGTCTGGGAAGGATGTCTAAAAGACGTCCTTTGAATTTTTGAACACTTGCAGATCTTCAGAATATTACTTGATGAAGTTGGAAAGTCTTGAATAATATCCAGAGATATCATCGCAAATCCGTGAAAATCAGCTATACAAAGATTCCTGTACTTCCAAGAAGTTTCTTGAAATTAAACTCAGTTCCATGAACTCAAAGCCAATATAAAGTTCCCTAAATATGTAGAATATTCGAGGAAATCCTGCGATTTTCCGTCAAACTCCGTCGAAGTTCCCAATACTTCAAAAAAATTCCATAGCTCAATTTTTCGATAGGTACAACTGAATTTCTGCCCAGCTTGCAGAACTTTCAAATAATTCATGCGATGTACCGTAATCATCGTCCACGAAGTTGTTTAACATTCTACGACGTATCGTGAAGATCTATGATGGTCCCTGAACTTTTACGAAGTTTCACGAACTTCTATGAAGTTCTCTGAAATCAAATGAATGTCTCTTGACATCTAAGAAGTCAGCCAAATTTCACAATAGTCCGTTCAGATCATGATGATTATGGTGGATGATTTCTCTCATGAATGTATGTGTAAAATCTATACGCATACCTTTGTGCATAACAAATGACAGCGATGAAGAGCTATGGAAGTCAAGATAGAAAACATATAGAAGTTCTTTCAGAAGGAGTAAACATTTTACAAGATTCAGCTCGCTAATTTAAGGACTCTAAAAGCTGCAAATACTTTGTTTTTTCATCAGTTGAGACTAGTACTACGTACTTCCAACCATCTTAACAATGCATTTCAATGGTTTTTGATCAACTATGAATGATGGACATCTCACGACGCTCAACCTGATTTTCGTCTATGTACCATCTAGATACGCGATTATAAAATGTAATCAAAATGTTCACGGTTTGTTTCACTGCTAAATCGTATTTTTCACGAGTGCTTCTTGTACAACGATCATATACAAAAAGTGATGTCTGTGTGCAATACTTTCGAAAAATCATAATGAATGGCAAACGAAGGGAAAATATATATTTCATAAGATGTGAACGTTCTGGATTCAAATTCTGCTACAGATATCCCAAGAAAGATTTAAAGGGGTAAAAGAGCCTCAAATTTAAAAAAAAAATCGCGGGATACACGCGATCCCGGGATTTATAAATTTATTTCCCGGGATTTGGAAATCCCTGGAAATGTCACAATCCCGGGATGGAAGCTCTAGTGTCTAGTGTAGTTGGCAGCATTCGTAATTTCTACCGCATGTCCATTGCATTGGTGTCCCGGAGAGCAGCGTCAAACCCCCAGCTGTTTTCAGAGCTCCTGAGTTTAGAATTTCGATGGACGTTAGCCAACTTCGTTCGCTCCCGCCCAGTACAGTCCACTTTGCCTTGATAAAACCCGTTCAGAAGGAACAAGCACTATCTTACCGTTTCGGAATTATGGTTACTTTGTTGTAGCCGCCGTGCTAGTTGTCTCAAAGCCAACGCGTTCAGAAAGCAAGAACTCGAGTAGACATAGAAGAGCGTAGAGTATTTCTCCGCTCGGCCAGAGTGGAACTAAAACGGTAGATAAAGCTGAGCAAACCAAACTGTTAAAAACTGTGACGAGACGCTGATGCCAACCCCTGGGTTGACGCATATCGAATCGTGATGGCAAAGAGCAGAGGTCCAGCGATGCCTGTTGAAATATGTCCAGACAAGCTGGAGGTCATCGTGGAGGGACTCTTTCCGGAGCACGACCCATCGACTTGGGCTACAACACCACACGGCGAGGAAGACAGAGACAACGTCCAAGGTATGCCAGTGCTCGTATGCCAGCGAGGATCGCAGCAGGACTTCGGAGTTAAAGATCTTTGGTTCGAAACTAGGTATTGCAGGTAATATTGACTTAAAGCGTTCAATATGTTCATCATTTCTAAAGATAACTCATTATGTTTCAATTTCCAACTTCTATTCAAACCAATAGCACCAGGAACCACCAAATTTAGAAAATTGAAGGTTCATTTATACGATATTTTTTCTTGTTTTTTGCTTTTTGGTATGACTGTATGGATTGCCATAATTTTAGAGATGAAATTTGAAAGTCGTACAAATAATAGTTTAAATTGTATATTGGCATATACAAAATCATATTAGACGCAAGATAAAGTTATACCCTATTGAATCATATGAAATTATACAATGTAGGAGTTAGGAGTATTTTTCCACATGCACGTATATGGCCTCCAGAGTTGTACGTATAGTTTAATTCTATGGACTTTATACGATTTATTTTTACCGAATAAAGATTCACTTAGCAGAGTAGCAACACAGTAATGTGAACAAAATTGTGGGCTGCGAGGTCACTTCCCAGACAGCTGGAAGATACATAAGCTAATGTTGCTACCAAAGCCAGGAAAACCGCCGGTGGACCCAGCATCGTATACTTACTGGATACACTCGGAAAACTCTTGGAAAGAATCATCCTCTACAGGCTGACAAAATATACTGATAGTGAGCATGGATGTCGAAGATGCAGTTTGGATTCCGGAAAAAAAAATTACGATGGGTGCAATTCGTCAACAGAAGCGGAGAGGAAATCGATATTGCACTGAGATAACGAAAGATGTCAAGAACGCATTCAACAGTGCAGGAACGAAGGACTGTGAGGAGCTGCTGACGCTGAAACTGCCCAAAGGTGATGAGATCATTGGCTTTGCGGACGATGTCGTCTTAACGGTAACAGGTCAGACGCTAGAAGAGACGGAAATGTTGGTAACGGAAGCAATTGAAACGGTTGGAAATTGGATGCAAGAAGCGAAGCTGCAGATAGCCCATCACAAAACGGAAGTGCTATTGGTTAGCGGGCAGAATTCACAATCGGGGAGCACGCCAAGCTTCAAAGCGCGTGCTGAAATACGAAATACATGGGAGTGATGATCAACGACCGGCTATACTTGGCGAAGGTGGCGAAGGCCATCATGCCGCCAGAACATGTCGAACAACTGAAGACCAAGGGGCGTCTTCTGGCTAGTGTATCATCTTCGTCGATACTCAGGTATGGAGGTCCAGTGTGGGTTGCAGTGCTGGAAACAAAGCAGAATCTAAGGAAACTGAAACATACGTACCGGCTCATGGTCATGCGAGCCATGAGTGCGTTCAAAACCATATCGTCGAAAGCAGTATGTGTTATCGCCGGAATGATCCCTATCGGCAGTGGAAGACAGCGAGTGCTTTAAGCGGAAGGAAACCCTAGGAGTTCGGGGGGCGACCCTGGCGTAGAAGTTAGAATCCATACCTCTCACGCCAAAGTCACGAGTTCAAATCTCACCCCCAGACAAGTCACGAATGACCCAAGAGCATTAATGACCAAGTGGCAGCAGAAGTGGGACTCAGCGTAGAACGGTTAATGTCGATTTTTTCAATGTGCATGAACAGGAAGCACGGAGAGGTAAACTTCCACCTGCTCAAGTTTGCTTCAGGCAGTATCTACATTGACGCAAGGTCACCCCTCTGTCCGGAGTGTGAAAAAATGGAGGAAACACTGGAGCATGTGCTCTTTGCTGTCCTAGATTTGAAACAGTACGAAGGGAGATCCAAATCACAACCAAATTCGTTCAAATTTAGGCACCCTACACCATTTGAAATATTCATGTAAATTTCTGCGATATATAGCGCTCGGTTTGGCGTAAATTTACACGACATGTAGCATCAATTAGCAATATTGTATGTAAGCTTGTAAACGATTTCGATGTTTATGGCAACTATAGTATAGCTCAAAATTCAACGAAGGGAGATTTTACGCGATACATAAAATTCAGAATTTTTTCCTGTGTAGTAATATACTCTCAAAGCACCATCGCATAGAAAAACAAGTGGATGCAAATCTGTTATCGGAAGAGCTCACCTTTATTTTTAATCATTTAACGTTTGTCAGATAACATTTGTCACAGAAGGTTTGATAATTTTACTGACTTTTCACATTGTTTGTGAACAATCTTGTGTTAAGCGCTTTGCGCACTTTTTGGTTTTATAATGATAGGGTTAACTAACCCATTTCCGGCCTATTAAGCACAACTCGCACTTAGTCTTTCTTAATCTAGCGCAGTTTAGCACCAAACGGAATGTTATTATTACTGATGGCTTCCAAATGTATTTACCTTTCCGTATGTACCGTAAGATTTGATAAAGAGAGACCAATCGTTGAGATATTGTCAAAAGTCTAACACTGCTTCTTGACGCCAAACTCGGCCTACGGATTCTAAACTCGGCCTAACGCATTGAAACGCCAATGAATTCACTTCGGCCTATCGGATGAAGATAAAAATTGATTCAGTCGGAGCACTTCTTTTGTTTTTGGGAATAATGGGTGCAAACCTTCATATCACGCGTTCTCAATGACTTCGATCGGTAGCTTATTAACTAAAGTAGGGTACAAAACTACTTCGGCCTAATCGCCCATTTTGGGCCTATCGAGCAGAAAACTTCAAATAAATCCATGATTTCAGAGTTAACAAGTAAATTATGCGTTTGGTACGATACTTTAGTTAATAAGCTACCGAACAAAGTCAATGAGAACGCGTGATATGAAGGTTTGCACCGATAATTCCCAAAAACAAAAGAAGCGCTGTTCTACAGTGGAATTGTCGAAGTCTTATTCCTAAATTAGACTCTTTTAAGTTTTTAGTTCACAATAATGATTGTGATGCATTTGCTCTTTGTGAAACTTGGCTCTCTTCAGATATAGATCTTCCTTTTTATGATTTTAACATTATTCGACTGGATCGTGAGGATTCGCGTGGAGGAGGGGTACTTTTGGGGATCAAAAAGTGCCATTCTTTCTATAGAGTGAATCTTCCACAATTTACAGGTATTGAAGTTGTCGCATGTCAGGCTATTATTAAAGGTAAGAGCCTTTGTATTGCTTCTGTTTATATTCCTCCTAGAGCCGTTGTTAATCGAAAACAACTTTCAGATATATGTTCAGTACTTCCTGCTCCACGGTTGATTATGGGAGATTTTAATTCCCACGGTACAGGCTGGGGGGAACTGTATGATGACAACCGTTTATATATGACCTCTGTGATAACTTCAATATGACAATTATTAACAATGGAGAAGAAACACGTTTGGCTGGACCATCTTCGAATGGAAGTAAATTAGACCTAACACTTTGCTCTAACTCATTATCGTTGGATTGCACGTGGAATGTGATCCAGGATCCCCACGGTAGTGATCACTTGCCGATCAAAATTTCGATTGCCAGTGGGTTCAATCCGTCGGAATCCGTTAACGTCGCGTACGACCTCACCCGTAATATCGATTGGACAACGTTCAAGACCGCGATAGAGGAAGCCGTGTCGTCGGTAGAAGGGCTTCCACCGTTGGAGGAATATAACTTCCTCTCCAATCTGATCTTTGACAGCGCGCTTCGAGCTCAAACTCGGCCGGTTCCTGGAACGTCTTTGCGTAGGAAACCTCCTTCCCCTTGGTGGGACCACCAATGCACTGAGGTTTATCGTAAAAAGTCCGACGCGTTTAAGCTTTTCCGGAAACGTGGAACACCCGTGTATTTCGAAGCGTACTCGGCTCTTGAACGCGATCTCAAGAGCCTCATCAAAGCCAAGAAACGCGGATACTGGCGGCAATTCGTGGACGGATTATCGCGCGAAACGTCGATGAATACGCTTTGGAACGCGGCGCGAAGGATGCGTAACCGGTCTTCGAAAAACGAGAGCGAGGAGTACTCAGATCGTTGGATTCTCAAGTTCGCGCGAAAAGTATGTCCTGATTCCGTGCCGGCACAGATGATTCCTCGCGAAACGACGTATTCTGTAGACGAGATCAGCCAGCCTTTTTCAATGCTGGAACTCTCACTCGCGCTCCTTTCGTGTGGCAATTCGGCTCCGGGGGCTGATAGAATCAAGTTCAACTTGTTGAAGAACCTCCCAGACGTCGCTAAGAGGCGCATGTTGAACTTGTTTTGTCAGTTCCTGGAGCTCAATATTGTTCCGGATGATTGGAGGCAAGTGAGAGTTATAGCCATTGAAAAACCTGGAAAACCCGCTTCAGATCATAACTCGTATCGTCCCATCGCGATGTTATCGTGCATTCGAAAATTGTTGGAGAAAATGATCCTTTTTCGCTTGGACAAATGGGTTGAGACGAACCACCTACTCTCAGATACTCAATTTGGATTCCGCAGGGGCAAGGGAACGAACGACTGTCTCGCGTTGCTTTCCACAGAAATTCAGTTGGCTTTTGCTAAAAAAGAGCAAATGGCTTCTGTATTCTTGGATATCAAGGGGGCTTTTGATTCAGTATCCGTTGAAGTCCTTTCAGACAAACTCCACGCTTGTGGCCTTTCTCCATTAATAAATAACTTTTTGTACAATTTGCTGTCAGAGAAACATATGAGCTTTTCTCATGGAAACTCTACAGCTTCTCGATTTAGTTACATGGGTCTCCCCCAGGGCTCATGTTTAAGCCCCCTTTTGTATAATTTCTACGTCAGAGAAATTGACAATTGTCTAAGTGACAACTGCACGTTGAGACAACTTGCAGATGACGGCGTAGTGTCTATGACAGGGCCCAAAGGGGTCGACCTGCAAGGACCCTTACAGGATACCTTAGACAATTTGTCTACTTGGGCTATTCAGCTAGGTATCGAATTCTCCACGGAGAAAACTGAGTTGGTCGTTTTTTCTAGGAAGCATAGCCCAGCACAACCGAAGCTTCAACTTTTGGGTAAACCGATCACTCATTCTATGTCCTTCAAATATCTTGGGGTCTGGTTCGATTCAAAATGCACCTGGAGATCCCACATTGAGTATCTGAGACGAAAATGCCAACAAAGGATCAATTTTCTCCGAACAATTACCGGAACGTGGTGGGGAGCCCATCCGCAAGATCTTCTAACGTTGTACCGGACAACGATTTTATCGGTTTTAGAATACGGTAGTTTTTGTTTCCAGTCGGCGGCTAAAACTCACATCATCAAACTGGAACGTATCCAGTATCGTTGTCTTCGTATCGCGTTAGGATGCATGCACTCGACTCATACGATGAGTCTAGAAGTGTTGGCGGGCATGTTGCCACTATCGGATCGGTTCTCGGAATTGTCCCTCAGGCTCCTCACCCGTTGCGAAGTTATGAACCCACTGGTAATCGAAAACTTTGAAAAGCTTCTTGAGCTGAACCCTCAAACTCGTTTTATGTCATTGTACTACGTGTACATAACACAGGATGTCAGCCCTTCACAGCATAATCCTCATCGTGTATGCTTCTCCGACTTCGGCAATTCAGTTAGTTTTGATTTATCTATGACGCGGGAGATTCGTGGGATCCCAGAACATCATCGTTCCATGATTGTTCCGTCAATTTACGCTGCAAAGTTTGGCCAAGTTGATTCCGCAAGATCGTTCTTCACAGATGGATCACTAATAGAGTCGTCCGCTGGTTTTGGTATTTTTAACGAATTTCATAGCGCCTCTCGAATGCTTCAAGCTCCTTGTTCCGTATATGTTGCTGAGCTGGCGGCAATATATTATACGCTAGAAACGATCGCCTCACTTGCACCAGATCATTATTTTATTTTTACGGATAGTCTCAGTTCTGTCGAGGCTATTCGCTCTATGAGGCCGGTAAAGCACTCCTCATATTTTCTCATGAAAATACGAGAGCTTTTAAGTGCTTTATCTTTAAGATCTTTTGTCATCACCTTTGCATGGGTCCCATCTCATTGCTCGATTCCGGGCAATGAGATGGCTGACTCACTTGCTAAGGTGGGCGCTATGGAAGGCGATATTTACGATCGACAAATCGCCTACGATGAATTTTTCTTCATTTATCGTCAACAGTCACTTGTCAGCTGGCAGAATAAGTGGAGTGAAGGGAGTTTGGGACGATGGCTATATTCGATCATCCCTAAGGTGTCGAAGAGTTCTTGGTTCAAGGGGTTGGATGTGGGTCGAGACTTCATTCGTCTGATGTCTCGCCTCATGTCCAATCACTATTCGTTAAACGCTCACTTGTTCCGTGTTGGGCTGAAGGACAGCAATCTCTGTGAATGTGGACAAGGTTACCAGGACGCAGATCACATTATTTGGTCTTGTGCTGAGCATCGCGGAGTCAGATCTGAACTGTACGATTCCCTTCGGGCTCGAGGTAGACAACCTAATGTTCCAGTTCGGGATATTTTGGCTAGACGCGATCTGGAGTTTATGAAACTCATATATGTTTACTTTAAGAATATTAACATTAGATTGTAAGTTTTATTAACCTTGTGTTTAGTTTGTATTTTGTACGTGTGGGTTTTTTTTATGTTTGTTTTCAAGATGAATAGAAATTAGTTCATGTTTTAGGATTAATTAAATATTTGTATCGTAAACCACATTTCAAACCTCCCTCTCCCTTTTCCCATCCAAAAAAAATTGTAAATCCCCACTAACCTCGAGACAACCGCGAGTATCCGGTCCAGCTCCTTTAACTTTAAATATAAGAAATCAATAATGTATAACAAAAATGATAACTCGGCTCTGTAAAGTTTATTCGATTGAGCCTGTACAAATAAAGTAATTAATAAAAAAAAAAAAAAAAGAAGCGCTCTGACCGAATCAATTTTTATCTTCATCCGATAGGCCGAAGTGAATTCATTGGCGTTTCAATGGCGTTTCAATGCGTTAGGCTGAGTTTAGAATCCGTAGGCCGAGTTTGGCGTCAAGAAGCAGTGTTAGACTTTTGACAATATATCAACGATTGGTTGCTCTTTATCAAATTTTACGGTACGTACGGAAAGGTAAATAAATTTGAAAGCCATCAGTATTAATAACATTCCGTTTGGTGCTAACCTGAGCTAGATTAAGAAAGACTAAGTGCGGGTTATGCTTAATAGGCCGGAAATGGGGTAGTTAACCCTATCGTACAAAATGCATAATGGACTTGTTAACTCTGAAATCATGGATTTATTTCAAGTTTTCTGCTCGATAGGCCCAAAATGGGCGATTAGGCCGAAGTAGTTCTCTCGGTGGTTTTGACCAGTTTTTACAGTGTTCATCCTTTAACGAAAAAGACAAGTGTTACATGCTTTGGGATGATGTATAGTTGTATCAAATCTATAAGATGTACATTGGTAACGAATTTATCACCAAGAGCAGAAAAATAGATGGGATTTTTGCAAACAAATAAAGAAGCAAATTTCACTCTAGAGTGAGTGTACCAGTTATGGCAATACGTTTCTATTATGGTGTGTTCTAATGGTACACCTACCCTACTTGATTCGGGTTTCAGTTGTATTTCAAAGTCAACTCTTCCTCGTTCTAATTATGTTTAAAAAAATCCAAGAAATTTTTTGATAAAAATCATGTTTGAATAGTGTGATTTTTGCACGTACACTCAGTGTTGACTTACTGATTGAGTGTTAACATTCAAAATTATTAGGAACACCTTGAGTGTATTACTAAAAAATACTAACTAATCTAACACTATGGAAATTATAATACAGGAGCCCGTTATTCAAATCGTGAAGAACGAAACATCATTTTAATATCTCAGCCTGGGTGCAAAAATATTTACGCTAAATTAATTTAAAACATTTCCCTTCCATCCCACAACAATTCGGAAAAATGTTTCCTTCAGACTGGAGTGCTGTCAAAAGTTTTTTTTTTTCTTCCTTCGCAAACCCCTATGAAATGGTCGATACTCCTTGAACAAGTAAGGCATTGGAGTGGGGTATCACTTCCAAAAAATAAGATAAATGTAAAATAAACAGTGACCCGATCAACAATCACAAATGGGTCCTGGACTGGAAGGGGTTAGATCTTGTGTCTTCAGTCCCCATAGCCATGGAATGAGCAGAAGTAAAAAGGCGAAGGTAATGCTAAAGAAGCACGAAAAATTTTAAACATTTTATCTTTGCTCTTCCAATCTCCCCCCCCCCCCCCCCCTCTGGTGGATGCCCTTTTGTGGTGGATGGAAATTCATGCGCAACGCGCCAACAATTTCCACCACGTGCAAAACGCCTCCTTCTTTTTTTCAAACGATTTTCTTTTTCCTTTATTAAAAATTGATAAATGCTATATTCTAGTAACTATATAGCTGCTTTGCTACTACTTTTAGTAAACTCAGAGAAATAATGACTACCAAAGTGTGGATGCACACCAAGTTGAAGTTAAAAAAAAACTATTCAACTTCAGCATTCCTCTTCCATTATGTCAAATAAACCTAACATGGCAACTGAAATTAAAACCCGTCCTAATAAAAACAAGCATAAACCGAATTCTGTCCAGCCAACTTTTTCGGGAGACTTTTTCTCCTTCAAAAATCCGAACGTTTCGCTTGATTTTCGATCGTTGCATCCATCCTCCAGTATCGGTATGGTTTTTGCGCTATATGATTTTTGATGTTTCTCCCAAAATAATTCTACCCGTTTTCCGAGGTGCAGAGCAATCATTTGTTCAAAGCTGTAAAAAAGGTGGTTTTCTCCATATCAAAGTATGTTCGAGTATCACGGAGAGCGATCGAACGACAAGGATGTGCAATCGTAAGATGCGTGAATCAAAGAAAAAAAAAATTAACAAGTAAATAATTTATTTTGTGTTTTATCATTTTAATCACGTGATCTTCGTAATGTAGAGTCATTTGTTTTTGTTGTCAACTTCAAGCGACCGTTGTCGGATGGTTCTCAGAGTGTTCTGTTTGCTAAGTAAAAGGAAATCAAAGTGCGAGTGAAGCTTTGCGAAGCAGTTTAGTCAAGTTTTTGCTGCAATAAGAATGATTTAAAGAATTGCATGATTGGGCAACAAAAATATCCCTCCAGTATGCACACAATTGAATTCAATTTTAAATAAGCCCAGAACTTTTGATCAACTACACTGTTTTACGCTACACTTTTAATTATTCGGAAATTTAAACAACATTTATGCGGAAAATATCAGAAATAACAATCATCAAGATTCACATTATACAAAAACAAAAGAAAATTAAAGAGAGCGACTATTAAGAGCAGAAATCTTTACAAGTTTTAATTTATGAACTTACTTAATGTTTTGAGTACAGTTTACAGTTTCATAAAAAAATATAAACTCACTCAAAATTGTAGATATATTTTAAATTCAACTGGACTTGATAGGCAATTAACAAAAACGTTGCTTTAATAAAATTTCATTTGGCCGATTTACGTGAAATATAAACTTATAATAAGTTTGCAATCTGTAATTCAAAAACCCCGTATTCAGTTTGCATCAGATTTAATTTAACTCGTGCGTAAATAATTTGATACATACATGTTGAATGTAGCTGAGTGTTTTAAGGTGTGTGACAGAAATAGGTCTCGTTTGACAAAGTAGTGCTCTACCCTACAGCCGATTTTACAATGTTTTAGTGAAGATAAGATGTTTCCATGAAAGTTTACTTCACGGTAAATAGTTCAAGGCCAAGATAGTTTAACGTTATGGCTCAATGGGTAAATGCCAGGTGCTCAGAGACTCCTCTATGAACTCTTCTCACGTATCTAGAACAACATGAGAAAAAGAAGAAACAGTCAATTTTTTTTAAATAAGGCTCGCTTTCTCGCAACCGTCTGGTAAAGGATTATTATTTACGTTTGGCTATTCCACCCATGTATCTTTTGGCTTATATATGACAATTTAAACACGTTTCTACATGTACTGAATTATTTTAAATAAATTAAGAGTTGTGTCCTAGACACGACCACAGTGTGACGTAGAATTACGCAAAATTGATGTATGTCATGCATTTTTGACTATTGTACTTTATCATAAATTTTTCAAGTATTTCATTGTTCAATGTATTTTTCTTGGAATGTAATAAATTATGGCGGGGGCGACCCCGGCGTAGTGGTTAACATCCATACCTCTCACGCCAAAGTCACGAGTTCAAATCTCACCTCCGGACAAGTCACGAATGACCCAAGAGTGTTAAAGTGACTATAATAAAAAAAAAAAAAAAAAAAAAAAAAAAAAAAAAAAACACAAAGTATTTTAGATGTAACTTTTTGGTATTATTCTTTGGTATTTTACCTCTTATGTCATGCTGGTCAATACCAAATTTTAGTATCAGATCTAAATTAAGTATTCATTAGTTTCAATGGTTTTCGACCATATTCAGAAACTGGCCACTTTTCCGAGGGGTACTCAAATCAAGTTGAATTAAATGTTCACATTTATAACACTTAAAACACAGTTTACTATGACACACACACACTACACATTTTGATCTAAATATTTTTTTCCTTTATTTGAGAGATTTTTAGCCATAGGCTAGTTCATCTCTTAAATCTAATTAAGTGTTCTGACCAGTGTTGGCTAAAATCAAGATCAGAAAATCAAAAGCAGCAATCTTTCAAGATCAATATCACCAAAAATCACAGGCACCAATATCACAAGCCCTCATCACCAAAAAAATCACACGTGATTTTCGATCAATATCAGCCGTGATTTTCGATTCCCAAAATCAACCAGCATCAATATCAACCAAGATCAAAATCATCGAAAATCATAGGATTAGTAGATATGTTAAATTCTAGAGTTTGGGTCAACATTCAAGTTCTTAATAAATTAAAATTGTGGATTTCAACCCAAGATGGCTTCCACAAGTGGAAAATTGACATCCGCCGCCATTTTGGAATCCAAGATGGCGGACCAAAATCCAATATGGCGGCCCTCGGACAGATGTAAAAGATAAGGTTTGCGACCGAAAGATTTATATTCTCAGAAAACGCCTTATTGGCTTTTGCTCTAAACAGCTTGGTTTCCTTTGGGCTACAACCCTGGATGTATGAGATTGTTTGAAATTATATCTTTGAAAAGAGATCACTCACCAACTAAACATGTTCTATGTGTTCTTGACCCAACCAAAAAGCCTTCAATTGTTATTGTAGAATCAAATAGATTAATCAAAATTTTATTGTAAATAAAATTCAAACTTCAATAAGGAGCCAGACTATTGGCAGGTAACCAAATTATCCAAAAAAAAATGATCATTATAATACCAGGAGGGATTGCAAATATCTCAAAATGCTTTTTTTTTAAGGCGCAAAAGTGTACAGCAGACATTTTTTTATAAGAATTATTTATCGAGAAAAAATATTTGTTTCGTTTAGGAGATATTGAAATTCAAAGATTTCAACTTTTTAAAATTGATCCCTTTCACAAAAACGCTTCGATATATCGGGAAAACTTTTATATTTGAGCGTAATTGCTTTTGTAAACAAACACGTCAATCGCCGATTACTCGCGAATAAAAGTTCAATCTTGCAAACAAACTATACCAAATGATAGAGGAGTAATTCCTGTACCTGTTTGTGTTGTTAGTATTCAAGATTGAGCTTAAATTCGTGAGAAATCGGTGATTTACGTGTTTGTTTTCAAAATCAATTACGTCCTAATCGCGAAGTTCTCCGGATAGTGCTTAAACGGGTCCTAATTAGCTTCTTAAAATTTCAGCTTGTTTGGCGCAAACTGTGACAAACCAGTTTAAATTTGTATGGGAATTACGATGGAAAAAGCAAACAAATAATAATTAAGGGCTGTTCAGCTGGAACGTATACACACTTAGAAATACCTAATCTTACACGTGACGGAATCCATCTTTGAAATAAAGGATGAAACGTAAACAAACATGTCATGTAAAATTAAATGCTCTGAGACTGAAAAGTTCGAAAGTACATTTGATTGAACTGAATTTCGCGTCTATTATGACTCAATTTTATTTAAAATTTGACGCTCGTATATGTCAGTCTCAGAGCACCTAAATTTACATCAATTTTTCTAAGTGTGTAGACACTTAAGGGGGGGGGGGGGCTTTTCAACTGTCTACACAGCTCGAAAAAATAGTTTACATTTCTGTTCAATACGATGTACATAAATGCACAGTTCGAAAAAGTTGTGTAAATTTCTGTTCAATATGATGCACATAAATGGAGCGTCACATATCATATAAGTTTACATTATAAATCATGTAAAGTTCTGAGACATTTCATGCAATGTAGCAAATATTGTATACAAAAGCTCATCTTTGTAAACAACATTGTTTACAAGTTGCTCGGGTGCATGAAATGAAATACAAGTTTACGTGAATGAATGTTTACATCACAATTAAGGTGAATTGCTGTAACATCCTTATTCTCGGAACCACTTCGAAACTTTAAGTGCACAAATATCAGCATCTACGACACGTGCAACATTCAATTTTCTACTATACGTTTGCTGCACTGCAGCACACATGAAGTAGCAATTTCAGGTGAAATGGGGTACCGATTTCCGAGATTTGTGTAATTGAAAATTCGAAGTGGAAGTGCATGTATAGTCTACGTGGCGGCCATTTGTGGACTCTTCAAGGAATCACCTTAAAATTCAGAATTTTTATCTGTGTGGAGCGTCACATATCATATAAGTTTACATTATAAGTCGTGTAATTTTCTGCACACTTAGAAATACCTAATCTTACATGTGACGGAATCCATCTTTGACATAAAGGATGAGACGTGAACAAACATGTCATGTAAAATTAAGTGTTCCTAGACTGAAAAGTTCGAAAGTACGTTTGATTGAGGTGAATTTCGCGTCTATTACGACTCAATTTTATGTCAAAATTGACGCTCGTATATGTCAGTCTCAGAGCACCTAAAGTTACATCAAGTTTTCTTAGTGTGTGAGACATTTCATGAAATGATGCAATTATTGTATACAAATGCCCATCTTTGCAAACAACATTGCTTACAAGTTGCTCGTTTGCGTGAAATGAAATACATGTTTACGTGAATGTATCTTTACATCACAATTAAAATTCAGAATTTTTTGCTGTGTACGATCCATACAAATTTCCAAAAAATAGTATTTGCAATTGTCTACATGCAGGGAGGGGGTGTCTAAAACCTCTCAATAACGGTCTACGTAGTTTATGAACAGCCTCTTATAACAAAATACAAACAAATTTTCTTTTACCCTCTCCGAATTCCATGAAACATCGCATAATTGCGATCACTAGGGGCAATGAACCACATTTGTGCGGGAATTCGGCAATTTTGACTCTCGCCTACATAGCAAAAAATAAGGAATTTTACATGACCAAAACCATTTTAAAATTACATCGCTTTAACTACGTTTTTAATTTAATTTTACATTAAAAGAGCACGATAAAACTCATACAATTGCACGTTTATTCGATTAATTTTCTCCTGCAGTGTATTATTCTCCAAGCGATGTAAAAACTTATCGAATTTTCAACGATAAAACCTATAAATTAACATGCTCGTGTCAATTTAAATCAACAAACATTGAGAAAGCTAATATGGCGGACGAACCGATTATTCGATCAGTTTTTTCACCGCCGCGTATAGCTCGGATCACTTCTTTAGTGGAAAATATCGGGAAAAGTGTATTGTAAGTTTTGTGAGCTCAGTTTTGGTGAAGTTGAACGTTTTATCGTAAATATGCACGTCCACAAATACAAAATAGATAACAGACACAATATTGATTAAACCGGTTTTATACCGTTATTTTTATAATATAAAAACCCGAATTTATCCACCTATGGTGTCAAACCCTTCTTACTTATTCAAGTTTATTTATTTTATTGTCATTATCAGTGACCAAGCCCCCCACCCCGTGTCATCCAGTGACGCTACGCCACTGCCTGGGGGTACCCGGAATATATCCGGGTGTAGTCTATTTGGTGAGGCTACCAATCACCTTATCATCGTATTTTAATGTGATTTAATGGGTTTTAATTCAATTCATATTCAAGCAACTTCCCCGGGGTACCCGGAACATGTCCAAGTGTGTCCAATGTGGTCTGGAACACTTAACACGACTTGCATTGATCTTATTTTTGAATTCTGTAGTAATTTGATGTGTCGCATGATGGTTTTGATACGTTTTCCGTTAAATCCAGCGTGAAGGCTCATATTCACCGGATCTTATTCCGGCCATATCTCTGGAACCGGTTCACCGATTCCAAAACCGTTCAATAGCGTTCAATGGGACCCCAAGACCTATCATTTGGCGCCGAGTTTGTCCAAATCGGTTGAGCGGTTGCTGAGAAACGTGAGCGCATTCATTTCGTTACATACACACACACATACACCCATACACACATACACACACACACAGACATGTACGGAATCTTCATGTGTAGTTGTTACGCACCCCCCAGATGGACGATTGAGAAGTTCTACGAGATGCTTGATGGACTTACCGAAGAGCTGGTCGGACGACGACCGGTAGTCATCGGAGGAGACTTCAATGCTTGGGCAGTGGAGTGGGGAAGCAGGTGTTCCAATGCAAGAGGGCACAGTCTGCTGGAAGCTCTGGCAAAACTGGAAGTTATGCTGGCCAATAAAGGCACCAGCAGCACTTTTCGCAGAGATGGCCGAGAATCCATTATCGACGTTACTTTCTGCAGTCCGTCGCTGATGGCAAACATGGATTGGAGAGTGTGCGAAGGATATACCCATAGCGACCATCAGGCGATACGATATGGCATCGGTCAACGGAATACTGTGGCAGTACGGAGGACGAGAACTTGTGACCGAAAGTGGAAGACGAAAGCTTTCGACAAGGATTTGTTCGTTGAGGCACTTCGTGTGGACGGGAGTCCCGTAGATCTAAATGCGGACGAGCTGACAGAAACGTTAGTGAGAGCATGAGACACGACCATGCCGAGGAAACTGGAGCCAAATAACAGACGGCGTCCAGTCTACTGGTGGAACGAGGCACTTAGTACTCTCCGCGCTAGTTGTCTCAGAGCCAGAAGACGTGTTCAGAGAGCAAGAACGGAAGCAGACAGAGAGGAACGAAGAGAAGTGTTTCGAGCGGCCAGGGCCGCTTTTAAACGAGTGATTAAGCAGAGCAAGTCGAACTGTTTTAAGGAGCTGTGTCAAGACGCTGATGCCAACCCCTGGGGCGACGCATACCGAGTCGTGATGGCGAAGATCAGAGGTCCAACGATGCCCGCTGAAATGTGCCCAGAGAAGCTGAAAGTCATCGTGGAAGGACTTTTCCCGAAGCACGACCCAACAACCTGGCCACCTACACCGTACGGAGAAAGAGAGGGAGATAACGTCGAAATCACCAACGAGGAGCTCGTAGTAGTGGCGAAAGGATTGAAGGTGAAGAAAGCTCCCGGTCCGGATGGAATCCCCAACGTAGCGTTGAAAGCGGCGATCCAGTCATCCCCGGACATGTTCAGGATGGTGCTGCAGAAATGCCTGAACGAGGGTCACTTCCCTGACAGGTGGAAGATACAGAAGCTAGTGTTGCTGCCGAAACCAGGAAAACCGCCGGGGGATCCAGCATCATACAGGCCTATATGCCTGCTGGATACACTCGGAAAACTCGTGGAGAGGATCATCCTAAACAGGCTGACGAAATACACGGAGAGTGAGCACGGATTGTCGGAGAGGCAGTTCGGATTCCGGAAAGGGAGATCGACGGTGGATGCAATTCGGACAGTGGTCGAGAGAGCTGAAAAGGCGTCCAAACAGAAGCGGAGAGGAGATCGATATTGCGCCGTCATAACGATCGACGTCAAGAATGCGTTCAACAGCGCCAGCTGGGAGGCCATCGCCGAAGCACTGCATAGAATGAGGGTCCCTGACTACCTGTGTAGGATCCTGAGGAGTTATTTCCAGAACCGGGTTCTGGTCTACGAGACAGACATGGGACAGAGATCGATTAGGATCACAGCGGGAGTTCCACAAGGCTCCATCCTTGGTCCAACGCTCTGGAACGGGATGTACAACGGCGTGCTAACGCTGAAACTGCCCAAAGGAGTTGAGATCGTTGGCTTTGCGGACGACGTCGTCTTGACGGTAACAGGCGAGACGCTGGAAGAGGTGGAAGTGTTGTCAACCGAGGCAATCGACATGATTGGTAACTGGATGAAAGGAGCGAAGCTGCAAATAGCCCACCACAAAACGGAAGTGTTATTGGTCAGTAACTGTAAAGCGGTACAGCGGGCGGAAATCACCGTCGGGGAGCACACCATAGCCTCGAAGCGTGTGTTAAAATACCTGGGAGTGATGATCGATGACCGGCTAAACTTCAACAGCCACGTCGAATATGCCTGTGAGAAGGCTTCGAAGGCCATCAACGCGATAGCTAGAATCATGCCGAACAACGCTGGTCCCAGCAGTAGCAAGAGGCGTCTTCTGGCCAGCGTGTCATCATCGATACTGAGATATGGAGGTCCAGCCTGGGTTCCAGCGCTGGAAACGAAGCAGAACCAAAGGAAACTGAGCAGTACGTTCCGGCTCATGGCCATGCGAGTCGTGAGTGCGTACAGAACCATCTCGTCGGAAGCAGTATGCGTTATCGCCGGTATGATCCCTATCGGCATCACCCTGGCGGAGGACAGTGAGTGCTACAGGCAGAGAGAAGCCGGAAGAGTACGGAAAGTTGTGAGAGTGGAGTCATTGGCTAAGTGGCAACAGGAGTGGAACACGACGGAGAACGGTAGATGGACACATAGACTAATACCGATTCTTTCGACCTGGGTGAACAGAAAACACGGAGAAGTCAATTTCCACCTAACGCAGTTCCTGTCTGGCCACGGCTGCTTCAGGAAATACCTGCATCGGTTCGGACACGCAGCGTCACCCCTCTGTCCGGAGTGTGGCAACGTCGATGAAACGCCGGAGCATGTGGTCTTTGACTGTCCAAGGTTCGAGGCAGTGCGAACGGAGATGCCCGTCCTTAACGTGGAGAATGTCGTTGATGAAATGTGTCGAGAGGAGGACTCTTGGAATGCCGTCAGCAGGGCAGTCACACAGATTATGTCAGAGCTGCAGCGTAAATGGAGAGAAGAGCAGCGATCTAGCAACGCCAGCTAGCGCTGAGAGTACGACAAGTGCATGAGCACAGCCACCCCCCGAAGTAGTCGCTTCACAGTGGTCCCGGGGGGATTCAGGCAGAGGAGAGAGTAAGGAATGGGTTTTAGTGGAGCTGCACTAGGCAACTAGTGGATACCACACCGTGCCACCTTCACTACAGGCCAGGCTTCTTGAAGCTTTCCTAAACCTTACTATAAAAAAAAAAAAAAAAAAAAAAAAAAACACACAGACATGTTCCGATCTCGTCGAGCTGAGTCGAATGGTATATGACACTCGGCCCTCCGGGCCTCGGATCGATAGTCGGTTTTTCAAGTGATATCTATACCCTTCTTTGTAAGAAGGGTAAAACATTAAAAAATGCGTTCGTGGATCCTTTTTTCTCTTGACTGATCGTGTAAATGTAGTCGTGTGATAATTCCACGTACTTGACAATCAGTTCGATTTTATGCAAATTCGTTCAAAAAGCTATAATTTTTATGTTTGAACAGAAAATACACGACGCAGCATACTTTGTTTAGGAACGAAATTTGTAAAATCCATGTATTGTTAAATGTCCTGTCTCGGAGATGAACCAGCCTACGGCTGAAAATCTCCTAAATAAAGAAAGAAAAAAAAATGTCCTGTAAAATTACAAGATTAGCCGATCTATGTAAAATTCGAGTGAGGTTTTATATTACAAGCATGTAAATTTCAAGTCGTGTAAATTTAAAAAACCAATTTAGTTTACATGAATATGCATAATCTTTTTAAGTGCATGGAAATTCGTGTAAAAATACAAAATAGTTTTAACAGTGTAGTTTTACAAAATGGCGCATTAGATTATTTTCAATAAATCATGTAACGAAAACGGCTCATTTTATCGAAATGGTGTCTGACACAAAGTTGTGGGAAACTGGTTTTGCCTTTTCAAAAAAAAATATCGAATATACCATTTTGAAAAATTAGGCGAGAGTCAAAATGGCTGAATTCCAGGAAAAACTTGGTTTATTATGCGATAAATTATGCAATGTTTCATGGACTTCTGAGTTTTGCCTCTGCTTTCTTCCATACACGCAACTTCTTAAATTCTTCCAAACGTCTATGCTGCTCTATCGCTTGTCGCTTGACTCCTCTTCATCTGCTCCGTATAGTCTGCTAACCCCAATTTGTAGAAGTAGGCTGCTGTTTCTGAGCATCAGTTGCACCAACGCTAGATCATATCTGTGACCACTGGTTAAAGATCGAACATTTCCCCAAGCATGTGAAATGCGTACCTCGACTGCCTTTCCATCAGCATAATGGAAAATATATTTGCTGATGGTTATGCAACAAGCAATGATGCATCGCTTCCTCTGACTTGAACAAGACTAAGTAATGTTTTATCATGTTACTGTTTTAAGGTAAGCCACTCCACAAGATTAAGACCTCAGGACGCGAAGAAACAAGAAAGGGGTCAAAGATCAGTGCATCGTGACTTATTCAGAATGATTGATTTTATCAATAGGGAGTACTTAGACAGTTTTTGAGAGATTTTAGACCTTCTTTGTAAAGAAGTGCCTACGTGGTTTATGTGCAGCCTGCTAGACTATAGAAAGCCCCTGCATTCAAAGTAAGGCTATGTATAAGTCTAAAATTTGAATACAGTATGTAAAATCACTTTAGTTTAGTGAAGTGAATCAAAACTGTAACA
This sequence comes from Ochlerotatus camptorhynchus, assembly GCF_037179485.1. Taxonomy (NCBI): domain Eukaryota; kingdom Metazoa; phylum Arthropoda; class Insecta; order Diptera; family Culicidae; genus Ochlerotatus; species Ochlerotatus camptorhynchus. Next base: position 180,145 of record NW_027041029.1, read on the forward strand.
AAACCAATCTTGTTAATCTAAATAGATACCGATTTGAAAAAGAAACTCAACACTATCAAAACATGTAATTCAAACGATTCATTTTGATAGCATTGCCGAAAACAAGCTCATGTGATCTATTATGGTATATTTTCTCACAAATTCCCATAATTGCAACATACATTTTTTTGGTAGGACCGAAAGACGTGTATAAAGAACATTCTGCAAAAGATTTTTTTTTTTGTATATTAGAAAAATCTCCATCACTTCTATACGATCAGGAACACAATTCCTTGCAACAGATTTTTTTTTCTTCAATTTACCTTCTTAATTGCAATCCTGATACGTGAACCCTTCACTCAGCTCGAGACATCTTCTGCTACTCTCTTACGCGCCCGAAGGAAGAATGCAGCATAAAAACTCATGCTACTGCTTCATTTGCGGCGATGCTTGATGATGCTTGATGGTGATGACGACTCCGTACAAGTTGCCCTACTGTTATCGATGATGATGATGATGATGATGATGATCGGAAAGGGTTCGAAAAAAATGTTGTTAAAAATTATGCTAGGGTTCGAAGCACATCAAACACAAAAAAAAAACATTGAGGCGGAGTCTTCGAGTCGCGCTCAACTTTTTCTCTCCCTCTCGGAATACACGTTGTGTGCTCCTGATGTTGTTCAAGTTTTTAACTCTTTCGCCGCACGGCTAGCCAGCAGGGATGAGAATGAGAGAAAAACCTCCGAGGACCACGCGGTGCACACACATACCGGGCTACGACCACAATCGTAACGATTGCTTGCTCTTGACTGATTTTCCTTAGTTTCCTCTTCATTGCCGGAACGTCGGTTCAGATATTCTTTTGACTTCGATCTGAAAAGTTGTTGTCATTAGAGCTAATCTTTTCACCTTTCATCCAATAAAACATAAAAACGCTCCTATAGAGATTTGCCCGCGGTTTCGTGGGCTCACTGAATCAAAAAGTAAAGCAGTGCAATCGGTATTGTCAAACGGTCGTAATTATTCCAAGTTTGGCGTATTGAAAATTAATCCGTTCGTTATCATTGGTACCACCAGGATTCCATGAATCATCGATTACGCGCACTGTGATAAACAATTGTGACATACTGTGTGGTGAAACATACGATAAGCTACCGAACTGTCACGTGTGAGAGACTGAAGCACAATCAAATAAAAGAACAGTGGAAAATAGCAATCATTTAGGATTTGACGGATTTGTTTAGTTGAAATTTATTTGTTGATTTGAAATTTATGTTGGTTCGCTTTTGGTCTTATATTTTTTTTGTTTTATTGAGGGGATTTAGTTGCAATTAGTTAGTTCGTTTTTGTTAGGTTTTTTTTTTTTGTTTATCGCTAATTACATATTTCGTCGCTTGGTTTTATTTGCACGGATTTTTGCTCGCGCGTACGTATCATTGCTTCCGCGTTAATCAGCGATCGATCGCATTTCTTCGTCCTTGCTCGCGATGCTTTAAATGTGCCTTGTAATTTTGCAATCGGGAATGGAACAAAAGCCGGTTTCCTCGCCAACGACGGTTACAAGTGGTGTAATAGTACAGAGTTGTGCACAGGTAGACGATGGTGGAAGTTTTCTGGGGGGTGTTAGCGCTAGTGTAGGTAGTCTTTCCGATAGTAATCTTAGCTCGACGACGGCCACCAGTGGCAACAAGCCGAAGATCACCACGTCGGCGGCTGGTTCCACCACGGCAACACCGGTTAAGGCATCATCCGGAGCCCAAACGACGACTTCGGCAGCCACATCCTGTGTGTCCAGTCCGGTGCTGAGTCCGCCGCGGAAAATCTGGGGCCGCAACAACAACGGAACAAGTGAGTATATTCTTTTTTTATCATGTTATAACGGTTTTACCAAAGCAAATATAAGGTTCGTCGCTTAATGCTACAGCATTTAGTTAAAAAATCTAATCAAAAATGGTTTTTTTTAATACTGATTAGCTGTAATCGTTGAGTCACACTCTGAAAGAACGCTCACGAATCGTAGAATCACTGATTATGACTATCTGGAATCGAAATTGATAAGGTTGATGTGCCCAACCACACACTTAAATTGTTTACAGGAGTCAGTATTTTTTACTGGGTTTTTGAACTACTGAAAAATTCGGCTATAATTCAAATGACCGTTATTCGCAAAGATTCGATAAAATCGACAAATTTTATTTTTCATCATTAAATAGGGTTAACAGAAGTAAGTCTGTAAATTTTTGTAACACATTTTCTGAACTTTGATTTTTTCACAGATTTAATAAAATTTTACCGAACTCAATCCAATTCCTCGGTAAAAATTACTGACTAGGTAAATGTGCATACTTCACAACCTCTTCTTGGAACTTACAAGTACAGAATGTCATTATAACATCTAATTATTTCATAATAGCGAAAAACATTATTTATAGAGAAGTGAGTGGAAGCAACCCTGTCTAGAAAAAACTTCATACAATAAAAAACGAGCCGTGTCATATAGAAGAATGCTTCAATAAGTGGGTGGAAGATAATACACTTTGTTCACGAAATGTTACCAACAGGTAGTTGGCAGTCCCTACTCTTCCTATGCAAATCGCTTTATTCGGCTGCCTGGTATAAACCACTATTCCTAGTGCTGCTGTTTTCAAAGCAAGCAGTAATTGTAACAACAATAAAGAAAAAAATAAATCTACATATCCCACCCAATTTCTCGGAAAAGTTACTAGCAGCAAATGGTACAAACTGAAGTACCATGAATATGTTTTCTGTGAAATCGATATGCAAAAAAATTGTTCAACAAACTACCCAAGTAACATTGCAAGTTTTATCGAGGTCTTAAAGCATGCTACAAGTCTAAATCATGGTCTACAGAACTCTCATAAAACCAAAATTGTTACTTGAGTATGCAACTGATCACACGCAGCGCCTACTGCGTCTCATAAACAAGTGATGACTTTTGGTGGTCATACATCCGTACATCTCTACAATACCTTAATACCGATATTCGATTTACAAAAAAAAATCCATTATCCTTATGACTGCATAAATGTAATACTAATGGTAATTTTTCTCTGAATTGGCAATAACTTATGTCTTTTAAAGACATTACAAGGGATCTTTCAAAGCTACAACATCTGTTTAAAACAAAGCCTGTTTAAACAATTTCTGTCCCCTGCGTGATGTATGGAAAAGCGAAGTGCGAACAATATTGTTAATGTAGTATATTTGATGGTTGAAAAATAAATTACTTGACTTTATTCACGGAAATCTGCATTACAAGTTAAGGTAATCATTAACCTTTTATGGACCACCCAGGGTTCATAATTAGACATTTTACATCTTATGATGGTAAATCACTACATTTTTTACATAAAATTACATTGATCCGCAAGTGGTCTAGTATAGAAAATGGTTCACAAAAGATAAATTTGCCCTACTTTATGCGCCAGAAAATAATGCCAAATTCTTCATAAAAGATTAATGATAATTTTCGCATTATTTTATGGTGCATACTGTACATACAATCACCAAGACTCAAACGCATTTCTTGAATAGTGCAGTTTTTCAAACCTTCTTCTCCTGGTCCCGTTTTGTTTATTGATAGTCATACGGCATTCCTGGTTACTGCGTTGAGAATAAAGAATCCATTGAAGATGTTTAACGTGTCCCATTAACACTGGATCCCTCTTTTTTTTAAATTTATTATTAAAGATGTTATCAAAGTAATCAAAACGCCACCTAATTCACCTTTTGGCTATGTAGACTTATTACTACTACACACTACGAAAAAGACATGTAAATTTCAGTGCCCTGAGACCAACACATGCAAGTGGCCCTTTTGACATAAGAATCAGTTGAAAAGGACGAGAAAATCACTTCAATCAAACGCACTTTTCGTCGAGTTGCATATATTTCAGTTTCAGGACACTTAATTTAACATGCTAGGTTTGTTTACGTTCCATGATTTACGTCAAAGCTGAATTGAGTCTCGTGTAAAAATAATAATTTCTATGTGTGTACTGGACATGAAAGTACACAGCAAAAAAATAATTTTGATATCACATCAAAGTTGATGCACTACAATCATGTCGAAAATTTCATGTAATTTTTATGGCCACATAAATAAACAAATGCAGTAAAAGCAGCGTAATCTCAGTTCATGCATTGTATTAATGATAATTTTGTCCTTTTTAGCAAGTAATATTACACCATATTTTCGACATGATTGTAGTGCATCCACTTTGACGTGATATCAAAATTATTTTTTTGCTGTGTATTGTATTAGCAGTAGATTAGCCCAATATAACATAAAAAAAACTAATTAGCCAAATATTGGTTACGGTATTGCGAAAACTTATTCCTGATGGTATATGTGTCAACTATAAAGCCATACCAATATGCAATATAAGGCTTATATACGATTTATATAAAGTTTGGTAGCCTTAATTTAATCTTTTATTATAAAAAGGGCGGTTAGCGGGCAATTAGGACGTTTGGATTACTTGGGTATTTATGTGTTACATAGTGTGTAGCACATAAATTCCGACATATCCTCTCTTCAATATCTAAGGTATCTAAGGCCATATAGGCGATGAAATCAAGATGCACAAATTTTTCTGTAAAATAAAGAAGCAAAGCTACAGATTTATTGTACTACATTAAAAAAAATCACTCATGGTGGAATTCCCAGACAACACGAATGCACGTACCGTTCCGATTCAAATTTCGGACGATTCAAATTTCGGACACTTTCATTTTTAGTTAAATATTACATCCAGTTAGAAACAAAGTAATGATGTTAGATGATCGTGGAGGGCACTAGTCAAAAAAATTTAAAATTTACAAGACATGTGGATCATATTCGACCGAGATAATCAACTTTTAAAAGTGTCCGAAATTCGAGTTTAAGTGTCCGAAATTTGAATCGGCACGGTATATCAAAGTTATTTCTGTGATATACAAGCAAACAAATGGTTTATAATATACAAAAATTGGTCATACGAACAAAAGTGGGGCCCATATTCGTGCAAAAATAAATTTATTTAATAACTATGAGATTTGACATCATGTACATCTGTAAAAACAAATTCAGTATGGCAAGTCTAACGATCTTATCCAATTTAATTAGTAGTACAATTTGCTGTGATTTATCGAATTTATCGAAATTGGAAATCCGCATTCTATTAAACTAAAACATAATGCGATGTATTTCGTCTTTATTTCCCATGTCGACTTAATATGTTACAATTTACGATGATATCAGTATATTCCCAAACAGCATTACAAGTGTAACGAGGTTTTCAACCATTCGCAAGTTTAAATCATAATCTAAAGAATCCTCATAAAACCCAAATTGTTACTTGGGTTGTTAAACGACTTCTGGTTGTCTGGGATGATCCATGACAATTATGTCTTGTGAAATTAAGTGAACTTAGACCACAAATATCCCGGATCCCTGTATTGTTCACTGGTACGATCCATTTTGGAATCAAGTGTGGTTGCCTGGTGTCCGTATCACACCAATTGGATTGCTAGGATCGAAACAGTGCAGAAAACATTCGTGCGATACGCTCTTCGCACTCTGATTTCTCCAACTTACCACCTTATGAAGAACGTTGCCAACTTCTCGCACTCGGCGCTCCATCGCTCAAGCAGCTTTTGTGGCGAAAATGCTGAAAGAAAAAATTGATGCCTCGAATATCCTCGCGCACAATAATTTCTACGCACCAGAGAGAAGACTACGCTAGCGGGATTTCTTTCATCTTGGTTCACGAAGTGTGGCATATGAACAACATGACCCCGTTAGAGTTATGTGTAGCACTTTTAATTATTTGAATTTAAGTTGACCACGCGGTCTTTCAACAACGACTCTCTTTGAGACAATAACTATTTGCAATGTTCTATGTTTAAAAAGCTTTTTTTGCATTTTTAGTATATTGTATTAATATTAATATTTATTAGGGCTACATACAAGTCAGATGAATAACTATAAATAAATAAATAAATAAAATTCAATAAATGTTCAGATTAACCTATTTACAAATTTGTAATCTTGAAATTTTGTTAAGATGACAAATAAATGAATCGTAACATATTTTTACATCGGAGCCTCAATTTTTTTCAAGTCCTGACTTCGATTTTTATTTCTTAAGTAACCATAGTCTTGGAATTTATACAACTTTCAAGCCAAAAAACAACCTGTTAGGAATTAAGTTTGGCTCAAAATTTAAACGACGGATTCTATAGAACATTTGTTTTTTTTTATCAGTTAAGATAACTCTTGAATAGATGGAAGTTCTTTAGAAAAAAAATCTGATAAACCATAGTAAAACTATTCAATGACATGGTAAAGTAAAACCTTCCATCCCATCCAGGTTCTAAATTAGCAATACACATTATCCATCTCGATCAGATGCTGAACTATCCATTAAAGAGAGCAGTTTTTACTTCTCAGCTGGCTCACTACCATTTGTGTGACATGAAATATCAAGGAGAAAGCTTTACCCCCTTTTTTTTCTTGCTAGCACACATCACGAGACTTCAGCTTTCCCATCATCCCTTGACTGGATGGGTTGTTTGTTTGCTGCTGGTGCTGCTGATGCTTCCCCAGCATCGGAGCATCGTCGCCACATATTTGTACACACATTCGTCTCCGCGTGCAGCTACTGGACGATTACTCCTTCACCTTTCCGCTTCCTGGTGCTCCTCTGCACACGCTAAGAGGAACCAGCTTAAATTGAACTCCCTGAAATGTGTTGTTTTTATTGTGCTCCACAGACGGTTAGGAGCCACACGATACAAATATTCCTTCTCATCTTTTTTTCCTCCGCTCGCTCCTTGTGCCGAGCCCGGTTGGCGGTAGTGGCCTCTTCGCGACCGCTGGCTGAAGACCATCGTGCCAACCCCAGAAGCACCAAGCAGAAACCTTCACTCCGATGTGCTTCAACCTTGTGCACTATTTTTTTCCCTCAGAAGCTGACTATTCTCCCTACTGAATCGTATTTTATGCTACGATATTTTATAGATTATACTGGCTAGCTAGCTGGCAGGATAAAGCTCCAATATGTCGGTCGAAGTTGAAGAAAACAGCAAGACCACCAAGCGGAGAAGAAATTTTCCTCGTTTCCCGCGTTTTTTTTGTGACTATCTGCTCTACTCTGTTTGCTTCTGTGACGTGAGAAACCCGTGGAAGCAAAAAATGACTGCCCTGGATTCGTGCATAGCACTCACAGGAGTACATTTGGATCCATGTTTGGGGTTGTTCTAACTAGTAAAAAAAAAAATTGCACAAGAAGTTGAAAAAATCATTAATGACCAAAATGATCTTCAATTACATGAATGTTTGTTCAGTTAAGTTCTCAGAGAGTTTCTCACTCACTAAAGTATTCTGCGCACCTCCAGTAGCACATAGAGCCAACGTGAACGGCTTATAGTCTGGGCCAGGTCAGTTTTCTGTCGACTATCTTTATTTCGTTGATGAGGCTCCGTTGCCATGAGCCATTGGGTCTGCCTCTGCAGCGATGTCCTCCTGGGTTCAAATCCAGTTTTAATTTACTCCCCTTGGAATTGAGTGACCAACTCACCACAACTTGCGTTCTCAGATTTCTGTTAATTCTGAATCTGATGAGATTGACGATAGAGCTCGGTGTTCGAGAGGCCATAGGCTCGCAAAGGCAGCTCTAGCCTTATTCTTTCGTATACCTATATCACAGCTTTCGTCATTATCACAAAATGAAAATGATCTTCAAAAGATGCCATGCTACTATACAATACAGTCAGTGATGAACTTGTGCATGATTTGTTTTCAGCAAAATTTCTAACAAAAAAAAATGAATTAAGGTAAATGAATCCATATATCCATCAAAGTAGCGGCGCCGGTGGTGTAGTGGTAAGCGTGATTACCTCTCACCCCAGCAGGCAACATCTCTAATCACGCCTTCCTTCGGAAGGGAAGTAAAGCCGTTGGTCCCCGGTTCATGAATTGATGAGTCGATATGTAGGGTCCAGGTGTGGGAGCTGCCTTCCTGGCGTCGGTAGCATTGGTGCTCAGCACGGAAAACAAGATCGACGGAAAACAAATCAAAGGAAAAAAAAAATCCATCAAAGTAAGCATGCATCTACGTCCTCAACTGCATGAATAACAATAATGTGAAAAAGAATACCGTGCCGATTCAAATTTCGGACACTTAAACTCGAATTTCGGACACTTCTAAAAGTTGATTATCTCGGTCGAATATGATCCACATGTCTTGTAAATTTTAAATTTTTTTGACTAGTGCCCTCCACGATCATCTAACATTATTACTTTGTTTCTAACTGGATGTAATATTTAATTAAAAATGAAAGTGTCCGAAATTTGAATCGTCCGAAATTTGAATCGGAACGGTACTCAACATTCTTCTTTTTTTTACCAGGAGAATCTTTGTCACTTCCAAAAAATGGATGAGATTTTGACAAAGGTTTATGTTAGAGTCAATGCTTTCAGTGACAAACACAATCTAAATCTGAAATTATACTAGGTTCTATTTTCATAAGCAAATTCAAATCTAAATTTGAAATTATTTTTCGTGTATAGTGCACGTTTAATTCACGTTGGAAAACTTCCAACGTATTTTTCTCAAAACGAATGTATTTTAATATTGAATTTGGTGGCACCATCGTATTTTACAATATAAACTTTTAAAAACAAATATTAATATGCGAATTCAATTTGTTTTTTTAAATTTCTGTTTTGTTCCATCTTTAAAATAAATCAATTTTTTTCTCTTTTCATATTCTTTTATATAGTGTTTGAAGAAAAAAAACATGGTATTAAAACCAAGATATGATATTTTTTTACAGTGTTGCCAAATTTAAATTTGATTTTGCTACTGACAACTTTTTAATTGTCTGCAACTAAATATTTGGTTTTATAGCACCATCAACCTGTACCTAATGCTATCTTTAACTACATTCGTTCCGGAGATATTAATAAAAGAAAGGGAGCTTACTTGAAAACCTCGAAAAATAGATAAAAACCCTTTGAACCGAATTTGCCCTAAAATAAGCATCTCCGATAAGGTAGATTTCACTTGCCTCGAACACTTGACGCGATTGGCAAGATCATGAGGTCATCAAGCCCGTTCACACTACACTATTACGTGATACAGTAATGAGCCAATTTTTTCAATAATTTTTTTTTTTACATTTATTAATATTTTGGAAGGAAACATAGGTAAAATTAAGTATTTAATGTATTAAGGATATGATAAATTGATTTTACCTATACATAGAGTGATTCCTTCCTATTCAAATGAGTTAAAATACAGATTATATACCAGCCATCAGTTAAATAATAATGTATATATATGTATGTATATACAATCCAACTTCTACTGCCCGGCAGTGTTTTTATGGAAGAAAAATGTTTGCAATATAATCTATTATTATCTTATACTGATCCCATTGCAAACAATTTTAGCCCGGAAGTTGAAAAGTTATAGCTCTGTTGAGATTCAGTAACCCATTTCAGAATGCCTGGTCACTCACGTTCATTCCGAGGTTACTTTCACTTACAACAAGGTATGCGGCCCTACCGATACCGTAGTACCGATATAAAATGTATATTGGTACTGCTTGTACACTTCCATGCTTGTAGATGGCACGTATTTCGTAGGATGCATTTTATATTTTTATATTTAGTTGTAATCAGTTAGATCTCACCGACCGCTTATGTCATTGCTGCTGAATCTTTGACATCTCGATTCTCGTTGAGTCATGTAGAATAATGGGTATCTATAGTGGAATAATTAATTAATTTATCTTTATTAGGGAGGCTTTCAGCCTTGGGCTGGTTCGCCTAATATAGTGGAATACTCTGCTCTCTCTTTCTCTATCACTTTTCGATGTTTTTCGTATCTCTTCGAAATAACCAAGTGGAGATGCATCAACAGCAACCGGCCTCCTCGTAGGCTTTCCTCGACCCATCGCAGGTATCTCCTTCAAACACAGACGTCAAAATTCCGGATCCATCTCGTCGAGTAGAGAACGTTCTTCATCTTTCCAGATTCGAATCAATCCTTGAACTGTAGTCGTTGGTCAGATACCTAACCTAAAACAAACAGAAAAATTAGCATGGTTTCTTAACACTCACCTACAACCGGAATCCAACTTCCCTTCGGACCCATGTCGGGTTTCTTCAATCCGGTCGGTCGGAATATTATTTTTCCTCCTCCAAGGGCACATCTCCGATTGCCAGCACCAACGACTGTGGTCATCATAAACTTTTCCAGTTTCTAGAAAATTCCGACGAAATTTCACGCATGGAAACCTCCTTCAGTTACTTGATGCGGACTTGCATCGAACGATAGGAAGTTGGAAGTTCAGTAGATCTTTTGTTCGTAACTGCCACTTGACTCTTAACCCGAAGATATTTTCAGCGGCTGCAGCAACACTTTATTCCATACTTGAGCAATTTTTTCTCACCAACACTTTAGATTCAGCCATCAGTTAAATAATAGTGAACTATAAATTCAGTTTTTAATTTTGTAACAACTTAAAAATTATTTGCAGATTAAATCTAAAAAAAAATTAAGGTAAATGCCTTTTTTGAATCACAGGGGTATTTAAATCAACTGCCTGTAATTTCATCTTGTTTATTTGATTATCTTATCGCTGTCATCCTTTCACATCTTCAAATGCATTTTAACATTGTCGTTTAAATCCTGGTTTCAGTCTGTTCCTATGCGATACGCTGAAATAATCAAACAAGCAATCCGTCGAATACATCTTCCAAATTCGTCACCCGAGATTATCGATTATTTCATTATTTCATGCACCGTTGTCAAAGTTAACAAAATACCATGCGAACACGTAAACCAAAAATGTATTACATTGAATGTTACTTGCATTTTTTATCATCCTCTGCAGGGAATACCACAGCGAATGATGTAAGTTGATCTTTGCAGATGATGCAATGATTTTTTTGTCTTTTTTATTTGGTGTTCTGTCTACGCTTTCGACTATACAAGCAAGCATTTTAATTATAACATTGAAGAACGACGCATACACTTGCCACGACTCTCTGCAATTCCCGTTCAGCAACCAATCCAGAGAGCAGTGGAGAAAGCTTTTTCTTCTTCTTCTTTGCATTTCAAGCTTAATGCTTATCGCATTTTAGCTTATTGCATGTTCTCAACTTAGTGTTTCAGATGCACTTCCACAGCTATTAATTGAGAGCTTTCGATGCCTGCACCATTTTTGCATTGGTATAATTGTGTGGCAAAGTACAATCATACTCTATGCCAAGGGAAGTTGAGAAATTTTCCAACCCGACCGGGAATCGAACCCAGCCACCTCCAGCATGGTCTTGCTTTGTAGCTGAGCCTTTACCGACTGAGCTATGGGAGGCTCCCAGGGCAGTGGAGAAAGTACAGGTCTGATAATCGCAACTTTCGTGATTCGAATCCAGTCTTCAACCTTTTTTCTACACTAGAAGTTTCAAAAACTAGGCAAAATGCTATGTTAAATTAAATAAGTGCGGTTTCGTTACTAGCTATTACTGATAAGTCCATGGTGTTCTGAAAGTTTATAAGATATGTAGCAAAAATACAGAAAATATATTTCTGACTGTAACTTTTTAAACACTTTTTTTTTAAAGACATCTGAAGACTCAAATGGATTCATGAGAAAAAAAATATATTAAAATATATGTATGCATATGATTGATATTTTAACCACCTAAAACTAGACGAACCCCAATGTAAAGATACTTTTTACATTACACATTAACTTTTTTTCACCGAACTCGGTATATTTGTTGACGAGATTAGAACAGCTGAGCACTCGGCGATCGTTTTGGTAATTACACCAGATGCTGAGTACTCGGTAGTTAAGGGATTTTTGCGAGCTGTCAAATATTACCGAAACGATTTCTTTAGCGTGACGACAAGTCAGTATTTTTTTGAAAAGCTTTCGGCTAAAATAAACAAATGCTATGAGTCGATAGCGCTGTATCTCAGCAATTTTGTTTTACGAAGTTCAGTGAATATGGAATCGGCTTTTTTAACTGGAGCTTTTTGAATAGAGGAAAGTTCCGTGCAAAGTTCTCTATTTCCTGGCTATCATCCAAACAATTGAGTTGATTTATATGGTTGAGGTCAACCTTGAACTAGTGAAATCAGTTTAATTGGAAATGAAAAATAACGATAGAAAAACTGTAGAAATAGTGATAGAAAAAGACGCTGAAGAGAGATAATAGACGTGAGTTTTTTAATGAATAAATTTCCAGGACTGTACTGGTATGTTTTACTCTGGTAGGAATAAAAATGAGCTGCCAAACCATATAAGATTTTCAACCTGGATCACGGAATGGCTCAACTCGTACCTGTCTGATCGAAATGCTTTCGTCGTGGTTAATTCCGTACACTCCAGGACCTTCGACACTCCATCTTTCGAACCACAAGGCAGTGTTCTCCGTTCTCTTATTTTTTTAATCATCTATGTGAATGACTTGTGTGAGCTGCTCTCATCGTCTTATGCTGATGACCTAAAATCGATCTATTCTGGTCACTGGTTTGTAGTATCATAGACTATATGCTTCCCCAGTGTGGTCTCCATTTTACACTACGCATTTTCTTACGATTGAACGGATTCAGAAAAGTTTCATGAGGTTTGATTTACGTCAGATCCCATGGAATGATCCAGTCATACTTCCTAGCTATCCAGACCTATGCATGCTGATTGATTTGGAATCTAACTCAGCAAGGCGTATCAAAGTGCAGTGACTGTTCATCTTCGACCTAATTACCGGCAATGTGGACTGCCCGAACTCTTGGAACGGATTCCATGGAACATTCCTCCTCGCAGATTTCGTAACTCCCCGTTACGGTCATCTTCATTCCACAGAACTAACTTTGGATTCAATAACTGTTTCAATTCCCGTTTGCATTCATTTAATGATGTTTGTAACGAATTTTATTTTACTATGTCGAAATATGTATTTAGTAATAGAATAAGAGGTTTAGATTAAACAAGTTTAAGTTTTAAGTAATCGGTCTGTACGACGTGGTCGAAGACGGTGTTCAATAAATAAGTAAATAAATATATAAGCGTATGAAGCCGATCTGCAGTTGAGGTTAATTGGCAAATTCCATATTTTTTGTCGATCCTAAGTCACACTGTTCAAGCAAATCGTTAATTTTCAGCAATTTCCCAAAAAAAATGACGGAATATTCACACAAACTTCATGGAAAAAACACTTTTAACCTCGAACTACAATTTTTTATTCACAAACTGGTGCACTTTCGAAGTGTTTGATAGATATTCCATTTGAGACCACAAATTACAGGTTGTTCAGTTATTTTAACAATTATTCGGTAATGAAATGATGACAATAGCAGAACACTGTAAATGATTGGGTAAAACACTGACCTTCAGTACCTCACATTACTGATTTCGGTGTAAACATGAAAAAAGCCGAATGTTTTGTAATTTAATATTTTTGCCCAGTGTAGTCCGCTAAAATAAAGTACCGAACATCGAATATGGGATTAAGTGTGTATGAATTTTAGCAAATTTCATAGATTTTGGCAACTTCAACAAAAAACCTAGATGCTTTATTTTTTAATCTATTTACTTCAAAATTTGGTACATGCATATTCAAACAGTACATAGATTGAAAAACATAAAAAGTATAAAATCTAAAGTAGATGTGCGTTGTGCTAATAAATAGATTAACATCATCCACCGAATCGAAATCGATGAGTCACTCTATAGTGATAGACTGCTGAAGCAGCCTACGGTTCGGTACACGGTCAATTGCACATATCATGATCTCGTTGATTACGATGAGGAATAATAGCGAATATGGAATACATCCTTGTCTCATAGCAGCGATGATCCGTTATGTAGGACCCTGCACGTGAAAACTTCGTGTTGTGCTTCGATGAAGATACGGTCCTCACAAGATCTTCTGACTCTAAATCCTGCCTGCTTCCGGTGGATAGTCACGTTGATCTTCTCCTGTATCCGATTCACGATAACTTTGCACAGCATTTTGAGAACTATACACAGTAACATGATGCCTCGCCAATTGCCGCACACAGTCAGATCCCCTTTCTTTGGAACCTTCATTAAAATTGATGCAACATTTGTGCGGATAGCATGGGGTCAGCTTTGAGCATCTCTGCTGATACGCAATCGACTCTGGGATTCTTGCTGGATTTCATGCTTCGGATAGCTGCTTCTATCACCTGTAATGATGGAGTCTCGGATGCACCTCACCCTTGGCTTGTATAAGCGTTGGAGTCTCTGATGCACCTCACCCTTGGCGGCATGGTGAGTTGCTTGTTTGTTGATCGTTCAAACTTGAAGCGGTTGATCGAAATGCTCAAACCAATGTTGTTTCAGCTGGTCGGTGGGGTCGGTTAGCATCTGGCCAGTAGCGTCCTTGGGTTCATCCTTCCTCCACGTCGTGAGGTATCGTATAGGGGTCAAATATATTATACTATTATGATGCATCTAGTATCTATTTCTTGGCATATTGATGATATTTGATGAGTGACCAACATACCGACACTGTGGCCAAACTCGACTTCATCCAGCATCGATTTTTTAAGACAATCGTGTCAAAATCGTTTCTATCTACCAGAAACTCTAAACGTGACGAACTATTTTTCCAATTTCTGGGAAGTCTAAGATAGCATAGTCCATGAAGGTTCTGAAAATTAAACGCTGTTTTGTTCAGTAATTTTCAGAAAGGTTTTAAAACTATCATCAGGGGCTTGAAAATTATGCCAGAACCATTAAAATATGGAATTGTTAGAACATTGCTAATTTTAGTTTAAGAAGAGCAGGTCAGCTAAGTTTCGCCCTTTTGAAAGATTGGTACCATCTCCGTTGATAATCTCATGAAATGCATTTATTTCTAGACAAGACAACCTTAAATCAGTGAAATAGAACCACCCAACCACGGGTACGATTCTAGCTCCACATGAAGCGATGAACATTTTTTTCTAACGATTTTTCCTCCACTATGACTGCACCGCTGTTTTTCTCTCACATATATTTTTCGCTTTTCCTTGCTTGCTGATTGCCGGTGCCGTCGAGTTTGCTTTCTGTGTACTGACGTTTTTTGTCGCTTTTCCTTAACATTGGCACTTTTCTTTATGTGGCAGCCAGGTTCTGCTTTGGACTTTTTTTTTCGCGTTTGTCCGTATATTCGAATCCCTTTTTTTTTGTTCGTTCACCGTCGTCGTCGTCGTCGAAGATTGCTGTATATCTTTCTTTCATATCAAGCTCCGAGTTTCGCTCCTAGCCGAAGACCATTTGCCATGAACATATGAGATGACGGTTGGCCAGCAACGAGCAGCATAGGGGTGGGACAGCAGCAGACATCCTCAGACCAGCATCGCCAAGAAATTGCATTGATATTGCAGCTTTCTAGGGTGCAATTTTTTGTGCTATTTTTCCTGTTAGTTTTATTTCCACTATGTACGTTTCTTTAAAAATATTGTTTCTGTTTGCTTTTTTCGGGAAATTCACTCCGCATCCACCACGTTGTTGCCTTGTATTCCAAGGTTTTGAAACTGTACGGTTTTTTATTTTCGTTTTTCTCCACATCCGCAAGCAGACATGTAGATAAAGAGCCAATATGAGAAAAATAATATATTTTCTCTTTGCTCTAATGCTCCTGGTTTTTGTACACGGTGAACGTTTTTCTCTAGCAGTTAGCAAAGGCGCGGACACAACGCTGGATATTTATAGTTTGAACGCAAATCTTTACCAGTAGAAACTAAAACATTGTAAGATATTTTGTTAAATCATACCACTTACGGGCACTGACAAAGATTAATGATTTCCACACTGGCAAGTTGATTCTCCGGTGCTTTCGCCAAAAATTAAATCCGCAAGAGATTTGTTTTTATTTGTAAATTCACTACTTCCTAGAGTGTTGTTGGGGAACATTCAATAAATACGTAAGAAGTTTTTTTAATTGATCTAATCTCCCCTCCCCCTCTTTGAAAGAAACACAAAACGAAACACCTCTCTTTAGCGGTGCCGGTGGTGTAGTGGTAAGCGTGATTACCTCTCATCCCAGCAGGCCTAGATTCAATCCCAGTCGGCGCCACCGGGATGTTTTGAGGCATAACATCTTTGATCACGCCAAGGGAAGTAAAGTCGTTGGTCCCCGGTCTATGAGTTTGATGGGTCGATAGGTAGGGTCCTGGTGTGTGGCAGCTTGCCTCCCTGGCGTCGGTAGCATGGTGCTCAGCACGGACAACAAGATTGACGGAAAACAAATCAAGGGAAAAAAGTCACGAATGACCCAAGAGTGTTAAAGTGACTATAATAATAATTAAAAAATATTTGGGTTATTCTGGGTCAATTTCAAATTAAAATTTATTATAGGTATTACATGTTTAATCTTTTAAATTTGTCGAACATCTGAACGGAATCCCTTTATGAAGAGCTTTGAGTGTGTTGATTTATTTCCTTTTAATTCCGTTATAATTGCTTATCTTTTGACAGATACGCATATTTCGTCTACTACTTGCTGGAGATGAACCAGCGTCTGGCTGAAAATCTCCTTAATAAAGACAACCAACCAACCAACCTACTACTTGCAGACTTCATCAGTGTCAAGTACTCCAGTGATCCAGTGATTATCTCTCACTCCAAAAGACCTGGGTTCAATCCCAGTCGGTGCTGCAGGGATTTTCTGAGGCATAAAATCTTTGATCACGCCTTCCTTCGGAAGGGAAGTAAAGCCGTTGGCCCTTTAATTTGCAAATGACAATGATTAAAGACATACTATGACCTTTGTTAACCATATTTGTATAAGCGTTGGAGGTTTTCAATTACCAATGATGACATTTGTTACATCTCCTATTGCAATGTTCGTCCGAATATTTCCTAGTAAATTGTTGTGCATATTGTAACCAAAAGTTAGTATTTTCCCATGACAGTGGACTGACCTGCCACAACTTGCCATCTGCCACAAGATATATTTATTGGGAAAGTGTCTAAATTTTAATAAAAATCTTCAAAAAAATTTCAAATATGCATCATAGCTATACACAATATTCGACAAAAATGTGAATTTTGATACATTGATAAACATTGTAGAACATTTGAAAGCAATTAAATAATTGTATTAAGAGTTATTAAAGAAAAACTATTTTAATGGCTTTTCACAAACTTGCATCATATCTCGTCAACGTTTAGAGATACGAAATTGCTTTTTTCAGCGAAGTTGCTTGTATTAATGTGATCTACATTTTCTGTCAAAACACTAACTCATTTTTTTAATATTAAAAAAGTATATGTTGTATCACCCTAATATGTGAATACATCATCACCCTAATGGAACGAAAAGATAGATTATTTTAGTCCAATAAACTTCTTCCAAGAAATTGCCCTCGTTAAAGCACAAATTTACACGCAATTAAAAAAAACGCGCAATTTCAAAAAATTCGTTCTACTGTGCACCGGCGCCGCTAAAATACTAAAAGTAATACCTGTATTAACTGACGGATAATCAACGCTATTTTTGATGCCAGTGTACAATAACATACAAGGCATAAACCCAATACCCAAGCAACACGGCTTGTCATAAAGAAGTTGAAAATACTTTTTAATGACTTACGTAAAGAATCAATAATACTTTAATATACGCCATTTAATACATTTATACAACCTAAAAAGCGCAAGACGCGGAGCTGATACAACTAAATATTGGTCTTATAACATGTTTTGGAAACATTATAAATACCAGCGGCAAAAAAAACAATAACAAAAAAACTGAGTATGGGATTCCATCACTTGTCCTTGGCGTGGTAGACTTATTACTTCCTAACTAGACCAGCTCCGCTTGATGAGAGGTTTGTTATAAGTATCTATCATGTTCTTGCCAATTGCATGAAAATTATATCCGCGTTCAACAAGCTTTCGATCCGTCATAAAGATGTTTTGTTAGCAGCAAAGCGTACATCTGATTGACAGAATGTTATTTTAAAGTATTTTCAACTCCTTTTAAGACAACCTGCACATGTTCAGTTGTATTAATGTATGAAATGTAATAAAAAAGTGTTTTCAACTTTCTTTATAACAAACGTCCGAATGCTTCTTAAGAAACTGTCAATCACTGCGTGAAGAGACAGTCCGGCTCAATGGCACCGTCAATGTTTACGTCAATCTGGAAAGTTCAGAATCTCTTCAAGAACTTTATAAATTCAACTAAGATTGGTTTTGTATACGACAAGTTTTATAGTGGTATAAAAACAGTAAGATGCACGTTAAAATAACATTTAAAGATAAAATCAAAATAAAACTATTTTGGAAAATGTTGAATCTAGCAAGTATGAAGAAAACATATATAAACCTCATATATAACGTGGGATGTTTTCTGCATCACTTATAAAACATTTATATAACAAGCCGTTCTAATTATTTTTCAAAAAGATGTTTTATGTGTTACTTGGGTAACTCTTTTATGTGTTATTGTCTTAAAGGTGACGATATTCATATGTTATCGGTTCTTGCTCGGGTAGCTTGCCTAAGGCCTTAGTTATTAAATCATTATTATTCTACCAAAAACATCACCAGTTTCCCTAAGAGAAAGCATCAAGTTTTAAATTAAGTTGTAATAAATTGATCAGCAGCAGATTTTATTAAAAACATAGTGAATGCACCTAAGGTGAGATCAGACCCTCCTAACATATTTAAGTGTCTTCAGAAAGAACAGTCGATAGTTTATGCACAGACAAACAGACGTAACTCTTAATTGTGTATCTTCGTTCACGCATTTAACGGCTGATTTGAATATTATCAGTTCCGCGAACTACTCGCCGCAGCGCTGGCATCAGATCACTTTGAAGTTTCTATACATTCTATAAATCTTTAATGAAAGATTGTTTACGAGTTAGTGAGCAAGCTTGTTTTCCTCGAGAAGCCCGAGAGATGGCGTTACTGAGGTCCTATGTTTGGAGATACCATGTTTTCAAGAAATACTTTTTCAAAGAGTTAGGTCTGTTTGTCTGAGGTTTGTGTACCCGGAATAAATTGTATCCGTATTCCGAATATTACCGGGTCAATGCGAACAAAGCGAACAAAATTGCTTCCCCTGGGTCATCCGAAACTTTTCCGGGTGTAACCGATACGGTTCTGGCTAGCCAAAATAACCACAAAAGGTATTATTTTTGAATTATCATGTCATTTGATGAGTGATAAGTTGTGATTTGGTTCCAAATAGATTTTGATTGTTTCCCCCGAGGAATTCAGAATGCCAGGCGGCTGGAACACACCCGAAATATTCAAATGAAGCGCGGATAGTTGGTCCACAGTATTATTCACTATTTGGAAGGAAAATCGTGATTTACGTTGGTTGCTTTTTTCAAAGAATCTTTGTTCTAGAAACGGAAACGTTCCAGCCAGATGTTCGGAACCGGTTGACCAATCCTAAAACTATTCAATAGTGTTATATGAGACAATATTTTTTTTCGTTTGTCGTCAAGTTTGTTAAATTTGGTGTTGTGTTAGTTGAGAAACACAAGCCGCTAAATGTGATGAAGGGTAAACAAATAGAAGAAACGCTCCTAACTTGACCATTAGGGTGCTTCATTCTGAAAAAAGTGATGAATTTCTGATGGGCCACCCTCCAGTTCGATTCATAGCCCCAAAATATGAACCTGTGCAAAAATTGGTAAAGATTGATGAAGGTTTAGAGGTCGCGCCAATGATTTGAAATTTGTATGGGAATTACTATGGAAGAATTTAAAAAATCGCTTATATCGCTATAACTTTGCTTCTACTTGTCCAAATGTCGAAAAAATTTAGTATGTTATTGCTATGGCAATAAACAAAAAGCCTACAGTTGCTACGCTCAGTTTTGCAGCGTATCAAGAATTATAAAAATGTGAAAAAATGGCAAAATAGGGTAAATTGACAGATGAATATGTACAAGGCAACAACGCCAATTTCATCGCAACAACAACAGGCTTGTTGATCATTGTCATGACAACCACATATTTTTTTTTTCCAACGTTTGGACAACTACAACCAAAGTTAGAGCAATGTAAACGAAAATCAATAATTTCCCATACTAATTCACCAAAATCTCCATACAAAATCCAAATCATTGGCGCGACCTCTAAACCTTCATCAATCTTTACCATTTTTTGCACAGGTTCATATTTTGGGGCTATGAATCGAACTGGAGGGTGGCCTATCAAAAATTCATCACTTTTTTCAAAATGAAACACCCTATTGACCATGCTCCTATTTTGACCATGTTTTGGTGATATTAAACTTTTTTTATTGTTGATTAAAATCATATTCATCGGAGTTCACATACACACTACTAAAAAGTCATGTAAATTTCGCCACATGTAAGCGGGCCTTTTGACATAAGAATCAGTTGAAAGAAACGTGAAAATCAATTCAATCAAACGTTCTCTTCGTCGACTAGCTGATGTTTTGGTTTGAGAACACTTATTTCACATGAAATGTTTATTTACGTTCTATGATTTATGTCCAATATGGATTACGTCTCGTGTAAAAGTAGTTATTTCTATGTGTGTACATATCACCCACAAAACGCACGAATAATGTGTTGCAATCGTTTTTCTGAGGTCAAAATAGGAAACTACGGTGCACTTAACCTAGCTGAAAAAAAAGAAAGTAACAAAAATACAAAAAATACACAGAACAGTGAACATGATTTACTTGAGTGGCACCGATGGTGAAGTGGTAAGCGTGCATGCCTCTCATCCCAAAGAGCCAGGGTTCAATCCCAGTCAGCACCGCTGGGATTTTCTGAGGCATAAAATCTCTGATCCCGCCTTTCTTCCGAAGGGAAGTAAAGCCATTGGTCCCTGGTTCATGAGTTGATGGTTCGATAGGTAGGGTCCAGGTAATGTTAGAGCTGCCTTCCTGATGTCGGTAGCATTCATATTCACTACGGAAAACAAGATCGACGGAAAATAAATCAAGGAAAAAATGATTTACTTGGTTTTCTATTTTTAGTGACTATATTCACAAGTAAATAGAGTCACTAAAAATCGAATTTTTTCGACTTTAACTCGGTAGGAATTTTTCCTGTTAATATAAATGTTTTGATAATACTCAGATAATTTAAAACATATTTTTCATGCTTTGTCTAAGGTAATCCTCAATTTAAAGTAATAACATAACAGAAAATATAAACTGTAGTTGAAAAGTCGCGGTGAAGAACTCCATAGAATGGGTCTATAAGAAAAATTGATTTATATTTGATTCCCAAAATATTATCCAAATAAATGTGCAAATGACAACCAAAACAAAACTTCTAACTATTTTTTGTTTTGTTTTTAAACTAAACATGAAATAACCGAAATAAGAGATTAAATACTAATTATGTAATCAATGGGTCCATCGCCAGACAGTTTCAAGAATCCGTTAAATTTAAACATGGGTACGAATCACAAATGCATGTAAAGTATTCTTCATTTATACATTGTTTTTTTTTTTTTTCCTTGATTTGTTTTCCGTCGATCTTGTTTTCCGTGCTGAGCACCAATGCTACCGACGCCAGGGAGGCAGCTCCCACACCTGGACCCTACCTATCGACCCATCAACTTATGAACCGGGGACCAACGGCTTTACTTCCCTTCCGAAGGAAGGCGTGATTCAGGGATGTTATGCCTCAGAACATCCCGGCGGCGCCGACTTGGATTGAACCCAGGCCTGCTGGGGTGGGAGGTAATCACGCTTACCACTACACCACCGGCGCCGCTATTTATACATTGTTGATGGTCGACATAATCATAAAAAAGAGCATATAAATGTCCAAAAACTATATTTGATTATATATATACTGTATATGTATGTGTACGTCGGTTGACGAAATAGATAAATCTGCATTCTGAAATCTGAAAGGATTCGGGGTTTAGCTCGCACATTTCCTTCAGGAAAGATTCATAAAATAGTGCGTTCATCTGTCATGTATTGAGCTCTAAGCACATCTAATTTAACCTACATCGCCACTGGGATAAGGGTCACACGCTTTGCGACCTAAAACCCTGCATTCAGGTTAGTCCAGGTGGCAGATGTGCGTGTCCGCGCATGCAGACAGAATGGAGGCAGAAAAAAAAAACATGTCCACGGTAAAATCTAACGGTCACAGATTCCCAACAACCATGCTGGACCTCTCTTCCACCACTGTAATCAAGGGAAGGGGACCACTAGTAGCGATGTACATCCGGTTTAATACTGACACATGACACACTGAGGCTAGAGTTAAGGCTCGACCCTTGAACCCTCCGAAAATTCGTTCCATATTAGAGGTGCACCCAAAAGTCACAGCACCAGAGACAGATAGGTCATCACCCTACCCTCCATCCAATGCTTGTATTATCTCGCTTCCTCTACTCTAAACAATCGGGGAAACCGCGACCCTTAAAATTGATCAGTAGAAAGCATTGCATTGTTCTAAAATGATGCATAGGAAAAAAAAACAAAGTGCTTTGGATAGGTGGAAATAGCATTCTTTGTGCCGACCAATCAGATTCTAGCATTATCAAAACTGGTAAATTTAATACCAAGTTATGTTTCGATTGCAACGTTTTATAGTTGGGTTCGATCGGGAAAAAGATGGCCTTGTTGTTTGTAATTTCATGAGAAATTACCATTCTTTTATCACTAAAAATTATTCACCTTAAACCGATTTTCTTGAAACTTTCAGAAAATGAAATTAAACACGTTAGTCAAGATTTAGGCCCTTTTATTTTATTTCCTTTCGCTTCAGAATCGAAATGCCCGCACTTTCTCTTTACATTCTCCATTAAATGATGCACAACGTCAGAACTGACCATTTTGCGCAGTTTTCTATGCTTTCTTCATCTCTACACAGCAAAAAAATAATTTTAATATTACATACAAGAGGATGCACAATAAACGCAAATAAACATGTTCGAACACGATCGCGATGTCAGGACAGAAACTCGTACATCCGAAAACCGACCCAGGCCCTTAAAAATATTTAGCTAAACGAGCTGCCAATACAATTTTTTCTTCAACTAATCCTAACAGCCGCACAATAATTATGATTAATATTTCATCCATTTCATCAGCTACATACGTTGATGAGGGGCGACGCGGGGTGTTTCCTAAATGCTTACGTCAGATGGTGACTTGAGTGTGTAGCAATCGATAGAACCGTTTCCGCACATCGGAGGTACATGAGCGAATTGGTGATCATTCCTTTTGCCAGTGCACAATGGATCAAGAATTAAATCTAGCAGGAAAAAAACTAACGCTCTGGGATTGCATCCAATTGAGTTGACGTCTTGAGTGAAGTTTATTGGATTAATTATGACTACAACTTGGTGGATGCAAATAGTTCAACTTTTGGCCGCAAAGATGGCGCAGCGGTATGAACTTTTTTATTTAACCTTGTTCAAATTAATCATATTGTTTCATTCATATCCACATATCTCAAATATATCTCATAGTAACTAAGAATTGATGAATATGTACACTGTACAGTGTTTTATTAATTCAGCAATTTTTCATTAAATTTTACGATCTACAACTTTGCTGAGGACAACCTCTGCCTTGTGAAATAAAAAAGTTTATATCGCTGCGCCATCTTTTTCTTTTTTTCCTTTGTTTGTTTTCCGTCGATCTTGTTTTCCGTGCTGAGCACCAATGCTACCGACGCCAGGAAGGCAGCTCCCACCCCTGGACCATACTCATGAACCGGGGACCAACGTCTTTACTTCCCTTCCATCAGAGATGTTATGCCTCAGAATATCCCGGCGGCGCCGACTGGGATTGAACCCAGGCCTGCTGGGGTGAGAGGTAATCACGCTTACCACTACACCACCAGCACCGTTGCTGCACCATCTTTGCAGCCAAAAGATGAACTATTTTTACCCACCAAATTGTAATCCTAATAAATCTAAGAAATTTCAATCAACATGTCAACTCAAATGGATGCAATACCAGAGCGTTAATATTTGTTTCTTGCTAGATTTAATTCCTGGCCCACTGTCCAGTGGTGGCGGATGAGTTTGGCAAAGGGAATGATCGATCCGATTCATGCCTTCCTCAAAATTGTCCTTTGCTCACTTTCTACTTTCTATATACAATTTTCACACTGCCGTATAGTACGGCACTATCAATTATATACTATTATCTCCCTATCTATCGTACACACTTATAAATAACGAATTTTACACGTGACGGAATCCATCTTTGATATAAAGGATGAGACGTAAACAAACATGTCATGTAATTTTAAGTGCTCCGAGACTGAAAAGTTCGTTGTTAAAGTTATATTTCGCGTCTGTTATGACTCATTATTTATCATTTATGTCAAAAATGACGCTCGTATATGTCACTCTCAGAGAACCTAAATTTACATGAATTTTAGTAAGTGTGTATAAAATGTTTTCCAGTCTGATATTGACGTTACGCATCTCCAACTATGTACAGGGTGCGTGACGAATTTTTGCAGTAAATTTCAAATAGTAATTTCTCATGCTTGTGCATCATGATTTAGATATATTTGGCAGCACTGGATAGCTTATACTGTTAGGTGTAAGATTTAAACAAACAATGTTGAGTAAACGTAAAGATGTCGAAACAAGAGAGCAATCTGTCAGCCGTTGTCGCTTTGTTGCGCGCCGGAGTATGCATGAAAGAAATAGTTCGGTCGGTGAATGTGTCTGAAAGAACAGTGTATAATATTAAAAAAGGCTTGGGAAAGTGATAAGACGGAGCACCTGCTCATACTGCTAATAAAGCACAGAAATGGCTTACGGAAAATATTTCGTAAATTTGGGAGGAAGAAATTTGGCCCCCAAGCAGTCCCGATATCAATCCGTTGGATTATTTTGTATAGGGCGTCGTCCAACGGGATACCAATAGAACCTCTCACACCACACTTAAGTCGCTAAAAGCTAAAATCAAGGCAGTGATGACATCTATGGATCGAAACATTTTTAAACGTGCATACTGCAGTTTCCGGAAGCGTCTAACTACAGTCGTCGAAAGGGAAGGCAATTTTTTTGAATAAATTTACTTACAACTTCCATATGTTGCGAAAGAAAATAAATCGCACAAAATTCATTGCTAGAATAACTAACTGGTGTATTTTTTCTCAAATATGCCATTTACTGCAAAAATTCGTCACGCAACCTGTAAATCGTTAACTTCACGCATAAAGTAAGAAAAACATGATTAGTTAAAGCTTATGTTTAAATTAAGAGCAGGTGATACAATGTTATGGTGGACACCATTAAATATTGTGCACAGTAAACCAGTAATGCAACTTAGACGACAACACTATTAAATCTGAAATGCAGCATTTTTGGAGGCTTGGAGTCAGTGCTGCAAAATTTCGACAATACACGATGATATTAACAATTCAACTTTGGTCACTCATTTGAGCTAACAGTCAGTAATACAGTAATACAAATTAAAACTTTAACATTAGTCTGAAATGTGTCTATATTTGAAAGCTTCTAACAATAAAAATCAAATCGTACGCTCATACTGAAACTTCACTAGGACGTGTGTACCAGTCAGGGTTATACGTTCCTATTATGCTGTGTTCCAATTATGGCCTATATAATTCCCATAGGAACGTATATCCATAACTGGTACACCTACCCTACATTACAAATGTCCAACTAGGTAACTACAACCTCATGTCCATCTGCTAAGAATCGTTGGCACAAACTCGCCGTTACAAAAACCGGCGGACAACATGGACATGGACATATGCCGTCCTGATTTTGATTGTTCAAATCCCACAAAA
Organism: Ochlerotatus camptorhynchus; assembly: GCF_037179485.1. Classification (NCBI taxonomy): domain Eukaryota; kingdom Metazoa; phylum Arthropoda; class Insecta; order Diptera; family Culicidae; genus Ochlerotatus; species Ochlerotatus camptorhynchus. The sequence goes on from NW_027041029.1 coordinate 205,904, forward strand.
AAAAAACGAACCAGCACATCTTGTTCTCAATATGCGTCTCCAAGCATCTGGACAAGTTTTTTTTTCATATTACTGCGGACATCCTTCTAAGCAGAAAAAAAATCATTCTTGTAAAGCAACAACACAGCACGCTACTAAAGAAGCATTTATTTAGATTAAACCGTTTTTTCCTCGGTTTGTTGATCACAATGCGCGCTTTCCATATCGCATAGGATTTTTTTCTCTCTCAACTGTACTGTCCCTACCGACTGGCTCGCATTTATTCCGAAGAAGAGACCATAAATGTACAGAAGAAGGTAAATCGAACACAGCAGAAGGACACTGAAGAACACGAAAGGGTAATTTTTATACACACATCGCCAAGACGAGCGACAACCTGGTGGACACGAGTTCAAGAATCTTATGAGCAGCAAAAAAAACGGGAAAGGTTGAGATGAACGTTAGTTTTATTATGTGCGTAGAGAATAAAAACGTGATTTGTACAGGATATCTTTTATGCATCTTGTAATACAAATGAACCTACCCAAATAGCGGTTCGAAAGTTGAACACCTTGCAAGCAATGTGCATATTGGCTCCTTGAGCGCCACATGGATCGTCGATTGCATTCGGTATCAGTAAATTTATCCCAGCATTTGTCGGCAGAAGGGCGAAACTGTCTGTAAATTTGAAGCATCACACAGAATAAAAAGGCGATACCTCAATAAAAAATTAAGAAATTTATTGTCGTTTGATTTATTTTTTGTTGTACGTTATGTGGTCTCCTTTTGCGACCGTGAATCTTAAGACAATTAGAAGCGAAATAAAAAATCAAACACCATTACAAGACCGAACTGACCGACAAAGGCTGATAAAGAGTTGGCGACAAGGCGCAGAGCAGACTAGCATCGAACTAAACGTGAGACCATAGCGATTAAGAAAGTGAAAAAAAAAACATTTGGCTGCATCGGTTTTTCTGCCTGCATCGAGCGGAGCATACTGCAATGTTGCAATGACAACGCCGTCTCATATATCTTGGCTCTAACCTGGGGACAAGCCATTCGGAAGAATTTTGCTTTGATAAAAACTACGTCAGCAACCTTATGCGATCGGAAACCACCAAAAAATGTGCGCTGGCGAGCCTAGTTTTTCTTCTCATAATTTGAAGATTCTTTAGGATCGAATGAACGAAAAAAAAAATCTACAGTAAGTCGTTCTAATCATTCCGAGCAAAATTTTGTTTTCCTCGAGCTTCAAATGAAATACCGAGTCTTAATAATTGCCACCCAACCAGTTTCCTCCTACCCTTCCGAAACTTTTATCAAAGATCAAATTTCAAAAAGGAAACATCATAACTCCATTATGCAATTCCACTTCAGTGATTAATGCGGTTGTTTGCTTTCCAAAATGGAAAAATTTCCCAAAATGATTAGCTTCATTTTGCGTAGGTTCGAAGATTTCCACTTCCACAAAAGCAAACGATTCCCTTCAACCCGCGTCCATCATAACTTGTTCGATTCCGTCCTTTGCTTTCCGCTGCGAATCATCTTCATTTTTTTTTTCACGCGCCATAGTCCAACCGTCCGCCGTAGTCGTCGTCAGTCGGTTAGTTGATGCTGTCACAAATTGGTTCCCTCGCGCGAAAGGGTGCGAGAATTCTCATTCAATTACAGCTTATTTAATTTAAGATCAGAAATCTTCTCCCACCCAACAGTAAAAGTGAAAAAAAAACTCGATTCTACCAATCGGCGATGGTTATTTCTGTAACTTCGGTTAACCCTCGGCCAGTCCCAGTTTTCCTTTGCGCTCGCAAACGCAAACAAACGCTGATACCCCGGGAAATCGCTTCTCACCCGCCGTCCGTCCTTCTTGGTAGCAAGCAACACGGGCATAATTAAAAATGATAAAATTTGTAATTAAGGGTGGAACTGCCGTCGCGTGCTTTCACCCTTCGAGCGATCTTCAATCGGACATCCGTTGCTCAGACGGACGGGGAACACCCATCCCTTGTGCCATTAGTTATCACCATCGGTTTCTTCCAAAACCGAACCATCTTTCTATAATTGCTGGAAAATGGTTGCCTGGTAGGAGTTCACGCACCCTATCCAATGTTCTTGTATTATTTTTTTTGTGCATTTACAACTGATCCGAGGAAAAGCCTCTCGCATTTTCTTTCTCCAACATGATGTACCGCCTTCACTGATGGGAAGAAGAATTAGTATCGCTGCAGAATGGTTGTGATTTTCATTTTGTAAAACCACGTAAGGGAGCATGCATTAATGACGTAGCATATTTTTGTCTAATTTTAGACACCCCTCGTAGCTTGATTTTTCTACTGCCTCGCAGGTCCCAGCCAGTGTTGCAAATTCTCAGCGGTACACGACGAAACATCTTTCGTCACTATCACGAAATGAAATTGATCTTCAAAGGATGCCATGTCATTTGTTAGTGACGAACATGTGGGTTAAGTTTATATGGCTAAACAGACCCTTGCTTCCCACCGCTTTTTCGTTTTGTATTGAGCTCCCCAACAACTGTGCCGAATTTAAACGGATTTGGTCCGGATTTGCAGGAAAATTTCGAATTTGTATGGGGAACGGAATGAAACTGTTTGCTTGTCAAAAATTCAAAAATAGCTCAAATTTGGATAAATCTTGCACTTACATTGGTAATATTATGCAGAATAATTTTGTCGAAGATCGCAAATTGATTCGACTTCTGTGCAAATAATATTAAGTTTCAACATTAGACCAAGTGCTCCGCGCATACCTATAGGCGTATATATGAGCTTGTAGCTATGTGTGGAGCACTTGATCTAAAGTAAAATGATAATAAAAACTTTTTGACAAGAAGTTGGGTCGACTTGCGATATTGGACAAAGCTCAAGGTTTGACATGACAAAAAAAAAACAAAACAGTACCACAATGTTTGCAAATTTAAATACAGCCGTGATATTTTTATTTTAACAGATAACAGACAAACTCAAATAAGAATCAATTTATCTGTCATAATTCTGCAACATCAAAATATAGTGCAGTGTTAGACCGTTTAACAATTTGTACATTGTACAAATTGATTATACATGTTTGGAATATAATATTAAATGGCATAGACAATTCAATTAACGATATTGAATGTCACCTAATTTCAAAACATTCAACATTTATATGAGTGTTTATTGACTGGATTGGTTGTACATTTTATAATTGTACTTGGCAAATTTCTATTGTCAGAAGTCATACAAACAAATTAATGAAGATCATGTGTCACGCAACGACGATTCAAACATTTCAACTTTTGGTTATACCGGCGCTTTATGATCTCTAAGCCCGGCGATGATGGTTTATTCTGTTGTGGGAGAGCTTGAAATTTAACCCATGATTTTCTGCTCAGTAAGTAAAAATGATTCCTCCAGGGTCATCGAGCATCCCAAAACCACAACACTCCACGACAAAATATGATTAAGTTTTCGCTTGGTATGTAATGAACAACATAGATACGCGATAGTTAATATAGTTTCTGCGGTTGATGGTTAACAAGCTAATACCAGTGAGTAGCTACAATATCCCCCTACCAGATACAGACAATTGCATAACAATCCGGACTCCCACTACAAATAATCAAAAAATTCCTGACCAGCCTCATCCTATCATTACTTAGTGAATTTTCTTTCTTCCCTAAAATCACTTGTTAGCAAACATATGATCGAAGATCTGATAACTATTTGTATTGGTTGAAATAACAACTTTTACTATTGCCTATAACTATAAATAAACAATATGGGAGATATATTCTACATATTTAAGGCCTAGTTGCCTTCATATGAGGACCCCTGGCATCCTATTCTTCCCGCAAGATCAGCCTAAAAGTAATATTTTCTTCTACCTCCTTATTATGCTGCCTTTCTTCATTACAGGTATACCTCGATATAACGTAACTGTCACTTTTGACTTCGATCGTTGATTTCTAGCTAACAATCAGTGAATCAAGCAAAGTAATAACACCATCAGAGATATGACGCAATCCTTCATCTATTGGTCATGCCAATTTGAATAATTGAATTGTTTTTTGTGAGATATTGATGATGGAAGTCAAAAGTGACAGTTACGTTATATCGAGGTATACCTGTTATCCGCAAAATTTATCTTGTCTTTGTCCGTCTTAAGTAGCATTTTTTCTTTGATAAAATGCTTCATTCCGAGATTAGCTTCCTATCTAAAATATATTTTGTTTAAGGTCAGTACTTCCATCACGGCCACCTGACTCCATCCCAACTCACCCTGGCATGATAAATGGTATTCCCAAATGCCACAACCGAACACATAACAGGACACACAGCCATAACGGAAGTATTCACCCTTTTTGCAAATGAAGCAATAGGGGAAATGGCTCTAATGTTGGCCTATGGATCTAAGATTAAGCCCATCGCTAAAAATCTGCTATTTATCAATGTTATCTAGATGAACGCGTCATTGGGACGTTACTAATGGATATTTTTGGTCGCTATTGAAAATTTTGTCGATTGCTAAATTTATGTATGGGCCCAAATTAAGGGCATTTAGACCGAAATTACATCCATTTACCCTAAATAAATTATGTATGATACCAACTGCAATATAGGTAATATTGGTTATTCATTCAATGATAATTATGGAATGAAGAACAATTAAAGTACGTCACGCAAATGAAAAGTGCACTTTTTAGTCGTCCATAAAATGTTTCGAATAGAGATAGAATGTGTACTATTTAATCTAACTAGTATCTTCCAATTTAGGAGTGAATTGCGGTAAAACCCGGTGGTATCACAACTGATGTCAGTGCCTTTATACAAACGTTTACGACGTGGCTAAAAAATGAACAAAAAGAAGGAGAGATACCATTACTTCGGGCCACTGGCACTGTCTTAATCCCCCATGCTGGTCTACAGCATGAGATTAAGCTCTCCCACCTTCCCCAGTGCTTAGGAATGACCTACGAGAGAACTATTCCCAAGTAACAATTTTGGTTTTATGTAGGTTCTGTAGACCATGATTTAGACTTGTAGCATGCTTTAAAACCACTATAAAACTTGAAATGTTACTTGAGATTGACAATGCTCGGTAAATGATTGCTTTTACCGAAATTTTGTCACATCCGAATTTCAGTTAACTATTGAGTAGTTCCACACAGATTCGCAAATCGTTTCGGATCGATGTTTTTAGAATAAAGGGCTTATGCAAAAATGATACGCATCAATAGAAAAACATTTTTTTCCTTGATTTGTTTTCCGTCGATATTGTTTTCCGTACTGAGTACCAATGGTACCGACGCCAGGGAGGCAGCTCCCACACCTGGACCCTACCCTATTGACCCATCAACTCATGGACCGGGGACCAAAGGCTTTACTTCCCTTCCGAATGAAGGCGTGATCAGAGATTTTATGCCTCGAGAACGATTTGTTTGATCAAGATGGTGTCTTTAAAGAAGTTGCAGACAAGTATTGTGTTTTTCAAGAAAAAAAATGTACCCTGTAAAAAAATATTTTATTATTACAATAAAAAATCAAAATTATCTAACAAAATTAAAATTACCCAAATTGCATATTTTTTAAAATTATTTCTATATATTTAGGTTGTAGTTTGGATAAAGTACTACCTACTGACAATGTGTTTTTGGTGGGAAAGTCATAAACAAAAAGGCTATGAATTATTGAAAAGGTAGTATTTTTCTAAATACTACCTACAGCTGTCGAATATCTTTGAAATAGTGTTAATATTAAAACAAATTAAATTTACAACACAAAAGCTCATAATATTTGTTTTTGAGAAGTTATTCGTGAGTGTCCTATCTTGAAGCCCAATTAATTTCCTTAAATTTTTCAGTTGCTTCAATTTATCACCTTAGGGGATGACCATTAGAGTGCTTCATTTTGAAAAATGTATTTGCAATCAAAAACGCCACCCTATAGCTTGATTCAGATCCCCAAAATATGAGCCTGTGCAAAAAATGGTAAAGATTGCAGAAGGTTCACTTTTTCCAAATGAAGCACCCTAATGACCATATATACAGCAAAACATTAATTTTGATATCACATCAAAGTTAATGCACTTCAATCGTGTTAAAAATATGGTTTAATATTACTTGCCATCAAGGAAAAAAATATCATTAGTACAGTGCTGACTGACATTACGCTGCTTTTACTGCATTTGTTTATTTTTGTGGCCATAAAACTTACATGAAATTTTCAACATGATTGAAGTGCATCCTCTTGGATGTAATATTAAAATTTATTTTTTGCTGTGTTTATGGCTATACGTTCCAATTATGGTGTGTTCAAATTGTGGCCTGGAATAACTGCCACAACACAATAATAGAAACGCGTGATCATAACTGGTACATCTACCCTATGGAATGATTGCCCACACAAGGGAAGGGGAAGGTTAACATCGATCATAAACTGTCTATGGTTTGTGTACAGCTCTGTTTTTGGAACTTAACCGGATACGGTTAATTTGATCAAGATTGACATTGAATGTGGTGAACCATATAAATCAAGCGATTTTTCCATAGAACGAAGATTCTAAAAACAAATTCAAACCAAATTAATATTTTAAAATATTACCGTGGTTTTCAACTGCATTTTTTATAATTACAATACAGATTACTCTATTGTTATTACTTTGAGATGAGCATTTAAAACAAGTATAAATAATATCAAACATTTTTGTTTATCGGAATTTTTTTATGAAAACATAGTTCAAGCCGTAACAAATGTTTTCACGTCACGAAGTGTTTTACTTCTAGTAGCATTTATAAGTGACTATATTCATAACTATTGATTGGAATACAAACGACATCATTTCTACTTTCAATTCATGCACATAACATTGCCTTATTAATAAGTTTATTATAAATTTTAAACCGAAAGAGTAATCAATTCCAAAAATTTGCGTGACGTGACAGGTGGAATGGATCAACTTCATAAGGTCTCTCGAAATGTAATGTGCATCGTAGAGCCCCCTATTGAGGCGATTTGAGGCCTATGCTCTTCTTTTAAGTCCTTGTTAAAAGTCAGGCTGGCAGCAACTTCGGGCCAAATTTCATACTTAAATTGAACTAATTGATTTGCATAGATTCCTTAATGGCCCAAAATAGCAGCATCTTTCGCCTAATCATCTGCTGAAAACGAAGTGAATAATATTTATTTGCAAGCATAATAACATATTTTGACTGGTTTAACCAAAAAGATTTGCATTATTATCAGGAATCGTTTGAACTAAAGTTTGATCATCTTCAACATGAAGTTTGATTGTTTCCCGGTGTTGCCACATTTCCAGGCACTTAACTAATGGTGCACATATCGAGCTATCATATATTTCAAATTATCCCACGTTTTTATGACTAGGTAAATGTTTCTAACTAAACCATCCGCTTAGTTTCCTCCAGTTACCTACATAAACATCTTCCTATAATTCAAAGGTTCCAGCACCCAAGCACAGTTCCAGTACGCACGAAACTACCAAAAAAATTGAAATTCCCACAGAATCTCATTTACATATTAAGATCATCATACAAACTCTGAGCAGCAAAAAAGTAACCACTAAAAAAATTGAAACAAAAAAAAACTGTCCTTCCAAGGTGTGCACCGTGATCCCACCGATGTATCACCGCGCTGCATATGCCTAGGAAATTATACGTCAAGAATCCTTCTAATCTGTTTCTTCCACACCATCCAAAGGTGGATGCTGCCGATGATGAATCAGTTTAACAGACAAAACAAACAGGAGCAATAACGCACAAGGCAAGGTTGCTTCAACCCTTCCCGGGGCTCCTTGCTCGGTTCTCTCGACGACGACCGATGTGGCTTTGTTCTCGACGGTAAGGGGTCAACTGGTTTCTCTCACCCCTATTTCTGCACAGGATAATGCGTCCTCGCGCGGCCTGGAACGGCTTAGGAGCATTCAAATCATCATCGTTCGTCGGAACGTAAAAATTTGAATAATCAATCGTGGTGGCTTTTTTGTGATAGTCTTTTTTTTTGTCTTAAAGACACCGACTGAGATCAGGACGAGTGAGAACTTTCTCGGGGCTCGGGGGCAAGAGAGAACCCAGTCAGCGTGCCAGGTATCGACGGCGAGGTCATTGTGGATAATTTATGCATGTAGGATGAGTTTTTTTTTTGTTTTCCAGGATTCTTCACGTAATCAGTTACTTTTCACGGGAACTGGGAGAAAGATGCGTTCTTGATGGTTGGGCACTTTTTTCATCGTTTCGTGATTCTCGCTGGCAGCTGCGTTCGCCTTGGGAACAGACGGACCAAAAAAAGTGATGCTTCTTGAACACTGTGAATATCTAAACATTTTTTTGTGTGTGTTTTTATATCCTGAGATATGTTCCTTTTGGCGTTTTCGGTGGCTGAAATCTGAGGGTTTTTTGTGTGGTTCGAGTTATTATGCATCAGAATCGTTTTCTCGGCAGTTTATCACTTATCCTGAGAAGTAGCAGTCGATATATTGAGCTGAATGAAATATCTAATAACATAGTTTGAGATAATTCGGTTGGTTCGAGCATTCTATCACGCTATCATGAACTGCTGTTTTTTTTTTCTAATCGATGCTTTCACATATGGGAAAATAACTGTTTTACTTTCTTTTTATACGTATATTTATACAAAAGCTTCTGTTGTTGGATCCCGTTATACCATTCAGGATTATTAACTGTAAAATTTTAAACTGTTGTGATAGTCAGCGTCTGGTGTTGTTGAGAGTGAGCAGAATTTGGACTTATATGGGATTAGGATCGTAAAAGAAGATGAAGTTTCAATAGCGTGCTTCATTTGTTACCTGTGTAATGCTAATATTTTCCTACAATGTCAAAAAGTTCATTGACTTGAATTTATTTTAAACCTTAGATATGAATCAAAATGCAAATAAAATACACATAAGACAAGCTTTTGAAAGGTGCAGTCGTAGTATTTTTTTCCTTGATATGTTTTTCGTCGATCTTGTTTTCCGTACTGAATACCAAAGCAACCGACGCTAGGAAGGCAGCTCCCACACCTGGACCCTACCCATCAACTCATGAACCGGGGACCAACGGCTTTACTTCCCTTCCGAAGGAAGGCGTGATCAGAGATTTTATGCCTCAGAAAATCCCGGCGGCACCGACTGGGATTGAACCCAGGCCTGCTGGGGTGAGAGGCAATCACGCTTTCCACTACACCACCGGCGCCGCTATGCAAAAAATTCATGTACATTTCAGTTCTCAGAGACTAACATATTCGAGCGTTATTTATGACATGAAATTCATGGATAAAATACGGGTCTCGGTCTCGGGTATGAATCGGTATATTTGTAGCTGAGTAATACATTTTCTTCTTCCTGGCTCATTTCATCCTTACTGGAAATATATCATGGAAATGCAATACAACTTATTGTTACAATGCAATAAAACCAATTGATCATATCATATAGTCAATGGTTTATTATAATACAAATACTATAAAACAAATGGGTCACTCCATCTCAAGAGACCGAGCGAGTGCATAGACCCTCTCCGACTTGAACCAAAATTGGTGGGTTTATTTATTTTAGACCAAGACCCAGCGTCGATTGACAATTGGTGATTAATCATCGTTGGATTTTGAACCCATCAACACACATGCGTGGCTTTACTTCACTGCCGATGGAAGACATCGGCTGGGATTGAGCCCAGATACACTGGGGTGACGCTTACCACTCAACCTTCGGCGCCATCAAAGTATATTGTTTTGTACCATATCATTTATATAGGCTTCGTGGTAGTGCCGTTAGCGGCGCCTCCCGTCATTTAGGCGTATTGTGTATCATGAAGCCAGGGATAGATTCCCGCTCCACCCGGTGGAACTTTGCGTAAAATGAAACTTCCCTACTGGCCTACTAGTTTTGTGTGTTTTCCGTTGTCTATGATAAGTATTCAGTCTATGCAACCTCTTTTGAATAAAGGGTGATCCATTAAGTACGTCACGTTCTAAGAGATAAAAGGGGTTAATACATATGTTACCTGCAAAGTATAAAGTTAAAAAAAAAACAAGACGAACGGGGGAAGGGGAGTTTATTTTTCCAGAATTTGGTTAGCAGTGATCGAGAAATCATTTACAAGTCTCATTGATTGAGCCTTCCTGATAGAATAAACTCGATGTGAATCTACAAAACAAGTATCCCATGCTTTTTTACGCACTCACAACGCTAAAAAAATAATTTCAGCTTAAAACTCATAAAACCGCCCAAACTAGAACTGGGATTTCACCTATCAGCAAGCTTGGGCTGAAAACCTCCTTAATGAAGAAACAACAACAACTTCAACTATCTGGATACTTTAGTTATTTTTCAATAACATGACTTTCTGGCAAAAGGAATATCAGTGAATTAATATTCAGTGTATAGAAAATTTTGCTTTTCAGTGCCCAATATTCGTTTTCGTTTCGTTTTTCGTTTTAAAGCACAAAAGGTGGTCGTAGGGTCAGGTCTACAGTGGAAAATCAATGTCCATACTGCACCATAGTAGAGATATAGATTTGACATCACAGAAATAATTCTCAGGGGTCAAATTAATACTGCTTTTAAAATGCCGATAGTAAGGAAAGTTGATGGGATAGTCAAAGTAACAGTGATAATAATCTTAAGGTTGGATAAAGAGGTATAAATGGATGCTATACCTATCGACCCTGTTGCACGTCCTACAGAATCGATAGTTAGACACTTAGTTATTTTTATTATTATTGTTATCTGTAGCCTTATCAGTCCCATTTTTACGGTTGCCGAAGAGAATAAAGTTGATTATTGATTCTATAAAGGAAATAATGATTACAAACTTTCAGCTAGTAGGCACAACATTTGGATAATGGCCCTGAACCTATTATTCAATTTTGTGTATTCAACTATGTAAGCATGTGCGTACTTTCCGACAACTTTCAAATTTTATTTAATCTGGTTTTTATTAAGTGTTTTTTTTTTAATTTCGTTCTAGTAATTGTACGATATTTTGAACCACTATATAAAGTCATCGTGGAAAATATTTGAACTCCGTCCGTCTCAAGTAACACTTTTTTGTGATAAAATGCTTTATTCCGAGATTACTTTCCTTTCTTAAGTATATTTTCATTATGGTGAGTAGTTTCAACACGGCCACCTGACTCCATCCCAACGCACCCTCCCTGTCATGCTAAATAGTATTCCCAAATACCAAAACCGAACACACAGCAGGACACACAGTTTTTATTTATGATACCAACTGTAATATAGGTATTTTTGGTTATTCATTCAATGATAATTAATTATTGAAAAGTACGTCACGCAATTGAAAAGCGCACTTTTTATTCGTTTTCCCTAAAGTATTTGGAATAGCGATAGAATGTAAATTATTGAATCTAACTATTATCGTCCAATTTAAGAGTGAATTGCAGCTAAACACTTGATGTCATTGCTTTTATATAAACGTACTACGACGTGGCAAAGAAATTAATGAATAGAATTTACGATATAAAAAGATGTATGGTGTACTTTATGACTCATTTTATGTGGCTCCAAGACGGTGACAAAAGGAATTTTATTGCAATTGGATATTTGGTTCAAAAGATCTGAAATTTCACAATAAAATCCAAACAATCGCAGCTGCCGTTTTCGTGCTATGATTTATAGTAAAATATCGATTACGCTATTTTGAAAAATTAGGCGCTAGTCAAAGTGGCCAAATTCAACACAAATTTCAAGTAATTCTGTGATGTAATGGAATTTTCTGAAACGAAAAATCTCTGAACGCATCTTCCTTCGGAAGGGAAGTGACGCCGTTTGTCCCAGCTTAGATTATTTGACTGCTCATCACGCTACTAATATATCATAGATTGATCTCCGAATTCAGGGTATTAAAAGGGTTGAGGGATGAATTTCTAGCTATTATCAATCAGTGCATGTGTAACTTGTAGAGGGAAAAATACAGTAATTTCCCGAAGAGTGGGACCTCAATATTCGAGGTTTTGATTTACGTTTAATTAGTACGGTTGAAACGCACTGATATTTGGTCCACGTAGCATATCGGACTCAAGTCGATTAGTTCTTACTTGCAATGCGTGATTCTTATATCTATAGACAATTGCTGTCTTGGGAAAAGTTGTTTATGAGGTCAAGGCCTTTTGGATGGTGGAATGAGAATTCAATACCCATTACGCTACGCCAAAATCTAACATGGAGCATGTTATATAATTGTGAATCAAGAAGGTGCTTGTTAAGATCTAGATAAGTTGTTAAAGATTTTGATAAGAAAACTAATCCCAGGTGAATTTTTGAGACATTTGAGTCACTCATGATGAAGATTATTTGAGAATATCATCTTTTTTGTACTTCGTTTGTATCTCTTTCAGTTTAACGAAGAATATGAAAGATATTTGAAATGGAATTATTAATTTGTCTAGAATTCCCCAAAAGGCCTGGGTTCAATCCCAGTCGGCGCCACCGGGATTTTCTTAGGCATAACATCTCTGATCACGCCTTCCTTCGGAAGGGAAGTAAAGCCGTTGGTCCCCGGTTCATGAGTTGATGGGTCGATAGGCAGGGTCCAGGTGTGGGAGCTGCCTCCCTGGCGTCGGTAGCATTGGTACCTTAGTATGGAAAACAAGATCAACGGAAAATAAATCATAGAAAAAAAAGAAGATTTGAATATGTTTTCATTAGTCACAGTACTAAAATAATAAATAAATGTTCCTAAAATAATAATTAAAAAAGTCCCCATATACTTAAGTTTAAATTACGTTGAAATTCATCACTTACGTCAAACATGAATTCCGTCACATGAAAAAAAATTTACACTGCTCAAAATTAATCCTAACCCGTAATTTTTCACGTTTTTTAAGTGATTTCCTTGCTTACACCATATTCTTTATTTATTTTTTATATCCTGCGATCTCAACTTTTTTATCACTTCTAGATGTCACAAACATTTTAAAATGTTCTCAAATATTTTCCAAAACAAAAAACGGTGTTTGAGATCCGAAAAAATCAAATCTTATTAATTTTAAATCTTAAAAAACGATACACATACCTTCAAATTTTAAAATTGTTAAAGTCTTTGATTCGTACCAAATTACTCAAAATTTGGACATTTTCCGACAGTCCTGATAAAAATTAAGGTTACTCGAATTTAAAAAAAAAAATGCCTTCTTACGTCTGGAATCCTAGAAAACAATTCAAGAACCACAAAGTGGATTATTTGTCCCTGGATCACAATTGTTTCTAGTCTTAGTTTTTTTAAGCCATTTCTTTCAGTTTTCCACATTCGGGGCAATTACACATTCGGTGTCATGGTGCCACAGTAAAATTATAATCGATTACTTTACATTCATCATGTGAATGTGAAGATGAATTTAGTCGAATTCACTTGAAGAAAATATCAAATAATGAGTTTGGTTGTTGCAATGCAATCTTGTTAAATAAATTAGTTGCTTTTGTATTTACAACCATTATGTTCTCACATTCTAAAAAAAAAACTAACAAGGATGCAATTTTTGTTATTTACGTACAGCAAAAGTATGCATCACATTCCTAATCGCCCAGGAAGACACCGTTGCCGGTAACATTGACATTGCATCTTCCGGCTGACAAAAAACAGGTTACTCCAGTTTGCACCCGGAGTGCAACTACCTGGTGCTGCAGTGCGAAACACATGTTTTATGTTTTCACTTTCTTCGCTGCAATGAGACAGTGCGAGTGGCATCAGGTTCAAGGAAGCTGCCGAAGCAATATTGTCAAAAACCAGGTCGTCGTCCACACACGCGACACATCAGTTTCGATCATAATAATAGTTCAAAAGGAAATCGCTCTTAATTGATCATCGAACAGCAATTTCATACCTGTATGCCGAATTGTCGAAGTTCGCTTTAAGGTGTTCGCATCTCGATTCCTACCATTGCAAGCGCGACAAGGAGCAGGTAAAACGCAATCGTCGCAATGCAGCTTCACTCATCTCAACAAGAAGGGTGACTAAGGGACTCACCGGTCGGTACTGAAAGACCTTCCTGGCTTCGGGTTGAAAGGAAACATCAGCAAACAGTAGCAAAGAAAGGAGAAAATAAAGTACTAATTTTTCTTTGATTAAAATTTTTCATTCACATTAAGATAACAATGTTGCACGCGTGTTGTACTACAGACCGCATCCCGAGAAGAGTCCGGGGACTGAAATTATTTACTTTCGCCCAATTTGAGACCCCTCTTGTTGCAGTTTTTTGCACACCACCGACAGAAGGGGACACAAGGTGATGAAAGCACGTGCCTTTTGTTGGTTCTTGGTATGGTTCAGTACGGCTGGATGAGCGCTATATGGAGTTGTAATTTCTCGAGGTCAAGTGTGTAATTTCTTCAAATTTTTAATTATGCTAAATGGTTGAACGGGTTTGGTGCATGTTCCAGCGGGTCCCGTTATTTTTCGAGGTCGAAGGGAGTGGTCGGTAAATAGTCCTACAGTAATGATCAACATATGCATTTCACATGTGCAGTTGATCGATTCGAGTATGAGTTTGCAACGGATAGCAATGCTAGGAAAATTGGATCCTGCTGATATGCAAAAAACGGGTACTTATCATAACTGTACTTTCTTCTTTAGAGTGTAATACACAATTCTACATGATGGAGCTATATGTTATTTACAATTAAATTTCGTTTCCGTTGCTTCAACCTGTACCGAAGCTACACGCTCTATAAGGCTGTACTTACAATAAAGATCCTAAATACTGAATGCTGGTTGATAGGCGCTGACAATGAAGTTAAATAGTAGTACTTTTTGTCGATTTCCTCGTCATTTATCAACGACAAAAAGTGAGTTGAATTGCAAAATTAACAGGACTTAAATAGATGATTGTTTGGGCCCTCAGGTAGCTTAGTCGGTAAAGGCATGGTATTTCTGGTCGAGGAAATATTACGGGTTTGAAATTTTCTCGACTTCCCTGGGCATAGAGTATAATTTGGCTTTTCACACAATACACAATTTCATGCATCGGTTGACATAGAAAATTCACAATTAAAAACTGTGAAAGTGCATTTAGAACACTAAACAGAGAGCAGGCGATAGCTCGAGTACGTTGATGATCGAATAAGAAGAAGAAAAAGAAGCAGCAGTTGCCAGAAATACAGTACGAACATGTAATGGTCCTTCAGTACATTTATTTTTAAAAACTCGTTAAAACTCGAAAGTTGACCGAAGGATGCATTAGAGCGCAATTGAATGTCTTAATATGCTTAAGATTGTAGTCACCATTTAAGTCATCTCGTGACTTGTTCGGGAATGAGAGTTGAATTCGTGACTTACAGTGCTAGAGGCATGGATGCTAACCAGTGCGCCAGGCCCTCCTCCTTATATTCAGAAGATTGAAAGTTGAATTAGAGAAACATGAGGCAAAAGTTCAAGTGGGGCAATAACCTATAGTGAGGTAAAAATTCGAAGTAAACATAAGTAGAGCATAATGCACAAAAATCGCCGTACAAATTTCGGTCCTATTGCATTGCACAGGAGGTTTTTCACTGTTTTGGCCATAAATACGGAAAACCAACACGTCAAAATGACAGCTTGAATTTACAAAACATGATTTATCGCTAGCCTAAAAACTGATAACGTCAGTCGAAGTAAAGATATTTATTTGACTTTTTAATAGCAAGAAATTAATGTCTATTTGATGTACCTAATTTTCATTGAACACACAATTTCCATGTAATCCTGTGGTAGAATTAAACGCAAATATGAGCATATTATTGCAAGTTTGAGCTCATGAAAAAGAAAATATCGTGTGGGATCTCATGTGTTTGAGAAAATCTAGACGATTAGCGGTTTTGAAGTTGACAGAATTTCACAATGTGGGGATGGGATCCCGACAGTGTGGAATCGGAATAGAGATATAAAATCCATTGACAAATGGATCAAAATAACCATTCTTCTCTAGAAATGCTTAGCGGAATGATTTAGGAATTATCTTTGGAATTCCTTTGAGTCTTATCTTAGAATTCCCTTGGAATTATACTACTAATTTAATTGGTCGCTCAAGAAATCACAAGGAATTATCCTCAGAATTTCCTTGGAATTTTCTCCAGAATTATGTTGATACTTCTCTCAGAATTCAATACCCTGGGCCCGGATAAGTTGGCCACTTGTCTGCACCGACTGATAGTCAGGATCTGGGATCCAGAACAGCTACCGGAGGAGTGGAAAAAGGTAATAATATGCCCAGTATAAAAAAAGGGGACAAACTAGAATGTGAGAACTATCGAGCGATCACTATTCTTAACGCGGCCTACAAAGTGCTTTCCCAGATAATCTTTTGCCGTTTATCGCCGCTAGCAAGCAGATTTGTGGGATGTTAACAAGCCGGTTTTGTGGACGGGCGATCGACAACGTTGCGGCAGATCCTCCAAAAGTGTCGTGAATATCAAGTCCCTACGCACCACCTATTCATCGATTTCAAGGCCGCTTATGATACTATTGACCGTGAGAGCTATGGAAGATTATGGACGAGAACGGTTTTCCCGGGAAGCTGACCAGACTGATCAGGGCTACGATGGATGGTGTACAGTGCTGCGTGAAGATATCGGGTGCGTTATCGGACTCGTTTGAAACTCGCAAAGGACTTCGACAAGGCGATGGTCTTTCCTGCCTCCTGTTCAACATTGCGCTAGAAGGTGTTATGAAACGTGCGGGCTTTAACATGCGGGGCACGATCTTCAATAAGTCCAGCCAGTTCATCTGCTTCGCTAACGACGTGGACATTGTCGGAAGAACGTTTCAGGCCGTAGCGGAGCAGTACACCAGGCTGAAACGTGAAGCAGAGAAGGTTGGATTAAAGGTGAATACGTCGAAGACAAAGTATCTGTTAGCTGGAGGAACCGAGCGGGATAGGGCTCGCATAGGCAGAAGCGTGACAATCGACGGAGATGAGTTCGGATGAGTTGTACCTCGGATCATGGGTGACGTCGGATAATAACTGCAGCAGAGAAATTCGTCGGCGTATCATTGCCGGAAGTCGTGCTTACTACGGACTCCACAAGACCCTGAGTTCGGACAAACTTCACCTTCGTACTAAATGTACCATGTACAAGACGCTGATAAGACCGGTAGTTCTCTACGAGCACGAGACGTGGACGATGCTCGAGGAGGACCTGCAAGCACTGGGTTACGAGTGCTTAGGACCATCCTTGGCGGGGTATGTGAGAACGGTGTATGGAGGCGAAGGATGAACCACGAGCCGACACAACTCTATGGCGAACCCTGTATCCAGAAAGTTGCGAAAGCTGGATAGGTACGATGGGCGGGACACGTTTTAAGAATGCCGGACAACAATCCCGCAAAAAAGGTGTTTGCCTAGGATCCGGCCAGTACAAGACGAAGAGGAGCACAGCGAGCAAGGTGGTTAGACCAAGTGGAGCAGGATCAAGTGGGACGATCAAGAAATTGGAGACAAGCAGCCACGGACCGATTGAATTGGCGTAACATTGTGATGCAGGTGCAATCCTGAGGGATGTCGGACCAGGATAAGTAAGTTGATTTTTGCAACAGATGTCGCTAGTAAAAAAAAGTTAAGGCGATTTATGTTTTATGCAGGAAACCAGAAAATGTTTGAAGTAATGAAATTGGGTTGTTAGCGGAATTCTCAAGCTCAACGCCGTCTATGTTTCGTGAAGACTGACAGAATCTTTAAAATCAAGACCAAGTCAAATTTCCATGAAAATTTTGCATGATTCAGACACTTATTTTTTCCTGAAAGATGGCGAAATTTATTGTATCCCGGTTATAATCGAAATTGACGGGCTTTTCCGGAAATTTACACTGTTATGCTTTCATAGGCAGTGGAGTCACTTCAACTTCACTTTACTGGTACACGAAATATTTGAAAGATCGATGAGTTTTCATTTATCAGGATCTTCTAAAGTACTTTGCATAAAAGCTTTCCAAATTTAAACATTTTCTAAGTTTACTATAGAATTTATGAAAAAATAAGAACGAAGGAATAAAATGTCAAAAAGACAGAAGCCCATAGCTCATAACAGAATATTGTTTTATTCATCAATCGTATTCATTTAAATTCACAATGGTTCATTATTCATAATCTTTTATCATAGAAATATTTGTTTTGTTAATTATTCATATTCATATACATAGTGAATTAAGATGTATTCATTAGTTTATTCATATTTATTTATCATACAATGTCACATTATAATTATATTAAAATATTCATGCAAGGGTCTGGCCATAGTACACTGTAAAATGATTAGAAAATCAGCTCCCTATAATTTTAAATTATAAATTTCACGGAACAAGATGTAATGCAAACATATTGAAATAAAAAATAAAATCTAGTTTCGAACTTTCATATGATTAAGAATACAAGTACCGTAAAACTGGTTAACTTACAACTAGACGAGAATTCTGGACGACTAAAAAAAAAACTTGCTAAATTTTGAGTGAATAAATATCAAGCCTGTACAACTTTCGCTCTGTCTGAAATGAGTAAAGATAAGTTATAATTTACCAATGAAACAAACGTAAATTTAGAAATGCTCGTAAAAAAACGTGAAAATCAGAAAAATCGCGTATAAAAAGGCCACGGTTTCAGATGGTTCAAGGTTCCTTGGATTTTGAGTTCCTTGAAGTTCAAAGGCACTATAGATTAGTTCCACACAGATTCGCAAATAGTTTCGGATCGATGTTTTTAGAATTACTTGTTATTTTACACAGTTGTTTATTATTGTCCAACATGTCATTTTACATATTTGGTTCCCTAGTTTTGTAATATATACGTTTTTATAATTTTGTAGTTTATAAAATGTAATAAATTATTTATTTCTCTTGAATATGAACGCAATTTTAATAAATTATCCGGTGAGACTAAAATAAATTCGGTAAATGAATCCCCCAATAAACAAATACCATAAACGAACAATAACCCAAATAGTCGAACTTTTCCACAAATAGTTTTGATGATACCCGAAACACGTCGTTAAGCAAAAGAACCATAACAAAATTATTAGGGTCTTTGTCCAAAACAAACAATGCATTGCTTGATGTAATAAAAGAAGTCAATCCGCAAGTATCCCTGCTTCGAAATATAAACGAATAAAAACAAAGGCAAAATCTCGACACATTAGACATCTAGACAACTAGGAGAAGATCCTTTGCCTTCATCTATGTCAGATACATTTGAAAATTGTGTACAAACTATGATTAATTTTTCAAACCAATGTTATTTTTCATGTGATGACGTTATACAAAAAATTTCCATTATTCTATACAAATCTTATGGAACGTGGAAATTTGTGCAAATAACGGTAGCATATTAGTTAAAAACACGTACGCTGGATTTGAAATTTGCCACTCGAACATAAAACTCGCTCCCTTAACACAACCAATTAATTAAAGTTCGATATATCACTGGTTTTTGCCAGTTACTTCGTGGATGGAATAGCTAGCAACAACCAAGTTTTTTTTGTCTTATTACATGTAACTTTCCTATCCCAGACCAAACGACTTGCTAAGGAATACAATTACCAATTTATCTATACATACAGTGTATCTCAAAATTGATCGTTCAGCTGTGTTTAAATAAAAAAGAAAACGGCTCTAAAAGCACAAGTTTAAAAGATACGTCTCTGAATTTTTGGCAGCTGACTCAGCATACATTTATCAATTATTGTCTCAGTATCAGACATGTTTGGTTGATTTTACAAAAAGTTAGAGTAATTTAAGGACAACGCCTTTTTCTTGAAATAAAATGATCATAACTTCTTGAAATTTTGCTCATTTTTAGTCGTTTATATGCCACTAATTTTACTAAAAATCGTCCACTATAAATCAATAAACCACTGTTTATCCACCAGCCACGATTTAAAAAAAATATACATATTCAGCATGTTTCAAAAATTGTCCTCTAGGATGTACGATCAATTTTGAGATACACTGTATGTTGTAACACGCTTTCAAAGATGAAAATTGTTGCAAGTTACGCCGATTGACGTACATTAAAAACGTATAAACTCATATTTTTTCCAGCTGAAAAGCTCTCGGAACACACCTAGTAAATAGGTTTTAAAAATGTGGAGGGAGTTTCTGGTTAAAATATAAAAAAAAAATGAGCGGTTTAAAAAGCATCCGTTTTTAAATTATGATATCTTCCAATAATCTTTCTCTTTGCTGTGTTTTTAAAACACAAATCAAATATTGAAAAAAATATCAGATTCTAAAACGTGATCACATATCAATCCAAGCGGGTCCAGAGCGTGGGCCCGCTACTATGCTCGCTATGGCTACTTGTTATTAGTAGAGATAGTGCCACCTCCTTGGTTTGGCCCCATTCAAATATATAATTTCTAAAAATTTAAAAATCCAGGTTTGTAGGCCTGCGGGAACCAAGCACTTTAGGGGGAAAAACAAAAATCGATTTCATAGAACTTAAAAAATAATAATTTTGGCAAAGTTTGGTTCAAACCGGTGACATTGATCACTACTTTCGAAAATGTTGTCTTCTGCTGGAATAACCCATACGCTTAATTTTTTGCATTTGTGTTTTTTTTTTCCTGATGGAAAATTTGGATTGTATTTTGTTTGAATTGGAGAAAGAGTCAATAGGTCGCAGCCACATTGAAAATATTGAAACAACCTAAATCGTAAAGGGAAGTTAAATAATCATGTTGGAGTCATGGGTTTTTGGTTCACATATGTTTAATGCTAAAAAACATTTCAAAGATCCAAACTATAAAAAAATACCAAGCGAATTCAATTAATCAATATGAAGGATGAACGGGGTATAATAATGGTATTACCGGATTCTATTTCGTCAAATTATACTGAAAACATTACGTCTCCTCAAGCATCTAACGTCCTGTTTAGAGAATTTTTTAGAGAGCAACTACAGATCCAGTGATTCAGTATTCTTAGTGAAAAAAACGGTCAAAACTGCAAGAGTGAAAGATTGTTATCGCAGGATGGTTTTTAATTCCTGGATATTCATATCTCACAGTTTGGTATTTTGAAAAGCTTAACACATTTTTATAAGTTTTAACTATTCAAGATAATGTGTATGATTATTTAATTTAACTAGCAAAATATCATTTGAACGAAAAATGAAACATTACATTCTTATAGATCTGTAACTTCTGATGAATGTGGGCGTCTTAGTGGAATACCTGTATAATGAGAGAGAGAAGGATTAGTATTTTCCATTTAATTCCACTACTTTATTTGCTTATCCTTGACAGATACGCGTATTTCGTCTACAATGTGCAGTCGAGTATTAGTACAAGACACTGAAGAAGTCTGCACATTGTAGACGAAATACGCGTATCTGTCAAGGATAAGCAAATAAAGTAGTGGAATTAAATGGAAAATACTAATCCTTCTCTCTCTCATTATAGATCTGTAACGCTATTCAGAAGTAATATAAAGTTGTACCCTGAGTACAGTACCTTGATGAAAAAATAAATCATTTAATATTCCGTACCACTCAACCGATTATAAGGTGATGATTGCTTTTATATTGCGTTTTTTAACTGAAAAATGAAGAAAAAAATGCCGCACTTAATCGTCACCGTGTCAAGCACCGAACTGTTGTTAACTCTTTCACGACTCAATTATGTTTCTGCGTTGGGTGGGGTGTAAGTGTATCACCTCGCTAACCCCACACGATGCTATTCGGGTTTGAACATCTCGTCAGCATCAGTCGGGAAAGTGGGAAAACTAGAGGGGTGTAAAGTTTGCTCTTCCCGCAGTCAGTGACTGACTGTGCTGCGCATTGCGTCTAATCAGATAAAGCAGAAATTTTAGAAATAGGCAAAAAACGCGGTAGTGCGATAAATTGTTTGACGATGTTTTAACAACTTTGAGTCGATTTTTTGTCGAACCACATTTGCATAAACAGTGCAGAAAAAACGGATTTCAAATTGGCTGTTTGATCACACCGCCACCACCTTAATCGAGTATGGATGTAAATTTGTTTGGAAAAATTATGATGACTTTTGGCATTGTTGGTAAAGTGGGTTGTGTTTGTTTTTTGCATTTCGTAAACCAGTTGTTGATGGGAGTTTTTTTTTTTCGACGAAACTACTGGAATAATTGACTAATCTGACAACCAACGATTAACCCTTTTATTGGGCAGTATTTTAATCAGCGTTTTTTGTATCGGGGAAATCGTTTGAATTTCCTTGGACAAGTTTAGTACGTACATGATTGGTTTGTACGGCCTCTCTTTCCTTGGTAGGAAATGTGTGTGTGTACGTATGCGGTACATGAGCATGGCATAGCAGAGAAGGTAAACAGCATAATATTCTATGTGAGTGAGGAGTTTCTTGAGGAAGGGTTGCACGTAACAGGCAGAAGAAGTTTTTTTTCTTCATTGATGATCAAGAGTTTTTTTACAACCATTTTTTGTCCTTATGATTTGCATATTTGCTCCAGACTGAGAATCCGTCATAAGCAAGTTCCGAGGTATAGAATAGTTTTTTTTTTTTTTCGTTGGATGACGATCCTTTCACTTTCGATTTCGTTTTATCTAAGACTATGCCGTGAGTCTTTTTGTAGTGCTGCTTTGCATCATCTGTGTTTTTGCTTCCATTTTTTTTTTTGAGAATAGAATAGTTCCTCCGAGTTTTAGATCCGATAGTAAGGGTTGATTCATATGGATAGACAACTGGCGGATTGTTGCCAGGTTTCACCGTGAGAACCACAATGATACTGGAAGTAGGGAGTTTTTTTTTTTTGAATCATTTTGGCCTTTCCTGATCGTGTATTTTTGTTCGATAACATGTCTACAAGATAAATCAGTTCTAGCTATCGAACAACTGATATGAATCGAGATCACCTGGTAATACGCAAGAAGTTTTTTACTTCTTATTCTATTTCATTTATTCGAATAAGCTACCAGCTGCGGTCCCTTGCTGGTAGTCTTCAAATGTCGCTAGGAAAAGCGCCAGGTTTTCAGAGCAATGGGGGCATCCTTCTAAGTAGTCTTTAATCGTGAGAGTAAGGCCCCTGGCAGAGTAAACGCAGGTGACCGAACGGACAAAAGGTTTTATTAATAATTGTCATTCCTTTAGCTGGTCAGCTCGGTTACCAGCTTTCATTCTGCTAGGGGCCTAAGACGGTATTTCGATTCGGATACAATAACGATCAATTCGATAAATTCGTATACTTAGGGACGAACCATAAATGACGTAGCATGTTAGGAAGGTGGGGGTCTGCAGAAGTTGTCAGCCATAAGTATTTTATTAAGTAGTAAAAGGGGCCTAAAATTGGTTCAAAAATATGCTACGTAATTCATGGATGTTCACATGGATGACACACCGAAGGCAAATAAAATAGTATGCCAAAATATGAATCAAAAGCGTGAAATATCCTACGGGTAAATTTTCTAGAATTTGTATTCCTAACTCTCTAACAGAATCAAGCATGGGAAAATTAATTCACAAAAAAAAGCCAACCTCTGACACTATAAAAAGACAACGAATCTAAATTCCACCCAGACAGTTACTCTATACCAGGTATTTTCAATTTTGAAAGAGTTGTGGGCAAAGTGCCAAATGACCACTAACATAGGAAATATTGGCAATAACATAAAAAAAAACCCAAAGATATGATGCTATTATGTTTCCATGTCATGTTGAATATTTCGTTCCAAACTGGAAATTCCAATTTAAAATATCCATCATAGATAATTACACGTTGAGTTCATAGCTATCCTCACTTTCATGCTTTGATTATTCCTTCTTTATGAGCAAGGAAAGGATAAGTTAGGAATAGGCGGCAAAACAATCCGGTAGAACTGGCAAAACTCTACCGGCCGGTTGTGGTGGAATCGATTCCCGGCCGGTCTAGCAAATCTTTGCGATAGGAAATTTCCTCTTGGTAGTCGTTAGTGGTAGTGGTTATGCAAATAAAACTGGTATAATCAATAACCGTGGAAATGCTCCTAAGAATTTGGTTAAGAATGTTGAAACCAGGTAACGAGAGGGAGAGATCGTTATATTGAACTCAAAATGGATCTTAGATCATTATTCGTGAATTCTATTCTACACATTCTTGTTGACTTTCATTCAACACTAAGGTTGCATTTTAGTGAATATTTTGCGTTGTGGATCTACTGTCAATTTTCAAATTATGTTGTATCACTTCACTTTGAACCTTAATATTATTAACTTTTTCAGAACTACTCCTATGTAAATTAATATTTTCATTATTTTCTACTCGGAAATGCCCTCGAATTACATCGGTTTTATTGCAGCTTTCAATAATTAAAATATGTTACAAAGAAACACCTTTTTGAAAAATATCTCATATCGAATTCCCGGATACCTAACTTAAAATGAAATTTAAAAACAACGGAATCGTCTGCAAAATGTACTTGAAACATACATTGGAATCAAATTGATGTATTCACCGTCTTGAATATTGATTGCTAAAAACCTTCATTTCACTAAACCAAACTTCAAATCTCATAAAAACGAAATAAAGAACCAGTAAAGGCATGATAGAGCGCGATCATAAAACCTATACCTAAAGACGTAGAGTCAGAACTGACCACAGCAGAACGTAACAGGCGAGACACTGTGAGAATGTTAAAAATGTTCTATGACAAGTGCAAACCCGATGGGATGAGTAAGTACACATTGGCAAAGATCTAATCATAATAGCGATAAAATCAGTTGGGTTTATTGTGCGTGATTTAGAAAATAATAAAATATAATACATTTATTTAAATTTACCATTTTCAAATCGAAACTTAGAAGAAGCTCTCGAAAAATCATGAAATTAATTTTCTAAAAAATAGTTGTATGAGGATTCTGGGTACACAGTTCGAAAAAGTAGTGTACATTTCTGTCACTTTGATGCACATAAATGGAGCGTCACATAGCATACAAATTCACATTACGGATCGTGTAAATTTATGAGTCATTTAATGAAATATTCTAAATGTTGTATGCAACCATCCATCTTTGTAAGCAATATTTCTTGCAAGTTTCTAGTTTACGTGAAAAGTAAGTTTACATGCTTCAATTTTAGCATGCATGGATATTTACATCACCATTAAAATTCATAATTTTTTGGTGTGTAGGGTAAGAAAGCTCATTTGTTTCCAATTAACTCTAACATTGAAGTAGTACGCGTCCTTCCGATGCTTGAAAAGAGGTGGCTGCTGTTTCTGGGCATCGCTTTCTTCCTATCCACTGTTATTCTTGGCCTTTGGAGGCGAACCAGTCCCAGACTGAAAGCCTCCTTAATAAAAAAAAACTTAACTTAACTTCTTCTTAACCTCACATCAATTTCAACTATCTTTTCTTCCAGTACCTCAACCACTTTCTCTGTTTCCTTATGGTTGGTATCCAACGATGCACCTCCAGCCACTACACCAGCTTACATACTATAATTACTCTGGTCCTCGTTCTTATGTTGCTTTTCTTCTTCCGATTGTTGTTGTGCTTGCTGCTTTCAGGCCTTCAGCTTAGAGCGGGAATTTATCCGATGACCCTCCATCTTGCACAGGAAGCATTTATCCTTATTCCCATCAACAAATATATTTCGCTTCTGATTGAGTAAATTAAGCGAAGAGGGAATCTCCATTTTCACGTACATGTATACCCAATATCTTCCGGATGACACGCTTCACATTATCGTGTTTCCCTAACACCAATGCTGTCGGGAAATACGTGTAAAAGATCATACTATCGCACATAATTTTCAGTTGAATTACACGGTGTTACACGACAAAAAAATACATTGTGGGTTGTTAGCCTAGTCAATAACACCATGCAATCGCATTTGAAATTGTTCTAACATTGAATTGTTATTGTTGAATAACAAATTGAAAGTTATTGTTAAAAATCGATTTTGGGTAAGCTTCTGCATACTACCATGAGTAACTCAATCATTTTTCAACCGATTATTGATTTTTAAGCGGTTTTGGAAAGCAAAAAGCTTTTGAAATATATACACATTTATGGTAATTTTACTGAAATGCGTTGATATTTTTGTATCTTAATATAATTTTTATACAAACAAATCGCATTTTTCTAACTTAAGACGCCATAGAGTGGCCAAAATGTGGGACGTTTGCAACGTCGCCTAACGGCAAAACTTCGAAAATTGTGTTTTTTTTAATACATTTTAAACAAAATTATTAAAGAAACAGTATGTGATAAATTTAAAGCATAGAACTAGTTTTTAAAAGAAGGCAAAATAACATCAAAGACTTCTTGATTCCTAGATCTCAAAATCGTTTACAACAATGATAAATCTTGAAAGAACTGCTCATGTTTAGAAGATGGAAAACTAATCTAAGTTAATGAATTGTTTGCGGTAAATTTAAAGAAAGAACGAGGTTCATTCAAATGAAATAATTATAAATTTAATGAAACTTTCTAATCCTAGTTTTCAAAAAATGTTCACATAAGTAGTAAATCTCGGAATAACTGCGCACGTTTAAAAAAAGATTACTGGTGGCGAAATGTTTTTCGGCAAAATGACGAAATGACCGTTTGCTGCATACATTGGTGGATATCGTTGCTTTTATTTTCAAGAGCGCTTTGTGAGTAATTTTTTTCAACGATCGAAAATTTTCACGGTAGTTTAAAAACCAAAGCACAGCACAATATCAAGTTAGAGAAATATCGTGCTAGGAAGAGATGGTTACTTGCAAAATTGAAGGGACCTTTAGAAACAGTGAGTTAGGGAAAATATGGAACTATGGAATATTAAATGCGGGAGAAATGACATAATTATCATATGTTTTTAAGAGTAGCATAAAAGAAGAAGAAGAAGAATAAGAAGAAGAAGAAGAAGAAGAAGAAGAAGAAGAAGAAGGAAGAGGAGGAGAAGGAGAAGACACGCAATGACGAGGCTCGGTAGATTAGTGGTTACCGTTTCTGCTTACTAAGCAGAAGGTCGGGAGTTCAATCCCAGGCCCGTCCCTTTCCTCGTATTTGTCACTTTGCCAAACTATGTATCCCCATTAGATTGAAATGAAAATTCAGATTAAAAACAGCCTGACACAACTTTTCCTTACATAGAACAGAGCATACTCTTGACCTTATGGAAGAGTTTCGGATATTATTGCAGTTTGAATGTTTCTCATTCTTTGAGTTCCAGCAGTTCCAAAACTTGTGGGGAATCTGGAGTTCTGATGCAAGAATCTTTGGAAATTTTACACACTATTAAGAGTTCTGCGAATAGTTTCATGATTCTCCGGTTGTAGGGGTTCTAATGATCCAATAACCCTGGGGTTTCCCACACGGCGAATGACAACGACCAAAATTTGAGTTTAGTTAACTCATAAATCAAATAAAGTGCAGGAGCTCAGTGATGAGTAAATTTGCCTCATGTTTTATCAGGTTTTTCCTAGAAAAAAATCCCGAATATGAGAAAAGTGAAGATTTGATTCACTCAGTCTATTGGTATTACTCCTAGACTGAATAAAATTTTTGAGGTTTTAACAGGAAACCATGAGGCAAATTTACTCATTGCTGAGTTCCTGCACTCAAATTTGGGTCGTTCTCATTCACCGTGCAGATGATTGGGAGTTTACCGAAGCAATTATCACAGGTAAACAGACATAACTCTCGCAAGTTGATCATCGAACACGCATTTAAAGGTTAATTTAAATATTTCTTAGTTAGTAGCACTGCCCTGGCGCGCATAATCAATTTCCTTGCGTGTGACGTTCGCACACTACCACCATTTGTTTAATCACGTTTAATAATGCTAAATATTGAATGAGTTATGTCTGTTTGTCGGAATTCTTATTGTTGTATTGTATTGAATTCTATGAAGGCAAATATAGTACAAAGGTATAAGGATAGAATTAGTTCCATCTCATCCTGATAACGTTGAGGTACATTCCTCACTCTAAACTATTTTTAAATGGACAACTTTCCGTTTCCAAATTCTGTGAAACTATTCATAGAACCTCCTTAAAAACATCCAGTGCAATTCAATTTTAATGCATTGCTTTAAATATCTCAAGTTTGCGAAATTCTACTACCATAACCATAACCATACAATGGATCGCATCCAAATCGATCACGCATATTCTACCCGCATCCAGCAAGAAACAATCCTTCTTCTCTCGTCTTCCTCAATGTCCACGTGCACGTCGATATGCCAATCACACCAGTAGAAGCTGTAGCAAGAACACGTGATACCGGCAAAGATCCTCATGCGAAGACTGTCTTCTCCCTTCCGATCGAGGGTTGCTGCTCTGGGAGGTGTGGTTTCAGACCCACAGACTTTTTTTTTACTTTACCCACTCGGATAAATCATTCGGAGCATTCGGATACGTCCCGCACTGGGTTTGTATTTGTTCGGATCGTTGTGTGATTTGCTATACGTGGGTCGTGATTTCTGCAGACAAACCCTTCCCACTCTGACTGGCTGCTTGTGCTGTTGCTATTGCTTTCCCTTTCGGAGTCCCATCACCGAAGCGGAGACGACGATGCAGAGAAGTTTTTTTTTTCCTTTCATTTTGGAAGGGATGAACTAGTTACCACGCATAAGATTCTTGCCGAAATCGGTAGGGTTGTAACGGTTTTCACAGCATCCTTTTGTACGATTTTCCGAACACGTTGTGCACCGAATCTTTGCGCCTTCTCTACTCGTTGAACTTCTTGACACAATAATAAGGCGATTTTCAAGACGCGCAAAGATGATGGGGAAATTGATGATTTAAAAAAAAATTAATGATAAAGGCATAAATTAGAAAACTCAACGGAAGGAGATGCTATTTGGCAGTTTGCGAAGGGGTTATTTTTTGGATCACAATTCGACCGTTATTTTTCAGAGCTATACAATACTAGAATAATTAGAATGTTTGCTAAACTTGTTTTATTCATTTTTTTTCCAGTGGTTGAAACATCTACCCCGTCCAACGAAGCTGAACTTCAACTTTACCGGGTGTTGCAGCGAGCAAGTTTGTTGAATTATTATGATACGTTGCTTGAAATGGGTAAGATTTTTTACGCGGATGATTTGGGGTGTGATGGGAAATAACGGTCTTTCCATTCTAGGCGGTGACGATCTCCAACAACTGTGCGAGGCTTGCGAAGAAGAATTTCTAGAAATAATGGCATTAGTTGGGATGGCGTCGAAACCTCTTCATGTGCGGCGACTACAGAAAGCATTGCAAGAATGGGTCACGAATCCTTCCGCTTTCCAAAGTCCTCTCACAAGTATAGACACACCATCACGTCTGACTTACAGTCCTGGTCCAGGTTCAATAGCACGTAGTGTCAGCAATTATCCTACAGCATCCGCACCGACATCTAGCTTTATTACAAACCCTTCATCCAGTACAAATCTGCAACCATCTACACTGGGGCATCTAGCTACTAGCCTAAGTAGCAGTATCAGTATAAGTAGCAACGTGGTCAGTCCTATCGGATCAACCACGGCAAACCCACTTCAGCTGACACCTTGCCTTACTGAAGATCAGGTTGCCAAGATTATTCAAGCAGCTGAACGACTCTCCCGAACCATTCCACGGCACCTAGAACCACGACAGCAAAATGTCAAAAAACGAACCACGCGCGATCTGGAGCAAGTAATCGCCATGAGCGAACACGATCCTCGTCGGATGGAAGAGATTCGGAAGTATTCCGCTATCTACGGTCGCTTTGATTGTAAACGGCGACCTGAAAAGCCGTTAACTCTACACGAAGTCTGTGTAAACGAAGCTGCCGCCCAGATATGCAAATACGTTCCGGCTCTTCTCACTCGACGAGACGAACTGTTTCCACTGGCTCGACAGGTAGTCAAAGAATGTGGATTCGGTCATTCCGCCAGCATTCGACTTACCGGCTTATGGTAATTTTTATTCATCATTATAGATTTTAATCTCCTGTTAAATCAATCTTGTTTTTGCCAACAGCCAAACGCAACCCAGTCGACACGAAGAGTTGGAGACATCGCAGCAGATGAAACGAGCACGGCTGTCTAGCGATACCAGTTCCGATCTGGGAAAGGTACTTAAAGTATATTCAAATCGGTGACCCATGGCTATAGCAACGCTACCTTTAAAGTGCTTTCATAGCTGCTGATAGTTTATGCAATTTATTCGTATCCCTAGCTCTTACTTATCAGTTCGTATTTCGGCTACGTTGCAGCAAAAATTACGCTTATGTTTCTTCCGTTACAGCTTCCTCCCACCACGCAATATATGTGCCTATGAGCATCCGCTTTCGCTTCCGCTGGTTACTGGCTTTGCACTGATAACCGGAGCACAGTCGTTAACCGCTTAGAACCCGCTTAGTGCTTAGAGTTGGCGCAGAATATTAACCCAGAGCTTCCGTTGTTGTTTACTGTTGATCCTTGCTTATAGTGTTGACTTTTTTGAGCATTTAAGTATCCTTTTTTATTTATTACTTTTATTTTACTACCATTTGCTAGTCTGTTTGTGTTTATTGTTAAATTTTATTTATTTATTATGGTGATTTTAGCTAGTTGTTGTTTTCTTTATTTTAATGTAGCGATTATGGTTGTTAAATTTGTTGAATACTAGTCGATTGCAGATTTGAAATTTTCAACTCTGTAAATTGTATTATTAAAATGTCATATATAGAATATGTATAATCCATAAAATTTCAAACTTGCAATTGATGTGCTAATTTAATCTACCTACACACTTAGTAATTATCAGCGACTTCGGTAATTTTAACCGAACTTTCAACAGCTGAACTGTTCGGTAAAATTCAAGCATTTAAATTCACTAGTTTTATGGTTTCAAAACAATTTCACCGCAATGGAAAGACTCGATTGTTTAAACAAGGCTGACAGTGTTTTGAAATTTTTTATTAAGTGTAACAGCTTTTGAAATTAGGGTCAAAGTTTGAGTAAGAGGTGTCCAGCTCTACGCCATCAGCAGTTTTAGATTAAAAATGGAATATTTTTTTAGAACGAACGCAAATTAGCATGTTTCTAAGTCCTGAAAATCAATAATGAATTAATCGTTAGTTAACAAATATTCAATCCGTACCTAGACCTAAAAATTTAATCTAAATCTGTACACCTCATACAAAATGCATAATTATTGTATGGGGTGCATGGATTTCAGTTCCACGCGGTATAAATCGACTTTCATGACTGTAATATTTAATTTGGTTGTTTTTGTTTATTGATTTATTTGATAAGGCTCAAACGAATTAATTTTACAGAGCCGAGAATTCTTTTTTTTATCTAGTTCGTTTATTTGGAAGGCTCAATCGCGTTAGCTTTACGGAGCCGATAATTCATTGTTCACTGTGTGTAACAAAATTCCCTTAATTCTATGTCTAGTAGGAGTTGGGCCGATTACTCGCGGCTTACTCGAGGTTAGAAGGGTACATTTTCGAAGGATAGGATCAGGGGAGGAGCTTGGGGTAGGGTAACGTTGTCTCATCAGAGCGTTGTCGCCAGTATGAACGGTAGTGCTGTTCTAGCTTCGTCTGGAGTTCGACCGGTTATGGTGGGTGACCAGTGGGCGACGATGAGACTCATCGAGACGGGGAGCCGAGAATTCTTGGTCACTATACAATACATCTTAAAACTATAGTCAAAAGGTACAACACAATAAACACTTTATCATCCGCTATCCAAAAAGCCTCCTCAATCAGAACTGGAGTTGCTTCCAGTGGTTTCATTGTATGGCAGTTACGCGAACGAGGGTCAGAGCGCTTCTATTGCAGCAATGGACGCAAAACGTAGTCAGCACTCACACAATCATCACTAAACGGTTGCTTTCCAAAGTCGACGACGCATCGAATGAAACAACTGCTGATGAAGAACAATAAGGAGGACCACACAATGGTTGCTGCCGAGAAAACAGACGATCGTGTGGCACACATCGAGAGTGGCCTGCTTTTGTCAGCCGAGTGAACACTGAATTTGGTTGTTGTTCTTTATAAAAGGTCGTGCAGTCGTTTGTTATTCTTGCACAATCATTATTAATATTTTCAAATGACTAAAGTAAGGTTTTAATTTTGGCAACACAAGATTTTTAACTTTCTGGCAGTCTTCAAAAATTCTCACACCAAGAGCAGCTTGGATTAATTTTTTTTTTCGAATCATGATCGATCCCATGCATAGTTTTTCTATGCTTGCCAAACAATCCTGTTTTCTGTATTTGTTATGACTTTATTGTTTGTTAATGGAGCTGTACCAATTTAAGTTTCAACAACTGATTTATTCGACTGTAATTACCTAGCCGATTGAATTCTTTTTGAATTGGGCTAGACGGCTCGAGACATAAGCCCAGGTTTAGGTACAATTCAATAGAGGAAAACAGTCCCTGGGATTAAACGCCCTATGCAGTTTTTCACAAGTTTTCCTTTCTAAACTCGTGAATTTAACAAACATCAAGGACTAACTCGTTAGCCTAACCTGCCGCTTAATTCAATGTTGTACTTTCATTCATTACCCCGCCCCTACTGTTAGTGAAATGAAATTCTCGGGAAATGCCAATGCGTATTCTGTGCTTTTTAATCAATTCTAAATGAAAAATGCGCCAAGAATGTTCATATAGTCAAACAGTTTTCAATATAGTTTATGAAAGATGAATCCATGAAGTGAATCATGCATGCTGAGATTGGGAAAATGCATAGATTTTATCAAATCGTGACTGATTTACTAGATCAATTGAAAGCTTGTTTTTATAATCTTTGAGCAAAGCGATGCTCTTGAAGACTGCCTTATGGCTTCCAACAAATTATATAATTACAATATCCAAAAAATCTAAGAAATTACTAAATATTTAAGATTAAAAAGAGCAAATTAAATGCTTTGAGGCATCTTGCCAATATCGGGCCTTCATCATATTATAGCAAACTTGAAAATAAAAATAAAACATTATAATACCCTTAAATTTGCTGTGGTTTATGAATTAAGAACCAATGCAACATCACCAAACTTTTAGCGGATTTCTCAAACAAGAAGAAGAAATTTCACCGAAAAAATAAATCCATTTCCTGGAGTGTTCCAAGAACTCATTATGCTACATACCTTAAATAGCTTTAAGGAAATGATTCAATCTACATCATCAAACACACGACACAAATCCACATAATCGTATTTAAATAGTTTACCTTATCTAATAAGTAAGCTACTATAAAACGAAACTTTCACACCTTTTAACGTTTGCATTAAAAAAAGTAGTAATTTTCCAAAACTAGCTAGACAAAAAAATCTACATACAATAGAACCAAACGATTAATTTCGGTTGTAATTAGTGCTGATTGTTTTACTAGGAAAAAAAAATAGGTCAAGCTATTTCATGTAACTTTGTGACAGCTAGACCTTAGCCATAGTTTTTAACACCTCCTTTGCCTTTTCGATCAATCTTTCCACGTTGTTTGTCACAAAGTAATTGGAGGAGATCTTCGTGTTGGGATTTGAGCAGAAATTTTCAGTTTGACGCAGTACTCCAGGCCTTGTGGATATTAATTTTAACAGTTGAAATCTTGTTAACTTATTTTGTGTATCTCAATGCAAAATGAATCATGGCAAAGAACTGTTACTGTTAGATAATTGATATAACTATGTATAACAGCACATACAGACTTTCAAGATGTAACAGAGTTTTGCATGATTTCTGTGTGAGCTATGAACGTACATACGAATATAAATAAAAAAATACGTAGTAACACAAATGTCACCAAACAGCTTGTTGCTATTTTGAATTTGAAAATTCTAGCCAACAAGCTTCGAACAACCTAATCTTGAAACTCCACTCAAATTACCCTCCTCACGGGTTGACTCCAAAGTTAGAGGTAAGGGCACGATCCTAATCCAAAACCTGAACACTTAATACTTGCATACGAAGAAGTAGGGTGGTTTCTAGCGTCACTGTCAATGAAATCAAGATAGGCACTCGCATTGACAGTTATTTTGGCTCAAACCAGCTAGTTCGCTCCTCTCTTATAGTAGAGTCACTCTATAGACAATAGACGCTTATATTAAAAATCAGTTGAATGGATCATTTTAGATGGCTGAGTTTTGAACCCACCACAGCTTTCATTTGGCGCTACTGTATACGGACGAACCAATGTAAAATACTGTGGTAGCCACAGTACGGTGCTGTCAAAACCTCAGCATCTTCAATGATCCATTGGCAACCACTGCACAGTGGTCCAGGATGGTAATTTAGCAGGATAAAAGTCTAATCCGTTTGTTTATAGTTTTATACGTTAAAGTTTGTTTTGCTTCTTTTGGCCGTTTTTGAATTAGGGTGGTCCTCAAAATAATTTATAATCAAAAACTAACTTTCTTGTTTTTGAGAATAGCACTTCACTTTGTCGAAGAAACATTTATTTATCTCTTTACGTTCTCATTTTAGAATTGTTGGGTACACCCTTACTCAATTCAGAAAAAAATGCTCTGAAATGAGAACGTTATGGGAGAGAAAAATCTCTTGGACAAAGTTGCTAGGAATTACCTCAGCTATTCCGATCACCCTAATTAAAAAACCGGACAAAAGAAGGAGATTTTTATGCAAAAAAAATTCTTCGGTGGCACAAAACGTCTAAAACTTAAAACAAAACCACCAGACTATTGTCTTACAAAGTTCCAATCCTGAACCACTCTGCACTATACTATAGATACTATAGATTCCATAGATAAGCGGAGGAAAAGTATAATATAGCCAAACGAACTGTCAGTTAGTGTAGCCAAACGAGCATGACGTCATCATGGTGTTGTTTGAGGGAAATAAAGAAAATGGAGCGTCACATATCATACAAATTCACATTACAGATCATGTAAATTTATGAGTCATTTAATGAAATATTCTAAATATTGTATGCATCCATCCATCTTTGTAAGCAATATTTCTTGCAAGTTGCTAGTTTACGTAAAAAGGAAGTTTACATGCTTCAATTTTAGCATGCATGGATATTTACATCACCATTAAAATTCATAATTTTTTGGTGTGTAGATACATAATTAGTTCTATAACTCATTTTACACATGACGGGATACCATCTTTGACATAAAGTATGAAAAGTAAACAAAAATTGTGTGAATCGAGACCAAAACTATGTTACTGGACAAATAGTACGTTTATATTTTTTATTTGTACCTTTTATAATGTAATATTAACATAAACCACACACTCGTATATGTCAGCTTCAGAGCACCGGCATTTACATGATGTTTTAGTAGAAAGTAGAGCTAAGACAAATTTGGCACAGCAATTTTATAATAGTGTTCCCTGTGTATCGTCAATTAAACTATGTGTATGTAGTACATAAGGCACTGTCCATAACAACGTATATATTTTTTTTTTTTGTGATTTTAAACCCTCTCTCTCCCTTCCATATACACCCGCAGACAATATGTCTACCATTCTCCCTTCTATGCACTCTACATAGTTTATGGACAGACCTTAATAGTATTGATGTTTATAGTAGTTGCATGGCTTCGCAAACGCAACGCTTTTGACACGATGTAAAATTTTGTGAGAATTATTTCGGGTTGAGTAAACTGCTCATGTAACTAGGTCAGCTGTTATCATAAAAATGGTTGTAAGTAGAGAAAAATCGAACTTTTATCAGATCTTAGTGCCAACAATACATACATCTAGTGTTAATTGAGTTAGTTGTGTAGTTAAGGGAAAATCATGTACCATGTGTTGTCAAGTATGTATTGCCATTTGGTCGGTGTTAAGCAAGGTTGCAAACAGGGTTGCTTCTACTCACTTGCTATAAAAAAATATGTTTTGGAGTTATGCAATCATTAGATGTTATAATGATATGTTGTACTAGTAAGTAACAAGAAGAGTGTGTAAGGTATGTGTTTGACTCATAAAACCTGTCGATTTCGCTTCCAGAGCGTCACAATCAGCGAGTCGAAAAATCGCTGATTGTGACGCACTGAAAGCAATATTGTGTCATGTGTATATTTATGTGTCAAACATATACTGTATGACCTTTTCTTGTAACTTACAAGTACTAATTCATTATACTATTTAATGATTTCTTAATTCCGAAAAACTTTTTTTTATAGCAAGTGAGTGGAAGTAACCCTGGTTGCAAATACTCATTTCAGCTAAAATAATGTTTTACGGAATAATAAAACCAAAAGATGGTATGATGACATGTTTTACTTGTAACTAACAAGAAGAGGTTACACAGTATGCGTTGCTTTCTATGAGTCACAATTAGGGATTTGCTGATCGCTGATTGAGTGAGTGAGTGAGTGAGTTAGTGTGTGAAAAATCGCTGATTGTGACTTTCATGAAGTGAAATAAACAGGTTTAATATGTACAACACATTCTTTGCAACCTCTTCTTGTAGCTTACCTCTTCAAAATATGATCATAGCATCTAATTATTTCATAATTTAAAAAAAAATACATTGTTTTAGCTGAAATAAGTACTTGCAACCTTGTTAAGTCAGGCCGGACTAAGTGGCTTTTTTATTTCGAGAAAAACGAATTTAATGTTTGGTTAGAAACATTGTTTCTAATACTAACGGGACAACCCGTTTTTCTGTTATCCCTTGCAGTTTGTAACATTTACCAAATCTGACAAAAGTGAAATGTAGCTGAGAAAATACTTGATGCAATGCTATCCAAGGTTGGCATGCTCATTTTTTATAACTTACACCAATTTGTTTATAACTTTTCACTCAATTTATGAAACTAGGTTTTACTTTAAGCAGTTGATACACTCTATCATAGTTCATTGTAGACACTCAAAAATAGATGAATCACAACATTTGGAAATGACAACAACTTGAGCATTTTTTGCGAAAAATTATGGCCATCATTATTTCACTTTTTTCTGCTTAGTCCCCTTTGATCCAACGCAGATCATTTGAAATATTTAGTCCGACTGCATAAGGAAAAATCTAGTTAAAAAAAAACAAACATTTGCAGGTTTTAAATAAAATCCAGATCCAAGTTTATGTTCGAAATGGGGTTGATCATTTAAAAAATAAATATGAATAAATGTTTGGAAATGCACGCAGAACCTCACCCGAGCAGGAGAAAATAACTTAAGATCATCTAATTCTGTTCCTGATACCATAATTTTGTGTTGAGCAGACTGACATAAGAGGTAAAAACCAAAGAATAATATCAAAAAATTGCATGCAAAATACCTTGTAAATAACAAAAATTGATATTTCGATACCAAAAGATTACCTCCCAAGTAACAATTTCGGTTTTATAAGGGTTCTGTAGATCATGAATTAGACTTGTAGCATGCTTTAAAACCTCCATAAAACTTGCAATTTTACTTGGGCTGTGTGGTATTTTTTTGGTATTGCATGTTGGAAAATATTTTTTTAGGATTTTACCTCTTAATCCATACCAATTTAAGGTATGGAGATATTCGTTCCTGCTCGTTCCTCTCAGGTATTATTGCTATATTCGGCAATTTTTTACCAAAATCAAAAAAATCTCGGTAAAACTTAGGTTAAATAACCATAGATTTTTTTATTTCCACAATAGAATCTATTGTAAATGGGGAAATCTACAATAGAACAAGAGGGTTGTTATGCATCTCAACCATACGATAAATCACTTTTACCCGAACAAACTTGAGCCATTTACCGTTAATTGTAATGTTATTTTATTGTTGAAAATCCTTACAATATGGAACGTATTGTACATCTATTGTAATAACAATATGTTAAAATTTCTTGTACAATATACGTAAAATAAGATAGATTGTCGACAATAGATTTCGTTGTAACTGTATTTTATTTTAAGGCAATTGTATGGTTATTTTTTTCCAGGGAATTAATTGACAATTCAACATCATTTGTTTGTAAACATACGTGCACCAGATATTTATAAGCTGAATGTAAATTTGTTTATTATTCTCCTCTGACTAAACTAAAAGTATATTATATGTATATGTATATATGTATATATATGTATTTTCCTCGTATTTTCACAAACACGCCCTAATAAAATAGTGTATGGTTATTTTGCTTAACGATGTGTCTAGGGTATCATCCACACCATTTGTAGAATAGTTCTTTATTTTTTGTTATTGTTCAGGTATGATATTTTTTTATTAGGGGCGCTCTCACTCACGCATCAATAGAACCGGACGTGAAAATCTCTATACGGCGCACAGTGGCGGGCCTCCATACTAAAGTCAGACAAAACCTAAAATATTTCAGAATCTGATCACATAAATCACAAATTTAGTAAATTTTGGGTTGCTGATTCCATTTTTGACGACGAAAGTCATAAAAAATATGAACGAATCCCCCTAAAGTACGATCTTTTCTTTATGATTCCCATAAACCCATGGATTGGTTATTTGTAAGCTATATCTATTCATTATATTCTGTTTATTTAGGGTGCTAAATTAGTCAATCACTAGATCAGAACGCGTTGAACAATATGCATTTGAAAAATAATCGGTTTAGTGTACGCAGCAATAAGCCCGAGTCATTCATAGCTCATCATCATTTGTTTGTAACAAAGGTGCAAGCGATAGCTACAACCTGATTTTTTCGGTGTATGGTGGTGTAACACCGGTATAGCTGCACCGCAAAAGCGAAATCGACATAAAATCACACAAGATAAACTGCAGCAAAAACAATAAACGTCAGCTTTTCAGTGCAGCCTACTTAAATATTTCTAGTATTTTTATTGTTGGTAGAGTTATCACCCTGAAACTAATATAGGTTAGGAAGGGTCTAGTATAAGAGAGGAACGGATTATAAACTGCCTTGGCAACCTATGCTAGCTGGTTTCTAGCAACAATGCAATCAAGATTGAATGGTTCTGGCTTTGACAGCTCGTTTGTTTCAAAACCAACCAGTCCGCACCTCTCTTATACTAGACCCTCTCTAGTACAGGTCGGACTCGATTATCGATAGACTGGGTTATACAGAATACAGAA
Source organism: Ochlerotatus camptorhynchus (assembly GCF_037179485.1). Lineage (NCBI taxonomy): Eukaryota > Metazoa > Arthropoda > Insecta > Diptera > Culicidae > Ochlerotatus > Ochlerotatus camptorhynchus. The sequence goes on from NW_027041029.1 coordinate 244,741, forward strand.
TTAAAATATTTTTATTCGAATAACCGATGAAAACACGTATAATAGCAGCAAGAAAACGAAGCAAAAATTTGATTAGATTATCGAGAATGAAAAATTAATTTGACTGGCCGATAACCAAGTCCACACTGTATTGTAGTATTTGAGCAAAAGTCTAGATAGAGCTGGAATTAGGGTGTACCAGTCTTTGTGAACAATGACTTCTCTCGTTGATTTCTAGGAATTAAAGGCACGCCTACACAAACCAATATATCCATCGGGTAGGGGAAGTCTTCCTCTACTTGATGGTAATGTCGATTTGCCAGGGAGGGCAATGACTTTCGAGAAATCATCGAGAGAAGCCATTGTTTAAAAAAGCTGTTACGCCCTAATTCCAGCTTTCTCTAGAAGTATCGGATATTGATTGGTTATCATCGGGATATTTTATGGTATTTTTAGTTACAAATATAGAATGTAAATTAGTGCAGATATACCCTGTATCGAATTTATTGTTGGAAAAATTTGAAGATTTTTAAGTAAAAAAAGATCAACTCAAAAAAAACCACCTTCCTTTAAATACCAAATTTACTATATTAATCTTTTAATTTTGACGAACATCTGAACAGCTTTTTGAGTGGGTTGAGTTATTTTCTTTTTATTCCGTTCTGTGGTGCCTAAGTATTTGGCACCGAGAAGTGGACAAGTAGTGGACGAAATACGCGTTTCTGACGAAAGATAAGCAATTATAACGGAATTAAAAGGAAATAACTCAACCCACCCAAAAAGGTCTTCAAATTTAAATATTTCAACGTAAAACGTTTGTTTGTTTTCCCTTGTAGCATATTTTTCTACATTACTGGTCACACTAAAATACTACACCTTTAAAGAAATGTTATATATTATCAATTGAGCATCAAAAACATTAAAGTCACATTCAAAATATGTCCTAAATATAAATTTCAAACTAAATATTCTGGTAGGGCAAGACTAAAATGGATAAAAGTTGAAAATTGAATTTTTCCAAAACCAAAATAAATTCTTCTAAGCACCTAGAAACAATAAAGTGATGTGCAAGTTGTGATTTACATGATGACACCTGATTTGATATTTGCAAGTTTGATTAACAAATTTATTAACTAATGTATTTATATGTGTAAAGGACATCATTCACCACTTGACCTCCCTGTACCGCTAACATAATTTCTGCAAATTAGTGCAACAAAAATCAATTTTATTAAACATCATATTGATTTGAATTGTATTGCAATAATTTGCGTGTTATTAATATATTAAAATAATGAAAATAAATGAACAGTGAGCAGTGAAAAGAGGTCAACCGGTGAAAGGCGACCTTAATTAATTCACCATTAATTTTCTCCTTCATGGTTCTGATTCTAAAATTAGTATGTTACACGAAATGAACTACCGTAGACATTGAAAATATTACCCAGTCACTTTAGTGATGTCAGGACAAATAAGTAGAATTCAAAGAGTATTAGTGATAGTTTTGAATCAGCATTATCATCTTCAGTATATTCGTGATGCATTAATAGAAATTCCACCATGAACAAAATACAAATCTGCTTATAAATCCGTGTTAAACGTAAATCTCCAACCTACATAATAATTCCTGACAAACATTAAATGATTCTTCTCGAAAAATCCTCACATAATTCGGCATCCGTCTATGCACAACAAAAGCCACATGGTTTTCACAGTACTCAATCTTCTAAACCGTGGCGACTCACAAACACACTTGTGCTAGAGATACCGCTTAACGCTTCCCGCTTCTGCAATAGTTCATGCTTATTATATATTGATAGACTGTAGCCGTAGATTTGCATTGTAGATTACGCTTAATGCTTCCACAGTAATTAGCTTAACTAAATTAAAGATGATGTAGGTATACTGAGATTCTCGAGAGTCTCATAGTAACTTCCCTTCCACTAACATTCTACATTTTGTGTTTTCTTCCCAGGAAAATTCCGATGACAATAGAGACCTGTCCACCACTTCACTGTACCAGCACATGACGGACAAACCGTTCGACCTAACCGATTCAAGTAAATTTTCGTGAGTATGTTAGTGGTAAAGTTGACCCTTCCAGGAAACGACATTTTGAGACGGACAAACCACTCAAAATCGAGACAAAATTACCTTCTTCTGGAAGTGGTCGAATTTGTTGCTTTTTGTGTAGTTGTGCTTCAATCAAAGTTATTTGATGTTATATCAATATGCTTTCTTCTTGCAGATTCACTAGATCCGAATTTGATGACACAGATTCTAGATTTAGTTTTAGCAATTCAAGTTCGTCACCAGTTCAAGTAAGCGTTGCTTATTGCGTTCGTCAGTCAATCGACTAATGGATTGAATTTTTCAGGCTGGAAACGGAATCGACCGGGATTTGAATGATCACGAGTTTCCTGACAACCTGCGTCATACGGGCAGATCACTGTTGCAACACGACAGCTCACTCGGAGTACAGGTTATATCGTCATCCGGTGGGCACATCATCGCTGTGGCCAATCCTGCACTGGCACTCAGTCCAGCACTGAGCGAAGCCATCACCATCAAACGTGAGGCGATGTCACCGGATTTATAACGACGGCATGGGGCCACACAAAGGATCCTGCTACGATCAACAGGCACGATTGGTGTTTCTTCGGGACATTACTAGGGTTTTTTCTTTGGCTTAAACATTTGGTGAAGGATTGGGAACTAGTCTAGAAACTTTCTAAAAGTTCAAAATACATTACGTACTAAACATTTCTGGCAAAATTTTGTAAAATAATTATACATTTCGGCAATTGTGAATAATCACGCTAAAGTTTATCAACGCAGAGACTGTTTCTTTTTGATTTATTTTAATTTTTAGGTTCAATTTTTTTCAGTTTTGTTTTCGAAATATAGTGCAAAAACACTTTGAAACAGCCAATCGCTTATTTGAAGACTGTCTTATTTTTTTAGATCGTTGTTGTTTCGCCTTATTTCCTCATTCTCAATTGTATATATATAATGCACGAATTAACCATCGATACATGCATAACTGTGTATAATTTGTAGTTGTAATACAGTTAAATTAATTCGATACTTTAATGCAAAAATGCAATGTCATTCGTTCATACAATCTTCGTATAGACACTGTGGATTGAAATAAATTCTGAACAAACAACAGCACAGTAAGATTAATGTTCGGCTGCATCAAATACTTCGAAATAAATGAAAATGTACAAATTTAATTAAAACAAATACGGCACATCAATTGTTTTATTGCATATTAACATTATCCTGAGAATTTCAAACTGGTTCATTGACCTTTTCTTGGATCCAATCAACGAATTTCGCTACCCTAGTGTAAACTCCGGGAACCTCAGCCCGTGCACATCCAATACCATAGGAAACGACCCCAAGTTGGTAGTAGTAAAAATCGACACCATCACGTTGCGGAAACATCAACGGACCGCCACTATCACCCTGGCATGAGTCCTTACCCCCTTGCAGCTCTCCAGCACACATCACGGAATCATCAAATTGCTTATCCGAGAATGCTTTGTTGATTTTGGAATATAAACTACGGCATTCTCCATTGGCTATGATTGGAATTTGCAGCTCCTGGAGAACATTTGCCGATTTGCCTCCTTCTTGCGTCCTTCCCCAACCGGCCACAAATGGAGTGTATCCTTCAAAGTTTCGACTGCGGACCGGTTCGCTCACTGGCAGACAAATCGGTCGCACGGCATCTGAAATGAATGTTCGAGTTAAAGTCCATTGAACCTTGGAATGAGCAATATATACCATCGAACGTTACGTCTTCCCCGAGATAAAGTAAAGCCAGATCTGAGTGCCCATCCTTCTTATCGTAACTGGGATGTATCTCCATCTGCATGATGAAACAAATAAGAAAATGAAATTGGTGATAATTAAATCCATAAAGAAGTAAGAGGGTGAACTTGAAAACTGGCGATCCACGAGTTCAATGCATCATAGCGAAACCTACTCACCTTCACAACGGCAACATCAACGTGATTAGTCTCTGTATCGATGGATGTGTCATGCTCACCAAGTCGAACCGAGGACCTGGAAACACCCAAAATTGAATTTCAAAACAGATTTTAATAAAGACATAATCTTACAGATCTCTGCGAATACAATGAGCTGCTGTCAAAACGTGACGCTTGGTGATTAGTGATCCTCCGCACTTGAACGAAACCTCTCCGAGAGCATTCTTGTATCCAATTAAAGCCATCCACGGCCACCCATGAAGTACAGCCGGAACTCCGCCGACTACTCTGTTATGTTCTACCTTACTGTATCCACATCCACTGTTTGGGGAGGGAAGTGTTGTTATAGCATTATTCTTTGGCTGAGAAGGTCCCTCAGTAGCAGGTGCAGGTGGCTCTGGTGGTGCCACGGTTGGCGGCGGTGTAGGAGGAGCTGGCGTATACGTTTCCAGTGGACAACAAACATTTGGCTGAATGTAATTGCAAATTGCATTGGATTGTTGGATGAACCCAATAAATTGAGGATCTTTCTGTCGTTGCAAGAATTCGTTCAAAAGTGATGGACAAACTCGTAAACCTGGAAAAGTAAACTGTGCTGCACTATTTAATACACAGCTAATACTGAGGGGTAATCTTACTAAGGCAATTTCCTTCTCGATTATCCGGTCCAATGCAATCAGCTATGGAGATAGGAGCTAACGTTGTCGGAGCCTGAGTAGTTGGCCTGGGGGTGGTTGTGGTGGTAGTAGTTGTCGTCGTCGTCGTCGTCGTTGGCACTTCTACAAAAGGTGAACTGGTAGATGTTGGTTGGTCGTACTGAACTCCATCGGTACAGCAAAGAACGGGATAACCTCCACTAACTTGGTTCCCACAACTGCGTTGCGATGCAATCAAGAAATTTACGGTCTGCCTTGTCCTGTTATACTGGTAAAGCCGAACTAGCGATGGACAGTTTGGCAAGGGCTGACAAACGCCTATGACACCATTTGGCGTGTAACACGACCGAGCTACGGATCGATAAAACGATGAAGTTATACGATTGAACAAGTTTTCAATTATGGTTAGCAGCTCTTGAGTGATGGACAGTTTTTTATGTACCGTAAAACGAGGTAACACTGGTAGTTTTTTAAAGTTTATTCTAAATATTTTTTACAGCAATTAATGTTTTTCAAATTTTATAATTTTAAAACAAGTACTGAGGATCCAAGAATTAATTCGTTGGTAATATGGTGAACGAAAATTAAAGCATATGCACTGTTTTTTTTTAGTTTTGTGACCGAACTTCAGTATTTTGATTTGGGGTTACTTTGATAATGCTCGATGAATGTTGAAAAAAAATGAGTGAAACTCAAACAATTTAGTTCTTAAAATATGAAACATTGAATGAGTAGCTACAGAAAACTACATAGGCAATAAGAATACAACATTCAATTTGTTATGACTATATCAGAAATACATTTCATAAGTGATGGTTTGAGTGCTTTTTCAAACAGGCGAAAACACGGAAATTGTTTTTTTTTAATATGTTTGTAAAATATGCAACACATACTATATAAAATCTTTATACGATACCAACGGTAATACCTTAAGCTCCAATATGCAACCAATGTTTCTTATTTGGAAAAAGCGCAGCGAGTAAATTTACTCTTTATATTATACTATCAAAGCTACCCGCATTATCAAAGGTACCCCGTTTTACGGTACCTATCTTGAAATTGGCTTCGAGGAAACTCTTCGAAAAAAATGCTATTATGACAATCATGATAAACGCAAAATTTGTAACCCGGTGATAATATATTTTTGAAAATTGAATTGATGGATTACCTAGTTGGCTTATGAGTTTTTAATCTTTTAATAATATTTATTGTAGTGGTGTTATATTGATCCACGTGGTGTGTGAATACTCTCCTAGATATTTCTAATGTGTCCTATATATTTTTTAACTACAGGAGGTGCTTATGATCCATCAGTGAGTGGGCAAGTATTCCTAAAATGCTGCACTGCAAGTGTGTAGTTATTATTCGTGTAATTTTTTATCTGGAAGAGATTTCAAAAAAGTTATGCCAAACGTCAAATATGGCAAATGACTATTATATGTTATTTTATGCATAACGACTATGCGTTATGACAAACAACTATGCTTTATGCCAAACGACTAGCCTTCACCGCATTGTTCGGCCCCATCAGCGGAGGTATTCAGAGGTCGTAGATATTTTTTGTCAAAGCAGAAAATTACACTGATAAAATTTTTCACTTAGTTTCTATTAGGAACGCACATAATATTTTTTTCCAATAACAAAAATAATGATTGTTATCTGAATATTACATAGCATAAGATATTCTATTGGAGAAATCATATAGATTTCATTGGCCAGATAACCTGCATGTGATTTAGTGGTGCAACTTACAATTATGGGATCACATGAAAGTTATGTGAATTATTTTATGAGTGTAGTCCATGTAGCCCGTTGCAAGTTTGTTCCGTTGTTTGTATGGTGTAATATTACTTGCCAAAAAGGAAAAAATCTCATTAATACTGCATGAACTGACATTACGCTGCTTTCACTGCATTTATTTATTTTTGTGGCCATAAAAATTACATAAGATTTTCGACATGATTGAAGTGCATCCTCTTGAATGTAATATTAAAATTTATTTTTTGCTGTGCAGTCTTCACGAAAACATGTACCATGTACCAAAAATCAAAGCGAATGTTCAGGTTCAACTTATGTGGAATTTTGTTCACAAGAGTATTCACGATGTTTGTACACGGCTACATGGCACATGGGTTTGAGCACGGAGCAAAATTATAAAAATATAAACTAAGTCCTGTTTTGACCGTAGGTGGCCCTGTGTGAGCAAATCACTAGGAGTTATCTACCACGAAGCTGTAAAGATGGAGCGTAGAATCATGCCTCACTAACTAGTTCAGAACAACATATGTTACTAGGAAACAAACCGAAATCAAACAGGCGTTAAGTTTTAGTACACCTGAACCGTGCAGATTTATGCACTGGTGTTACCGAAGCAGTCATCCACACTTCCGGGAACGAACGTTCACTTTGTATTCGAATGAAGATGAAGACAAAATAGAGGCAACAAACTATAAAATGGGCCATAAAATAGAATGATGTTTTAATATAAGAGGCTGGCCATAGCCTGTGTAGACAACTATGAGAGATGTTTTGAGCAGAATTGTAGAGTAATTCTAGGAATAGTTCTTAAGGAGTTTTGAGCAAATTAGTCTCAAAGTTCCCAGTAATTTTGAAAGTATGTGAAGAACATTGTAAGGCGAACTTATAGTGATTTCTTAGGTAGTTCTGAAGAAGGAGATTGTGAGGTAATTCTGAAGCATGTTTGATGGAATTTCGGGGAACATTGTAAGGACATTCAGAGGAGAATTCAAAGTAAATTAAACTTGCGACGAACTTAATGATGACATGACTATAACGCCACGAATACACTTGTATGACAAACTATGAACATGAGCATTATTTGTATAATAAATTATGAGCACATCCATGGTCACACTTTTATAGTTTTTGTAAAGTTGTTGTAAAGTGTTCAAAATTATTATACAAATAATGCTCATGTTCATAGTTTATCATCCGCGGCATAACTCTGACACTACCGATAATAATTAAATAAAAGATTTTTCTAATCTCAATGTTAACGAGAAGCTTACCAAAATGAAAAAAAAAAATTGGCACGATTTGTTTTTTCTAGAACTATTGGTAAAAGGATATAAAAAATAAAAAAAAAAACACGTGCAAAAACATTTTTCTCATTTTAAAAATTTGGGGAAAAAAACAAAATTGTAAGGTCTGGTTTTGCGGTATTGTATACCCAACTTTCTACCATCATGATTTAGAAAAATGTTTTAACACGTAAATTTTCTTAAAAAACACATGAAAAACCGGTTATTTTTTTTATTTTTTTATATCATTAGGTATTTTTAGAACAACCAAAATATCAATTTTTCACACATATATATATATATATATATATATATATATATATATATATATATATATATATATATAAATATATGCTCAAATGGAATATCGATTATAATTCCAAGGGAATCTTATTCAAAAGGATAATTCTTAATACTTTTCAAATAATTTCAAGGAACTTCCGAGTTTCAAAGAAAAGAATTCGAAGGAAATTCTGAGCATATGTATTCCCAAATGAATGCTGAGTAGCATTTCAGGTAGATTCTGAAGAAAATTCCGAATAGAATTCCAAGGGAATGAAATTCTTAAAATAATTCCAATGGAATTCTTCTATGGGAATTCCGATGAGAATTCCAATGAAATTAGAAAAAAAAACGATCTGAAAGGAAATTTAAAAAGAATTTCAAGGGAATTCTGAAAAAAAAATCCATGCGTGATAACCAGATTCTAAGGTGATACCAAGGACATTTTGTGATAATTTTGGGAAAGCAAAGTTTTAGTCTAAGGACAGGGTGTATTCCAAGGTCCAGGATTGCGACAAACTTTCAAGACTCAGAGACTTCGGTTGGGTTGGGTTCGGTTGGGATCATGATACTAGAAAAAAAAACTTCTGAAATTGCGAGTTTACAAAAAATGCTTAGAAATGTTATTAAAATTCTCATTGGATACATTTAGGAAACTGTCAATATTATAGATTATAAATTTCAGGGACATGAATATTTTTTTAAGTCGTCTGAATGTTTATTGGTATCCCGGAGGTACTAAATATAAATTGAAGAAATTCGCACAATTCTAATCCTGAATTCATATTTCGTTCAAAACCTCCACAAAATTATTATTTTTTTGTTCATTGATTTATTTGATAAGGCTCAACCGAATTAACTATACAGAGGCCCTTAATACCGATGTCACTTCACGGAGAAGTGACAACTTATGACTCACGGTGAAATGATTCCCATTTGATTTACTCGGCAATCACTTCACCGTGAGTGACAACTGGTCACTTCATTTCGTTTTCACCTTGAAGTGACACCCGTAATAAGGCCCAGAGCCGAGGATTCTTGCTCACTATACAAAATATCTTAAAGCTATAGTCAAAAGGTACAACACAAGAACCGCTATCCAAAAAGCCTCCTCCATGAGAACGGGAACCGCTTCCAGCGGTTTCATTATATGGCAGTATCGCCAACTTCTATGGCCTGCTTCTGTCGACAGCCGAGTGAACACTGACCACATAATTATGAGCCTATTAAAATAATTATATTAAAATATATTGAATTTTTGCTATTTTTTTAATTGAAGCTTTAGTGAAAACTTAACACCAAAGCTTCAATTTAATTAATAAAATTATTTAGCAAAGATGAATTTTAAACTTTAACTATTTGTTTTATAATTACCACTCTAGTCTGTTATTTGAAATCAGCATCTTCAACTGTGAATTTTATTTTATTTTATGAAATATCTTTCGTCGACGGCATTACGGAATATGCCTGCACATGTGCTGATTTATTGCAGATTCTCTAGATCTTTTACGCTAAACTGACAGAGAATCCTTCATTCTCCGGTTGGGTATATAAACGAAGAAATACAATTTCTTCAGTCGAGTCTTGACACATACGCCCAAATACCAAATAACCGAAATAACTATTGCAATCTAATCCTGACGAAGACCATCAAACTGAAAACCTGTTCTTGTAGGCTATCAACACCCTGCTTGTTATTTGGGTAATAAAAGTTGTTGTTGAGATTCGTGACTGGCATTTAAATTCCATAAATTGGCCGGCCTCCCAGTTCAGTCGTTAGAGGCGCAGCTACAAAGCAAGACCATGCTGCAAGTGGCTGGGTTCGATTCCTGGTCCGGTCTAGGAATTTTTCGGGTTGGAAAATTTCTCGACTTCCCTGGGCGTAGAGTATGATTGATTTTGCCACACAGTTATACTAATGCAAAAATGGTACAGGCATCGAAAGTTCTCAATTAATAACTGTGAAAAAGTGCATCTAGAAACTAAGTTGAGAGCACGCAATAAGCTAATATGCGAAAAGCAATAAGCTTTAAATGCGAGAAAGAAGCAGAAGAAGATTTAAATTCCATAATAATCTATTTAAATCAACCCAAAGATCTTAACATTATTCACAGTAATACGGTTCTTATATTTGCACATAGCTATTTTGCATTAAATAGATAAATTCAGTATACGTCCTTCCGCAATGCAAACAAATGTCAATCTCGATAGGCTATCGATATCCAATGCACCGATAAATCAAATACGTGATTTATAATAACGCGTGTGTTTCCGCATTCTCTCTTCCAATTCTGTTTGTAATGCTTTGACAAACACCTCGAGAAAACCCCTTCCAACTAATAGTACGTAACTAATGTGTCATTCGTTTACAGACGCCGCGAAATAAATTCACGCAGCAACACTTTTTGTTCCCATTAAAAAGCACGCCTATGGTTATCATCGAGGCCCAAAAGTCACAAACCGAACGAACCATACACAGAATGAACACACGAAAGACATCAATTCATGCGATAAAGACACGAACCGGCTTTCCGTTGAAAAAATATATCCAAGTTTTCTGCACACAACCACAGCATAGACCAAATCCTGCTATTTCGACCTTGCTGTTTCGAAATTCTCCTTGATCTTGACTCGTTCGCAAGCTAAGAGCGCTATTGCTAAAATGTGTAGTAAGATGAATCACCATCTTAAGCCAATTTCAATCGCTCGAAACACCAGAGCACGGTTTAAAGTCGAAATGTCGATCTTTACCTTGCGGATGCACACTTTGCACTACTAATACAGTCAATATCGCAAGCTTCTGGATCCACATGTTTACAAACTGTCTCACGTAACCGGATTTTCAAATCGTCCTTAAATATCACATAACAGTACAAAACTCATAGAAACACTCTCAGAACGTTTCGTTCTTACTCGATCGGAAGACGCGGCAAGACTGACCTAAACCCGTTCTTCCAGTATCAATTTTAAGCAAAAACTGTATAAACAAATTGCGGATCGGAAACAACTCGTCGCACACCAACACCGCCTCGAACGCGGTCTATCTCTGCCATAAACATACCAGTCAATTAGCGGGCCTCCTCTAGCTGGACTGGAGGGAAGGAGAGCAGCGTAAAAAAAACTTCAGGTTAACACCGATGACGCTCATTATCAAATATGTGAACACAATCAGTGGTAGCGGAGATCGGAAGATGAGATTTATGAATCAATAATGAGCAACAGAGTAACCCTGTGCGATGAAGCAAGCTTGTCAATGCTTTGGGAGGATGGCTTTTTTAACTGGGCGATCGAGGTTTATCAAATCCGTTTGTCAAGCTGGAAACAAAATTTAACTATAGGACTCCGTAGATCAATGTTCTTTTTTTATATAAACTAATAAAACCATATTAAATCAAATGTTATCGGTTACTGCAATGGTAGGAGGTCCCTTAGTTAACATTAAAAACTTAAAGTGATATTCTAAGGAAGCCGTAGAGTGAAATTTCAAAAAACACAAATGTCAGCTTACACAAAACATAAAAATATGAAATTGAGCACCACTTCTTGGTTGCTGCACTACTAATTTCACACGCTAAGGCTACCTTAGAATATCACCTGAAGCATTAATTCCAAATTATTCTTTTCTGCCGGTGCACAAAATTGATCACCCAAATTACCTATGACTTAGTTTACATACGGTTAAGATCTAATTTCCGACATGCTGAGCACATTTATTCTGATTTTATTTTCCTTTCCATACGTACCGTTAGATTTGATAAAGAATCACAAATTGTTGCACTATTGTTAAAAAGCTTCGTGATTCCACTTCCATCATAGGAGTTTCAATTCCGTCCAAAAACAATTAAACGTCATTGGATTACTTTGTTTCTTAGCTTTTGAACTAAACTATCGCAGAAAACATATAATATATTTCAACCCGTTTACATCAATTATCTTGCCTTTGATAGTCATATTCAGTGACAAATATTCACCTGGTAACAAAAAGTGTTATTTTGGGCATTCTTATCCACATTATTATTAGTCATGCAGTTGAGGACGTAGATGCATATGTATTTACTTTGACCGCTGCATGGATTTATTTTGCTAAATTAATTTAGTTTTGATAAAAATTTAGCCGAAGAATAAAACAGGCAAATGTTCGTCACTGAAAAATGTCACGGCAACCTCTGAAGATCATCTTCATTTCGTGATAGTGACGAAATTTGTTTTGTCAATATCGTCGTAAACTAGGTACAATATAATAGAGATAGCACTGATCCGCTCCATCATCATCACATGAATCAGGTGCTTTCCGCACCTGGAAAATCCGCCGCCACAAAAACAAAATCACCGGCTGTGCAATACCTGTGAAAGAAATTATGTTGAAAGTACTTTCACAGCGTGGAATGCCCAGTAAGTGATTAACAATGTTGTTGTTTACGTTCGGCGGAACGACGTCGTAATTTAAATGCATAATTGTCTTATGAATGATTTTCAATCAGATAACCGCAACCAACGTGAGATCAATCAGTATATGTGTTCGTTACAATGGTAAAGACCGCTCAAAGGCACAGTTAACACTACCGAAGCAGTGAATAAACATGCATCGATTAACACTGATTTGTATAAATATTTATAGATCGTGATTTATTAAACACGATTGTCGATTGCCTCCTGCTGATCCCTAATACACTTTGCCACAACAAAACCGATCGCGATAGGGAAGGGTGCTGAATGATTTAAATAGCCTGTAATTAATCGACTTTATAATGTCTTAATTGTCACATAGATGCTAAAAGTATTGAACAGAACGATTGAGTTGATAAACAAAGTATAATTAATATTTAAAAGAAAATTAATATGGTCCGGTATCCCAGTTTAGATTCTATTACAGATTTGCATGAAAAGTATGCAGAATTTGCAATGTTTCCAACGTGTTTAAAATAGTTTAGTACTTGTTATATTAGCTTATTTTTCGAACAAAGTTTGTTTCTCCAAATGTCTAGAAAATCATCTTGTGAAGATTTCATACAAAAATATGCGTTTTGGAAAAACTTCCTTCCTTGCATGGAAACTTTGCATAGGATGTAATAAATCCAACATTACATTGAATTTTAGAGAAATTTGTATTGCATACTCGGCACAAAAATACTTTCTGTCATTTATGCTCCTCGCGAATCACAGAAAAAGGCAAAGTGTAGTGTATGTAGTAGAGGAAATGGCTCTATGGATCTAAGAGTGGGCCCATCGCTAAAGATCTGCTATTAATCAATTTTATCTAGATGAATGCGTCATTGGGACGGTACTTATGGATATTTTTGGTCGCTATGGAAAATTTAGACGATTGCTGAATTTATGAATGGGCCCAAATTAGGGTCGTTTAGGCCGACATTACATCCATTTCCCCTACGTATCGATTGTGATATCGGGAATCACCAGAAATGGTCATGAGAAAAGTTGATGAAGATATAACGTTATGTTATTGTTGTGTTTGTGATTTTTTTTTACTTATTTCGGTAACGGTGGCGGCGCGGCTGTTCGGTGGTTGAGAATAAGCATCACACGAAAAAGAAAATATTAACAACCGTCGTTCTTTTTGCGATTTATTTGGTCGACCGTTGTTTTTTAAAGCGTAACCAAAGGTTTTATATGCCAGCGCCGGTGGTGTGGTGGTGAGCGTAACAGAGATCAACGTTAAATAAAGGAATGAAGCAAAGGTTTTATAACGCTCCCGTTGGAAAAAAATTGAGCCATCCCACAGTGGTTTGAATGCTCAATATCACGAACTTTTTTATTTGCGCCTTCAATGTCGGTTTTTTCACTATGGTGTCTTTAAAAGAGTTTTTGCATAAAATAAGGCGCAAAGACTAGTGATAGGTTTTAGTTCGGAACTCCACCACAGGCGGCGCTGCAAAATCTAACTTTTTACATTTACAAGATAGGTATGTGGTGTCTTCAGCAAAGTTGTAGATAATTTTACTACAAAAATCTTTGCTGAACTCACAAAACCTCTATATTTCTTAGTTTTTGAGATGCGTAGCGTTTAATATGACTGTTCAACAAAATTTAATTTTTTTTCACTTTTTATAACATATTTAAAAAACTATAGGTTTTAGAAGACTATAATGTTCAACAAATATATGTATTTTATTACAATACAAAACTTTGTTAAAGACGTCCAAAAGGTATCGATTACACAGACTGAGTTATTCACAAATTTAGTAAATTTTTTTACATATTTTGTGCCCTCACAGACAAAAATCCGGCAAAATCCGGCAGATGAATCTTGAATAGGATGAAAGCTTGTTCAAAAGTGATCTCAAATTCCATTGAAACATTTGTCCCTTTTAGTATCCTCGTTGATTATTTTGCATTTCAAAAAGGTCTTGACCACGGACATCAGAGTAATTGCCATAATCATAAATCACAGTAGTCTACTTGAAGGTAATATATAATTTTCAGTTAGCTATTATTATATTATAATTAAATGATTTAACTTTATTACGTTATACATCATTGTATGCATGTACATATATATAAATATATAAAATAAAATATTAACAAAGGTTACACAATATTGTTATCAAAAACATTTTCATCTTTCTCTTCCACATCAAGCATGTATTTCGCATCGCTACAGAGGTAATTAATCGGCTTGTCTCGAGATGCTCTAAAGTTGCTGATGAGAGGATCAGAAAATGTTCCCATTTGATTCCAATTTGATCGGCACAATGGATGTAATAAACATATTTGCATCGGATTTAGTTCCGTCATCATCGTCAAGTGCTTGCTTGTGTTCACTTAGTCCAGTTGTGCCATCAAATCCCCACTTAATCATCATTTTCTCCAATTCGTCATCACTAAACTTTTACAGCGTGGACGCATTTGCATCAACAATCCTCATTGTCGTGTGCTCCAAGAGATTCTTTAGTTTCACTTCTGCAGACGTTTCCGAAACTACTAACCCTGTATTGGGATAACAGCACTTTTTAGTTTGCAGCACTTTGTAGTAGGACGGATACAAAGGCACATTCCGATCCAGAGCTCCATTACGAAGCTTTTCGTATTGGTCTTTCGATAAATTAAGATCCAATATTAACGCAAGAGCTTCCGTCCCCGAATAGGGTACAAAGCCATTTTTGGATGATTGCATAGCCGAACCCATTTTCACGACTCTTGTCGGAGTTGTTTGCGTTGCCTGTTTTACAATGAACGCTGTATCTTCTTTACCATCCTCACGTAATTTCATTTGGGTTGCAAATGCAAGTTCATCTGTTGGGTAGTTAGACCGCATTGCAGACGTCTTGCGTCTCTTAACAACCTCCAAAGATTTTCTTCCACGACGGGAAGATCCAGAAGTACAAGGGAAACGATCAACAGCTTTCTGTGGTAGTTTGAAGGGGCTATCGAAATAACCACGACTGCTTTCAAGCATAGTCCGGTTGTGGGTTTCCCACAGTTTTTTTAATATTTGCATGTCGCCTTCACAAAATGGTTGATTTCAGCTGCCACTTGGGTCCAGAGAAGTTTTTGACTGTTACGGCATTGATTATGTTTCAATGCCGTAACAGTCAAAAAGTTCTCTCGACACAACGTCTGATTTATCAATGTCGTTTCCCTTAAATTCTTTCCACAGTTTAAAAAGCTTTCGCCTGTCGATTTCAACTGAAATTTTATTTGATAACTTATAATTTAAACTATTTTTGAAATTGTCACAAACAAATAACTTCCATAGATAACTCATTTATATCATGAATTGGAAATTAACACTGAATACCTTATTAACTACATGGTTGTACTTACTTTCATTGTTGAAAGACATGCTTTTCTCACTTTTGGGATCTGCTACGGAAATGTTGAAAAAATAACCTTCACATTTTCTAAGGAATATGCGTTTAATGCTGCAAAACCGATCAATGTGTGATCAAACTTTGTTATATTATCACTGAGCCTACTTTGATTCAGTATTTGACAAATGCGCGCTGACACTGAACTACGGAACGACTTTTTAAAAATACAAAACAATCAACGAGGATACTAAAAGGGACAAATGTTTCAATGGAATTTGAGATCACTTTTGAACAAGCTTTCATCCTATTCAAGATTCACCTGCCGGATTTTGCCGGATTTTTGTCTGTGAGGGCACAAAATATGTAAAAAAAAATACTAAAGTTGTCAATAACTCAGTCTGTGTAATCTATACCTTTTGGACGTCTTTAACAAAGTTTTGTATTGTGATAAAATACATATATTTGTTGAACATTATAGTCTTCTAAAACCTATAGTTTTTTAAATATGTTATAAAAAGTGAAAAAAATTAAATTTCGTTGAACAGTCATATTAAACGCTACGTATCTCAAAAACTAAGAAATATAGAGGTTTTGTGAGTTCAGCAAAGATTTTTGTAGTAAAATTATCTACAACTTTGCTGAAGACACCACATACCTATCTTGTAAATGTAAAAAGTTATATTTTGCAGCGCCGCCTGTGGTGGAGTTCCGAACTAAAACCTATCACTAGTCTTTGCGCCTTATTTTATGCAAAAACTCTTTTAAAGACACCATAGTGAAAAAACCGACATTGAAGGCGCAAATAAAAAAGTTCGTGATATTGAGCATTCAAACCACTGTGATCCGGCTCAATATTTGGTGAGATCCATCCATTTAATAAAAATTTAATCTATACCAGGACATAACATAAAATGCATTTATAAATGAAACAATACTCAAAAACTAAATACTACAGGGCATCATTTGTTGGCTGTTGCTGCGGGTATTGTGGGTTTCAAAGGTATCCGATTCAAGCTTCAGTTGACTGCGATGACTCTTATTATCCTTCTATCCCTGAATAGATAGTGCGAATAAGGGCGTCTATGTGATGTGTTGCTGTACATGTTGTGGACATTAGTACATCATTTTCCTTAAACTGGCTTAGAACGCCTTGTCTTGACTCAAAAGTTTCCCTTTTTAAAGTACTGATCTTCACAACATAAAGTGCACCATTAAGGAGCATAAGATTTGATCAAATTATTCGCAGTTATAATTGTCCAACGCTCCCAACTGGGTGAGTGGTACAGGATGATACACACAGCAGTCGACGTACAGTGGCAGTTGTCAAATTTCTCGGCTATCCTTCAACTAGTTGAGCTGGTTTTTTATAGATAACTAATTTATGGTTGACACCATTAGCATTGGTCGAAGGACAACCGAGAAACAGCGGTGGGTGAAGAGATTACTGTAATTTAACTTAGTGGGCCGTAAAAAAGTTTACTTTACGTATCCGGCAAGAAAAACACTGGAGGCTTTACTCTACTTTCTTTACTCATACGGCCTAGTGTTTCTTGAGCATATTCACAGTTTACTATGTTGATAACACTGATTCTCAATCGCTGCTCTAAAGATGAAAGTCAATGTTTTTTTTCTAAAACAAAAAATGAGATTGGGAACATCACGCTATGCCTGAAGACACTTTTTTGCAACTTTCAGTTACCTCGGTTTTTTATTCGCAGGAAGTTAGTATTGATCCTAACTATCAAATTTGTGAAGGGTTAAAAAAAAAAAAAAATTTTGAGAAAAAGTTTTTTTATGTTTACATATTTAGTCGTTAAGGCGTAAAGAGAATATTGACGGTACAACATTATTACGGATCTCAAAAAAAAATCCGCTGAAAATGATATAAAAGGCGAAGATTCCCTCTTCGGTACCGTAAGGTATCGTGACTTTGTCATGATATCATAATGTTTTTATTAATTTTTTTTTCCTTAGTTTTTTTTCCGTCGATCTTGTTTTCCGTGCTGAGCAACAATGCTACCGACGCCAGGAAGGCAGCTCCCGTACCTGGACCCTACCTATCGACCCATCAACTCATGAACCGGGGACCAACGGCTTTACTTCCCTTCCGAAGGAAGGCGTGATCAGAGATGTTATGCCTCAGAACATCCCGGCGGCGCCGACTGGGATTGAACCCAGGCCTGCTGGGGTGAGAGGTAATCACGCTTACCACTATACCACTCTAATGTTTTTATTAATAAAATAATTAAACAATGGGTTTACTCTCTAACTTTACTATTATTATCAATTCAATCCATTCTTATCAATCCTTACATAAATATCTAATGAAATTAATAAAAAAATACTTGGTGCAGCCAAACAAAGAAGATTACTTCAAATGAGCACTATTATACTATAGCATCGCTTTCAACAAGTTCTCGTCGTATTTAGCATGATTTTCTGTTACTTTATAGCTACTCCAGCAATAAAGCAAGACCATGCTGAAGGTGGCTGGGTTCGATTCCCAGTCAGGTCTAGGAATTTTTCGGGTTGGAAAATGTCTCGGGCATAGCGTATGATTTTACATGCCACATAATTATATTAATGCAAAAATGGTATCAGAACTTGTAATCATTTTGGTATAATCCTTTGATGAGAAAAAACCCGAAACTTGAAAACTTAAAAAAAATAACTCAAAAACAAAAAAAAAATAACAGCTGATTTTTTATATGTTGCGTAAAAAAACCTAAATTTTCAAGGAAAAATATAAAAATGTATTGCAACCTATGTCTACTAACCATGAAAACCATAAAAACAAATACAATCAATGTTTTTCAACACAAAATTCAATTTTTTAATATCATTATATTTTTCTTAAAAATTATTTAATGGTTCAAAAGTTATAAATTAAAAAAAAGACATGTTTGAAAAAAAAATCAATTTTTTAGACCACCCTTACATGGAAATGGTCACCCTAATGAAAAAATAAAAAAAATACGAGTTTCATATACTGCGATAAGGAACAAAACTACAATTTATTACGAAATTTTGAAAACCACTTTATCGTTTTGCTATGGATTGTATATTGAGTCCCAATTATAATTAAATTCGGAAGTCGAGAATATTTGCAAATCGATAACTCAACTGAATCAGGAAACAAGGCCCCAGGGATTTTATAGCCTCCAAGATGGACGGCTTTGCTTCACTAGCTTTAGGTTAACGAATGTTCCCAATACGAATATCAAATTGAGAAGTGTATGAATCACGACTTATTGTTATCTAAATTAATCACCGAGTCGCTACTGAATGCAAATCGTAATTGGCTGTGAATTACCACTACAAGCCAGACGCACACACCCTCTTACCAACTTGCTGCTATAGGACAGTAGAATTTATATTCTCTAGAAACTTCATTCGAAGAAACAGAAAATAATTTATTTGAAGGACACTTCCGCTGCCTGTGCGACATTGCTGGTTGCTCTAGCTGTATGGTACTGAATTAGTCATCAAAACTTGATGCATCCGTTTTGCAGTATTCAGGCGTTCAGCTTAGATTCGATCCATGGTATGTATGGACTGACCTTTACGTAAACTCCTGGAAAACCAGGCTTTGCACACTCATAGCCATAAGAAACAATTCCAATCAGGTTGAAATAATAGAACTGCCCGTTTGTGGAATGCTGTTGAAGGAAAACATGATCATTGAATAAAACCATCGATGCAGAGGAGGAACATATTTATCACTTTCAAAAACCGACGCAATTGACAAAATAACTTGATTATTTTTTCATTTATAGAAGTGGTTAAAATTAAAAAAAAAAGCTTCAATGAAAGAAATATTTCTCATGAATTCAGAATGATTCTTCAATGGTATGGTTATGATTCACGTGAGACACTATTGGCCGGTGGGAATTCCCGTAATTAACACCGTTCTCATGTATGTGCGATTGACCGATAATTTCCGCATCGTCGCAGATGCGAAGGGTTTTGATGGGCATGAAACTATATTTGTCTAGCGTTTCTGCTGCGTTTTAGAGCTTACTCATAAATGTGTAACAATTTTTCACTTAAGCGATTTCATACACAACTTCCTACATAGCACCATGCACAGAAACCAAAATCGTATTGTTGCAGAATTGGGCTCTCACTCACCTGCGGCAACATTAACGGTCCTCCGCTATCGCCTTGGCAAGAATCCTTTCCGCCTTGGGGAAATCCAGCACACAGCACTTTATCATCGAACACTTGATCCGGAAAATACAGCTTATAGTTGAATGCACATTGATCAATTGGTAGCACGATCACCTGCACTTCCTGCAGACGGCTTGCCGTTGGCCCTCGGAACGATGTCGTACCCCAACCGGCAATGAAGGGCGAAAAGTAAGTAACATCAGCAGAACGCATGGGTTCTTCCACCGGTAAGCAGATCGGTTTGATCATATCCGTTGATGGTGAATTGACTTGCAAACGTATGAGGGCAATATCATTTTGAATGGTTTTTTCGTTATATTGTTCATGCACTATGGTTTTTTCAACGTAGATATCAACAGGATTAGCTCCGTCATTGTTGGAGTTGATATCATATTCTCCCAACCGGACAAAATAGAGCAAGCTTTGAATGCAATGAGCCGCTGTCAGTACATGTCTGATGGTAATCAGTGTTCCACCGCAAAGGAACACTGGACCGGCAGTAAGATCGAAACTACTGGAACGATATCCTAAGGCTGCCATCCAAGGCCAAGCTCCCAGCTGAGCATCTATGCCTCCAACAACTCTAGAATGTGATGCATTGGACATTCCGCAACGATCAATAGAATTGGTAGGCAGTTTGTAGGAACCTTGTAGAGGACGGGTGGTTGTTGTTGTTAAAAGCGGAGTATTTGTACTGAGTGATGACGCCGGAGCGTCTGAGAAAAAGAAAAATGATCCAGAAGTAGTAGCAGGGGTTGTAATAATGGTTGAGGCCCGTGTAGTCGTAGAGGTAGTTGTGGTTTGTTGAGAGAAACGAAGAGCAGGGCAGCAAACCTACGAAATAAATAAAAAGCGTGAGAAAAATAGTCAGATTAATTAAATTTGAGAAATCTCCACCGTTTCCTACCCGAGGAAAACCGGTTAAAAAATGAAAACAAATCGATATTAAAGTTTACAGTTCCTATCATAATGAAAACTCATTTTGATTTAAATTGTCGCGACAGAAGTCTGATATCATATTGTGCTTTCATTATGCAGTCAAGAATTTTTAAATAAAAGCAACTTAACTTGAAGTTCTTGAAAATTTAAATTGAGTTCATCTGTTGTTGAACTAACGATTATTGTTTATTTGTTTTGTTTAGCACATTTTAGGTCATTCGTGACTTGCCCGGGGTGAGATTTGAGCAGAAGCATAAATCAGCAATCAAATTGATTTAATTGAAAGCAGGATTAGTTTTCCGTTTGATTCAACAGTGTAAAATGTTGCTCTCATTTTTGCTGTTTTAACCGTTAAGTCAACCAAAATGATATCAACTGGAGTATTCAAAATAAGTTACATCATAACAGCAAATTTTTATTTCAATTTGATCTCCAGCTTTGCTCGGGTAGCGTCTGGAATAAATATCCTCCTCAACCACCATTAAAGCTATATGAATAGGGTCAGGAATTCAGGGTATTGAAGTAGTGACTAGTGTAGACAATACAAGTGTGCTGCTAATTTAATCAAGTGAACGACATTTCCTCCAATGGGTCACTCACATCTAGCCGGAAGCCATTTAGCCAAATATCCTACGTTTAAACTTGCTAAATGAAATTCCAAAAACAGCCTAAGCCCTTTCCAAGCCGATCAGTTAACAGTACATAGGAACTCACAAGTCAACTTCCGGCATAGGAAGGTATTCAGGAAAATGAAGTTATGGTTTCATTCGATGTCACAGCTCCTTTTCCCTAGGTAAAGGAAGTTATTAGACTTTTGGAAGATTGGCTTCTAAAGTGACGTGAGGATTCTATTTGAAAAAAACAAAGTTTGGATGTATCTCAAGCTTACTCGTCCTTGTATGGTGGGCAATTATTTCATTTTTATATGTACTTTTTATCAACAGACTAATGGACCTCCTATGGGAAATCCTCTCTCTCCATTTTTGACTGATGACATTTCATGACTGACCTAGAAAATATTTTGACGGAAAGGCATTTGTTGCTCAGGCAAGTTGGTATAGGTACGTCGATGATATATTCAGTATTGTCAAGAGGGAAGATTTACCAAAAATTGTGGATGTCATAAATAATGTTCAAAAGGATATAAAGTTCACTCATTAAGAATAGGAAGATTGCAAACTGCCTTATCAGGGAAACGTCATCTATCGATTTTGAAATCTATACGAAACCAAAAAACATCAAGCGAGTAATTCCAAGCTCTTCAAACCACTCTAATCAACACAATGGCCACATTCCATCACATGATTCACATGATGCAAATCACAATCGAAGGAAATGGTTCATATTTTTTAAATGGGTATCAACAGAACACAGAACTATTCAGGCAAAAATCGACAAAAAATGAAGGACCATTTGAAACGGACAATGACAACTCTTGCACCAGTGACAGAACATTTGAAACATTTGACGGGCACATTAATTACTAAAACGTTGAGTTCAAAGTTGAGGAGTTTTGGCCTAGATTAAGTATTCAGTAGCAGGGATAATTAGCTGAAGTCGTTGTTAGGATCAACAAAGGACCCAATAATGCCTTGGAAAAGCCAGTGTCTACTAAATGTACAGTCCAAATTGTGATCTAATATGGAAACGAAGTTCAAGGAACATATCGCTGAAGTAAGCAAGGCAAAGAAGGAGATGGATAAAGGAGTTCATTACGACTTCAGATCTAAGGTTGCAGAAAATATTTTCTCAACGGGGCACAATTTGACAAAGTATAACATCGTTATCTTATGCCGAGATTCCAAGTTGTTCTGTAATTTATTTAGCTAAAATTCACTAAAACAGGGTAAAAGGGGATACATTGGAGTGGTTAAAAATATCGATTTTTCACTACCAAGCCTAATCGATTTCAAATCGGGTCCTGGTAATTCTCTTAAAATTTGAGCTGACCCTTCAAAGTTTATATGAGAATTACTATGCGAAAAGCTAAATTTTTGTTTTCATCGTACTAGCTCTTCGCTGTAATGATCTGCGGAAAAGTTTACTATCTGTAGTAATGTGAAATTTTCTCAGCTGCAACTTTGCTCAAGACCGCATTTGGATTGAACGTCAGGATAATTAGTTATTAATTAACTATTTAATTAAGATGATATACTTTTGACATGCTCAATAAACTGGTCAGCAGGTAACACTGATGTACTTGGCGCGAACAATAGGGCAACAAATCTAGGTCATAAGTACAAGATGCGGTGTCAATTAATCATTTCAGAAAGTTATCGGATTCTAAATCAACTAATAAATAATTACCTTGAAGAGAAGACTTCATATCCAGAAGACTGGCAACTTTGCCAGAATCCAAGCGACAGATACAGTAGCGCTGCGCTTGAGTGATGGTGGAAGCAACGCATAGAAAAATTAGCAAATACACAAACCTTTCTTCTGAGGATGCAATCTTTGCTATCAAATTCGTTCGAAGCATTTACCTTTGAGCTGCAGATGACGCCATTGTACCTTGATATGTTGTCTTCGCTTAAAGTTTAATCAGAAAATGGCCTTTAGCAAAGTTCTAGCTGATAAAATTTTACGTATTACATACTACTTTTTTATATATATTGGCTTGGTGGCCCTTCGAAAGAAAGCATGCAGAATAGAACAAAAAATAGGGCACCAGATTGTTAAGGACAACCCTGTAAAAAATGTGAGATATTTAATCTAAAAAACCTCATTAAAATGGGAACATACTATTGATGAATCTACGCAAAACTGCACCAGTGCATGCGACACCTAGGTTTGAAATCCAAAACCACAAAAGTGATGATGTACTAAAAAATATTCAATACGATTTGACAGCTAGCAAAACGTCATTATCATTTTCACATCATTTCCATCTACTGGCTGACCGTAACGTAGATTCATGCTATCTTTTGTGACATCCAAAAAATGAACTTTTCACCCTTCTAAGAATCAAATTATTTCAGAAAAAAAATACCACCATCACCACACACTACACCATATACTCACCATTTGTGAAAGATCATGATTTCCACAGATGCTCTGAAGAACATAGCGCTCTATATTTGGATCACGTTTTTGAGAGTTTAGGATCAGCAGACGAACAATGACGTCACAGTTCATGTACACGATACAAACGCCAGGCTGACCGTCCGGAGTATAACAGGCTTCATCTGCATATTCAAACGGAACACCATTTATGTTTAGTCCATAATGATTCAAATCGATGTTTACCTAAATTTATGCATTTATTACGCTAACTGTCTTGGATCGATACAGGGACAACCATTTGGAAGCTGTCGGGAAAGAGGTCGAGGATCGATGCTAGGTAGTGGGAATGTAGTTGTCGATGTAGGAATTGGAATCAAAGGGGGACACGTTGGTGTTATCGGTGAGCAACTTATCGTAGTTGGGAACGTGCTTGTTATTGTTGGAGGATTTATGGTCGATAGGAACGTTGGGAAAGTCGGAAGAGGTGAGAAGTTAGTCACGGAAGTCGTTGGAGGAAGGGAAGTCAGCGTTACGCCAGGAATGGTGTTAGTAGAAATAGGTGATGTAAATGTAACTGTGGGGAATAACGGTGAAGTCAACGTAGAAGTGATTGGAGGAACAGAAATCGTTTGAGTCGGTTGCGTAGAGATACTGGATGAACTAACAGTTGTAAGAAAAGTGGTACTAGTGAACGAAGGAGGAGTTAATGTTTGAGTATTCGGAGGAGTAGAAACCGATACTGGTGTTCCAGTCGATAATGTTGTTTGGAACGCAGTTGATGTCAGTGTTGGAAAGGTCGTTGGAATAGTACTAAATGTTATCGTGCTTGGAGTACTAAGTGTTGTGGTTTGTGTGCTGAACGTAAGAGGTGGTTGAGTAGTCATGGACTGAGTTGTTAAAGGAATAAACGTAAAACGTGTTGTGGATGTAGAAGATGGAAATGTATAGCCATTTGGCAGGGTGATGAAGGGAAATGGGGTGGTTGTTTTATAGTACACCAAACATATTCCTTTCCAATGCGCTAGTTTTGCAATCCACGGAAAAAGTAACAACTTCCAGCAGAATTCTTCTAACGACATAACACTGAACAAGCACACTTTGAATCACCCGTCGCGAATTGCTCGAGGTACCACATGGAACTGAATACTCACTGAGCATAACGCTTAATAAATACATCACACGCAAGTGAATTATTCTCATTTGTCATCGTTGAACAATGTTTGTTTAAAAAGCGGTAATATAGCGTAGAACAGAAAAAGTCAATGTCACATACAGCTGTTTTTATACTCCAATTGAAATGGTTGGAACACGCCTTATTAACGCAAGGCCATTTGAATTAGCCTGCAAAATTCAGATACCTACATAAAATCGAATTCACTGCATCCACGATTTTAGAATATTGACTGCCCTTCAAATACTTTGCATTTACCCAATTACGACTAACACTATGCGGCGATGTTGATCAAAACGTAAATATTTGAAAAGTTACTAGAGCATAACGGTGCGACACTACGTCACTAGCTTGTTCGTGACTATATAATGAAGCTGTTGTGGTTGATGGTGTTGTAATAAACGTTTGGGAACAATCGAGGTTCACGGTCAATGGGTCAACAACGCTTATTGTTAATTATAAGTGATATGATAACACTTTTTTTCTTTACTCACTCTGTCCATTAACAAGTCCAATCGATACAATCATCAGGAAGATACCATCAATCTTCACATTCATGATGAGTGACCTTTTGCGCTTAGTTTTAGAAAATCACTACTGATACCGCGAAGATCCAAACCGATAGCTCTCCACTTTATGACTAACACTATGTGTAGCAGTACAACTGTAGTTTGCTTCCTCTCAGTTATGGTTTAGTTCGAATATTTTTGCAAACTACTACAATCACTGCGATACTGCCGGTTTTTGTTATCGAATTATCAACAATAACCGAGGGGTCGATTTGATGATCCGATGTTAATATAATCCAAATTATCATTCTGTGAGACCAATCCTATCAAACATTATAGGGGAAATGACGGCTTCGGCATGACAGACTATTTTCGGCAACCCAAATTGAAACACTATTTTCACTGAATTTTCTTACGAAAACACTTTGTTGAATGCATGCAAACGATTCTTTATGCTTTCAGCTTCAATTTGACTATATTTTTACCACTGAGAAAAAGCAATCTAGCAGGGTTTTCTTGAAATGAAACACACGCACTACAAATTGTAGCTGATTTCGAGCTGCCGATAATAGAACAGCAGATTTACATGCAGTTCAAATGGAACGGTTGCCGAAGAAAAACTGGTTGCCGACAATACTCGCTCTCACTAGAGAAGATTGGAGCTTTGTAAAAGCGTTTCAAAACAGTTTTTGACAATTCTTTCGACTGAAATTGTTAGAGCAGCTGGCAGCAAAAAATTGTAAACAAACCAATACTGCATATGTGTGCGTTCCTTAGAGAAAAAGGCTATAGAAAGATGGTCGCTGCTTAGGTTGCCGAGAATACGTAAATTCCCCTATAACGCACAGATTCATTCGAGATAAATTATTAATATCAGTATTTAAGCCATAACGTAATAACCAGCCCTAATAAAAAATAACCATAAACGAACGATAACCCAAATCATTGAACTATTCCACAAATGGTTTGGATGATACCCAGAACACGTCGTTAAGCAAATTAACCATACAATTTTTATTAGGGAGATCATCTATTAGATTGGAGGGTTTTCAAACTTTTCCATTTACAGAGCACAGTTCTTATAACCTTGCCTAGATTGCTTTAAATTATGAAAAAAATGTTTATTGTGTATGGAAAAAGCATTATTAGCATTGTAAAACCATACTGTACTATCTACTGAAACAATTCGAACAGATCACATGCTATAGATTCTGTGACTACTTTTGAGTTTATCGGTCCCGTTTACTCCTCGTTGCCCCAAGTAGTGGTTAGCGTCCATACCTCTCATACTAAAGGTCACCCGTTCAAATGTCTTCTCCGGACATGTCACGAATGACCTAACAATGCGACTATGTATAATAAAAAAAAACTTATTTAATCCCCCTATGGAGATATCTGCTCCTTTTTAATAATAGAAATTCAGACAAAAGAGCTCATATCCCAAGTAACAATTTTGGTTTTATGAGGGTTCTGTAGTCCATGATTTAGATTTATAGCATGCTTTAAAACCTCGATAAAACTTGCAATGTTTCTTGGGATATGATGTGATTCATTTCTGAATCGGGCGAGTGCATGTTTGGGTTCACGCCCATTGGACACCAATCACGGTGATTTTGTTCCGGTTGAAATTAAATTCTTGTAAACTTATCTTCATCATTGTGCTTGATTTCCATTTGTTCCCGGCGAGATGGCCTCGATCGTTCGTGCTTCATTG
This sequence comes from Ochlerotatus camptorhynchus, assembly GCF_037179485.1. Lineage (NCBI taxonomy): Eukaryota > Metazoa > Arthropoda > Insecta > Diptera > Culicidae > Ochlerotatus > Ochlerotatus camptorhynchus. The sequence goes on from NW_027041029.1 coordinate 271,972, forward strand.
TTAGATGAGTTTAGCTTTTGCTCATTTTTTAAACATAATTCGGAATTCAGGAAAGAACATAGGTCCGCAAAGTTCATTTCTAGATCTAACGAAAGTAAAACTGGTTCCATTTTGATTTGTTGTGTTTGAGTCCGCACCATTCGACTTATAAGACGTAATTGAAAAATTTAATTGGTTGTTCAGAGAGATTCCTTTTTTATGGCTTTCTCAGTCTACGGTAGTCCAAACGGTCAGTAATGCATTGCCCGAAGTTTCAGTCGTTTATTAAAATCGAACTCCGTGTAACTCCATGGCAACAAAAACAATTTAACGACAAACGGTAGACAGTGTATGTTCATGTTATATCAATGTTTAATGTTAGTAGTAGTCTCTATAAATTGTAATACTTTTCTAGTTCAGAAGAAAATTATGGGATAAAACCAAAGCTCCATCAATTCAAGCATTGCGCCGTCAATAGGTCGTAGTCGTCATGCGTCGCTATCATTCAGCATAAGTTTACCAAAACGAAAAGTAAACAGTCCGAAGCGTTGGAACGTCATACATCATAAAATATTACATTATAGATCATGTAAAGCTGAGAACCATTTAATGAAATAATACAAATTAGCATGCAACCGTCTATCTTTGTTAGCAATATTTCATTCAGGTTAGTAATATGATATGAAATTCATGTTTACACGCATAGATGTTTACATCACCAGGAAATTTCAGATTTTTTTCTTTGTAGAATTTAGAGAAGGCATAACCCTAATAAAAATTGTATGGTTAATTTGCTTAACGACGTGTTCTGGGTATCATCCAAACCATTTGTGGAATAGTTCAATGATTTGGGTTATCGTTCGTTTATGGTTATTTTTTATTAGGGAAACGCTTTGTCATAGCTTCATGTATCCGGGTCGATCGCTGCGGTTAGTCCTGGTGTAAGGAGCACCACCGTTGGGTTTGAGTGGTAATATCATTATTATGATGAATTTAATATAGGGGAATTTACGTATTCTCGGCAACCTAAGCAGTGACCTTCTTTCTATAGCCTTTTTCTCTATGGAACGCACACATATTGGTTTGTTTACAATCTTTTGCTGCCAGCTGCTCTAACAATTTCAGTCGAAAGAATTGTCAAAAACTGTTTTGAAACGCTTTTACAAAGCTCCAATCTTCTCTAGTGAGAGCGAGTATTGTCGGCAACCAGTTTTTCTGCGGCAACCGTTTCATTTGAACTGCATGTAAATCTGCTGTTCTATTATCGGCAACTCGAAATCAGCTACAATTTGTAGTGCGTGTGTTTCATTTCAAGAAAACCCTGCAAGATTGCTTTTTCTCAGTGGTAAAAATATAGTCAAATTGAAGCTGAAAGCATAAAGAATCGTTTGCATGCATTCAGCGAAGTTTTTTCGTTAGAAAATCCAGTGAAAATAGTGTTTCAATTTTGGTTGCCGAAAATAGTCTGTCATGCCGAAGCCGTCATTTCCCCTAGTATGTTATAATATAAAGGGCTCAGCTGCCTCGGACAGCCGTTTTTGCTTACTGAGCACTGTGGGATCATACCCAGACGCCATGAAATTAAAAAGTTTCATACTCACATATTGCTTGCTTACCGTGTTTTGTGAAAATTGTTGTTTTCGTCGTTGCCGGCTTTGAATGGCTACAACAACTCGATCATAAGTGGTTTAATGTGATATGAGGAGCTCGGTGTAATTCAGCGGTCGATTCCTAAAACGAACCTTACCGCATACCCAACCCTTTTATCCAACATCCCAGTGATTTTTCGTGGAAGTGCAGATGACTCCTGGGCTTCCAACAAAGCGAGAGTCACGTAAAAAAAATCCTACCCAATCCTTTCTTGATCTGCATTCGGAAACGGCCAGCTCTGGTATTGCCTAACTTTTGATCACCAGTTTTTCTCACATTGAGGATGATTCCAAGCATCATCTGTTGGTTCTCTATGTAATTACAGCTGATCTGGCAATAACGGAGTAGCATCCGTTCATGCTGATGCTCAACATGATTTTTGAAATGTTGTATGAAGATCCAATCGGTATAACTTATAAAACATTCGAATTTAATCGATATAGATACACAGCAACTTACCCGGGAAACTCCTAAAAGTACATATCTCATCGATGATCAACGAATGATTTTTTAGAATTTCTACGGATTTCTATAAAACTTTGCAAAAAACCTAGTGTAATGATTATTTAAACTAACTCAGCCACAATGAAAACCAACAACGGAATGAGGAAGAGAGTACGTACGTTGGTGAAGTGACTGGAGGTACACCTGCAAACGAGGAAGCGGGTAAGGTCCTGGAAGAAGAGGTGGAGGTGATGGATGTGACGTCCCCGGACGCCGAGAAGAACAGTGCTGAGGAAACAAGCGCTGCTGAGAAACAGCAGCCGCCTGTTTTCGAGTGCAAAAATTATTCGTTTTACTACAACAAATTCGGGATAGTTGACTATACCGAGAAGAAGCGGATAAATGACGAAGATGAGAACAATTGGAAGAAGCAAGGAAGTTGAGGGCACGGATAAAATCGGAAGCTAAACTCAAGTCGCCTCCAAGGAAAAGTAAGAAGACCTCATAAACAATGTCCCTCATTAAGGCTCAAGACACCGTCACTCAATTTGTATTCTTCTTCTTATTGAAATATTCTTCAATCATCATCAGTATACACATACATTCACACACAAGCCATCCGAAAAATTAAAGCAAGTATTTCATGATTTTACATCGTATATTTTCTGGGTGAAACACCATCACTTTACTTACTTGTGTTCTTCGTAGCATTCCACAATTTCACGTAATCGAATACAAAAAATTAATATAAACTGTTAGTCGAATTTCTTGGTGAACAAAATAAAAAAAAAACCAAGCAAATCACTTCGACTACACTTTTTTGCTAGCGAAAATAAATGAATCATTGAACTAGCGTTGCCAGCACTGCCTCTAGCAGTGAATATAGGTTTATTAACACATCGAAATACGAAGTTTAAACTAATAACTTAGATGAGTGGATGTTCTTAATGATTAAAAAGTCTGAATAAATAAACCTAAAAGAACCTTTTTTTGAAACTTAAATTTTCGAATTACAAAGGTAAAAAAAGATTGAATTAAACACAAACAGGGGAGATGGCAGCATTGCATGTAGCCTGTCATTGGCTTTCCCGCTCAGGGGTGTAAACAAAATGTCATACAGCGTGGTCTGGCAGTGTGAATGTTTTGTCTACGACATTCTTATATACGTGCATGTGTGACGTCAGATTTGCAGTTGTATTGAAAAGTAAAAGAATGAGATGGTAGATTTTGCTCACCATACCAGTTGATATTTATGATGCATTGAATGTTTTGGCACGGCAACGCACGTTACCAACGAATTTTACCAATACTTTTAGAAAGTGATGATTTAGGAATACAAAAAGAAGAAGAAAAAGCAAATCGAGTGATGGTTAGTTGCCTCTTAAATATACACAGTTCGAAAAAGTAGTGTAAATTTCTGTCACTATGATGCACATGAATGGAGCGTCACATACGATACAAATTCACATTACAGATCGTGTAAATTTATGAGTCATTTCATGGAATATTCTAAATATTGTATGCAACCATCCATCTTTGTAAGCAATATTTCTTTGCAAGTTGCTAGTTTACGTAAAAAGGAAGTTTACATGCTTCAATTTTAGCATGCATGGATATTTACATCACCATTAAAATTCATAACTTTTTGGTGTGTAGTTTACTCGATATCTACCAGAAAAGATGTAGATGATATGATATAAAGCTACTTTGCTGAAGAAACATGTTTTATATATCTTAAAGTTCTCATTTTAGAGCAATTTCTCTAAATTGGCTTTGGATGTGTTTTAAAATTTTAGAGCATTTTGAGAAATGATAACGTTAAGAGATAGAAAAAATATTTCTTTAGCAAAGTAGCTTGAAATCATCTTAGTTACATCTATGCTGAAGAACACGTGTATATACTTTTAAAAATAAAATCAAAATGTTAGTTTATCTAGTTATATCAATAATAAGACTAAATTTCTAAAACTTAAGACAAACGCAGTAAGACTTTTGTCTTGCTGAATTCTCATTCTGGACCATTGTGCAATTGTTTTAAAATCGGTTATTTATAAGTAAAATTATATACTTGCAAAATTATAATTACATACTTTGTTCGTGAAATATTGATTTGTTAAAAAAAAGTTACTCAACTTTGCTAACACCTTATCCAACGAGTAAATCTTGAATTTGGGACCTGAATACTTAGGTTAGAGTGTAACTTCATGATTGTACATTTTAAATTCTTACATTTTTAAATTCTTCATTAAACAGACGACTCTGTGACTGACATACCTACTGCTAAACTGTAGACTCAAAATACATTATAAAATATCGATTGCTCTATTCTAATGTAGATAAATTTCTTCAATGATAGATAGAAGACTGTCGCTCAAATTCACGCATGTAAATAACCGTCATTTCAAATCATTCACAGCAAGTTCATTCAAACGAGCAAACATAACCAGAGGGCCAATCAGTGTTCACATTACGTAGGATAGAGTGTAACTTGTCTTGCATCTCTTTCTTTAACGGTCTCTCCTTGATAGACATCTGATGTCATTCTAGTGATCAGTTCCAAAAAAATGTACACAACATTCTGCTGAGTGATCACATTTTACTTATTTGTTTAGTTTAATTGATATTACCCGCACCATATTCCCAGTGTAGTTTGTGTAAATCGCTTATTTGATCCCACATTAAGAAGTCCGTGTCTTTGAGGCCGTAGACCCTAGCCCAGTATGTCCCGTTACACTCAGTCGAACCCTGGTAGCTACGCTCAGACATATAAGCTCGTCGTAGTGGGAGGAGGAGGTGTTGGAAAATCAGCAATTACTATACAGTTTATACAGGTATTTTTAGCAAAAAGTTTCGTTTGTTTGGTTATTAGGTATATGGCCAAACGTGTGATCCCTCGAAGAAAGGAAAAGTGCAGTGAAACAAACACAGCAAAAAATCCTGGCATCGGGTGGTCGTCGCACCACAGATCATAAACCACAAGACCAATCCCTGTCTTAAGTGGAGTGCTCAAGTGAGAGAACTCGCTCGAAATATATCAGAAACCTTAACCGCTATGATCGAGTAGCTATAATGCAAATTCATTCATATTGAATACTACGAGAGAAGCGGCAACAGCATTGATCGCCCACATAATTCTCGTTCAGTTTCGTCATCCGTTTGGTGCCAATCTCGTGTGGAAAAGAAAACAATCTGCTAATACTTTGAGCTGGCACTATGTACTCACGCTTAATACTGGTGCTACACGTAATGTGTAGTAATCTAGTGGTAGTTTAATGTTTGAACCATACATTTCGGCGCTGCAAAGAACTTGAAAACAGATGCATTTTATTTATACCACTGATTCTAACAAGATACTCAAGTGGTGCGGTGGCCCACCGAGCAAAAACATCTGCTTTGTGTACGTTTCGGTCAATTTCAAATATTCAAGGATAATTGTGTACATCGCTGCTCGTAGATAGGTAGAACAAAAAAAAAGTACTCCTCTATCGCCTTAGCACATTCTTTGCCATGTATTGGTTATCTAAACAAATGGAGCTTGTTCCAGAAGAGCGTGATTGAGCATAAATGTTATCAGTCGGTGAAAACCGTTCGCTACAGCAGTTTATTATTTTTAGAATTATGAACGTATTCGTTGTATATTTAGATCAGCCATTGAACTTGATTAGTCATAAAACCACCAATCGTTTTGTATTTCTTGTGCTTCTAGGTGTACCGACACCGAGACGATGAAATATGAGTTGAACAAAAAACATATTTTTGATCTAAAGCCTGCATATGGCTAAAACAAAATACTTCTACCATTTCTACATAAGGACTGTTCACACTTTCCCCAACTTTTTTATTTGACTACTTAGCTTAATGCTTTCTTGAACAAGTTTTAAGCTCTACTTATAAGTAACATAGAAAAAATAATAAACAATATATTTCAAGCATCATTTAATGTTTACGAAATTTTAAATCACGTACTCTAAACTAATGTCAATATAACTTGAATACCAGGATAAATTTGGCAAGTTTGTCAAGCCAGATATTTTTTATTTCAGGTCTTCTAAAAGATGATACACACCAACTAAGATAAATATGAAGTTTGGATAATTTTCGGTGTCATTTTTCATTCCCCGATTACAAATTTGCGAAATTTACAATAAGATCTCAAAAATTCTGATTCTTCCTAATACCGTAAGTTTAAGCTATTCATTGACAGTTTTAAATAAATTTGAATCGAACATACACCTTTGAAACACATAAAATAAATTGCGAAATGAATAAAATGGAAAAACCTTGTTTGTTTACGCAAGAAAATAAAAAGATAGAAATATTGAATAGTATTTGTTTGGTATTTTGTAAATGCATACAACAAATCATATAATGGATAATGAATAAGTTACAGACAATTTTAGATGTTTTATAACTTGAACAGTTCAAGGTTGCAAATACTCATTTCAGCTAAAATGATGTTTTTCGGAATAATAAAACCAACAGATAGTATGATGGCATGTTTTACTTGTAACTTACAAGAAGAGGTTACAAAGTATGCGTTTGAAACATAAAACCTGTAAAGTTTGCTTTCTATGAGTCACAATCAGCGATTTTCAGATCGCTGAGTGAGTGAGTGAGTGTGTGAAAAATCGCTGATTGTGATTATCATGAAGTGAAATAAACAGGTTTAATATGTCAAACACATTCTTTGCAATCTCTTCTTGTATCCTACCAATTCAAAATATGATCATGGCATGTAATTATTTCATAATTAAAAAAAAACATTGCAAAAAAAAATGAGTATTTGCAACCTTGGAACAGTTCTTATGTTATACCAGAAATACAAATACCGCATAAAACATGTTTTTTGTTTGAAAAGGTACTCAAACAATCACTTATTAAATGTATTTCCGATATAGCCATCACAAATTCAATGTTGTCTTTTTATTGCTTATGATGTTTCTGATTATATACTCATTCAAAGTTTCATATTTCTTGAAATAAATTGTTTAAGTTTTACGCATGTTTTTTTTTTTACATTGATCAAGTATTATTAAAGTAGCCCTAAAAACAACAAAACTGATGTTCTGTCATAAGACAAGAACAAAATAGTGCAAAGGCAATAATTTCCGTTAGACATATTACACAAAACGAAATTTAATTATTTTATTCATGTGTTTTACTTATATATTTTTGCCAAAACACAACCTTATACATCCATAAGACAACCCACATAGGTCCTATAAGAATGCATAAACGGTATGTGTGACCATTTATATATTTCATTTGACACATGATCTTCATTAACTTTTTGCAAGGCATCTGCTTATTAGTTGACTTATACATTTTTATGAATAATCAGCAATAGAAATTTGCCAAACGGTATAAGGGGATTTCTATTCGTGTACTAATCTGGAATCCGTAGTACTAAATATTTAAAATTTGAAAAACATTCACTGTTGTAACGAATATTTAGAATCTTTAAAAAAAAACTATCAGTATTAACTTGTTTTATGGACCACTAAAACTTTATTTTTGAAATCACCTCAAGACGCCTTAATAACTTGATTAGGACCGAATACGCTATACTTATATACATTAGCGTAAAAGTGGTTTCAAAAAGTCCAAAATAGCTTTAAATTTGCTGAAATTGTCTTAACAACGTCAAATCAAAATTATATTGAAAACAAAACAAAAGGCCTTCAAATAGCTATGATAACAAACATGGTCCTACAACACAACGGCGCCGGTGGTGTAATGGTAAGCGTGATTACCTCTCACCCCAGCAGGCCTGGGTACAATCCCAGTCAGCGCCGCCGGGATGTTCTGAGGCATAACATCTCTGATCACGCCTTCCTTCGGATGGGAAGTAAAGCCGTTGGTCCCCGGTTCATGCGTTGATGGGTCGATAGGTAGGGTCCAGGTGTGGGAGCTGCCTTCCTGGCACGTCGGTAGCATTGGTGCTCAGCACGGAAAACAAGATCGACGAAAAAAAACAAACCAAAGGAAAAAAAAAATGGTCCTACAAAATATCAAAATGAATATTAATATTGATATATTACAAAATATTAAAATAATCAATCGCCTTAAATAGCTTAAAAACTTCAATCAATCAATCACTTTCTTACTCCCGAACTAAACTTGCTTTAAATTATTACATAAAGGTTTTTTTATTCCTTGATTTGTTTTCCGTGCTGAGCACCAATGCAACCGACGCCAGGGAGGCAGCTCCAACACCTAGACCCTACCTATCGACCCAACGATTAGACGAACGGCTTTACTTCCCTTCCGAAGGAAGGCGTGATCAGAGATTTTATGCCTCAGAAAATCCCGGCGGCGCCGATTGGTATTGAGAAAATTCGCGCTCACTCTCAACATGTCATGTATTTTTAATGAAACTCTCTTTGTGATTTCCCTCTCATAGACTACAAAATAGAGTACCTGACACTGCAAAACATATCTGGTACCTCTATATATGCATTTAGATTAACATACAATGTCCCTCCTTTTTTACAAATTCCGCACAAAATATACTTTCTGTCTCGCCCTATTCATAAAAAACGGTGGGAAATCCTGTTAGGGGCGGGGCTTACAAAGTTTTTATTTGTGAAGAATATGTAAAAAAGTAGGGACTTCGGATTTTAATCTAACTGCATATTTAGAGGAACCGTACATGTTTTGAATGCACTGCCCTCTGTAAACAATTAACGGAACTAAGTGTATGCGTAATTTCTGATACATGTCGCAATTAAGAATAGCACTGACATCTGAAGGAAAATTTACACAGAAACACTCAAAAGAACCTACCAGAGGCAGTCGTAAAACATCCTAATAAAATTGGAAAAAGTTTCCGCGAAGGATGGAAGAAAGTTGTGGGGAAAATTCCAAGTAAAGTCAGAATACTTTCAGGGGAATACAGAAAAAAAACATTCAGAATCAGTTAGAAGAATCTTCCTAAGCAAGTTTTAAAAAAATCCGGAGGATGTCTCAAGAATCTTTCAAGGAAAGCCAGAAGAAACTTCCGGAGGCAGTTAGAATAAACTTGTGAATGTCAGAATAAATTAGGGAAAAGTCGGATGACTCTTCCTACATTATTCCAGTAGTCCAAAAAAGTTAGAAAAACACCTGGGTGGAATTAAAAAAAAAACACATATTTCGAGGTAAAACATAAAAAAAAATTAATAGATATTGATATTTAGCTGCATAGAATCTCATAGTTGAACATTTTGAAACTTTCAAAATTTGAAATTATCACCGGAAGAAAAAGACTATCAACTAAATACCAAAACATCGGTATTCTAAAACCCTTCACGATTTGAAATAAATAATTTTTCCATTTTGAAACTGCTGCAAAAAAATTCTCCCGGAAATCTTTAAAAAAGAAATTATCTATCGATATTTTCCAAACAAATGGATCGAGCGAAAAGTCCATAGCAAAAATCACTCTAATCAATTCACATTCTGTACATATGAAAAAGTGTAAAAGTAGATTCACATGTTGTACCCCTTCGCTGCGCCAGTGCCATAGAGTAATAATCGGTAAAACTGAAATCAGTGTTCAGTATGTAGATAAATTTGCGTTATAGGGGAAATGGCTCTAATGTTGGCCTATGGATCTAACATTGGGCCCATCGCTAAAAATCTGCTATTGATCAATTTTATCTAGATGAACCATTCGGACGGTACTAATGGATATTTTTGGTTGCTATTGAAAATTTAGTCGATTGCTGAATTTATGTATGGGCCCAAATTAGGGACACTTAGGCCGACGTTACATACATTTCCCCTATCTTCATTTTTTATAAATTGATAACATCTAAGTATAGCAAAACGATAAACTATTCGGTTAAGTTAACACTTACCTTTATTAGGTACAAATAATATTGGTCCGTTTTCATTTTGCTACAAATTTCAATAATATTCTGCAGATATGTTTTAAATGATTACTGTTCAATAACAGATTTTAAACGTCCCCTTTTCTTTCCAGAGTTATTTTGTAACCGATTATGATCCAACCATCGAGGATTCGTACACAAAGCAATGCGTTATCGACGACGTCCCGGCAAAGTTGGATAGTGAGTTTGTACTGGAATCATAAATAATGGCAGGGACATAACAATTCTCTTCTCTACCCTGATCTAGTTCTGGACACTGCTGGACAGGAAGAATTCAGCGCCATGCGAGAGCAGTACATGCGTTCGGGCGAAGGTTTCCTGCTGGTATTTGCAGTAACCGATCACGCCAGCTTCGACGAGATGTACAAGTTCCACAAGCAAATCTTGCGCGTTAAGGATCGCGATGAATTCCCAATGCTAATGGTGGGAAACAAATCCGATTTGGATCACCAGCGGGTTGTGTCACTGGAAGAAGCTCAGCAACTTAGCAGACAACTCAAAATACCTTACATCGAATGCAGTGCAAAGCTGAGGGTCAACGTGGATCAGGCTTTCCATGAACTGGTTCGAGTTGTTAGGAAATTTCAACTGTCCGAGAGACCTCTTGTTGACGAGAAAGGAAAACGAAAGGGCGGAAAGAAGAAATGTTGCATCCTGTAATGCATCGGAGCTTGAACTTCACAAATTAACAAATTTTCGAAAGCACACCATCTGAGTTTGAGCTGTGCAGATGAACGGTTTTCAGAATGCATCTCCCAAGTGAGAGTGAATGCATTGTTTACTGCCGTACTATTTTAAATTATTTTCGACCGTTCGAAATGTGTTTAGACAATACAAACCTGTGGCACAATAACCACGAAAATATGTGAAACTTTTGTCCCAATCTTTTAAATCGTTTACAAAATTCGAATCATTATAACCCTAACGTGCCATATGTTTGCAATTAGTTGATTCTGACTATAATGATACACAGATACACTCATACGAATGTGCCTAATTGATATTTAATATCATCGGTTTTACTAAACGGTACAGCTAAATCAGCCCAGGAAAGAAATAAAAAAAACCCTCAAGTGTAGTGGATCGTCAAGCATTTTAAACCTAATTTGTCATTACAAAACAAAAAAAAAAAAAAAACAATCGAAAGGACATCATTATTTTAACTAACACCTCACGAAATTCTCACTGCGTCTCCAAGATTTCAGGACAAATGATGAAACGTATCAGAAATATATAATAACATATTTTAAATCATAAAACGAGTATATTTACTACTACTTATGTGTAATAAGACTTATACTATATAGGTAGCAGGATGTTACATTGTGCTTTATCCATGCGAAAAGAGTTTTATTGAATATCAGATATTTATATATGTTTACACAATCACGGAAAACAAAACCATTGCGAATAACTTAATTACTAGATGCAGCCAGCGTTAGCTAGACAAGGCGTTAATCTAATCGAAGATAACAGTTTGAAATTGAATGCAATGTAATATCAATATTAACCAAAATAACTAGCTTTAAATGTGCTTGAATGTTATTCGAAACAGATGTCGCAATTATTTGACAACAGAAAAAGCAAGAAAATAAACCACAGTTTAGGAAAAGGTGCTAAATTAAACCGATTAATTCATATTTCCAGTCACGAATGATTGTGTTGAAACCCGTTTTAGTCTGTCATTTATGTTGTGCGGAAAAAATATTTATAGAAATACATGTTCAAGTATATTGACCAACTAAAAGGGTGCATTCTGTTTCACTTTAATATCGCAACTCATAAGCGACTTTGTGTCGTGTCCAGAACGTTTTCTTGTTCGTCACGATCTTCATTCTCTATCGCCATTCCACAAACTGAAGTTCCCTGGCATTGTTATCATTTTAAAATTGATTTAATTATAGTTTGTTTCTATACTCATAGCTTGTATTCCACTGCACCTCTACTCTCTGATAAATCATGAAATTTATATGTTCATGACATTGAAAGCCATTATCGTGCCGGGAACTGCGTAATGCACTTTTCGCTCAAGGTACTCATCAATTTACGCAGGAATCAATCTATCTCTCACGAAGACCCAAAATGGATCGGCGAGAAATCGTAACAGATCAGCCACTGAAGCCACCCATTATTTCATGAAGTAAGCAGGTAGTCCAGCACGAAGAATTGCAATGGAGCTGCTACTTAATGCATCTACCATCCAATGCATCCATTAACTTACGCATGATTTGGCACTGAAGACATCCATCAACTCACGCAGGAGTCGAACTGTCCCTAATGGGGGATCGTAATGAACCTACCACTCAAAGCATCCATCAACTCACTCGTAACTCAAGCTATCTTTTTTGAAGGAATGTAATGGATCTGCCGCTCAAAGAACCCATCGGCTCACGCAGCGCAGGAGTTTATCTGTTCCTCAAGAGGTATCACGTTGGACCTGTTAATCAAGACATTCATCGATATACGCTGGAATCAAACTACTTCTCTCGAGAACTCGGATTTATAGGTTACGTTGGCGCATTAGTCTAGTCCTAGCCAGACTTATTCAACGGAGGCCAAACGGACGTTGCAATGCCTGAAATCGATGTCAAATCTGAAGTTGGAGCTCAAAGACAAAGACAGCTCAAAGCATACGTTGATGCTGACTGACATGAAGATCACCAGAACCACAAGTCGAACTCGGGCTTCATCATTCACTTTGGTGGGCCGATTTTCTGGGCTGCTCGAAAGCAACAGTGCGTTACCCTTTCGTCGACGGAGGCGAAATACGTGCTATTTTCCAAGGCATGCTAGAAGTTGCCTTGGTTGCAGAAACTGTTGAATGACGGTGATGAGAAGCCTGTCGGGCCGATCATAGATTTACATATATGTATATATAGTTATAGCGATGCTGCGAGCCGACGGAGGGAGTCGTTGAACCAAGCACATTGACACACGGTTCAATTTCATTCGAGTTCAACCGTTTGTCGAGGGTGAAGCTGGAGACCTGTCGGAAGAAGATGGGACTTCAATCGTTGCAACTTGCGAAGGAGTGAAGGAGACAAGCAACAAAGTCAATAACAGTACACTGTTTATAAATGTATTGTCAACACATTAGTAATTATCATACTGTGAGATCGCCGGATTTTCAATGGAACTGTTTCTCTAATAAAGTCATGTACTCTAATTGAAAACAAAAATAAAGCAACCCTCAAATATTATTGCAGATTTGGAAAGTGTGATACATTTCCTTTAAGAATTGACCAATAGCTTATGATTTGAGTAGCTCAAAATGATTTGGTAAGCGACTGTTACCTGACGTTACAACGTTTTGCACTTCTCAACTTCGTGACTCACCAAAACATTTTGAGCTACTCAAATCAGAAACTCTTGATCAATTCTCATATAAAATTTAATGCACTATCCAAATCTACCATAATATAAATTAGGGGTTACTTTATAAAAAAATCCTTTGTAACGTCACGTAGAATATGGCATGTAACTCTGTGTTTTTCTTCATAGAAAGTGGGAATTCATCTTGAAAATCAAACTTGTGAAGGTTTTAAAATATTTCATCTATGGTTTTTTGAGAAAAAGTGTAACCCTCCAGTTCGATTCATAATCCCATAATATAAGCCTGGTGGTTTGTATGTCATTCATCCTGTGTGATCAGATTTTGTCAGGCGGTGTGTTTATTTGTGTGGTTACCACTCCGTTATTGCCAGACCATCTATAATTACAGAGAGAACTTATAGATGTCGCTTGCGATTAGCATTCTCATTCTCAATGAGTAAACACTCATACTTTACAAAAGGAAACACCAGCCCCGGCCGCGTCCGAAGGCAGCTCAATTAGGGAATGGGTAGGAAAATGTTGATTTGTTGGAAGCCGAGAAAACCTCTGCCCTTGCATGAGAAATCATTGGGATATTGGATAAAAGGGTTGGGTTTGAAGCATGGTTCGTGTTGGTAAAATGTATTCTGAATTGAATTGATGTGCTCATGTTAAGAAAGAAAGCGATTTTCTAAACATGAATATGAAGAGGCATGAGATTGAATTTACGATCTTCTGCTCAGTAAGCAAAAACGGTCGCTCAAATACCACCGAGACTCTAATATTACGATACATTACTTATAACTGCTGTATCCATTCAAACCCAGCGACGCCCCACGGTAGATGCGAGGTAAATGTCCCAATACACGACGAGCAATCAATGTGACTTTAAAACACTTTGATATGAAAGGGACTGGGATTGAACCCTAGACCAACAATTGAAAAGGGTGTATCAGCTATTGTATACAAAACGTGTGTAAACCAAAGCTCGCCTACGCAATCCAACAACACTATTGGGAAGAGGAGAATTTCCCTGAGCTTCGTATGAAAAGGACATTATAAGTTTTGTTTACAAAAGCTGATAGACCCATTTAAATTGTTGGTCGAAAACAACGATCTGCTCAGCAAGAAAAAACAGCCGCTCTAACGCCACCGTGTTGTGTTATATGGAAACTACTATATGCGATTTACTCACTTTTGGGTTATTGGGCTGAACCCGGGAATTGAGGGAAAAGTACTTAATTTTGGGTAGTTTTTCATCTCCGTGTAGGACACTCAGCGCATGAGTAACCAGTAAAAGTGACTCAATCTTTGAGTTAGATTCGTTTTCAATGCATGTACTGCCGTTATACGCATAAGAGTCCCATGTTGCATAAGGATGGCATAGAACATGGGACAGTTATGCGTAGAACGGCAGTGTAGTCCCTGATAAATTTGAAAATGAAAAATAAAACTTAATTGGAACTTTATGGCAACGCCTGTAGTAAAAGCTTTTGATCCGACAACCCCTCCATTTGTTCGCTCAATTCTCCGCCAACCGCATTTGGACGATTTGGAAATGCCATGCTGCTGAAACTTATGCCTGTGATTCTCCCTCTCTTTTACTGTTACGGCGTCGCTCTCTATGTGCTCCAAGCTCCAATGCAGACAAAACCGTTTTTGTTTGAGTATCTTCTAGTGTACCTTTCCACCATTTACGAGTTTGTTTTGATACCTCGAGACTCTCCAGTTGCAGTTCCAGAGCACAACTGCCGCTCACTTGTCGACGACGGACATTCGCACAGTCGTAGTAAAGTTCCTGCTCAAAGACGAGCAGTGAATCACGTCTAGCTGTGCCTGCTTGCTATAGTTTCTCTTTCACTTTCATTATTCAGTTCGTATGTCAGCTGTGTAATGGTTACAAGAAGAACAAATTGATCGGTCTAAACCCGGAGATATTATGACATTTCCATAAGCAGCATGTGAATTTGACAAAGGCTACATTGTGCAACATGTGGAATTGATTACGGAATCGAACACTAGCAAGCGACGATATCGTGAATCGTATTGATCTACTTTCACAACAAAAGCAGCAACTCCTCAGTGGGCTATCGAGTATCGACAATACATTCACATATCTGTAGGTGCGCGGTACCCGAAGAGCTGTGGAGCGCAAAAAACCGGCCACAGAATGGGTATAATCGTGAAATTATTGCGTAATATGAAAATTCCGCGCTGGTCCACTCTCCTGCCAGTGCTCTTCTACCTAGTTTTTATAACCTGTATTTTGATGCTGGCTTTCCCTACGAATTCAACTACTGGAGCGGAGAGGAAGAGAAGCAATATTGATGCGGCAGAGAATGTGGATGGCGCAAATTCTGTGATATACAACGTGGACGAAAGTGCAATGCAACAACTAACTGACGCTTTTAACAAGTATGTATCATTTTCAACCGTTGGTTGTTTAGAGCAAGACGCATAATTGTTGTGTACTTTTTCAGGGCAGATACCAATAAGGATAAACACCTAACTGTGCAAGAACTTGCCAAATACATTAATTTTAAAATAAGGGACCATATAGACAATGCAATACGTACCAATCCCTCCACTTTCGTGGAGATAGACCACAAGCCCCGTGACGGATTAGTCAGTTGGGATGAATATCAATCGTATTCACTTGGACAGAAAGGAATTGCAGAGACTTACATGAACAAAAATCTGTTTGACACTCTAGATCGAAAAGTGAAAGAATCAATTGCTAGAGACAAAGCTCTCTGGATGGAAGCAGCTCGAACCGATCCTGTGAGTCTGACACTGGATGAATTCCTGTCTTTTCGTCATCCTGAATCTAGCACTGTCAACCTACTGAATTTGGTAGATGACATCCTTCGACAATTCGACATCGATGGAGATGACAAACTAACGATTGCAGAATTTTCCGACGTCCTGCCGAATGAAGTGGCTGATCCTAGCAGCAAGAAAATTATTCTTTCACAAACCGAACGAGAACGAAAGGAGGAATTTACGAAAATTATCGACAAAAACAAAGACGGCAAAGCAGATCGAGGTGAACTATTGTCCTACGTAGATCCACGCCATCCAAGATATGCTATCCAGGAAGCTTCAACGCTGCTTACGCTAGCTGACCAAAACAGCGACAGGAAGCTCACTCTTCACGAGGTAAGGAAGCCGATACCTACATGGGGTAGCTTGTTTGGTTACCTTTATTAAAGCGACTCCCTAATAAAAAAAAATACCGTACCCGAACGATAACTCAAATGGTTGAACTATTCCACGAATGGTTTAGATGATACCCTGAACACGTCGTTGAGCAAAATAACCGTACACATTTTATTAGGGCTTTCAGCCAAATACTGTTCGCCTCGGGAATATTTCTTATGAGCCTTCCTAAGATCAAACCGTACTGGAGGCGGCGGGTTCGGTTCCCGGTCCAGTCTGGGATTTTTTGGGATTGTTGAGTGTTTTGAGATTCCTTGGTGCTTGTAACATAATACCATAAGGCACCGAATACCGGACAGTCTCCTAGATGCGGACACGTAACGTAACGTAATAAATACGTGTGGTGATTCTGAACGATAGTAATCAGAGTATAATACAATTTTGAGCACGGTAGGTAGGCATTAGGGTGGTTCAAAATGTCGATTTTGCTCCACCAGGCTCTATCGATTCCAAATCATGTGGACTTAGTGTCTAGATTTAGATTTCGGCTTAGGAAGCTCGCAATTAACAACTATGGAAATGCTCAAAGAACACTAAGTAGGTTTAAAGTTTCAGTTGTAAACGTGTAAACCCTCGTACATAACTTAACTCCATTATAGTTAAATAGAGACTGGCATTTTTATAATGTCGTAAACGTTTACGATGCGCTATGTGAATACCCCCATCCATTTTGCAGCACTACACTTTTATAGTTATTTTATTCAACTTGTATTTTCATTCTAGATCTTTGCTAAATCATCAATATTCATTTCTTCGAAGATGGTCAACACTGCTGAGAGTTTTCATGACGAGTTTTAGGTTAAGTGATCTGTAGAAACCAATTGTGATAAATAGTATGTTATAATAATCCTGTACATGGCAGTAATATAATTAATAAACAAAAATCGCAAGAAAATTAAACTACTTGCATCAATCTTCCTTTTTGATTGTTATCTTAGACGACGCCGGAATTTCGCTCGATTGGATTTGAGCTCAATCCCAGCCGGAGTCATCAGGGTTTTCCAAGGCGCAAAACTTCGTCTCACATCTTCCTACGAAAGAAAAATAACGCCATTCGTGTCGATGTGTTCCATCTGATGAATCTAGTTGTGATTGCCTGCTTGGAGTATGTGATTGGCACAAATGTTTCAATGATATAAATTATACAGATGGATAATAAATAAGTATTAACATTAGTCTTAGAACAATCAACCGAGGAATGTAAAATTTTCTTACGAGTATTTTTTTAATTTTAAATTGTTCTCTAACAATTTTGCCAGTGTTTTCTCTGATGAGAAATTAACCGTCGTACACGTTTCCCTAGCAGCAAGCAATGTACAATTCTCTGGTTAAGCTCTGTCTGCAATTCACATCAACGTCGAGATGATTTCCATTGCCGCATTAAAACTCAAGTCGTCCAACCCAGGACCGGATGGTGTTTCCACAGTTTTTTTTTTCTGAAGATACATCGCCAGTTTACTGGGAGTAGGCTATGCGTTTGAAAATGAAAGTGAAATTCTTATGAATGCTGCATCTCATCTCCGAAGGCAATGGTTCTACGTCCCTGCAGCTTGCCGACAAGCGGTTTCTAAAGCGAGGAGGAATCTTCATCGGACTCGTGATATCCCATCGTTCGTCGTATTCGTGGAGATGCAGTTGCAGTGCTGAACCTAATACTTGGTAACTTACACTGTGACCATTTGATTACATGCGGCCAGACGACTAGACCCCATAAGGCGGACCGCATATTATCGGAACTGCTACACTAAACGTGACAGGGCTACTTGCTACGGGTTCACTTTGACTGATTTGGTGAGATTGTTCTTTTTTATACTTTTATCTACATATTTAAACTTCATTTCCATGAATCCGTATGTAACATCTTCGATTCGGGTGAGACTCTTGATTTTTAGAGTTAGTTAGAAATACTATGCTAAAATCAACCGTAAAGACTACGGCTTATTTCATGTAATATATAGGCTATTGGTATTGGTATTAAGGTAATTTTTGTTCCTCTGTTCGGGACCTAACACCACTACGACCAGTAATTTGATCTATTGTAGTATCACCACCGACGAACCGACATGCCACAGGAGCATTTCGTTTGTCCACAATTCGAATTGTCAAACGAGCGGTTCGAACTTTCAAACGGGCGATCAGATGTGTGAAATGAGATGAGACGCAAAGCAAGGCAATATAAATTATACGTGGATTCGTGTCCTTGCTCATGGAATGACGCGATCGGATGAGGAGATGTCGGTAGTGTTTAACGAATTTTAAATATGGCGTCTTGGGCACGAATTTGAAAGTAGCTTGTATGAGCTGTCACGTTGGTTCGTCGGTGGTATCACTAATACCCGTTGGTATTCACTTATTTTTTATGTTTTGTGGTAACGTAAGAACTACACGACACTCACAAAATGTTAAAATAAATTAAAATTTAACTTTCTGTCGACCGGTTTCGGGCGTGATGTTGCCCATCTACGGGACAATGTCCGACTGATTACTCCGGATGTTCATACGTTGTTCCGTACACGCCCAATAAGAAGAGAAGAGAAGCTACTGGATTCTCAGATTTGTCAGCTTGAAAACCAATACTGCTGAACCATTGATGAATGAAGATGACCCCCTATTATATCCTGCCTTTTCAAGCTGACAAATCTGAGAATCCAGTAGCTTCTCTAAAAGATTAAGTGTATTTTTCAACCGATTCGAATATGAATATGACATTAAATCTGGTTTTGAAAGTTGGTGCACAGGTAAAAAGTGAGGTTACGGGACGCCACTGTCACAAACAATGACTTTTATATACACGGTAAGAAAAAAGTACCCAACGGCCAGTTCACTTTTACTTACTTTTGACTAGTTTGTCTCCTTTTCTCCTTCTAATGTTGTCAAAACCGGAGGAGCAAAACCACCCAACAGGGGTACTAAAGTGTGGGAACTCAACGTTGAGTAGAATCATATTTGCCTACTGTTGGGTACAACTAACTTACTTTTGGTTAAAAAGCCAGTGGAAAATTCCATACGAACTGCACACAAGTAAATGAAAATTACTTTGACCCGCTTTACCTACTTTTGGGTTCCTGCACTATAGTGCCGAGATGAGTGAAAAGAACTTAATTTTGGGTTCTTTTTTCTAACCGTGTACATACCAGAGAGGGGAGGGGTCTCGAACCACCATAGAAACATTTCTTACCTTCATAAAGCTCAACATGCCAAATTTGGTTCCATTTGCTTGATTAGTTTTAGAGTTATGCAGAAATTTCTGTTTCATTTGTATGGGAACCCCCCCCCCCCCCCTTACAGAGGTGGGAGGGTGTTTTTAAACCATCATAAGAACCTTTCCCGGCCCCGAAAACCCCTGCAAATTTCCATGCCGATCGGTTCAGTAGTTTCCGAGTCTACAAGGGTCAGACAGACAGACACCAAATTTTAAAATCCTATTCCTGCAAAATGAATTGCTGAATCGCGTCCAGCAAAACTAACTTTAACTGAAAAATCAGTAATATGAAATATTTTGGTGAAGGTACCAGCACAGACAAACAGACATAACATATTGAATATTTCTCACTGTAAAACATCGTCGCTAAAACACTAACGCCATCTCTTGAGTACACTGTGGTGGGTAGTACGCTGAACAGATGGCGGTAGTGTGTAAACGCCAAACGCAAGGGAATTTACTATGCGCGCCACAGGTGATAGTACTACCAACTACGATGCTTTTAAATTGGCCGTTAAACACTTGTTCGGTGAACAACTTGCGAGAGTTATGTCTGTTTGTCTGTGGTACCATTTTTTTTTTAATTCTTTATTTAAGAGATTTTTAATCTGTGGTACCAGTAAACTATATTAAATGTCAAAATCTGTCCAAAATCCATCATTCTCGGCTTCACGGTTTATGATTATTTTTATGTTCAAGAAGTGTTCGACTAACAAAATATCATGGACATTATTATTATTATTATTATTATTGATTTTTCAGTTAAAGTAAGTTTTGCTGGACGCGATTCAGCAATTCATTTTGCTGGAACATGATTTTAAATTTGGTGTACACTCGGTTGAACACATTATTGGGCACATTAGATTTACCGTGTAGATTCGGTACATGTTTTTGTTTACATCGCATCGAAAGATTATCAAATCAAGTTTATGAAAAATGGAACAACGTAGAGTGAAGTTAAGTAGTATAACAACTTTCATAGAAAACACCACCGAAACTATCGACAAATTTCTCGAAGATTTTGGATGGGATAGAGATAAATTATTGGTAAGAACATTTATAAATCGATATTCCCAACCACGCTATACCGCTACCATGATACCGCTTTCAGAAAGAATACAACAATGGAACTCAACAGATTGGACTAAAGAAGGACAGCAATGAGGATTCATTTCCAGAATCATTCTACGATGAACAGCATCAATGTTCCGTTAAAATGGGTACTTATGATCTGGATTAGGATTTTGCTTATAATTTCACATAAAATATATCCTGCAGATGAGCATACACAAGCGACAATCATTCGGGGCGTCAATAATGAAAATCCCGATATGGAAATAGGTAACATGGATCAGAATTTAAGGGCAAATTTGAATTATTTTCCTTGTTTACATTTTAGTACGTCAGACAGAAGACATATTGGCAACGAGAGAGATTCCATCAAGTCACAAGGATTTGTTGGTAAATTTTACGAGAGAAGAAAGATTAGCCTTGTATCGGTATGCAGTTGAATCAACGCCGAAGCAGGAACCACTTCCAGAGTTTCAAATAAGGTAATTTCTCACTCACAAAATTACATCGAATCGTTTCCAAACTTATAAACGGTTTTACAGCTTCAAGAAACGGGACAACCTTGCCAAGCTGACCCCGCTGGCTGAGATTGCGGCCTACCGCCGTGATATACGACGTCGGAATCAGAAATACCGGGTAGCCAAAAATCCACTGACGTATCAGGAAGAGATGCACAATTTGATTCAACTACAGACGGAAGCATTGGCTGAGTATCTCGGACAGTCTCCTGTGGTGGTGAAAAGTGTAGATAAGACTAGTCAAACAAAAGCAGAAGGAACGCCTAGGACAGGGACGTCGAGAACGAGAAGCAGATCACGCGATAAGATCAGGAAGAGAAGGGATGGTGATGATTCTGGGAGATCTAAAGATGCTAAGCATAAGAAGCGCAAAAGATCTAGGTCCAGAAGCAGATCAGGCCATAAGCATAAATCTAAAAAGTCAAAAAGAGACGATTCCAGGGAGAGGAGCAGTGCTCGAAGCAAGCATAAGTCGAGACATTGAGGTTTTTGGAATAGTTTTATAGAAACAAGTTTCATGCATACAATAAAGTACATAATATTATACAGAAGGCTTCAATTGTGCAGCATACCAAATTTGCGTTTTTACTGAGACAAGCATTAGCGTGGAAACATATCTGCTTCTGTGCAGTCTTTACCCCGGGATGAAAATTCGTAAATTTCATGAGAAACCGTATTGATTCCAGTAAAGATATTTTGAACAAATTATATGCTTTCAATTCTGTGAAGAAGGAAATCAAATTAGTCAACCACTTACCTTAATAACTGCGCCCCATTTGGATCTTAAGAGGAACTGCACTGATGATGGTTCCTGATCACATCCATATGGCATTGGATCTTCTTAACAAATAATTTTCTACAAAAGGTTGGTGATACGCACTACTCGAAAGAAATTTACACCCTTTCACCGATTAACAAAAATCTAACTATATTCATTGTTCAACAATATTCATTCTCTATATTCAGCAAAGCAAAGTGACGCATTTGTTCCTCCGAATCCGAACGAATTTTTCAATGCAACGCGTCTTTTGTCTTCTGCTGGTTTCCATTCCTGAGCCTTGTTAGCAACAAAGTTCATTCCTTGCATCTCTTCAGAAACATTCTCTAAATTGATCGTTGGAGGCAGTTTCCCTTCTCGGCACGCCAGTACTGTAAATAGTGATTCTAGATTTCCTGCAGCACCAAGCAGATGCCCGTGTGCCCCCTTCGTAGAGGAAACAGCTAATTGCTTCCAATTATCACTGAACAAAGTCCGAATCGATCGAACTTCAATTGCATCGCCGATTGGTGTTGAAGTTGCATGTGCGTTGATGTATCCGATATCCGCCGGTACCATATTGGCGTCCTTCAATGCTCTGCCCATTGCTAACATTGCACCGATTCCATCCTCCCGAGGCGCTGTCAAATGGGATGCATCGCCAGAAAGGCCATATCCCAGGATTTCACCTACAATGTCAGCATTTCTAGCTTTGGCATGGGTCAATTCTTCCAGAACAAATATTGCCGATCCTTCTCCCATGACAAAGCCATCTCGAGCATCATCAAATGGCCTCGATGACTTTTGAGGATTATCATTGAACGATGTACTCAACGCTCGTAGTCTACAAAATCCAGCGATCGCTAGTGGACTTATACATGCCTCTGCAGCACCGCAGACCATAACGTCCGCGTCACCACGTTGAATAAACTTAAATGCATCTCCGATGGAATGTGCTCCCGTTGCACAGGCCGTTGAAACAGAGTGATTTGGACCTCGAAATCCATATTTGATACTCAACTGGCCAGCAGGCATATTTGGTAAAATTCTTGGGACAAAGAAAGGACTTACCCTGTTGTAGCCCTTCTTCAGTGCTTCGTTCGTTTCACAAACGTCCCCAAGATCCACCATACCCATCCCGATGGCAACACCCGTTTGTTGACATGCATTGACATCCTCGGCTAGCGGGGTCCACCTAGCACCCTCGAGTGCTTCTTTGGCAGCTATCATTGCAAATGCAGTAGCCCGAGCCATCGTTTTCAGCTCGCTTTTGGTGAAGTGCTTCTCTACATCCAGTTCATCGCGATTGATCTGAGCCGCCACCCGACAAGGAAGCTTCTCATATGGAGCATCCGTTAGGTTGCCCACGGCGGATATTCCCGAAAGAACGTTGGCCCATGCTTTTGCTGCACTACAACCGACCGGTGAAACTACTCCTAGCCCGGTGATGACGACGCGCCGTTTTTCGAAGAAACTCGGATTTGTGCTGGACGTAGACAACTTTCGACGGAAAATGGCGAAGGAGCGATACGTTTGGACACAACGGGGACAAGAAAAACCCATTATGATTACTCTGGATTTGCCAAAATAAACACTTCCCGGCATTCGCGTAATCAACATAAACAACAAAATTTAATCACAGAAGATCGAGTAGATTAAAAATCGCGATTTCGAACTGCTCAGCATTAACTGCTCGAAATATATGGGTGGGAGGCCACTCATGAGTGTCCGCATGGATCAAACGTCAAAATTTAATGACAACAAACAAAACGTGCCGTGCAACGCGGAATCAACAGTAACTGTTCGCTCTTCATTTCAAAAACTTGTTGTAAAAAATCAGTTTTCAACAGTTCTAAAACCAAAATGAGTAAAAAGCGGAAGCATGCCGACGAAGAGCAAGGAAGGGAGGCCTACGATCTACCGGCCAAACATATGAACTCCTCTCACATTAGATCAAACGAACGCAGACTTGTCGTCATTCTGGAAGGAGCTCAGTTGGAAACGGTGAAGGTAAGCATAATTTTACAATAGTTTCTGTGAAATCTATAGGAAATTTTATTAAATTGCATTAACGTTTCAGGTCGGTCAGGTGTTTGAACTGCTCAACTGTGACGATCACCTATCCATTTTGAAGAGAAACAACCGGGATCCGGGTAGTTGCCGCCCGGATATCACCCACCAGTCCCTGCTGATGCTTATGGATTCCCCACTGAATCGTGCCGGGTTGCTGCAGGTTTATGTAAAAACGGAGAAAAATGTACTGATAGAGATCAATCCACAGACGAGAATTCCGCGAACATTCAGGCGATTTGCCGGATTAATGGGTAGGCATAAATTTGAAATCTAAAGACCATATTTTTCAACAGCGTTATTCAATTGCGATTTCAGTTCAACTGCTGCACAAATTCAGTATAAAGGCCAACGATTCGTCTAAGAAGCTAATGCGCGTAATCAAAAACCCAATCAGTAATCATCTTCCGGTGGGGTGTCGCAAGTATGCCATGTCGTTCAGCGCTTCGGAAGTGAAGCATCCTCGTGAGCTGGTGCCGAAGGTGGACGAACCGGTGGCTCTGGTAGTGGGTTCTTTTGCACACGGTCAACTGAACGTGGATTATACCGAAGGAAATTTTTCCATTAGCAATTATCCACTGTCGGCAGCGCTTGCCTGCACGAAGCTTTGCTCAGCCTTTGAAGAGGCCTGGGGTATAATATAAGCGACTTTTGTTTGTAGTGAACAAGTAGATCCGTTCAATTATTTTTTCCGAACAAATCCTAGCTTTTTTTCATATAAGAGCTGTCGAACCAATGAGATCCATACAGGTGTAGCAGAAGAGAGTATTTGTTGGTATTATGTAGTAGCAAAAAAAGAGATAAATAATCGGTGATGACGAAAAACTCCTAAAAAGATGTCATGAAAAATTGGAGTGGGATGTATATTGCACATATTTTGCACAACACGGACACAATGTTATAAGCCATCAAATTATAACCTAGATGACATTTTCTTGTAGACAGTTCTAGAAAGAGCAGGAAACAATTACTTCTCTCGTTGATTTCTAGATACTCCAGGCACGCCTACACAAACCAACATATCCATCGGGTAGGGGAAGTCTTCGCCCACTCCATGGTGATGTCGATTTGCCAGGACGAGTCATGACTTTCGAGAAATCAACGAGAGAAGTTATTGTTTACAAAAGCTGTTACGCCTTAATTCCAGCTCTATCTTGCAGTTATTATAACTGTTAGAACTCTGTAGTCTTAACAAGGCAAAACGCAACGCCCGGTTTCTGCAGCATCATACCCAATGACGTTTATATAAGGTCTATTGTAAACATTTCTGAACACTCAAGTGACGACGTCACTCTACCCAACATGCCATACTACAAAAAGATAGTATTTTTTTTTTTTATAATTACTTTATTTGTACAGGCTCAATCGAATAAACTTTACAGAGCCGAGTTATTCTTTGCGTTATACATTATTACTGTCTTAAATTTAAAGTTAAAGGAACTGGACCGAGTACTCGCGGTTGTCTCGAGGTTAGTGGAGATTTACAATTTTATGGATGGGAAAAGGGAAGAAGGAGGTTTGAAATGTGGTTTACGATACAACTATTTAATTAATCCTAAAGCATGAAATTATTTATATTCATCTTGAAAACAAACATTGAAAAAAAACCCACACGTACAAAATACAAACTAAACACAAGGTTAATCAAACTTACAATCTAAGGTTAATATCCTTAAAGTAAACATATATGAGTTTCATAAACTCCAGATCGCGTCTAGCCAAAATATCCCGAACTGGAACATTAGGTTGTCTACCTCGAGCCCGAAGGGAATCATAAAAATGTGATCTGACTCCACGATACTCCGCACAAGACCAAAGGATGTGATCAGCGTCCTGGTAACCTTGTCCACATTCACAGAGATTGCTGTCTCCCAACCCCACACGGAACAAGTGAGCGTTTAGACAATAGTGATTGGACATGAGACGAGACATCACGCGTATGAAGTCTCGACTCAAGTCCAACCCTTTGAACCATGCAAACTTCGACACCTTAGGGATAATTGAATGTAGCCATCGTCCCAAGCTCCCTTCACTCCATTGATGTTGCCAGCTAACGAGCGACTGCTGACGATAAATAGAGAAAAATTCACTATAGGCGATCTGTCGATCATAAATGTCGCCTTCCATAGCGCCCACCTTCGCAAGTGAATCCGCCTTCTCATTGCCCAAAATTGAGCAATGCGAAGGGACCCACGCGAAGGTGATGATGAAAGAGCGCACGGATAAAGTACTAAGCAGTTCTCGTATTTTCAAGAGAAAATACGAGAAGTGCTTTACCGGCCTAATGGAACGGATAGCCTCGACAGAACTGAGACTATCCGTAAAAATAAAGTAGTGGTCTGGAAGAAGTGAAGCAATAGTTTCCAAAGTGTAGTGAATTGCTGCCAGTTCAGCCACATACACAGAACAAGGAGCTTCAAGTTTTCGAGAGGCGCTATGAAATTCATTAAATACACCAAAACCAGCGGACTCCTCTATTAGAGATCCATCTGTGAAAAACGTTCTTGCAGAATCAACATGGCCAAACTTTGCAGCGTATAATGACGGAGCAATCATAGGACGATGATGCTCTGGAATTCCGCGGATTTCCTGCGTCATAGATAAATCAAAATTCACTGAATTGCCGAAATCGGAGAAGATTACACGATTGGGAATATTTCTTGAAGGGCTGACATCCTGTGTTAAATATAGGTAGTACAAAGTCATAAAACATGTTTGAGGATTTAGCTCCAGAAGCTTCTCAAAATTTTCGATCACCAGTGGGTTCATTACTTCGCAACGGGTGAGGAGCCTCAGAGATAACTCTGAAAAACGGACGGATAGTGGAAACATGCCCGCCAGCACTTCGAGACTCATAGTATGAGTCGAGTGCATGCATCCTAACGCGATACGAAGACAACGATACTGGATCCGTTCCAGCTTGATGATGTGCGTTTTAGCTGCCGACTGGAAGCAAAAACTACCGTACTCTAAAACCGATAAAATCGTTGTCCGGTACAACGTCAGAAGATCTTGTGGATGGGCTCCCCACCACGTTCCGGTAATTGATCGAAGGAAATTGATCCTTTGTTGGCATTTTCGTCTCAGATACTCAATGTGGGATCTCCAGGTGCATTTGGAATCGAACCAGACCCCAAGATATTTAAAGGACATGGAATGAGTGATCGGTTTACCCAAAAGTTGAAGCTTCGGTTGTGCTGGGCTATGCTTCCTAGAAAAAACGACCAACTCAGTTTTCTCCGTGGAGAATTCGATACCTAGCTGAATAGCCCAAGTAGACAAATTGTCCAAGGTATCCTGTAAGGGTCCTTGCAGGTCAACCTCTTTTGGCCCTGTGATAGACACTACGCCGTCATCTGCAAGTTGTCTCAACGTGCAATTGTCACTAAGACAATTGTCAATTTCTCTAACGTAGAAATTGTACAACAGGGGGCTTAAACATGAGCCTTGGGGGAGACCCATGTAGCTAAATCGAAAAGCTGTAGAGTTTCCATGAGAAAAGCTCATATGTTTTTCTGACAGCAAATTGTACAAAAAATTATTCATAAATGGAGACAATCCACAAACATGGAGTTTCTCTGAAAGAACTTCAACGGATACTGAATCAAAAGCCCCCTTGATATCCAAGAACACAGAAGCCATTTGCTCTTTCTTAGCAAAAGCCAACTGAATTTCCGAGGAAAGCAACGCGAGACAGTCGTTCGTTCCCTTACCCCTACGGAAACCAAATTGAGTATCTGAAAGAAGGTGGTTCGTCTCAACCCATTTGTCGAGGCGAAAAAGGATCATTTTCTCCATCAATTTCCGAATAC
Source organism: Ochlerotatus camptorhynchus (assembly GCF_037179485.1). Lineage (NCBI taxonomy): Eukaryota > Metazoa > Arthropoda > Insecta > Diptera > Culicidae > Ochlerotatus > Ochlerotatus camptorhynchus. The sequence continues at coordinate 299,880 of NW_027041029.1, forward strand.
ACGACAGCATCGCGATGGGCCGATAAGAATTGTGATCCGACGCGGGTTTATCAGGCTTTTTAATGGCTATCACCCTCACTCGTCTCCAATCGTCGGGAACAATATTGAGCTCCAAGAACTGATTGTACAAGTTCAACATGCGCCTCTTAGCGACGTCTGGGAGGTTTTTCAGCAAGTTGAACTTGATTCTATCAGATCCCGGGGCAGAATTGCCACACGAAAGGAGAGCGAGTGAAAGTTCCACCATTGAAAAAGGCTGACTGATTTCGTCTACCGAATTCGCGGTTTCGCGAGGAATCAACTGCGACGGCACGGAATCCGGACACACTTTTCGCGCGAATTTAAGAATCCATTGATCCGAGCATTCCTCGCTTTCGTTGTAAGTAGACCGGTTACGCATTCTTCGCGCCGTACTCCAAAGCGTATTCATCGACGTTTCGCGCGACAATCCGTCTACAAACTGCCGCCAGTAACCCCGTTTTTTGGCCTTGATGAGGCTCTTGAGTTCGCGTTCAAGAGATGTGTATGCGTCGAAATGCTCGCGTGTTCCGCGTTTCCGAAAAAGTTTAAACGCGTCGGACTTTTTACGGTAAACCTCGGTGCATTGTTGATCCCACCAGAGCGATGGTGTTTTCTTACGGATTGACGATCGCGGCACCGGTCGTGTTTGAGCTTGAAGGGCGCTGTCGACGATGAGATTAGAGAGGAAATTATATTCCTCCAACGGCGGAAGCTCTTCCACTGACGATACTGTATCGTCTATCGCGGATTGGAACTTAGTCCAACCGATGTTACGGGTTAGATCATACGCGACGTTAACGGATTCTGACGAGTTGAACCCACTGGCAATCGAAATTTTGATCGGCAGATGATCACTACCGTGCGGATCCTGGATTACATGCCAAGTGCAATCCAACGATAGTGAATTGGAGCAAAAGGTGAGGTCTAATCTGCTACCATTCGAGGATGGACCAGCCAAACGTGTTACTTCTCCATTGTTAAGTATTGTCATGTTGAAGTTGTCGCAGAGATCATAAATCAAAGTAGAACGGTTATCATCGTACAGCTCCCCCCAGCCTGTACCGTGGGAGTTAAAATCTCCCATGATCAACCATGGAGCGGGAAGTACCGCACATATGTCGAAAAGTTGTTTGCGATTAACAGAGACTCTAGGAGCAATATATACAGAAGCAATACAAAGGCTCTTACCTTTAATGGTAGCCTGACATGCGACAACTTCAATACCGGGGAATTCGGGAAGATTCACTCTATAGAAGGAATGGCACTTTTTGATCCCCAAAAGTACCCCTCCTCCACGTGAATCCTCACGATCCAATCGAATAATGTTAAAATCAAAAAAAGGGAGATCAATTTCTGAAGAAAGCCATGTTTCACAGAGGGCAAATGCATCGCAATTATTGTTATGGACTAAATACTTGAACGAATCTAATTTCGGAATAAGACTTCGACAATTCCACTGTAGAACAGTGATCAAATCCCCGACCTCGTTTGGAAAATTATCCATCGAAGGAGATGATAGCTGCAAGAAGGGGCCATTTTGAAGTCAATTGCTTCAAGAAGGATTTCACAGTCGGAAGCAATGTGAGGACAATGCTTTTCAGAGGATCAGAAATGTTGAGGTATTTGAGAATACCGTCCACAATGTCATCAAATGAGAACAGCCCAGATGAAGAAGGGGTTTCTGTTCTTAAAATTGGGGCATCAGGGGTTTTGGATGTCCCCGGAAGAGGTGGAAAATCCTGGGTATAATCAGTTCTGCGGAATCCAGGAGGAGTAGAAGTCTCCTTTTTTCCACCACTCCTTGATTTGGGCAAGCTGATTTGGGGTTCTTGATCTGGAACGTTCCTTAAGGGAGCGTTTCATTTTGTCCCCGAGCTGTTTGTACGCCGGGCACGACGAGAGAGCATGAGGAGGAGTTCCATTGCAGTACACGCATTTTGGTGCAGTAGCTGCGCAGGCGCCATCCTCATGCTTCTCCCCGCATGTGGAGCAGCGTGCCTTGTTGCCGCAGTGGGAGGCCGTATGTCCCAACCGCTTACAATTCTGGCAGTTCATGACCCGAGGTACAAACAACCGCACAGGAAGACGAAGTTTTCCCAGCTCGATGTATTGAGGAAGGGCAGATCCAGAAAAGGTCACCCGAAACGAGTCTGTGGGGGTAAAACCATAGAGGTAACTCTAAGACTAGTAGGTCCCGAAGAAAATCATTATTATTTTTGGCTCACTCAGTACCAGAACAACGGTCCCAAGCAGTCCCAAGCTATTTCACTCACCCCTGCATGTTCTGCATGAATCCACACACCCCTGATGTTAAATGTCAAACTTTCATAGCGAATCAAAACAAACATAGTGTAGTAATAGAATTTCAACTAGAATAGGGTACGTTAATCGTTTGCTTGGGACCAATAGGCTACTAAAGTGGTGAGCCAATTTAAAATCGTTAGTTTCGTATTGATTGTTGGTAAAACTCTTTTTACCCTCGCTGAGCGATACTGACTTCATTCTATGAACGGCCAGTATCTTTACCGGAGGAAGCAAGGGGTTCTTGAATCGGCCAACCGCTTGCTTCTCCAGTATCTCGGGGTTCAGGCTCGCCTCAGTGACCACGCCTTCGATCTCCACATCAGAGGCTGGAATGTACACCCTATATTCCAGTGTGAAAAACTGGGAAACAGCAATTTCATTGGCCTGTTTCAGGTTAGCGACGGTCACACGAAGTTTGTTGTGCCTAACCTTCGTTATTTCGGTCACGGCAGAGAATCGCTTTGTCAGATCATCAGATATCTGAACAACATTCAAGGGTTTGTTTTTGGGCTGAAAATAGACAACCCATGGGCCAGTCGAGTCATTCGGGTAGGCCCGCAATCTGGAGCTTTTCTCAGCCTGCCCATTGTCAGACTGAGACGACGAACCATGGATGACATCATCATTTTTCTGAGATGAATGGTCATCCATGTCGTCTTCTGACAAAACATCCATTTTGTTCATCTAGTGGGAGCGCAAAACGCTCTCCCACTGAACGCACAGACGCAATACACAGAAAACACTACAAACACAGAAATACAAAATGAAAATTTAACTAATGGAGGAGGAAAAGAAACAAAAAAAAAACAAAAACTTATCTGATAATTCTATACTACTACCACCGAGCGTTATATGTGTAGGCGTTTACGCAGATGGCTGGAAGAGACGCGCTGCGTGGATGACCTTCGTTGTGGTGCACTTGATCGAGGCTCGGTACTCAGCGCACACAGGCGCACGATGATTGATGAACGATGTAGATGTAGAAACGGTTGCTCACACTCGATGATGATGATACGTGCGCGGGTATGCGTAAGCGCGTATGCGTGACCACGCAACGATGATGCCCAAATTGGTTCGCGAATTTCCAATAGCACGGATTGCTCTTTCCGAAAATGACACTTTCTACTAAAAAAACTCACTTTTCGATCAATTTACCGGGAACTATGCCAGGAGTCGCTTAGTGAGAAAAAAAACTGATAATTTATATCAAGCGAATACCGAGAAAACTTCCAAAACAACGGAGCGCGAAACAAGTCGACCGTACTTCTTGCTAGGACGCAGTGAGATGAAAAAAAGATAGTATAGCGTCATTACCAACAGCTGTTTCGTTTAAAAAAATAAATTGCAATGAAATAGATCATCACTAAGCATTTGCACATTTCACTAACACTAATAATCCCTTTGGCTCAGACCTTAAATAAAGGATATTGCATCATACCTACATCAAATCTTATGGTGATAAGCTCCAACCGGTATTATCCTCGGATTAAATCCCGATCAAGAATGTCAAGCTGCTTTTATGTCGACATCAGAGATAATTAACACAACTCTAAGCAAACAGTTTGTAGATCATCCAAACAGGGACGGTTTTAAAAGTTAATCCGAGTTGGAGCTTACCGCCATTAGCATATTTTTGCATCCCGCATAAACAATAACCATAAGAAGCGCCTAACCATCAATTCGGGATATCATCCCAACTTTATGCGGTATGGTCGTACCCTGCGCTTTAGTCAGAGAGCGTATAGGGCGTCGTTGTGCCAATTTGGTCGTGGCACATTTCGAGTATGAGAGAGTGATTGCAGTTTGTTAAAAAGCGCCTGAGTAAAATGCAAGTATTTGCGATGACTACCCTTAGTTGTTACAGTGAAGATATATACCCATATCCTCGTTTATGTCTGGACGTGTTTGCCATACAGAAACATTTTTATTTGATTTTGTGTGGTGGATGGGTTTCGGGCGTGGACGGGCATATGGGTGATAATATTAAGTTTACGTTAGGATAATGTTGAAAAATTGAGAAATGTATCGCTTCAGCTTGAGAAGCACTTCACTTCGCAATCGATGAACCATTCTGACGGCCCACATTACCGTGCAGGCTCCGTGTGTTGGCAGGGTCCAATATTGGACAGTTTAATTGGTTTAATGTTTATAAAGTACCATCAGTTAAAATTGTAATTTTGAGCTTTATCTCTATACATTCTTAGGTGTTTCTTTGTAGATTATCATGTTGGTGTACGCTGATTCAAAGAGTAAATGATATTAACATTGAGCTGTCCATAGTTGGGCCACAGACAAACAGACATAACACTCGCAAGTTGTTCATCTAACAAGCATTTAACGGTCAATTTAAAAGTATCGTAGTTGATAGTACCGCCACCTGTGGCGCGCATAGTCAATTCCCTTGCGTTTGACGTTTACACACTATCACCATCTGTTCAGCGTACTACCCACCACAGTGTACTCAACAGATGGCGATAATGTTTTAGCGACGATGTTTTACAGTGAGAAATATTCAATCTGTTATGTCTGTTTGTCTGTGGTTGGGCGTTGTTGAACTTGTGGTATTTTTTTTTTCCTTTGGTTTGTTTTTTCCGTCCTACTGGTCTACGATTCAAAGTTGGATTCTGTGGTTATAATTATCACATATAAGGTAAAATAGGTAGCATCATCTTTATCGAAATGTAAGTATTATTGATAATAACCATAACTAGAAAGGTACCTGGATCAACATTTTTTAAACATGCGCATTCAATCGTGACGGCATCTAATTCTGCATTTTAAACCTACCCAACCCTCTTCCTTTCTACAATCCCTGAGCAGCTGGTTCACCATAAGTGTACTTCGCAGAACTTTTTTAACCCCCATGGGTAAAGATGCTGTGTTGCTCACTCCTCTCCCCTTCCCTGGTGTATTATGGATGGTGTGAATATTCACATCGGTGACATGGCCCCTGACCCCCTTGTACATCATAAAATGAAAATGAAAATGAAACTTTATGCGGTATGGTCGTACCATCTATGATATTGTAATTGTATGGTACCCGTTTATTAGGGTATAGGTTCTTGATTACCTATACTTGTCTTGGAATAGGGTTTCGGGGGATTTAAGCCAATCGTAACCCTATAGCACAAACGAAGTGACAGACTACTAACTGGCGAAGAAATCCATTTAAATAATGTGGTTCACTGTAATAGAATTTTCTTGGAAGCTTGTGCCATCATCCACCAGATGGGTTATACCTTATACAGACATACAAAGTTCACTGTTGTACTACCGTCACAAACGAAGTGACAGACGACTAACTGGCGAAGAAATCCATTAAAATAATGTGGTTCACTGTAATAGAATTTTCTTGGAAGCTTGTGCCATCATTCACCAGATGGATTAATTTTTTTGTTTTGATTTGAACAAAGTTGATTTTGTGTACAATGATTCTTTGACAGTGTGCAAAGAGTGTATCATTTTGTCATTTTTTTATGCATTTCAGTTTTGAGTAGAGTGAAAGAGATAGAAACAAAACATTCATGATAATGCTAGTACAATCCAGTAGTAGTGTTGCCATGTGGTACAATCCAGTAGTAGTGGTGTTGCCATGTGGTACACTGAAAAATTGAAATAGCAGGTTAGTCACCAAAGTTTTCGAGCCGCTCCGTCTGTCACTTCGTTTGTGCTACCGTTGTACCAACAATTGAACCACATGGCAACACTACTACCACAAACGAAGTGACAGACGACTAACTGGCGAAGAAATCCATTAAAATAATGTGGTTCACTGTAATAGAATTTTCTTGGAAGCTTGTGCCATCATTCACCAGATGGATTAATTTTTTTGTTTTGATTTGAACAAAGTTGATTTGGTGTACAATGATTCTTTGACAGTGTGCAAAGAGTGTATCATTTTGTCATTTTTTTATGCATTTCAGTTTTGAGTAGAGTGAAAGAGATAGAAACAAAACATTCATGATAATGCTAGTACAATCCAGTAGTAGTGTTGCCATATGGTACAATCCAGTAGTAGTGGTGTTGCCATGTGGTACACTGAAAAATTGAAATAGCAGGTTAGTCACCAAAGTTTTCGAGCCGCTCCGTCTGTCACTTCGTTTGTGCTACTACCATAGAGGTAACTCTAAGACCAGAAGGTCCCGAAATAACGTGCTCAACTTTTTGGCTCAGCTCTGGTACTCTCTTCGGTCCCAAGCTAATCGATTCACCCCTCGAAAAATAAGAAAAACCACTAACCTCTCATTTTATCTGTCAAACTTTCATAGCGAATCAAAACAAACATTGCGTAGTACTAGAATTTCGACTAGAATGGGGTACGTTAATCGTTTGCTTGGGACCAATAGGCTAGTCAAGTAGTGAGCCAATTTAAAATCGTTAGTTTCGTATTGATTGTTGCTACTACTGGATTGAACTAGCATTTTCACCAAATGTACTAGAATGTTTTGGTTCTATCTCTTTCACTCTACTCAAAACAGAAACGCATAAAAAATGACAAAATGATACGCACCCTAATAAACGAGCACCATACATGAACGATACCACAAATCGTGCCACCGTATCACATATTGTTGGGATGATAACCCGAATAGGTTGTTAGAGGTTGTTAGGCACTCTTTATGGTTATCGTTTATGCGGGCACTCTTTGCACACTGCCAAAGAATCATCGTACACAAAATAAACTTTGTGCAAAACCAAAACAAAAATACTATCCCATCTGGTGGATGATGGCACAAGCTTCTAAGAAAATTCTATTACAGCGAACCACATTATTTTAATTGATTTCTTCGCCAGTTAGTCGTCTGTCACTTCGTTTGTGGTTTTACGCTGGACCCTTACTCGTATGAAATTTGTTTGCTCCGAAGCATCCAATGTCAAAAAAAATTGTTGGTGCCGATCCTGTCATCTTTGGAGATCAATTTGGTACATTCCTTGGTGCAGCCACAATTCTCCAAAATTGCAGCATGTGCACGACCACCATATCGAGCTTCCGGATTTCTTTTTTGGTCCTTTTTCTCGGAGCTTGGCTTGACTCCTCGATATCTCCGTCCATCCCAAAAAAGCTGTCGTCCAAATCCTGAACGTACTTCGGTGAACACCGGTTTTCTGACACTGAATCGTTTCTGGGGATCTTTTTTTGCACCACCAATGGAGAAGATTCGAAAAAAGACCGTTGCAAAGTCTCATGCTCGTAACGCGAAAACCACTCACTGACCCTAACTTCAAGATCGTATCCTGGACACTCTTCATCGGAACTTTCACCGTACCCGTAAGTTTCTATCGTTTCCAAAGCAGACATTGTGTTAAAATCCAGAAATATTTTTTTTTAAACAGAGAAGAACGCGACAGATTAGATTTTTGACCGTATTAAAACAACGAACGCCGACAGCAAACTAGAAGCGTCAAGGTATGCTGGGACTGATATGCGGTTACTTTGTGACATGATAGACAAAATGACCGCATGTCAGTCCCATCGATATTTTTTCTCTACAATGGATTAAATTTTAAATTTATTTCACCTAATAGTATCAAAAACATTACTTCTCATAGTATAACGTAATAACATTATACAACAAACATGCGAAACAGGCTGTGAAAAGATTAAAATGATTTCAGCTTTCATCGCTGTTTTCTCGGTTAGTTAGATTTTCGTATGGGACTGATAAGCGATTCTATACTGCCTATAATCGCATATCAGTTCCTTATAGATTAAGTTTACCCAGATTGGACGCAAAGCGGAGAAACCAAAATTTGTGTAAATTTGTTTCCTTTATTGTTTCTAAACGAAACTGGCAACACGGACCGTGCAGCATAAAAACAAAACTCTCTTGAAATTGAATCTGAGCACTTCGCTGGCTTGCCATTTCGCCCGAGAGCCGGAAGTATTTTAGTGTCATTTTTATGTTTTGAAGCGAAAAACTCGCTTCGGATCGCCGACGATCGCTTGATGGGTGACAGATCGAGAAAGAGAACAGTGCAAATAAATAATACAATTTGGGCTTTGTATGTGTGTGTGTGTGTTGGCAAATCCGTATACGGACGGACGGGACGAGACGCTCGCCACACAGGACCAGATCGCATCCTCATCTCTCGCCGATGGGATTGATACGCGTTTTCTTCACCCCGAGTGTTGGCCTGAATTACAATGGTGAAAAGTAGTTAACGTACGTGTGAATATATTTTTCCGCTAAACAGTTTGTTAAAATTTTACAACTTGGATGAAGTTTTCGGTTTCGGTTAACGGTGATATTACGAGCAGATGTATTGTGAACGATGTTCGATGAAATCTTATGGCATCAAATAAAGTCGAATGGTGAGGAAGAATACACCAAGGAATACCTTCCCACTGCGGTGGTTGTTGCCTGTGGGAGGATGAATGAATGCCGGAGTGAAACGATAGTGCAAACGAAAATTCAATGTGTGGAATAGAATAATCGATTCTAAATTGTGTTATTGTGATGAATAAAAAATAAAGAGCATTAAAATGTTTTATTGAATGAATATGAAGCTGTTTCCGCTTTGAAAGAAGAAATTTCGCTACAATATAGCGATTGACGGTGCAAGTGTGTGTCACAAAGTCGTTGCGGTTCATTCGGGTAAAGAAGAAAATGAAATAAAAGCCGTGTGCCGCCATTTTATTTCACATCACACTCTTGAATTCGCTCGCTCGGGTTGTCGCAGCAGTGAAGTGATACTACATCTACTCACACATGTATACATCAAAGCACTAAACCAAGAAGGAAAAAAATTGGGCAGGCGATTTTCATTGCATTTTTTCTGCGGCAAAATCGTGCTGTAAAAGTGGAATTTTCCTGGAAAAAAACATAAATTGTGGAAGTTTACTATGCAAAGATTGCGAGTGATATGAAGTTTTCCGCGGAGAAGTGGAATTTTAGGTGCAAAGATTGAAAATAAGTCCCTGAAAAGTTTTGCTTGAATCTGAGCGCTGACTTGCACAAATCACGCACACATTGACAAAACGAGAGTGAAAAGCAATTACGTTGTACTCACACAATCAACCGTTCGACGTTTGACGGACTGGCGCTGGTGGTGCTGCGTTCGACGAATCGAAAACGGTACCAAGTTCGCTGCGCCTGGTGCTGCTTATGCTGGGACGTACGTGTTTGAAGCCGTGTCTGCGGATGTGTGCGTGTGCATGAGTGCCGCGCCGTAGGGTCAAGTGAAGCGCCTGTGTTCTTCACTAGTGGCTTGTGTGTTGTGCTTAGGCCGTGTTTTTCCTCGCGATTTTCATGTGGATTATCCCTATAAAAACACAGGTAATTAGCCACAATTACTTTATCAACATCCAAAATCTACTGATCGATAGAAATCCACTCGGTTGACGATCCATAGCGAACGAAAAATTACAATTTTAGGTTCCTCGCCCAGTCTGTGGCTTTCGCAAATGCCGCCCGCCATATTTGGGAGTACAAAAGATGTAAAAATGCGATTTTGATTATCGAATGTAGCGGATAACTGTGAAAAAACGGCCAAAAAGGTGAATTACCCTGGGAAATAACGAAAATCTTCCACCGAATCGTAGTTCTGACATTGTTTTAGGCTGTCAAAATAGGGGAATAACAAATCGAGGTTTGCATTGCGCTCCGCTGCTGTCTCCAGTAGAAGTAAAATTTTCTTTATTCCTGCCTGGCTGCTCGCTCTCTGTATTCGTCGCTCGCACTACTTTGATGGGGTAGTAGTTGGGTACATTTTGAATGGGTTAGTGTGTTCCCGTGTTCATTGATGGCTAGCAAAAAATGCGGTAGTATTGGTGCGATGCTCGGCGATGACTGTTGGCTCGGTTTCCGATTCAGAAGGCAGTGTTTGCAGAATAGGTTGTTTTTGTAGATTGAGTGCAAACTAAAAATGGCTAAAGCGAAATGGAACATTGTGAGACGGAACGCATAATCAAAATAGAACAGGAAATAAGGTTACCAGCAACGTGATTATCTGATGCTCATGTAGAATTAATAGAAGTTCAAACTAAAAATGAACCCCGTTAACATGAATGAAGTATCGTTCAGATAAGCGGGGTTTCACGGTACTCGTACATCTGAAGGTGCAACATTTGACGGCACAAAAGCTTTTGTAAACAATAGTTGTAAGGTCCTTAACACGCTAACCGAAGTATGGCCACGCTAACCGAAGTATGGCCACGCAAACCAATACCACTATTGGAAAAGGGACAATTTCCACTACCCGATGATGTCGTTGGTTGGCGTGGGCGTACTTCGGTTCTCGTGTAAAGGGTCTTACAACTTTTGTGCCGTTTTCAAATGTTACGCCTGCTCTGTGGTATGTGTTTTGATTATTTTTAATAAGTTTTTCAAACATACAGTGTTTTGTTTGTAACTCCTCAAGCTGTTTTTGTTTTGGTCTTGACAGGTCCATCTAGCCGAACTTACGTGTTTGTTGATTTTTTTGATCTGTTTTTTTATTCAGCAGAATGCTCTGAACTGGGGCCTATTTTTTCACCTGCGCTTCTGTTTCTTTTGCTTTATTATAGAGACTTTCTGACTATATCTTTCAGTCCTATTTTTTCACCTGCGCTTCTGTTTCTTTTGCTTTATTATAGAGACTTTCTGACTCTATATCTTTCAGTCCTTAGTTGATTCGTCTCTTTCGTTTAAATCTTGAACGAGGATTATAGTAACTAGATCTAGAAACCCCTCTCCCCGCGTAGATTATCGTCCAGTGGCGCCGCGTAACCTCACTTTTTACCTGTTCAACAACTTTGAAAACCTTATTTAGGGTCATGTTAACATTCAAATCAGTTTCAAAAGGCATAGGGTCTTCTAGTTTCCCTGATTTTTATCCATTGAAACCAATATTGTTTTGTTTGTTTACGTGTTTAGAGTTGTTGAACAGGTAGATTGAGGTTAGGGCGACGCCACTGTTATCGTCCATATATTTTTTTAATTTGTATGCACCGTAGACACTTAGATAGATAGAGCTGAAATAAGGATCAATGTACTTGTACAATGGGCTTGAACTGAGAAAACTGAATCTGAAATTTTGAACAAGAATAATTAAATATAAAATGAAGTATAAACTAATTTAAAAAACTGGACTATTACTAATTATTAAATTATGGGTTAGCATTATTGTGAGATAAATAAAAAATAGTTTTATTTACAGCTCGAAAAAAATGAAACATGCAACACCCTTTTGATTTATATTATCTTGTATCGGCCCGAGGTAATTCGCACGGCTGCGTTCACCGAAGCTATTTCGCCCCTATGTTACGACTGCTAGTTTTTGACGTTGTCTGTTTCACCTCAATGTTTATGTTCTTTTTCCTGATGGTTTATTACTATCGACCTTTTGCGGTTTGTTGCATTCCAGATAAATTGTGGTGTTTTCGCTTATTTTTCAAGTTATATCTTTCGCCTTGTGTTACAAAAATATGTCTGTTTCACCCCATCTATGCATATGGGAGGAAGCGGGCGTAAAACACAATTCAATTTGTAATACAAAAAAGTTGGTTTCGCCTTATGTTTTTTGCCTTTTTTTTTGAAGAATGTACATTATCCAAAAAAAAATTTGATATTGTTTTGTAGCATTTTAATAGTAGTATAACGAAATGCATTAACATCAGTTTGTTTACACTTGCGACATTTGCCGTTATTCCAGCTCTATCTAGACTTGTCAACCCCCAATAAGCTGGAGTATACCTAACCCACAGACAAACAGACATAACACTCGCAAGTTGTTCATCGAACAAGCACTTAACGGACAATTTAAAAGTATCGTAGTTGGTAGTACCGGCACCTGCGGCGCGCATAGTCAATTCCCTTGCGTTTGGTGTTTACACACTACCGCCATCTGTTCAGCGTACTACCCACCACATTGTGCTCAACAGATGGCGGTAATGTTTTAGCGACTATGTTTTTTTTTCCTTTGATTTGTTTTTCGTCGATCTTACCGACGCCAGGGAGGCAGCTCCCACACCTGGACCCTACCTATCGACCCATCAACTCATGAACCGGGGACCAACGGCTTTATTTCCCTGGCGTGATCAGAGATGTTATACCTCAGAACATCCCGGCGGCGCCGACTGGGATTGAACCCAAGCCTGCTGGGGTGAGAGGTAATCACGCTTACCACTACACCACCGGCGCCACTAGCGACGATGTTTTACAAAAAGAATTATTCAATGTGTTATGTCTGTTTGTCTGTGCCTAACCTGTAAAGTAATCTAATAAACATCAAATAGAATGCATGTTTTATTCTTCTTGAGCTCCTCTATCGTGAGATGACAAAGTGACGTAAACGCCACCATTGCCATTTTCATTTTTCACCATATTCGATTTCTGTATCCGTAATGACACCCAACAATACTCTATAAACTTACTTTGATTTTGAAGCATATGGACAGAATGTCGTCCGTCATACAAAACAACTGAAAAATAAAAGCTATTGTAAACATCAGGGCTCATGTTTTAGCTTTGTTTAGATCATATTTCACAGATCCATTGATCATGTTGAAAATAAATATGTTACATACATATTTGAACAATTCACTAATAAATGAATTTACGTCACATTCATCCCTATGCTTTATTCCGTTTGAAACGAATTTCAAATAATTAAAATTGGCATGTTAAATCCTTTTTGAACGGATTACAGAATAGGAGTGATAACCATCCATCTCCAGGGTGTCCAACCATCTGGGAAAAGCGGGAAATTTGAACTGTCGGGAAAAATACGAGAAAATCCAAATCACGCCGGGAAAAATCTTATATACTCATCAATCAATTTCACGATTGAGTTTACTTTTTTACACATCCGTTTACAGCGTTCAAATTCTGCCTTTCACTGTGGTAAACCATCAAAAACCCTCAACATGTCAAAAATGTTACTCTTATGTTTCTCTCACTCACGATCTGTTGGATTTTGCCGTTCTTCCTGCCATAATAGATCGAAGTTAATTTTTAGTATTTTCTTTGGCTGGCAATTCTTTTGCCACAGTTTTCCGAGTGAGTTAGTTCCCGTATCAATCCTGAGCGGGGCAGATCCTGTTACGAAGCTAGTTGAATGTCCGATCTCGAACTCCATGCATGTCCGGTCATGCTTGGTATGTAAGTGTCCAAGACAGGACATTATCAACGATCTAAAAAAAATAGCATAATATGAATGGTCCCTAGATGAATTAAAGATTTAATGTCTATAATTAATGCTAATAAGGTTCACAAGATTAGAATACTATAATACATCATAGAATACCTTGATTGATAAAGATCTGAATTCATCGTAGAGTACCCAGTTGAGTCAAAAGAAATTCAAGATCAGATCTCCCGGATGATTTAGAGAATCCAAAAATGTGATATTTTAGCACAATTAAACATTTTGAATGATGGGTGGACATTAGACTGATGCAAAATTTGAAATTTTCGCTCCACAGTGCTCAAACGGTTCCAAATTGGGCCCTGATTAGCCTCCCAAAATTTGAACTCATTTAGTGAGAAACTGACTTAGCACAAAACATTTGAAGTTTATATGGGAATTACTATGGAGAAACCATAATTTAGATTCATATCAATCTCAAAATACACCAGTTCACTCTACTTTAGAAAATGGTAGCTTAGCTTGTTGAAAATTTTCTCAGCTACAACTTTGTTTAAGACCAGTTTTCGATCAAATGTAAGGAACAAAAGTTATTAATGATTCAAGTCACTGATGTCTTATGATTATGCTCAAGCATCTGTTCAGCAGGCAACATTGGTGTTTGAGGCGCGTAGAATAGAGGACAAAATTCATGGCTACTATGTCACACTGCAGAATACAGAGTTGCCCACAATACAGTTGCTTAATCTTGCCTTAAGATTATCAATCTCTTAAACAATTAATAACTATTTAATTTGACGTTTGGCTGAAAATCGATTTTCTGCAAAGTTGTAGCTGATAAAAATTCCCATAAGAATAGCAATATAATTTGTTAACAGTACAATCTGTAAAAGGATAAAAGACAATGAACAAAAAGTTTTGTTTTACCATAGTAATTTTCATATAAACTACAAATGATTTGTGCCAAGTCAGTTTCTTATCAAATGAGTTTAATCTTTCGGAAGCTAACAGGACCCGATTTGAAACCGTTTGAATACTGTGGAGCGAAAATTTCAAAGTTTGCATCAGTCTAGTGGACATCGTACAAGATTTCGATCAACCTGTAAAATATCTCCAGGACAATGTTTTGGTAAAACATCTTTGTGTCTCACAAAATGTTATTTGGTTTGTAGAATTTCAAGATCTAAACTCTAGGATGTTTTGAAGAACTTTTAGTTCTGCGTTTCTCCTGTTCAGGTCTCTTGTATTGATATATGCAGATACAACTTAGGCTCATTATTTGAAACTTTTTAATTTTATACGAATTAATAATTCCATTATATTTTGGAGATCTAAGTCATCAACATGTTAATGAAAACCCTTTCTCATATTTTTTCTGTAAAGCAGATGTATTGTAGAGTAATTTCGCTGAAGAAATTATCTGATTTTCTCTGAACAGTGATTTTTGACAGCTTTTCGTGTAGGGCATATACATGGAACGAAAAAGACACGTATAAACCATTTATTTTCATATAACATTGAGCTATTGGCAAATCCTATAAAACGTTTATTATTTCCAGGTGGCTACTGTTCTCCGAACTATGTGTCTTAAATGTTGGTCATATGAAAATCATTGACAAATAACTTTCATTGGCATATTCAAAGCGATATATTCATTGGACATCCAATGAAATTTAAAGATTTCGAAAATGGTGATTACGTGAAGTTTTGCTTCAGTTTATTATTTCGTGGGATTGAATTGCTTTAATGACAGAAGTATTATCGCATTAAAGTTAGGCTATTTTTCATAACCGGCAAAAAGCGAAAATTAAAAAAAAAATGAATGGATACCCTGCATCTCACGGAGGGGTTACCCCATTTGGCATGACGTCCTTTGGCATATATTTGTTTAAAATAGCCATTTGACATAAAGGCCATTTGGCATTAAATATACAGGAATAAGGGAAAATATTATGGTAATTCCATTATGCCAAACATTGACAGTTGACATAACAGTCATATTGGCATAAAATTTGTGGAAAACCTTGAATTACATAAAATAATATTTCAAGCGTAACTTTTCAAGTCACTGAACAAATGTGTGTTGAAGCAGTCGAATGCACGAGCTGTGTTTAAAAACGTTTTTAGGCATTCTTGATCTTGATTTTTCGCTTCCGTTATGACAGTGGCGTTTCCTTAACCTCAATCTACCTACCTACCGATTCGAGTATGAATTTGGCATTAAATCTGGTGTCGAAAGTTTGTGCACAGGTAAAAAGTGAGGTTACGGGACGCCACTGCGTTATGGAGTTGACCAGGAAATTGATACAAGTTGTTGCCGAGTGCTCTGTCTGTTCCTTGTCGACGGTAGGTGAGCTTAACCTCATGCCAAACTTTGATCTCAAATCAATCGGTGCACTCGTCTATTGGTTTGTCTGAACGGGTTTTCATTCGCGAGAAATCAACGCTTGAAGAAAATCTCGCCCAACAATTGAAAAGGGGGTATCAGCGTTTGTAACCAAAACTTGTAATGCCCATTCCGCGCGAACCGAAACTCGCCTACGAAATTCTCCCCTTCTCGATTGTGTTGTTGATTTACATATGCATGGGCATTACAAGCAGAATAAATCACATAGCCGAGTGGTTTTAGGCCGACTTGCTATCAGAGATTTTTAGAAAAGAGGCAATAAATAGCAGATATTTTTGATCTATCATAAAAATTCTACTTTTATCAAAGTTCTCGTAGAAAAATCTCAAAATATTGTTCAGTGGTAAAGTTCGACTGATAGGAAATGTAATTTTAAATTACTCGAAAGCTGTAATCCATTGCATACATGTTGATGTACTGTTAGCATTTACCCTTGTTTCATGCACTAGCCTTACGCGCAGTGAATGCTGTTCTTTTTCATTGAAATATTTTAGTTAAATCTCGACGAACATTTGGGAACGGCCATTGAGGCAAGTGTAAACAATGGTTTGAATCGTCGACACAGTTCAAAATGAATCTACATGTCTGCTGCAGAGAAGCAAGCATCTCATTTAATTTTCACTTCTGTATGACTACTGGATGCGGCGAGATCAGTGCCAGTGAAAACGCGAAGTGGAGGGATTCCATGAACTTTAACCATTGCCATCGTTTAAGCTTGGCTCATTGGCCCTTTTCACATGATCGTATAGAAATTTATTTTGCCTTAAAATTCATGGAATGTCCCCTATCGAATATGTTAATGAAATCAAACGACAACGTGTATCAACATAAAATTTAATAGTCGGTTGATTCTGCCCATAATAAATTCCGCCGACGACTGCTATTTAAATGCTCTGGCAGCACTTCCAACATCACTTCCCTTTCCCTTTTAGCACAAATATTATTTCGTTCGACCGGTTCGTATGGGAAGCACACCCAGACTCATGCCGTGCCTTCTTCATAGCCAGTTCGAATACAACGCTTGCATCGAAAAGCATCGCAAAAAGGGGCCAATCGAACGTTCTGGATTGTCCCAACTGTGCCCTGTCGGTTTACGATGTCTGGGCCATCGTCGGTTCGGTGTATCCACTGTATGCTGCAGCTGCATTTTGGAAGTTACTGCAGAAGGTGTCAAACTTTCGTCCTAGTTTTCCGAATGTGATCAATGTAATTATATAAGACGGAACTATGCCTATGAATCATATTTTCGTGCAAATGCCTTCAGCAAGATGTGCAGCCAACTCCTCCTTTATGATAACAATTGGAAGATGGTAAAGTTTTTCGTTTGAATGGGCACTTCCGAAAAATGTGGAATCGTACTCATTGAATTTAGCGCCTTGCATATTTGCTGGAGACGAAACTGTGATTATGACGACAACGGCGGCGACTGATATGAGTCTATCCTCAAAATAGGAGCTCTCATATGACGAAACAAATTTCGATAACTGTGTGACAAATCTTGCCGTCTGCCCTTGGTACCATTGCTCGTGTCGTGTCTATTGCTGTGGTCTTATGACGAGGTTTGCCAATCTCCGATTTTGCTGCCTCTACACACACCACCTAGAGTTGAACAGTTAGTATTTTGCAAACAGACAACGACATGTGTTGAATTCGCTGTGCTCGTGTCAAGTGGATGGAACAGTAGAAGTAGTGTACCGAAGTGCCCTATGATGGTGTGGTGCGGTATATTATACTCACGAAACGCGTGTGACTGGCCGACAACGAAAGAGCGGAAGTTTTGTACGAATTCGTTGTTTTCAAGGAAACTTCCCTATAGGAAAGTAAACGCAAACCCGCATTCATTCGGTCACATTCCAGTCTCTGTTCGTTCAGGGCCAGACTGAATGGGTGAGCATTCGAAAGGAATGGTTAGTCGCCACTATATGAACGAGTCGCTGGTTATAAGTTCCAGGTGAAAGTTTTGAATACTGTTGCCACCTGCGCCTCACTTTCGATTTTAGCATGTCTTTTGGGGAAAGTACTTTCAGCATTGAATCGTTTGTGCTGTGTAAAAATGTCAACTGTCGTTTGGGTTTTTTCTGTTATTTGAAAAAAGTTGCTCTTATTTTTATACTGTTTCTAACATTCAAACCATTCTTCCATGACTAAAACATGACTTAAAATTTTATGCAACAACTACTTTCATTCACTTTTTCATTTAATTCTTTCTGCTATTGTAATTTATTTTCGATTTTGCCCTTTCTATGATGGGTTTTTGTGATTTTTTGAAACTAGTTGCATTTGTGCTGGTTTCAATTTAAGATCGCACGATCAAAAATCGAGGCGATAAAATCGCATAAAAATAGAATAGCTATTGCGACCAGTAATCTTTCATAAAAGTGCAGTCGCAAACGTAATCAAAATGATATCCTCCGCTTATTTCTCGTATATCATCGGTTCGATGGGTAATAACATTATTGGGTTTTCAATTGATTTTTTACTGGAATGCTTACAATAAATTCTAATGGAATGCCCCATGGTCAACTTTTCAATTGCACTGTCAACTGTTGATAGAGTATTGACCTCCGTGAAGTTTTGTCAAAAATCTAACAATCCTACGATCCTACGTGTTACGAAAAACAGGTTACTCAAAAGTTGATGAAATTATAAAATTCAGAAACGGAAAAAAATAGAAGCCGAGACACATTCACCCGTATTCTTGTTTTCGTTCAAACCGTATTTTCCATACAAAAAAAAAAGTTTTTTTGTATGGAAATTACGGTTCGAACGAAAACAAGAATATGGGTGATTATTTGGAAGTGTCAAGTTCATTATCAGTATGGTGCACGAAAAGTTCATATTGTTATGACTTTTATCAGTTTGAGAGACTATGATATTTTATGGAATTCTGAAATACTCACAGTTGAAAAGTTTTAAATATGATTATTACATAATTTAAGAGATTTGAGAGGGCGTCAAGTGAGTGTCCCTTGGCATTTTCAGGGCTGTTACAGCCTGCGTGGCGCTGATGTCACATTGTTTTGTCGGTGTAAGGCACGAATTTTGAAAGCTTTTTTATAATTGTCTGTTTTCAATCATCTATGTGCCGGTTAAAAAAAACTTATGTTTGGCATGTTTGGATTAGAATTGACTGAATAGGAACAAAAATTATACTTAAAACTAATGATATGCTTCTATGCAGTGCTGAGATTTGTCAGTATCATTGATAGACTTTTGCACGATATTGACAAAATTGTTTTTTACATAATTATTGAAAGGCTTGATCCTCAAAATAAACTAGATGCTTTCCACTTTAACGGCTCCATGTAATTGTTTTGCAAAAGTCATTTAATTTTGTTTCAAATTTAGCTAATAAAAAAATCGGTACATGTCATTGTTTGTCTTGCCGATGAGAGTTAGCTCAAATGAGTGACCAAAGCAGAATTTTGAATTACATTATAAGTTCTATTTTTATTTTTTGAATGTATGGTTTACTTTAACTGATAATGTTTTTTTTTTGCTCAAACTTATTATGAAGTGTGTAAAAATTAACTTCTTGGATTATCATGATCTCTGAGCCATGAAGATTTCAACTTTATCATGGGTTACTTTTAAAAAAAATTTAATATTAATCAATTTAAAATCAAACACTTTTTTCCCCAAAATCACATTGAAATTCTGCGCAGAATTATCATAGAATTCTACTTAAACTCACAAAAAAACACTTCACAATTTTCTCGTGTCGTGAAACTGCCTTTGAATCCACTTTAGATTTCCTTTAATATTACCCTGAGAATTCAACTCCATTGACAATTTTATCTAAATTTTAATCAAAACCCTCCGCAGGAATCCTCATTGTGAAATTGTGTTCAGACCACTCTCTAAATTCTGTTTATTATTTTTTTTTGGATTTATCCTTAAAAAATCTCTTGCTGTCCTTGCTAAAATTCTTCTCAAGATCACCTAAGAATTCGCTTTTAAGCTCTATTCACAACAGCCTGCTAAGAATTTCAGAGAAATATAATTCAGATCTTCATTTTATCTCCACAGTGATGTATCGGAATGCATTCTAGAATTATCCCAGAATTGTCAGAATGGTCAGAACTCCCTTAGGATGTTTACCAGATTTTTGTAGTAATTCTCCTAAAAATTACATAGGGGAATTTACGTATTCTCGGCAACCTAAGCAGCGACCATCTTTCTATAGCCTTTTTCTCTAAAGAACGCACACATATGCAGTATTGGGTTGTTTACAATCTTTTGCTGCCAGCTGCTCTAACAATTTCAGTCGAAGGAATTGTCAAAAACTGTTTTGAAACGCTTTTACAAAGCTTCAATCTTCTCTAGTGATAGCGACTATTATAGGCAACATCTTTTTATTCGGCAACCTTTCTATTTGAGCTGCGTGTTAAACAGCTGTGCTTTCATCGGTAACTCGAAATTTTGTAGTGCGTGTGTTTCATTTCAAGAAAACTCTGTTAGATTGCTTTTTCTCAGTGGTAAACATATAATCAAATTGAAGCTGAAAGCCCAGAGAATCGTTTGAATGCATTCAGCGAAGTGTTTTCATAAGAAAATCCAGTGAAATTAACGTTTCAATTTGGGTTGCCGAAAATAGTCTGCCATGCCGAAGCCGTCATTTCCCCTAGATGTTCTCAGAATTCTATAGAATTTTTTCCCAGATTACAGAGCCTTGAAAACATTCAAGGACCAAAAAAGTGTTTCTTAAATTCTGGGAGCTTGAAAATTAAAAAGAAAATCCCATCGAATATTTTTCTCAATCTCGTATTTAAAAAAAAAAATCCATAGGGTAGAGCGCTACTTCGTCGTAATCGTCCATTTCCGTTCTATCGAGCAGAAAACATCAGTATAATCAATGATTTCACCGTGCACAAATCAGTAATACGTTTGTACCGATGCGTTAGGTCACAAGCTACAACACAAAGCCTATTTGAGCGTATTGTGTGAATATTTACACTCATTGTTCTCAAAACAAAAGAAGCGCTCCTAGCAAACACGCTTTTTCTACCTTCATCCGTAAGACGAAGAAAATGCAATGGTGTTTCAATGCGTTTGGACGAAATTGAAACTCGTAGGACGAATTTGGAATCAAGAAGCAGTGTTAGATTTTTAACAATATCTTAACAATGCGTGGCTCTTTTTCAAATTCTACGGTACCTAATGAAAGGGGAATAAATTTAGAAGTCATCTTTTATAGAAACATTTCATTTATTGTTAAAACCCGTTCAAGAAAGAGGGGTAAAGCATGGGTTGTCCTTAGTAAGACGGAAATTAGATCAAAAAGCCTATATATGTTTTTTCTAAATCTTGAAGATTTTTATGAAACACACCTTGAAAAAATTGAAGCTTCCCCGAAAAAAATATCAATGCAAGAAATTTTGCTGTTACTGTAATCATGCTTTTTTTACTGTGACAACAATGGACAGTTATGGCCATTACCACAAATCGCATTCAACTCTGTAGAAACAATAATTTCTTCAACAACAGATTTGGTTTCAAAACAGCAATTTTCATTGATAAAACAATTTCTTAACTCAATATCTCACTCTTTACAATTCGGTCTAATGAATGACCCATTCAGCCAGATAGTATTCAGCCTAGCGACCACACAAATATTCCATGACTCAGTTGCTCAATAAGATCAGGGGCTTTTCAAAAATAAGAGGTCTCTAGCTTAGAAAAGTAATACAAATTGATCTATCTAAGTATCTCGAGAATATCATTTACTTTTTCTATGTTTTATACAATTACTCAAATGTGAAGAATCACTTCCAGTTGATAAACACACTGGACTAAAATATTCATAATAATTCATAACTGACCCATAATTGTGGGATAACTGTGATCAATGGATCAAAACATCTTAAAGATCAATGGTTAATTTTTCAATATATCAAGCGAGCCATTCAGTTGAATTATTTTTTCATCATTAAAAATTGCTTCCTGTAGTTTTACTATTGAAGATATTTTTCCCACAAATAGCTTTAAAAAAAATTGCATTTGGGCGTACACAAATTACGTTACACAAAACATCCGGATTTTGGACCCCTCCCCTTAAATTACGTAACTCTAACTTACTCACCCCGCCCCCCTTTTTTAAAGATTCAACAAAAAAAATCTAAATTACCAATTGGAAAAGTTTTTATTATGTTAAAGAGATACAAGGATTCGTCGATTTCTTTAACAGGAAATTTTTATTTTAGATTTTGAATGTTTTTTTTTTCATTTTGCGTAACATTTCTCATCACCCCTACTCCCCTCTTTGTAGCAATAAGTAACGCAAGCTTGTCCGGTCTTCCTCTCCATGCGTTTCGTAATTTATACACGAAACCTTGATCACGTGTTTTTTTTCATCTAATAATTGAATACTTTAATTTTTCGCTAAATATAATAATACGGGAATTTTTTTTAAATATCATTATCAATATCAATAAAAAAAGTTTCAAACTGAAATTTTTTTTTGCATTATTTTATTTGTACAGGCTCAATCAAACTGAAATAACTTGAGAGTTTCTTATCTTATATATTTGGTATGTTGAGATTTTTTATTCAAAATCAATTGCTCCATAAGCGTAGTTAGAGAGAGGGGGTGTTCTATATCATCGCCCCCTCAATCATATCAATGGAAGTAAACCTTCAATCTGAAATAACTTCAGAGTTTCTCATCTTGTCGAGTAGGTATGTTCAGATGGGTTGTTAAAATATTTGCTCAATATAATATGCGTAGTTTATTAGTGGGGGGGGGGGGGGGCGTAGAAGGGATAGAGGGGGCGTAATTTGATAGAGAAGGGGCTTATTCTATCTCCGCCGTCCCCTCACTTATATCAATGAAAATAAAGTTACAGACTAAACTAACTTCGGAGTTCACCTTCTTCTCGAGTTGGTATGTTTGAGCTTGCATGAGGTTGAGTTTGAGCTTGATTGACCGCCGACGGTTGCTACTCTGTTACTGCCAGATCAGCTGTAATTACACAGAGAACCAATAGACGATGCTTGGGACTAGCAATCATCCTCAATTTGTAAAAACTGGTGATCTTAAATTAGGCAATACCAGCGCCGGCCGCGCCCGAACACAGGTCAAGAAAGGAATGGGAAGGATTGTGTTGACATGACACTCGCTTTGATGGAAGCCGAGAACACCTCTGCACTTCCACGAGGAATCACTGGGATGTTGGATAAGAGGGTTGGGTTTGCAGCAGGGTTCGTTTTGGTAAACGATAAGCCTAATTGATGTCCTAACGATCATATAACGCGAAGGAGCTTGGGACTAAACCCACGGTCTTCTGCTCAGTAAGCAAAAACGTTTGCCACTAGGCAGACGAGCACCTTTTTAATCACCGAGTTGCTGTTATTACCATGTAGTCATATTAACAAATAAAACGATTGACGAATCTTGAATGTGGATGGGCCTGAGATTAGACTCATGATGTTCTGCTCAGTAAGCAAAAACGGTTGCTCTAAGGCCACCGAGCCCCTCATATCACATAATATCGTTGCTCAAATTTGTGTATCCATTCAAACCCGGAACCAACGACAACAACGGGTTTCGCAAAATACACGATACACAAGCGATTTTACCATAAATCTCTTTGATATGTAAGGACCTGGGACCGCGTTATTCTGCTCAGTAAGCAGGCCACTGTAACCGACGATCTTTCAAATCCGAAAACTAAAAACTACGAAAAAGTACTTAGGCCTTCATTAAGTTCCACTTTCACGCGACGTTCAATGACAGGGTCCTATCCAGGATTATATCTGAAAAATCCAAATCTGGCCAACGCCCACCTAAACCTGTTCTAATCCACCTGAAATGACTAACGAATGGAAGACTTTGACTACCCAGCCATGCAATAGTCTCATTCCGTGCCTTATGGCAACTTGATGATTCTATTGCGCTCATCTTTTGGCACCACCCAGGGGAGACTTGGTCCTGTACCCAATGCTTAACTTATCTCCATTCCACTCAGCTACTCGCAATTTCTTGTGATATAATGGGCGGAATATTATTATATGAGACAATTCAATGCAGACGTCTTTCCAAATTTGGCAGATCGACAGGTAATCGGTGAGTTACCACGATAGTTGCTATTCAACAACTCGAAAACGTCCCATCGTCAACGCCTGCTATGAGAATTTCCCATTGCAGACGTCAACGAAACGACGTCATCGAGCTATCGATCAACTACCCTGGTTATCGCCTGGTACCTTATAGCACGATGCTAGGAGGCGAACCGGAAGAATCGATGAGCTACCTCTCCCCCTCTTCTCGAGTTGGTATGTTTGAAGTAGAAATACTCAGAAGGAGAGATGGGCGGAGAAAACAAAATACAATTCTGCAGCAGGGATTTGTACCTAAATTATCTCGCAACCATTGCTAGAAGCCTGCATTTCACATGACTTTTACTTTTGAATCGATTTACGTGGAAAATAATAATTGAGTGCATCGCAATATTTTGCACATTTCTTGGTGCCATAAATTAACCAACAAAGATCAATTCATCAAGAGAGTTAGAATATTGTTTTTGATTCCAAAAACTAGTTGAATTTGAGAAGCACACGAAACATAAAGGCGATTGACTTTCTGTTCGATTGCAATACTCTCAAACTTAATGTAGTAAGAATAAGAAATCCTCGGAAAATTCTAATGGGAATGTTCGATGGGCTCAGATTTTGTCAGTTCATTTAGCTCAAAACATTCTCTCCGCCCATCTCTCCCTCTGAGTATTTCTAGTTTGAAGGATGGGTTATTCAAAAACATTTGATCAATATTGATCAAATTTTGATCCCACCACAGCATGCTTTTGGTGCTACTGTATATAGACGATCAAATCTAGACTAACATTTGAAAATGGTGGAATTCCAAAATCACCATACCGAGAAAATCGCTTCCGAATTTTGAAGACCTAAAAATTAATCCTATTTCACGACTTTCCATTTTCTTGATGATTTTCTTAGCTTGCCATACAGTGTAATATATTGTGTAATCTATAATCGTGCATCACTAAAACTCTAAAAATGTTTTTTTTTGTCGTGAAATTGAGAAGAAAACATCATACGCCCTGATAATTTCTTATATTTTGTTACGATCCGGATCTTCCACCCTTTGAACTGCCAACACTGGTGATACGCTGTGGGAATACACCCTCGGCATTTTTTGTTTGTTGTTCCGCCTTGGTTCTTCGTTTGCAAATTTTGTGAGAGTGGAATCACGCCCGGAGATTTTTTTGGTCTTCTTTTTGTTCGTTGTTTACACGTGAAATATTAATCGGATGCATTTCAAATGAATCGGGCGTGACTAGTTACTGCAGAATCAGTACATTTAGCATATCAAAACAATATAATTCGTAGTTTTGGTGCAAGGCGTAACAACCAGATGTATTATAGAGTTGAAAATTGGAAATACACTATGTGAAAGGAAACGTTTTTGATGATTTGCAATGATATTTTCTTCTACTTTTTCGTGTTTATCGAGTAGTTTGTGAACTTTTCTCTCTATATGTGGCAAAATATGGTTTGTTTACATTTTGGCTCTTCCGCCCCTTTCAAATGTTAGTCTAGAAATGTAAAATACGGTGGTAGCCACAGCATACTTCTGTCAAATATCAGCAGTTTCATTGATCCATTCAAAAGGGCAGAGCATTTGCTTCAACTGCTCTATTGAAAATTAACAAAAATCGAGCCGTAATCACTATCTATTGTATTTGCTGAAACAAAAAACAACTCTTATATTACATTTTATCATTGATCAATGAAGTCACATTTCGTGTGCGACAATGAATTCACGCGCGAGTTTAGCTCGAAAATAAACGTAATCAGAAAAGAGAAGACGAAACAATCAAAAACATGAGAAAAAGACAACTGTTTTCCGAGGTTCGCCCCAGACACATAGTAGGTACAGTCGAATTTCAAAAGCTAATTCTTTTTTGAAATTTCGTCCGAAACCGGCACTCGGTTGACAAATGATACAGTTTATTTCAATGTGAAACATCGAGTTGCTTCCTTGATGGTTATCAACGATCAACCTGGTATACAAGGTGTGGAGATCTAGCCCTTACGTATGCGTTGGTAGAGTGAAAAATGTAAACATTAGGTGAGACGATTTTGACCACGTCATAATACTCGAAAGCAACTGAAGTAAATAAAAAGTATAATAATAATAAATATGAACTAAAGCCAATCCTAGCTATGTTTACATCATGATTGCGCTTGACTGTAATCTTTTCTAAAGTCACCGGGAAGTATCAGCTAGCGTTTTGTTGTTTTATGATAACTCCTTACTTGAAAACGGGGAAAAATTGGATCTGATTTTTCATGGTATACAGGTTGATAATACAACAATCAATAAATGAAATTATCATTCACAATTCATAAATTGTGGTAACATACAGAAATTCTATAATCCATATTAAATTTCCTACGCTAACGCTGATAGTAACAATCATTATGACGTCACTACAAGGGTGATTGAGCGAACGAAAGAAACGAATCTCCTCCTATCCAACTACGCCTAATAGATTGAACAAATATTTTTAAATAACACATCTGAACATACGGAGTATAGTAAGCCCTCTAACTGCGCTTATGAGATAGAGCAATTGTTTTCGAATTATTCATCTCAACATACCAAATCGATAAGATGAGACACTTCGAAGTTATTACAGTTTGAAACTTTTTTTTCGTTGATATGAGAGAGGGGGCGCAAGGTGTAGTAAGCCCTCCCTCTCCAACTAACCATATGAGATAGAGCAATTGTTTTCCAATAATTCATCTGAACATACCAAATCTATAAGATAAACTCCAAAATTATTTCAGTTTGGAATCTAACTTCTTTTCGTACACCGACCAGTGTTGGCAGAAAAAGTGATTTTTGGCATTTAATTTAAACCATACATATTTTAACAGTTATAACTTTTTATAGAGACATTTTAGCACCGTCCGTCCTTCGGCAAAGTTGTTTAGACCTCCCTGGACTATATTTGTACATGGTTAGTTGCATTATTCAAGCAAAATTGTGGTCCCTAGGATGAAAAGTAGGGTTTTCTATACAAATTTCAAACGTAATGCGGAAAGCTGGGTTACAAACAATTGTCCCCAAATTGTGCACTGTTGTTTGGGACCCAAAATGGAACAAAAAAGGGTTGTTCTCACTAGATTAGGTCAAGTTTGCGTTTTTCCATATAACGGTGATCCACCCTAATACATATAGCTTTAATTCTCAACTTGTTTCTTCAAATCGAATAAGAATTGGATTTTTAGAACCAAAACAAAACAGGCCTCACCTCTAGGTAACAAAGGGCGCTGGAGGGTTAAAAACAATTGACATCGTATCTACCAAAATGTTGCACAGATTGAACTGATACTTGATGACGGACAACACACAACATCCCGTAGACCACTACAACCGTGTTAATCAGAGGATCACGAAGCGTTCACGCCTGACGCAGGGTAGCCACTGAATCGAGGAAACCGGGAATTGGACTCAACTGGAACCTTACATTTTTTACCTGTGCATATTCTGTGAATTCTGTTAAAATATTCTAATACAAATCTCGAATATTCTTCTTAGAATCTTGAATATTTCCTTAAGCTCGGAATTCTTAACTTTTCCTTGGTACGGGTTTCCAAAAATTATGTCTAAGACCTAAAACAAAAATAGCAATGTCCCAGAGTTCCAAAAATTGCCAAGATCGAGATAGTTTTCCTAAATGATTCATGTGAAAATCTTAAGCGATTTCTTAGCCTTATAATCGTGATTTTTTGATAACTTTCGCAATTTTCAAATGTTTTTCCATGTAAGAATCTCCTGGAACGCTACTCTGAATTCCATTTGAAGTCTCCTCTTTGTTACATTCCCGGAAATCCCTCTCAATTCCCTCAAAATCATTCACACTAAGATTAAGTCCAAGTCGTGATTTTTGTATATACATATTTGAGGTCTTGAAAATTATGATTAGATATTTAAAATTAGAAAATTTTTAGCGCCTGTATAAAGGGTGATACGGTCAAAATTTGGTCAAGGGAAAACGCGTGTAAATCGGTGAAATCGTTTATTTAAAAAATCAAATTAAATTTCTTTTTCAAGTTCAATTAGTATAAAATTCAGGAAAAATATTCAGTTAGGCTTCCGCTTTTCCAAATCCGAATTGCCGGGCCTTACGCTTGCCCCTGCCATCAGATTTTGTACAGCCACCTTGTCCACCTTCTTCGCCGCAGAAAGCCAGTTTGCCTTGAACTGCTGCTCGCCCTTAGCAGTTTTTTTGGTCTTCTTTAGGTTCCGCTTGACAATAGCCCAGTATTTCTCAATTGGGCGGAGCTCTGGCGTGTTGGGAGGGTTCTTGTCCTTGGGAACCACCTGCACGTTGTTGGCGGCGTACCACTCCATGGCCTTTTTACCGTAATGGCAAGATGCCAAATCCGGCCAAAACAGTACGGAACAACCGTGTTTCTTCAGGAAAGGCAGCAGACGTTTATTCAAACACTCTTTCACGTAAATTTCTTGGTTGACAGTCCCGGAAGCTATGAAAATGCTGCTTTTCAAGCCACAGGTACAGATGGCTTGCCAAACCAGATATTTCTTTGCGAACTTTGACAGTTTCATGTGCTTGAAAACATCTGCTACCTTTCCCCTTCCTTTTGCCGTATAAAACTCCTGTCCCGGAAGCTGCTTGTAGTCGGCTTTGACGTAGGTTTCGTCGTCCATTACCACGCAGTCAAACTTCGTCACCATCGTCGTGTACAGCCTCCGGGATCGCGCTTTGGCCGTCGTATTTTGTTTATCATCGCGATTTGGAGTCACTACCTTCTTGTAAGTCGATAGTCCGGCTCGTTTTTTGGCTCGATGCACGGTTGTAGACGATACACCCAGCTTATTAGCGGCATCTCGGAGAGAGAGGTTAGGGTTTAGCTTGAAACTACCGGCAACTCTCTTTGTCGTCTCAGCGGCTTCCGGTTTTCAATTTCCCCCCGATCCAGACTTCCTGGCTGTCGACAAACGTTCCCCAAACACTTTAATTACATTTGTAACGGTTGATTTGGCAACTTTTAGCGATTTTGCCAACTTTGCGTGCGAGTAGCTCGGATTTTCGCGATGCGCGAGCAAAATTTTTTTACGCTGCTCTTCTTGCTTGGACGGCATTTTGACAACTGAAGAGTGAATTCCAAAATCAAAATAGGAGCAACATTCTACACACACACACCTTCAAAATGAGGAGTGTTCAGGTTTTTTAAATGCAAAATTGAAAGAAATACGTCAAGTTGATATTGACCAAATTTTGACCGTATCACCCTTTATCAAAAATTTCTATAATGTAAAACTGTAAAAAAATACATGTAACTCAGACAAATTTCAAAATTGTGGGACTGTATCTTAAACATCAAATTTCGGACTTTAAAAATCCATTTTATTTATAATAAGTGTTTTTTTTTCGGTGATATCATTTGCTGAAAGCAACCATACTGGTCTTTCTTTTTTTTAACATATTTTGCTCTTTATATGAAACTGAGAATAATATGATGGCAAGTCGGGAAAACCCGGGACTTCAATTTCTTAAATCCTGCTGACGATTTAAAGGTCAAAATTATTCCGTTTGTAGCCGCATGTTTAGCGTTTCAAAGACTTTTTTTACATCCGATAGGTAAATATAAGATTATATTACAGATTTGCATAGAAGAATACAGGATTTGAAATGATTCACCGTATGAATGAATGTGGGGTGGCCAGTGATCCAGGAAAACCGTGAACACCGGGAAACAACCTGGAACTTAAAAACTATCCTAACCTGAGACATGAAGATTTTAACTTTATCAACTTTTCCAAATGTTTCAATATTAACCTATTCAAAGTCATATTTTTTTAGATAATTACCTTGAAATTCGGCCAAGAATAATCATGGGATTATCCTTAAACTTAAAAAAAAAAACCCTAGTAACTCTTCTCGCTGTTAGTCTACAATTTGATTGATTGACGAATAAATAAATAAATGCTCCTTGGAATTCTCTTTGGAACTCCGCTAAGAATTTACTCCATAGAATTCCTTTAATGTTATTCTGAGGATTCAATTCAAAGTTTAGACTTGAATACAAAACTCTCCTCAGGAATCTTCCTGAGCTTTCTTTTCCTTTATTTAACGTCGGTCTCTGTTCCGCAATCTAGTGCCAATCACCGACGGACATCGATTGCCATCCATTGACGGCAATCGAATGTGCAGGAAGGCAGCTTCCACACCTGCGTAGGATTTCGCACCCATTCAACACACATACACATGGGCCGGGACCAACGGCTTTACTTCCCTTCCGAAGAAAGACGTGACCAGAGATTTTTATGCCTCAGAAAAATCCCACCGACCTCGGCTGAAATTGAACCCAGACCCATCGGGGTGTTAGAAAGCAGTTACGCTTACCACTACACGCAAACCAAAAATCTATTACAATGAATTTTAGTTCCATTTCCTATCATCCTCTGTTCATGACGATCGCAGCGAATGTTAGAAGTTGACCTTGCAGGCGATGTAATGGTTTTTTTGCCTTTTTTTATTTCGTGTTCTGTCTGTGCTTTCACCTACACAAGCAAGCATTTGCCTTGATTTTTATGTATAACATGGCTAGAGACGAACTAGCCTAAGGCTAAAAATCTCTTTAATAAAGAATTAAAAAAAAATGTATAACATGGTAGAACGACGCACACCCTTGCCTCGAATCTCTCCAGCAGAAAAAGCATACGAAGTCGAGTGTGAGAGGAAATGAGCGCTTCTTGTTTGCTTTTAGGCTATCCTTATTCAAAAGCATGGAGAGAGCAGTGGAGAATGCACAGGTCTGATAATCGCAACGTTCGTTGTTCGAGTCCAGTCGGAAACCTGTTTCCTTTTTTCTTTCGACAAAATTAATTTACCTCACTAATACACTCTACATTTTTCGGTCTCCAATTTTCTTGCATTGGACCGCAGCTAGGTATATCGCATCCTCGGTTCATGCGGTCTCCACTAACATCATCTGATGATGAATCCCACATAATTGTAAAATTAAAATTCTTTGGAAATTATTATCAGAGCACCCTTTGGTTTCTGTTTATAATACAAATTCTCCTGAGAATAATCTAGGAATACTCCTTGAAGTTCATGTTCGAAGATGTTCTTAGGAAATCAATTAAAAACTTCCTTTCTTCTTCCTAGAAAGTCTGTGGAATTCATCCCAGAAAAATTTAGGATAATATCTCAGAATTATCCTGGTCAGGATGTTTGTCAGAATTTTGAAGTTATTCTTCTCAGTATTTCTCTTCAATTAATCCGTTAATTCCTTTTGAATTATCCTCATAATTCTATAGTTGTTTCTTAAATTGTTGGAGCCATGAACATTCTTCCAGGTTGTTGATTCTGGAAAATTTTCCAGGACCAAAATAATGATTTTTTTAAATCTGGGATTTTATAAATTTTCCAAATTTCCATATTTTGAGTATTTTTGTCATTTCCATATTTAAAAAAATCTATTTGTTTTCAATCCAACATCTTGAAGTTTGTATAAACAAAAAATATCAAAAATAGTCTAATGCTGCTTTGCAGAATTTTGGAAATATTCTTAATCCCATTTTTTTAGTACAAACTACGAAGTTTTCAAACATATTTTTACGCCGAGATCTCCATCATTTTTTTTTCTAGATCTCATCAAGTTCAAGATTTCGAAAACAATTTCTTAATTAGATCTCTCACTCTTTTCAATTCGGTCTTACGGGCATAATGAGATGATGAGATCGATAGCGTGCCCCCTCATAACTGAAAGGTATATTCGTGCAAAATGGCTCACACATAAACAGTTGTAACTTTTTAATTTTTATACCAAATGACTCATTTTGTATAAAAATTAAAAAATTACAGCTGTTCATGTGTGTGTCAATATAGAGCTTCCAGATTTTTTTCACGCTCGCCTAACTTACATATCCACCATAAAATTATGTCTAGAATCTCAGCTTCCGATAAAACAAAAATTTCCGATTACCATTAAATGTGAAATACGTCGAAAACAGGAGAACAGAGCAGTGAAAATTCGGGCTTAGTTGAATAATAAACCTTAGATACCATGGTTCAAAAATGTATATATTTTGCTAAAAGATATCCAGCGAAATAAGTATGGTCGGTACTCAGGGTTGCTTCAACCCACTTCGCGTCGGTGGTGTACTATGGAAAATCCAAACGGTTCTTCTAGTTTTTTCTATATTGCAATGTTCAAAAGTTCTTATGGAAAATTTTCTCAGCTACAACTTTGCAGAATAAATTTTTTAAGCCAAACTTCAATTAAAATAGTTATTAATTGTTTAAGAGATTTATAATCTTATGGCATGATCAAGCAACTGTTTTGTGGGCAACACTGTATGCTGCAGTGTGACATAGTAGTCATGATTTTAGTGCTCTATTCTACGCTCCAGAAGCACCAATGTTGCCTGCTGAACAGTTGATTGAGCATAATCATACGACATTAGTGACTTGAATCATTAATAACTTTTGATGCTTACATTATGTCGAAATGTGGTTTTGAACAAAGTTGTAGCTGAGAAAATTAGCTACGAGCTCAATTATCATTGTTTAAAGCAAAGCTGTGTGTATTCTTTATGAAAAAAAGAGAATGTCGATAAGGGGAAACTAATCACGTGCACTGAACTTTTTACATGGACATGATACATTCACAGAAGTAAAGTTCGCAATTTGCTAGAAAAACTTGAAGTATGTATTATCCCGTTGGCGGTGTGTAATGAAGTGAAACTGTGTTAGATAATACAACGCCTTTCGGATGCCGTAGGTTCGTCGGCACGTTGCAACCGGCATCGAAGTCGGAAAGAAAATGTAAACATACATTTAAATAGCCTTCCCTTTTAGCTACTAGTTTATTTCTTCTCTCATGCTCTCAAGGTTCAACGGAACTGCGAGTGAGTGTGCGAACAAAATAACCAAAACAAAAACAGTGATGATATCGTTACAAATCTCGACCGTCGGCTATATGTTTGACGCTTATCTAGTAATTATTATTTCAATTATATTGCCACCGATTATACTTAGAACGGGTGGTTGTGCAGATGGCATGGCTCAGGAACGATGATTAAAAGTGCTACGTCATTGCTTACCTAATGTATAATTTTATTTTAGGAATCCTTTAGAAGGATAAGCAGGAAACCGAGGTTCAAAGATCGTCTATCCTAAATGCGAGAGTTTACAAATAATAATTCGAGGTTTTTGGTTTTTCTTTTCAGCATTCTCCGGAATCCCATTGATTTGTGATGATACTCAGCTGATTGCGTACGTCCTCGCGAGACCTGAGTCGGTATGTAGATCCCAACATACAACAATGATTCCACATCTTAGTTGAAATCTTCGGATGAGAGCATGAGGCACGTCATTGGTTTATTTTGAAAATAATGTCAAGTATGGTTCAAAAAAGTTGCATATATTTTTAAAAGGTTATAGAATAATTGAATAATAAACAATAGAATTGAATAAAAGCCACGCGAGCTGTGACGAACAAATTATTGCACTGATAAAAGAAAAATAAATAAAATGATAGGTATTACAAAAGGACTCTGACAATGTACACGATTTTCGCAGTGATGAAGAAAGTAGGTCATAATAGCCGCGTCTGTCTATGAAAACGAGTTCAATGCGTACACTCATCACGTAGCAGCAGCAACATACCACCTCTGTGTGAGGCCCAGCTTCGTTGAACTCGGAGAGAGCGCGTCACCCGTATTCTGTCGGTTCGTCTGCGCGCAGTTGCACATCTACCTGTTAAGATATGATGGAGGCAGTCGAAATAAACCGCGCGCTTTTGGCGTTTCAGCGGACGAAAAACGCGGGTGCCTTCAGGTGGAATTTTTGCTGCCTCTGCTAAATGGGTTGGTTGGCTGGCTCTGCTGGTATAAGTACCTCACGCATACAAAAGTCGATCATGATTCTTTACTGCAAGGCGGAAATTTTAAAATGTTCAACTCACACGCCAATCTTCGGATAAGCTTTTTCTTTCATCATTTTTCGAGTAAATCTATATGGATGTAGTGACATCTGATGGAAAGAGTTACATTTTCACATAGCCTTTTCCGATGCTTTCCCATTGTAGTAAAACTTCATTGCATGCTAGTATGAGTATCAAGTGTTGGTCGATTTTTTCCTCATTTTAAATCACCTCGACGCGCGTTTACATTTTCCTCGACACACCGGCTGCTGAAAATGGTCTGGTGGGTTATTCATACAACCAGCGTGTGTCTTTTCTCCATTCACATCATTACCCGTTATCGATTGTCTCTTTTTGCCACACATCGGATAGGTACAACGCAAGTGTACGGTATAATGCTAGGGTACAGAAAGTAAACTCACACCAAACCAAAAGCTCAGAATCGTAGTGTTTCCCCTTTGCAGGATGACGTAAATGACGTCTGTTGTGTCTGTGATGCGGACGCCTGGATCTACGGCAGAACTCACACCAACAAGAGAATGAGCCTGTTATTTTGCTGCCTTCGCTTCGCACTATTTTCTACTACTACTTCAAGTGTTTCAGTGGTGTGAATGAAATCAGTATACCATTACGGCTATGTTAGTTTTGTTTTATTTTTCGAATACTTTCGGTAGTTGAATGTAAGGAAAGACGCTACATCGCAAGAATTAAGAGATTGGATATAAATTGTACATTTTCGCCGTGTAACAGGCATTCCTTCTGGGTAAAGTTATTGGAAAAATGAAAATTAAGTATTGTTGTACAAATTTGGATAGTTACCTTGTTATAAAATGCCGTGATCGTACTGGAATTTCAATTTTTATTCGAAGATCTTGACCTTGAGTGAACATTGATCTCGACGCAAGAAGCAAGACTTGTTGGTTCCTGGTTTTCTTATGCGATATCGCGGCTCACCTCTGTGGTGCTCACCGTGCATCGACTTTACCTTTCGTGTGTCGGTTTAGCTGTGTAGGATGTTTGATAGGTTAAGAAACTGTAAAAGAGAACGTCTGTGTAGAAGGTCCGAAAGCAAAATGGATAATCATCAGTGCAAAAGTTGGGCGAAAATTACCAGTACTGGCGACGGCCAATCTTGTCTCCATAGCAAAATGATGATGCAGATTTAGCGTAGCCCTGCAATGTGTCACAGAGAAACTCGCCGAATATGAGATGAAAAATCAATATATGACGTTCGATCGCTGTAAAGAATGGATATTACATTGTTGTTGAAAGTGTGCAATGTTTGCTTTGGCCATTTGAATACGTGCTTATGCTCAATGTCCCGAGTTCGTCAATGAAGATGTGGAATGATGATTATTATGATTTATGTGCCAGTGAAGAATTTGGTTTCAGGCTTAGTACAGTCGCTATGCAACAAGGATCAGGATCAACCACCCCGAGCGCGGCGCCTGTAAGTCATTTTGTTTATAAGACATCTGTTTTGTGATAACGATTTGCAATGATTAGTAGGTGATGCTCAATGGTAGAACATTTTCAATTACAAGCAGTACACAGAAACAAATTTAATGTTTATGTTTAGATTTTTGTATGGTTTAATCTAAATGGTGTCTCAGGTAGCCTAATCAGTAAAGGTACGGTATTGCCAAGCCGGAGGCGCCGGGTTAGTGCCCCGGTCCATTCTGGAATATCTATCAGGTTGGAAATTTTCTCGATTTTCCTGGACCTAAAGTATCGGCGAAAAAAAGTGTGTAGATCATTATTAATCTCTATTACTTTTTCAAGGGGAGGTATCTGCTTTTGTAAACAAATATTCAAACGTCAATCCTACGCAAACTAACACCATCATCAGAAAGGGTAATATTGCCCTAAAAAGATGGTGTTGTTAGTTTGCGTGGGAGTGCTAAGAGTTTCGACAAATTCGTTTGAGTCTTTGTTTACAAAAGCAGATACGTCTCTTTGAAAAAGTAATCGAGAAATGATAAAAGAAAAATCGTTTAGTGCTTCGTGCTTGGCACCTATAGGTTCAAAGAGAAGTCAGGATGGATCCGGTGGATTTCCTTGAATGATTTACACGACACCTTTGAGGTGGCCTTAAAGAATTTTGGGAACAAGTCTTAAGACTTTGAGACGCACTTCTGTTAGGTTCAAGGGATTTTTTTAAATATCGTACAATATGGGCCAAGGTGCCCAGCGAACCGGGAATTTTACGGGAGAATCGAGAAAAATCAATAAACCCTAACATATTCCAACACAAATTAAAAGTTGAATAACGGCTTGAGCTTAATCAACCAAACATCAAGAACAACATGTGAAAAGGGCATACAAGCTTTTTGTAAACAAACATTATTATGCCCTTTTCTCGCCACCCATATAACACCAACGCAAACCATCAACATCTCTGGGTAGGGGAAGGTTTCCTCTTCCCGATGATGTTGTTAGTTTGCGTGAGCGATCCTCGGTTGGCGAGAAGAGGGCCTACAAAGGTTTGTTTACAAAAAGCTTGTATGCCCTTTTCACATGTGACTCTTGACATATGTTTCTTCAGCTCAAAAATGATTTATTCAGCTCTTAATTATCTTGAACCTTTGAAATTATTTGAACTCTCCTCAGAAATCCTTTTAATTCCCCTCAGAATAGCTTGGAATGATGTGCTGAATTTTCGTTAAACTTTCTTTAGAAATTAATTTATATTGTTCAGCATTTTCTTTATTTAGCTCAGAACACGATTTCTTCGGCATTTTTCTCGGATCTTGCTTAAAGTTGTCTTGCGAATCTTGCTCAGTATTCCTTTTAAATTATTATCCGAAAATCATTTAAATTCTGTTTATGTTTCTTCTTAAATTCTCCTTAAAATTCTCCCCTGACTCCACATACAATTCTCCTTGAAGTTATCCCCACAACTCCCTTGTAATTCTTCTAAGAGTTCGTCAGGACTCAATCCTAGAATTAATTTAGTATTCTTGTCAGAGCTCCGTTGAATTCTTCGAATTCTTCTCAGACTTTTGAATTTTCACACAATTTTCCAGCAACTGTATTTTTTACAAATCTGAAATCTTGATTTTTTTTCTAAATCAGGGTTCTAGAAAAAAATTGAAAATCCCGCATTTTGACTATTTTTCTCAGGTTCATATTGTTGGAAAAAAATCAAATCCTGTTGTTTTCTTCTAAAGGTAGGATAGATTTTCATAAGTCACAAATCTCTAACAAATTACATATGCCAAGACTCTACATATATGTCAAAGCCTCAGAATCATAAAAATTAAAATTGTTTTTAAGATTTAATTTGTTTTTAAGATTTATATTAGTACAGATCACACTACTTTTAAAAAAATCTTGCTCCGTATCATAATAAAAAAAAAAAAAAATCATGCAAATTTTATAAGGGTTACATTTATCTGATTTTAAAATCAGGTTTTGATAAAAAAAAATCTGCTTAAATAAGAGCTTTTTTTTTAAAATCTTTATTAATGAGATTTTTAGCCGTAGGCTTGTTTATTTCAATTAAATAAAATCCTTTTGTTTGTTAAAAGGCTAAATCGGATTAATTTTTGATTATTAAAAAAAAATGCGTGAAATTTAAATGAATTTACAAATAAATGTATAGAAGCATTAAGGTGTTTCCTTGTAGGGTCCTTTTGGTACTATTGGTTTCAGCTACGTGCATTCACAAAAACATTGATATTTTGGCTTTTAATATTGCAAAGTTTTATGTGAAAAATAACGCCCCAAAAAATCTCCTTAAAAATGGGCATTTTGCGGACCGTTCCGTAAAATGGCATTCCAAGAAATGTGATACCACTTATAAAAGTTATTATCGAATGCAACAATGGATAGGAGATCCGTTAAAACATTGAAATGAAATCGAGGAACAACATTACAATATCGGGATTTAATCCGGCAAATCCATGGAAAAACAATCGAAGAACTATTCGGAAAGATAGATTCGTAAATTTGCACAACAAATCATAATTTTGAAAAAAGATTGAAAAGCTCAAAGAATTCATGTTTTGCTTAATAGAGCTTTTTTAAAAGTACCAATTGATTTTGTTCTAAATAATCTACCTTTATTAACTTCGGAGCGTCACTTACTAACTGTTGCGAATTCTGATCACTGATGATGTATGCGAGGTTGACATGTTTTTTTTTTCTGCTCCTCTAAATCGTAGGCACCTGTACCACCAGTATCGTCGGAAAAGATGGATGAACCGCCGCCACGTAACGAACCGGTTGTTGAACCGGTGAATGGCATCGTTCAGCCTCCCGTAGTACCACCGCCGGAGCGGCCTGGTCGACTCACCAACCAACTGCATTTCCTACTGAAAACGGTAATGAAGGCCGTCTGGAAGCATCAATTTTCATGGCCATTCCAACAGCCAGTGGATGCAAAAAAACTGAACCTTCCCGACTACCACAAAATTATCAAACAACCGATGGATTTGGGCACCATCAAGAAACGGTTAGAGAACAACTATTACTGGACTAGTAAAGAGACTATACAAGACTACAATATTATGTTCTCGAATTGTTACGTGTATAATAAACCGGGCGAAGATGTTGTCGTTATGGCTCAGACCCTTGAGAAACTGTTTCTCACCAAAGTGTCGCTAATGCCGAAGGATGAAGTGGAAATGGATGTCCCGGCAACGAAGGGAACGAAGAAAAAACCAGCTGCCCGTCAGCTTGCTCCTCCGGGAACACTAGTCGGAAGTGCGCCGGTAGCTGCAGTTGGAGTACCACCACCAGTCCCCGCCACAGCTGTTGCGACGGTCGCGGCGCGTGCACGGCCTAGCTCTGCCCTTGGCAGTGCAGTTACTTCAAGCGTTCCGCCAACTAATGCAGCTCCAACGGCACCGACTGTGGTGCCAAGTGTGCCACCTATTGGTACCCTACCTCCCCAAACCGTGCCCGGTAGCACAAATACAACTACAACAGCAACGCCGACCGTAGTCAGTGCAGCGCACAATGTTCTTGCAACACCGGTAACGCCCGTGGCAACGAAGCCGGTTCCTCCGACCACTTCGCCCTACATTGTGAATAGTTCACAGTCTGGAATTGAAACGGTCTTACCTCCCCAGCAACCTGCTAAAGTCAAGAAAGGTGTTAAAAGAAAGGCCGATACCACCACACCCACTGCAACTGCCTACGATCCACACTATGGCCCCAACCTGGACCCGAGCAATCCTAAAATCGCCACCCGACGGGAGTCTGGACGACAGGTAATTAACAAGGTAGGCGGACAGTGGCTCGTCGCTTCAGAGATGCTTCCGCTTTACTGTTTTAGTTTATAATAGTTACAATAATATGTACTTCCAACCACTTACTATTTGTCGGAATAGTTCATTTGCATGGGAGATAGAACAGAAAGTAATCATTCTTTTATTTTTCATTATCCCACACAGGAAATTGCACCATTCCAGACATCGACGTATCCTATTTCGCCATATCAGGGCTCGGGCGCAGCTCAGAATCCACCGAAGAACAAGGAGAAACTTTCGGATGCGCTCAAATCGTGCAATGAAATCCTGAAAGAGCTGTTTTCTAAGAAGCACTCCGGATACGCGTGGCCGTTCTACAAACCGGTGGACGCAGAACTGCTTGGTCTACACGACTATCATGATATTATCAAGAAGCCAATGGATCTGGGCACCGTGAAACGAAAAATGGATAATAGGGAATACAAGTCAGCAAACGAATTTGCTGCTGATGTTAGGCTTATATTTACAAATTGCTACAAATATAACCCTCCAGATCATGACGTCGTTGCTATGGGTCGCAAACTACAAGATGTGTTTGAGATGCGTCTGGCAAATATACCGGATGAACCGGTAAATAATGTTACGCCTAACCAGAGTAAGGAGACCGACTCCTCGTCTTCTAGTGAATCGCAAGCTAGTGAGGAAGAATCTGAATCGGACGAGGAGTGCAATCAGAAATTAAAA
Source organism: Ochlerotatus camptorhynchus (assembly GCF_037179485.1). NCBI lineage: Eukaryota > Metazoa > Arthropoda > Insecta > Diptera > Culicidae > Ochlerotatus > Ochlerotatus camptorhynchus. Next base: position 339,546 of record NW_027041029.1, read on the forward strand.
ATGCTGGAGAAACAGCTTTTCGAAATGCAGGAACGTATGCGAAAGCTCGCCGAGGAAGCATCGATGAAAAAGAAAGCCAAGAAGAAGATGAAAGATAAGAAGAAGCAGCTGACATCTGGGGGTTCTAGTGAGGTGAAACAGGGTATGGAGGTGCACGCAAATCCGCCACATGTTGCTGCTAAAGCAGTGCACCAAGTGACTAGTATTCCACAACCACAGATTACTAGTGCCGTTGCCGCTCCCGCGATCCCTCCGGCAGTAACTACCAAAACAAAAACGAAAAGCCAGCGAGCACCGAAAGCGGGTGCCACTCCGAACGCACCTGCTAAGCGCGCTAAAGGAGCTGGTGCTGCTGGAACCGGTGCAACACGAGGTCCTAACAAAAAGAAAGGTTCTCAAAATGTTGCACACTTTGACTCAGAAGAGGAAGACACTGCTAAGCCAATGTCATACGACGAGAAAAGACAATTATCGCTCGATATAAATAAATTACCAGGTAAGTTAACAAGTTCCCCAGCCGTTCTGAAAGATACACAGCAAATGCAAATGTTAACGTATGTTTCCGTCCTTAGGTGATAAGCTCGGTCGCGTTGTACATATTATTCAAAGCCGAGAACCATCGCTGCGTGACTCTAATCCGGACGAAATCGAGATCGACTTCGAAACTCTCAAGCCATCAACGTTGCGAGAATTAGAAAACTACGTTGCCTCCTGTTTACGCAAGAAAACCCGTAAGCCTTACTGTAAGTTTCCAATTTAACAAACACTGCTGCCGAGATAACATTCTCATTCACTACCATTGAACTGTATCCATCTACACTTTTCACCTTCCTAATGGTCCTTCTAATCGTACCGAATGTGCCACACATTAATTTTTTGGCACTACTATTGCTGCGGGGATTTCAGTTACGAAGTCCTCTTATCAATTTGCTACTTGATCCCGTTTACGTACAACTTCAGTAGTGTCTGTTAATTGGAAGAAATTGTACTGCATTAAACCGATTCAATTCGTTTCTAACCCTTCTCTGCATATTTTAGTATAAATTGTCAAAATTGGCATACTACCTAGTCGTTTGTTACACATCATTTCTCATTTATCGCAGAACCGATATAATGTGTAACGAAACTAACATTTCCCGCTCGATTTGTTCGTACATTTCACAGATAAAAAAGTATCCGGAAAATCGAAAGATGAACAAATGGCTGAAAAGAAGCAGGAGCTTGAGAAACGGTTGCAGGACGTTACCGGTCAGCTGGGAACGGCCAAGAAAAATGCGAAAAAGGGTAAGTATTGCTCTGTTATTAGACCCATAGGTACGAATCTATCGCCTTTTGACGTTTATCAACTCAAACGAGGAGATAACCCACAAAATTGAGGAAAAATTTCGTTATCAATGGATCATCTGAGGGAAAATGATGCCAAAATGATGTAACTTTAAGGGAAGAAATCATAATTTTGAAGAAAAAAAAATCCAAGTCGTTAGAATATTATATACTCGAAGTCTACCAAACTTTGCTCTATATTCAAAGTTTTTTATGTTACTTCATACGCGAAGTTAGCGATTTTCAGAGTTGGTTGGAAATGCTAACATGAAGCTTTAGTGTGATAATTTATTAGCTAGAGAATGATCTTTAGAAGAGAGTAGGTGGATAGTTCCGTTAGAGTACGGCAGTATGAAAATTGAATAGAAGTTGAAAATGAGAGAAGGGCCATTAATGCGACAGTTTTTAAAGTTAGACGCACATCTTTTGCCTAACCCGTACGATATACGCGGAGACTTGAAGTATGTCGTATATGCGTACATCGTACGGGTTAGGCAAAAGATGTGCGTCTAACTTTAAAAACTGTCGCATTAATGGCCCTTCGCTTATTTTCAACTTCCAATCAATTTTCATACTGCCGTACTCTAACGGAACTATCCACCTACTCTCTTCTAAAGATCATTCTCTAGCTAATAAATTATCACACTAAAGCTTCATGTTAGCATTTCCAACCAACTCTTTTCTCTATATTATTATTCCTCGCCTTTCAAGTTTATGGCGTATCGCATTATTAGCTTATTGCCCGTGCTCTCTCAACTTAGTGTTCTAGATGCACTTCCACAGTTATTAATTGAGAGCTTTCGATGCCTGTACCATTTTTGCATTAGTATAATTGTGTGACAAGTACAATAATACTCTAATATGCCCAGGGAGTCGAGAAAGTTTCCCTAGACCGGACCGGGAATCAAACCCACACCTCCAGCATGATTGTCTTGCTTTGTAGCTGTGCCTTTACCGACTGAGCTAAGGGAGGCCCGCTCTATCAGATGGTGTAATTAATTGACGATCAAAGTCATTACTTGCGTTTTGAGGGCCATCGCCCTTCTGCCCTTTGTTTCCCCTGAAATACGAATACAAACTGTTCACTAAGAAAAAAGGGAAGAATAATTTTTCTTCACCATGTTCATGTTTATCGTTGGGGAGGTTGGGTAATGCAACACAATTCAAAAATTTTAGGCTTCTATACTTCAATATGATCCTTTTCGTTTATGACCTGACGATTAAAAGTGCGAAATTAGTTGAGTTAAACGTTTTAAAATACAATTTTCAGATTGGTGGACAACGCTACCATATTTTAGAGGACCCCTATGGGGCGTAATGATCTACAAATAGCGTTAATGTTCTTGCGGTATACTTCGTAGATTGGATACTAGTGACACTCACGTCTCTTTTGAAATTCTCAGTCAAACTGCTTTCAGGAATAATCAATCCATTTTTACCGTAACTAGGGATAGGGTAGGAAATGTTGATGTAGTACTTACTCAACGGAAGGCCACCGACTTAGCGACACCCTCATACGTACTATGGAGTTGAATAATTGGGTAGGGTATTAGGTCAGGATTCGTCTCAAGCTGGCGATACGACCAAAAACTGGAACTTGGAGGAACTTGAGAGTAAACACACGATCTTATGCTCAGTAAGCAAAAGCGGCAGCTGCTAAGCTAACCGAGTTCCTCAATTTATTTTCTTATTACTGTATTGATGAAATTAATATGAATCATAATATTACGAACTAAATAAATAAAAAGGAATTATCTCACCCGAATGCGGTTGATATTCAAAAAAGTCTCTTTGACCTGACTAAGGAAAACCGCTACCCCTTGCCAGCCGTCGGAAAGATATGCATCGAATGCAACACTCCGGCATTTCTCAGTATCACTATAAGCCGCCGGACGTTGGCCTGCTAGATTCACACCATCGCGATCACCTTGGGTTTTTCGTTGCCGATGAGCTAACACAGCTCCCGACAAACACCGCTCCAGGATCTTCCTTTTATTTATTTATTTTCGATCAACTTCCATCAGGTGCATATGATATGGTTTAATATTAAACGTGATTTAACAATTAGAGGAAGAAGAAGGGATGGTCCCAAAGTTTTTTTTTGTGATTCTGAGAGTTCCTTATAAAATTACATTCAGACTCATAGAAAAATATCTCCTTCAAGATTAGATCGACCTTCTAATGCCAAACTTCATACACAGGCGGTTGCTGCATGAAAATTAACTCCTCCAATTCGCCGTTCCGGCAGGCGGTCCAGAATCCTGCGCTGGCTGGCAATTGTTACCAATACTCGAAACTTTACTGGATGTACCATGGGCGCAAACATTCCATCATAGTCTATTCGAGTGAAGTCTTGTGCCATTACCGATGTCGTGATGTACGACATTTATTCTCGTCATCCATAGCTGCCTTCCACAGTTTGGATTCGGGACCCTTCATGGCTTCGTTGTACGTCTTTGGCTCATCATCTCAGTTGTTTTTCGGAAGCGTTGGGGTGAGACAGCCTTTGTGCTACGGGATGATCATTGAATTGGTGTGGCTGATTCGTTATCGTCGGTTTCTTCTTCGTTTGAGGTATTGTACATACTATAATCTGAACCCACAAGCTCCTCCTTAAACAGGGTTTCATTGGCGTCTTCGGAATCAAGAAAATCTTTTTTTGGGGTGTGAATTGAACGAGGTGACTTCAGACTCGTACTCTACAATTTCAGATGATTGCGGATCGTTGAAGTGGTTGTCCATAATTTCTTCCATCTCGATGAACTTCGCATCACGGCTAATGGTTATCTCGTCGGTGGACGATCGATGCCAGTCTATTCCCCCCCCCCCATGTTAGGGGCGGCTGATCATCGCCCTTGATGGTCCTCCGGCGACTAGGGAGCCCGGGAGTACCGGAATAACTCGGGGTGGGGCCAATGGGGCCCTGTGTACTCATTATGATTCCCATTGATCTTATTTTTGAATTCTCATAAGAACTGATGTGCATGATACATTTGGCTCCGAAAAATGTGTAAACAAACGTGGAAACTTGTCAAATCTTTGAACGCCGTTTCAATTTCGGGTTTTTTTTTATATATAAGAATGATTTGCAGTTATGTGCAGGGTTTTTGAACATACGGTTCAGGGGTTGGTTATTAAAATTTTCAAGAATTGCACCGTTTTCAACCCGTTTTTTTTTTTAAATAAGCAAAATTATGCATTTCTGTTAATTATTTTCTGGTATGTGGTACATTGTGGGCTATAATATTCCGGTAAGTTCTCGACGGCAGAGTAGAAGTTCGGGTATTGTCGGTAGTATTCCCGAATGAGAATTTCCCTCTTTTTTCGATCACCGGTTCTAGTTGGCTCCAAAGGTTGTCGTTCGTGAGCCTAATGTATTGTTTACTTTCTCGTTACAGCTGATGAGGCAGCGAAGCAGGACGTAGCACCTTCAGGTGGAAACATTTCATCGAGCAGTAGTTCTAGCGACTCGTCATCGTCCAGTTCCAGCGATTCCAGTTCGAGTGATTCCAGCGACAGTGAAGCAGGTTAGGATACAATTGTTTTGTATTAGTTGAAGCAAACTGCGTTTTAGTGTAATGTTATATTGAGGGACAAATAGATGGTGTGGGCCATGAGTAAGAACGAATTATTAGCACTGAAAATGAACCGTCAGCAGGAGCTGCAACTGACAGAGAATACCAGAGATTCTAGAGCTTTGGTTTCTAGCTTTCATTTCAACCAGCACTTATTGATATGTTTTCAATCATGAAAAAATACGTTGGCAGATGGGACGAATTTCTATTGATAGATGTAAATAGAAAACAAACAAACCGCCCAATTTGCTCTGCTTCATTGATGTGTATATTTTTCATCACTTTCTTTGTATTTGCCATCAACTGAACAGGAACGTAATTTCACGCTTCTGCTTCAGTACAATGATTTTTTTGTAGTTGCTCGAAAGAAAAACTCAGCATCTAGGGAACTGGTGCAAGCTAGGTTTTAAAACACATAGATATGATGAGCGATAGTCCTTGAATATGATGATCAATCTTTGATAATCAATAATTAACACACAGTAGTGAAATGCAAGATACAAATAAATAGAATTTGCCGGATTAAGTAAGCCCCATACAGCCAGAAAAGTGCAAAAGAAAAATTGTTTTCACTTTCTCTCTATGCGTACATTCAAATTCTTTCTATATTTTCGTCATGAGATCGGAAGACTTCTGCAGCAGTAAGCAGGCAGTTAAATGCAGTTTTGTTCAGATGAGTTTAGTTTATCTTTTAATTGTGCTACCAAGATTTCTTTGCCCGCTTGAACTAAAGCTATAAACGATGTTGGTGTGATGGAAAAAAAAACATCGGTTTTGGCAATTTCACTGTGCTTCAATTCGAATCTCAAATCGAGCCGGGAAATGTCATGAAAGAGTAAAGAAGCATTTCTATATGTCGTACTATGTTCAATCAGCAACAATTGCTACTACTACCTACTACTAAAAAGGAAGGTTTTATTATGTAGTAACACGCACCACTAACTGTATTATTAGTTTACGTCAAATAGATCGAACGATATGATTAAATTTAGTTTCCTACAGTGAAGGTCTACACGAGTTTATACTACCTGAATGCCACAACTCGGTGTCGTGCAAATATCCGTTGATCAAAACGAAAACTTTTCCTCAATCGATTTGTCAGCATCAAACATGATTGAAAAAACAAAAAACAAAAAGTTCGTTTAGTCAACTAGTTTTGATGTGTAACAATATTCAACAGAAGATCAAAATACGGCGCGACAAATGCTACTGGTTACAGCGCAGCGCATTCTCAATTTTTGTTCGTTATAAGTGTTTTCTTTTTATTTTTCTACTACAAACCATAAAATTGTACAGCGTAAGTGTAAATTTCTATTTATATATTTGTAGTGAATGATAAAATCGATAGGATTAGGAAGACCTAGACTAAAAACCATGTTGATTGTTATATACAGTCAGAAGAAAGTGAAAACGGCAAAAAATTCACTATTGGCCTGCATTCATTGAAAGTGAAACAAATAGTTATAATCGTGTCGGAAATGTAGTAAGAATTTCAAACCTCATCTTCGAAGTGAAACGTACAATTTGCTAAACAATGAATCAGCAAATTTTCTGGCACTTAACTATCTATTTTATCCTTTCCATAAACGTAACTTGACGTTCTTCATAAACGACGTCAACTTTTTTTTCCGTTGTTGCAGTTATGATCATTTCGTTCATGTCAATCATCATATGTTGTGTTTTCTTTGATTTCTGTGTTTCCTCATTAGTTGATTCTGATGAAACGAGTTTCAATCTCACTCCTTCAGCAAATTTTCTCGTGTATAGCAAATGTGTAACTGGGGACAGCCAACAAAACCGAAATGCACGCGTTTCTAGCAAAAAAAAAAAAAAAACAAAAATGTCAAACAAATTATCAGCCTATAACAGCAATCCGTATATCAAACTAAAAACACATAAATAGCAAGCGAAATACTAGCGACCGATTACAAGAGGTATGTTTTGATTATCCATTTTGCTTTGTTCACGATCATGTATCTCTTAGATAGGATTGTCATCCTTTTCAACAATAATGGAGTCCGTATTACAACGAAAGTGTAATCTGCGAGAAATACTTCTTAGCCATTAAACGAAAGGGAACAACATTTGTTAGATGTACTGAAACACTGAGCTTTCTTTCAACATCATCGAAATCCAATTACTCCCCAGCGCATGTAGCAGATGCAATTGAGACCTATATTTTGTTGATTTTCCTTCTCATTCTTCTATTAAGTTTTGGGTCGATCGAACGACTGGAGCATAAGTGATACTGTTTATGTATTAAACTAGAAAACCGCAGACAATGTGTAAAGCAATCTCTAACTGTATCAAAGTATGATTATCGGAGGAAATTATTGAAGTTTGGTAACCAAAACTAGCGTTCAGTTCTTATCTGGGCCAGTATCGATTGTAACGGATGTAAACGGTAATTTAACAGTAAATCCTAGTATACTTGATTGTACTGTGGTGTAATACGAGCTTTGTTATGAAAAGATGATTCTTTCACGCGCGTAAGAGAGTGAATTCGACTAACGAATATCACAGTAAGAACTGGTTGCATAAGTCAGTATTTTCGAAACTGGTAGATGATACATTGCGACAGTAATGGAAAAGTGCAATTCGATTTATTTATTCGGCTGTCGGCGGCGCCAAACCCCTTACACATTGTTTGCACGTGAAAAAAGTTTTATTCCTTGTTTTGTTATTTTAAACAGATAAACAGTGTAAATAAAGGATTTCGTCTTCCTTGAAAAGGAATATTCCAAACGAAATGATTGACAGCAATAGTTTTCGTTTACAAAACTTTACATTTTTCATTTACTTTCCGTTTGTTTTCATTAATTACTGGGAAGGGATTAAGAGTAGCAAAACAAAGCATAAGACAGTCAACAATCGCATTAGTGCAAGATTTGGTTTTTTTTCGCCCGAGTATATATTTTGCTTTATTCATATTAGGCGACAGCAGTAGATAGAGAAAGTCCATTTAAATGCGTATATTTATCGATTATTTTCTTCCTGGTACTAATATTCTACGCTAGTATAGCAGAGTTTATCGTGAATATATTCGTTAAGATTTTTATTGATTGGAAACTATAGAAGTAGGGATCTCCACAAACGAAAAGCGGATTCTTATATTCAGCTTCAATTGCTACTATCGATGGAGTTAAGTACCACAATCCATTGCTCGTAATGCTGTTTTCCAGCGTAAGTCACACTCTAAAGCAAGTGTACGTAACTCTGGAAATAAAAAAAATGAAGGTCGTCAATTTTGGAATAAAGACGATCCTTCCAATATTTAAGCTGAAAATTAACGGAAACATGATGTAAGATGCGTGAGTGAATACAAAAGTGTAATGTTCAACAAAAGGAAACTTAAACAAACATACAAATTGATTCAATAAATGATAACGAAAACCCTATTAATTTACGTAAGTGTATTCTTCCGTTTGTTTTCTTTTCAACTAGTGGCTAAGAAGTTCTCTTATTTAAACGAAGATGATTAAACTTAAAAGAAATATAGTGAAAACACAGGAAGCAGAGTCACGTTTCAAGCATCAGCTAATCAAATAAGAATCATCATAAAATCTATGTGTTGATAACAAAAAAAAAATACAGATACACTACAAATGAAGGAACCATTTGATGAAAGCAAATGATGGTTAGAAATAAATTGCAAGTTAGTGGAATACAATTTTACACAAACGACTTTGATTACGGACGCAAAAAGAAGAATTATTAACATACCCATAAAAAAAAGAAACAGCAAGTAATCGTAAGCATTATTGAAGTTTATTACAAAATTAAACAAAATCTACTATAACAACTACAGCAACAAAGGTACAGAAAATATATAACAAATAAAAACGAATAATATGTTTTAATCTTAAACGATTTGCATGTTCTTTATTCCGCGGAAGACCAGAGAAATCTCTACTGAACTGATTGGCTTGGTTACCGTACGCTATCAGGTTTACTCTTCTCGGTTTTGCTGGCTGTCATCGACACGGTTTTAGTTATGAATTTGTCCTACACAGTGGTGGTTGAAGTTATGCGCTATGGGGAAAATTTGTTGAACGAGTTGAAGGATTCTAGTGGTTAAGGTATTTATACCGTGAAATCTCTTATCAGAAGCGATTGATGAGTGTTGGAAAAAAAAAGTTTAAAATTACCCGGTTGATATTTTTCTTCCAGAATCTGGTCGTCCACCAAAGAAAAAGAAGAAGGACTCAACTTCACCACTGCAAGCACCAGCAACCAATCCGGTAAGTGAAATAAGCTTCCTCCTTTTTATGACTTCACGATTTCAACTGGTCAACTCCTCCTCAAACTATTAGGTATGCTTTAAAAATAAAAAAAAAAACAAGAAGGAAAACAATTAAATCCTTTGACGTGCTCTTTTCGTAAAAATTAGTATATAGAAGGCAGACAAATTTCAGTTGTCTTTTTGGTTATATCTCCGGAACCATCTGTCCGGTTCGAGTGAAATTCTCTAGCGTACATTAGAACATACAAATAAAATTCTACTAATATATACTAATTATACCAATCAATTGTTTGGACCATCCTGCTTCTCCGGATCAAATTAAAAAAGGCGTTGGGTGTATTTTTGAGTTAGACCCTTTAGCGCAAAAATCTCATACGTCGCAAATCATTTTTTGATTTTTATAGATTTATATTATTTTAGTTTATTAACACAAAATACCAACACCAGGTTGAAAATTTGGGATAGGAACAGATGGTCGAAACACAAAAGGCCGAAAATGTATGAACCTCTCATAAACATGTTTCGTTCGGTTAATGAAAAATATTACAATCTACGACATCCGCTTAGTTATATGCATTTTTTTATATAGAACTAGTTGTTAAATTCATTTGAAGTGCATCAATGGCAAGTTTTTTGTGACATTTTAAACTTGTTTCATTTAGTGGAATTCCAGTTGAAGGATATTAGATTTACAATTCTTCACTTGGCAAACTTTGATTGTACCTCTTGTTGAAATAGGGTATGGTGGGGCAAGAGTGCCACCTTAACAATTGTAGTTCTAAATATATGTTCCAAATAGTGGATATTTATAGGAGTTTGCACTTTGTATTGCAAGTTCATAACATTGCCTTTATAAATCATCACTGTAATGCAAATTAAATTTCGTCAAAAGTTGTTTGCGATGTTTTCAAAATGTCTTCTAAAATCTTATTTTGAAAATGCAATGGGGCAAAAAGGGCCATGCGTTTTAAATTGACTGAAATCAATTAATGCTTATATTTAAACATAGGCTTTTGTGTGTTAACCATGCCAGCACAGCTGTTATTGTTTGCTCAATCTAACTATTGAATTTTAAAATATTATTCAATACATAACAACTTACCTTACCAATCAGACTAAGGCCTTATTGTCCTCTGATGTCCGAAGAAGTCGTCTCCACTCTACTCGAGCCATGGCCACACTTCGCCAGCCTCGTAGTCTGCGAAGGGTCCGCAGGTCACCTTCTACTTGGTCGATCCACCTTGCCCGTTGCGCGCCTCTTCTTCTTGTTCCTGTTGGGTCGCTTTCTAGAACCATTTTTACTGGGTCGTCGTACGGCATTCTTACGACGTGCCCAGCCCACCGTAGTCACCCAATTTTTGCAATGTGGACGATGGCAGGTTCTCCCAGCAGCTGGTGCAATTCGTGGTTCATTCGCCTCCTCCACGTTCCGTCATCCATCTGCACTCCACCGTAGATGGTACGCAACACCTTCCGTTCGAAAACACCAAGGGCGCGTTAGTCCTCCACGAGCATAGTCCAGGTCTCGTGGCCGTAGAGGACCACCGGTCTAATCAGCGTCTTGTAGACATACAACTTCGTGCGGCGGCCGGAGCGTCCTCCGGAGTCCAAAGTAGGCACGATTCCCTGCCATAATACGTCTTTGAATTTCTCTGCTGGTATCATTTTCGGCGGTCACCAGTGAGCCCAAATACACGAACTCATCGACCACCTCGATTTCGTCACCGTCAATCTGAACTCGGGGTGGGAGGCTAACATTGTATTACCTAGAACCTCTTCCTTTCATGTATTTTGTCTTTGATGCGTTGATGGCTAGTCCAATCCGCCTAGCTTCAGCCTTCAGTCTGATGTACGTTTCCGCCATCGTCTCAAAGTTCCGTGCCATGATGTCAATGTCATCGGCGAAGCCCAGAAGCTGGATGGACTTCCTGAAGATCGTGCCACTCATGTCAATCCCAGCTCTTCTGATCATACATTCTAACGCGATGTTGAATAGCAGACACGAAAGTCCATCACCTTGCCGTAACCCCCTTCGAGATTCAAAGGGACTCGAGAGTGTCCCCGATACTCGAACAACGCACATCACTCGATCCATCGTCGCCTTGACCAATCGCGTCAGTTTATCCGGAAATCCGTACTCGTGCATAATCTGCCATAGCTGATCTCGATCGATTGTGTCGTATGCGAATTTGAAATCGATGAACAAATCCAGAACAACATGTGAAAAGGGCATACAAGCTTTTTGTAAACAAACCTTCTTATGCCCTTTTCTCGCCACCCATATGACACCAACGCAAACCTTTAACATCACCGGGTAGGGGACACTTTCCCCTTCCCGATGATATTGCTGGTTTGCGTGGGCGACCCTCGGTTGCTGAGAAAAAGGCCTACAAAGGTTTGTTTACAAAAAGCTTGTATGCCCTTTTCACATGTTGTTCTGGAAATGATGTGTGGGCACGTTGTATTCGCGGCATTTCTGCAGAACCTGCCGAATCGCGAAAATTTGGTCCGTGGTAGCGCGGGCACCCATGAATCCCGCCTGGTATTGCCCCACGAACTCTCTTGCAAATGGTGACAGGCGGCGGCATAGAATTTGGGAGAGTACCTTGTAGGCGCCGCTCAGCAGTGTGATCGTGCGATAGTTGCAGTAATCCAACTTGTCGCCCTTTCTGTAGATTGGGCATACGACACCTTCCATCCACTCCTCCCAATCACGCGTTGGCGCATCTTACCCAGCACTACAAAGCCGGTTCCCAGCTCGTTGGTGGTGCCACAGCTCTGGTAGAAAGTAGCCGCTCGATGCCCGCTTTTCCATACCTTTTGTCCCGTCCAGCAAAGTTCCTGAAGTGCTACGACTTCGAAGTTGCGTGGTTGAAGTTCGTCATAGATTAACCTATCGCAGCCCGGGAAGACGAGCGGTTTGCAGTTCCATGTTCCGAGTTTCCAATTGTAGTCCTTATTTCGCCGCGTAGGTCTGTGCCGATTGTTCCGATCCGTATTTCTTTCTTCAGTATTTGCAACTTTATGTTTTTGCAGGGCGGCTTGTTGGGCCTGCCGTAACCCCCTGTCTCGCCGGGGGACCATCGTGCACAGCTCTGTTTAGAGTCCCACGCTGGCACTAGGACGGTGATCAGCCAATCCTAACATGGAGAACAGACACCGTTTTGAGCCGCACCTCCATGGTGAACAGACGCTCGGGTTTGGTGAAGCATTTCCTCTATCACCGTACTATGGTTACCGCGCCAGTGTTCGCGTCGCATCTTTTTTTTTTTTTTTTTTTTTTTATAATTACTTTATTTGTACAGGCTCAATCGAATAAACTTTACAGAGCCGAGTTATCCTTTGCGTTATACATTATTACTGTCTTAAATTTAAAGTTAAAGGAACTGGACCGAGTACTCGCGGTTGTCTCGAGGTTAGTGGAGATTTACAATTTTTTGGATGGGAAAAGGGAAGAAGGAGGTTTGAAATGTGGTTTACGATACAACTATTTAATTAATCCTAAAGCATGAAATTATTTCTATTCATCTTGAAAACAAACATTGAAAAAAAAAAACCCACACGTACAAAATACAAACTAAACACAAGGTTAATCAAACTTACAATCTAAGGTTAATATCCTTAAAGTAAACATATATGAGTTTCATAAACTCCAGATCGCGTCTAGCCAAAATATCCCGAACTGGAACATTAGGTTGTCTACCTCGAGCCCGAAGGGAATCATAAAAATGTGATCTGACTCCACGATACTCCGCACAAGACCAAAGGATGTGATCAGCGTCCTGGTAACCTTGTCCACATTCACAGAGATTGCTGTCTCCCAACCCCACACGGAACAAGTGAGCGTTTAGACAATAGTGATTGGACATGAGACGAGACATCACGCGTATGAAGTCTCGACTCAAGTCCAACCCTTTGAACCATGCAAACTTCGACACCTTAGGGATAATTGAATGTAGCCATCGTCCCAAGCTCCCTTCACTCCATTGATGTTGCCAGCTAACGAGCGACTGCTGACGATAAATAGAGAAAAATTCACTATAGGCGATCTGTCGATCATAAATGTCGCCTTCCATAGCGCCCACCCTCGCAAGTGAATCCGCCTTCTCATTGCCCAAAATTGAGCAATGCGAAGGGACCCACGCGAAGGTGATGATGAAAGAGCGCACGGATAAAGTACTAAGCAGTTCTCGTATTTTCAAGAGAAAATACGAGAAGTGCTTTACCGGCCTAATGGAACGGATAGCCTCGACAGAACTGAGACTATCCGTAAAAATAAAGTAGTGGGCTGGAAGAAGTGAAGCAATAGTTTCCAAAGTGTAGTGAATTGCTGCCAGTTCAGCCACATACACAGAACAAGGAGCTTCAAGTTTTCGAGAGGCGCTATGAAATTCATTAAATACACCAAAACCAGCGGACTCCTCTATTAGAGATCCATCTGTGAAAAACGTTCTTGCAGAATCAATATGGCCAAACTTTGCAGCGTATAATGACGGAGCAATCATAGGACGATGATGCTCTGGAATTCCGCGGATTTCCTGTGTCATAGATAAATCAAAATTCACTGAATTGCCGAAATCGGAGAAGATTACACGATTGGGAATATTTCTTGAAGGGCTGACATCCTGTGTTAAATATAGGTAGTATAAAGTCATAAAACATGTTTGAGGATTTAGCTCCAGAAGCTTCTCAAAATTTTCGATCACCAGTGGGTTCATTACTTCGCAACGGGTGAGGAGCCTCAGAGATAACTCTGAAAAACGGACGGATAGTGGCAACATGCCCGCCAGCACTTCGAGACTCATAGTATGAGTCGAGTGCATGCATCCTAACGCGATACGAAGACAACGATACTGGATCCGTTCCAGCTTGATGATGTGCGTTTTAGCTGCCGACTGGAAGCAAAAACTACCGTACTCTAAAACCGATAAAATCGTTGTCCGGTACAACGTCAGAAGATCTTGTGGATGGGCTCCCCACCACGTTCCGGTAATTGATCGAAGGAAATTGATCCTTAGTTGGCATTTTCGTCTCAGATACTCAATGTGGGATCTCCAGGTGCATTTGGAATCGAACCAGACCCCGAGATATTTAAAAGACATGGAATGAGTGATCGGTTTACCCAAAAGTTGAAGCTTCGGTTGTGCTGGGCTATGCTTCCTAGAAAAAACGACCAACTCAGTTTTCTCCGTGGAGAATTCGATACCTAGCTGAATAGCCCAAGTAGACAAATTGTCCAAGGTATACTGTAAGGGTCCTTGCAGGTCAACCTCTTTTGGCCCTGTGATAGACACTACGCCGTCATCTGCAAGTTGTCTCAACGTGCAATTGTCACTAAGACAGACATCAATTTCTCTAACGTAGAAATTGTACAAAAGGGGGCTTAAACATGAGCCTTGGGGGAGACCCATGTAGCTAAATCGAAAAGCTGTAGAGTTTCCATGAGAAAAGCTCATATGTTTTTCTGACAGCAAATTGTACAAAAAATTATTCATTAATGGAGACAATCCACAAGCGTGGAGTTTCTCTGAAAGAACTTCAACGGATACTGAATCAAAAGCCCCCTTGATATCCAAGAACACAGAAGCCATTTGCTCTTTCTTAGCAAAAGCTAACTGAATTTCCGAAGAAAGCAACGCGAGACAGTCGTTCGTTCCCTTACCCCTACGGAAACCAAATTGAGTATCTGAAAGAAGGTGGTTCGTCTCAACCCATTTGTCGAGGCGAAAAAGGATCATTTTCTCCATCAATTTCCGAATACACGACAGCATCGCGATGGGCCGATACGAATTGTGATCCGACGCGGGTTTATCAGGCTTTTTAATGGCTATCACCCTTACTCGTCTCCAATCGTCGGGAACAATATTGAGCTCCAAGAACTGATTGTACAAGTTCAACATGCGCCTCTTAGCGACGTCTGGGAGGTTTTTCAGCAAGTTGAACTTGATTCTATCAGATCCCGGGGCAGAATTGCCACACGAAAGGAGAGCGAGTGAAAGTTCGACCATTGAAAAAGGGTGACTGATTTCGTCTACCGAATTCGCGGTTTCGCGAGGAATCAACTGCGACGGCACGGAATCCGGACACACTTTTCGCGCGAATTTAAGAATCCATTGATCCGAGCATTCCTCGCTTTCGTTGTTAGTAGACCGGTTACGCATTCTTCGCGCCGTACTCCAAAGCGTATTCATAGACGTTTCGCGCGACAATCCGTCTACAAACTGCCGCCAGTAACCCCGTTTTTTGGCCTTGATGAGGCTCTTGAGTTCGCGTTCGAGAGATGTGTATGCGTCGAAATGCTCGCGTGTTCCGCGTTTCCGAAAAAGTTTAAACGCGTCGGACTTTTTACGGTAAACCTCCGTGCATTGTTGATCCCACCAGAGCGATGGTGTTTTCTTACGAATAGACGATCGCGGCACCGGTCGTGTTTGAGCTTGAAGTGCGCTGTCGACGATGAGATTAGAGAGGAAATTATATTCCTCCAACGGCGGAAGCTCTTCCACTGACGATACTGTATCGCCTATCGCGGATTGGAACTTAGTCCAATCGATGTTACGGGTTAGATCATACGCGACGTTAACGGATTCTGACGAGTTGAACCCACTGGCAATCGAAATTTTGATCGGCAGATGATCACTACCGTGCGGATCCTGGATTACATGCCAAGTGCAATCCAACGATAGTGAATTGGAGCAAAAGGTGAGGTCTAATCTGCTACCATTCGAGGATGGACCAGCCAAACGTGTTACTTCTCCATTGTTAAGGATTGTCATGTTGAAGTTGTCGCAGAGATCATAAATCAAAGTAGAACGGTTATCATCGTACAGCTCCCCCCAGCCTGTACCGTGGGAGTTAAAATCTCCCATGATCAACCATGGAGCGGGAAGTACCGCACATATGTCGAAAAGTTGTTTGCGATTAACAGAGACTCTAGGAGCAATATATACAGAAGCAATACAAAGGCTCTTACCTTTAATGGTAGCCTGACATGCGACAACTTCAATACCGGGGAATTCGGGAAGATTCACTCTATAGAAGGAATGGCACTTTTTGATCCCCAAAAGTACCCCTCCTCCACGTGAATCCTCACGATCCAATCGAATAATGTTAAAATCAAAAAAAGGGAGATCAATTTCTGAAGAGAGCCATGTTTCACAGAGGGCAAATGCATCGCAATTTTTGTTATGGACTAAATACTTGAACGAATCTAATTTCGGAATAAGACTTCGACAATTCCACTGTAGAACAGTGATCAAATCCCCGACCTCGTTTGGAAAATTATCCATCGAAGGAGATGATAGCTGCAAGAAGGGGCCATTTTGAAGTCAATTGCTTCAAGAAGGATTTCACAGTCGGAAGCAATGTGAGGACAATGCTTTTCAGAGGATCAGAAATGTTGAGGTATTTGAGAATACCGTCCACAATGTCATCAAATGAGAACAGCCCAGATGAAGAAGGGGTTTCTGTTCTTAAAATTGGGGCATCAGGGGTTTTGGATGTCCCCGGAAGAGGTGGAAAATCCTGGGTATAATCAGTTCTGCGGAATCCAGGAGGAGTAGAAGTCTCCTTTTTTCCACCACTCCTTGATTTGGGCAAGCTGATTTGGGGTTCTTGATCTGCAACTTTCCGCGAACGGATGCGTTTTCGTTTCCGGGCAGAACCTTCCGGAAAACTGAAAGAAACTCCCTCCTCAGCCAAGTCAGAGCCAGACTCGTCATCTGACAAAAGAGCGAAGGGATTTGTTTCGTTGGTCGATGGCTTGGCTGTCTTAAGCATTTCTGCAAAAGACCGCCTGGAACGTTCCTTAAGGGAGCGTTTCATTTTGTCCCCGAGCTGTTTGTACGCCGGGCACGACGAGAGAGCATGAGGAGGAGTTCCATTGCAGTACACGCATTTTGGTGCAGTAGCTGCGCAGGCGCCATCCTCATGCTTCTCCCCGCATGTGGAGCAGCGTGCCTTGTTGCCGCAGTGGGAGGCCGTATGTCCCAACCGCTTACAATTCTGGCAGTTCATGACCCGAGGTACAAACAACCGCACAGGAAGACGAAGTTTTCCCAGCTCGATGTATTGAGGAAGGGCAGATCCAGAAAAGGTCACCCGAAACGAATCTGTGGGGGTAAAACTCTTTTTACCCTCGCTGAGCGATACTGACTTCATTCTATGAACGGCCAGTATCTTTACCGGAGGAAGCAAGGGGTTCTTGAATCGGCCAACCGCTTGCTTCTCCAGTATCTCGGGGTTCAGGCTCGCCTCAGTGACCACGCCTTCGATCTCCACATCAGAGGCTGGAATGTACACCCTATATTCCAGTGTGAAAAACTGGGAAACAGCAATTTCATTAGCCTGTTTCAGGTTAGCGACGGTCACACGAAGTTTGTTGTGCCTAACCTTCGTTATTTCGGTCACGGCAGAGAATCGCTTTGTCAGATCATCAGATATCTGAACAACATTCAAGGGTTTGTTTTTGGGCTGAAAATAGACAACCCATGGGCCAGTCAAGTCATTCGGGTAGGCCCGCAATCTGGAGTTTTTCTCAGCCTGCCCATTGACAGACTGAGACGACGAACCAGGGATGACATCATCATTTTTCTTAGATGAATGGTCATCCATGTCGTCTTCTGACAAAACATCCATTTTGTTCAACTAGTGGGAGCGCAAAACGCTCTCCCACTGAACGCACGGACACAATACACAGAAAACACTACAAACACAGAAATACAAAATGAAAATTTAACTAATGGGGGAGGAAAAGAAACAAGAAAAAAAAAACAAAAATTTATCTGATAATCCTATACTACTACCACCGAGCGTTATATGTGTAGGCGTTTACACAGATGGCTGGAAGAGACGCGCTGCGTGGATGACCTTCGTTGTGGTGCACTTGATCGAGGCTCGGTACTCAGCGCACACAGGCGCACGATGATTGATGAACGATGTAGAAACGGGTGCTCACACTCGATGATGATGATACGTAAGCGGGTATGCGTGAGCGCGTATGCGTGACCACGCAACGATGATGCCCAAATTGGTTTGCGAATTACCAATAGCACGGATTAATCGTTCCGAAAATGACACTTTCTACTTAAAAAAAAAACTCACTTTTCGATCAATTTACCGGGAACTATGCCAGGAGTCACTTAGTGAGAAAAAACTGATAATTTATATCAAGCGAATACCGAGAAAACTTCCAAAACAACGGAGCGCGAAACAAGTCGACCGTACTTCTTGCTAGGACGCAGTGGTATGACGCGTCGCATCTCTTCATTTTGGTATTGCCGGACTGGCAATATTGCCCAGGCTACACCACCCAGCTGTGTCCATGCTTTAGCTGTTAATACATAACAAATAACCATGTTTACCAACCAAATGAAACCTATTGTTGATATTTTATGTAGCTGATTTTGACACATATGGTGAACACAATCTTACCGAAGACATAAATGCACACGAAGACTGGCAACTCTTCCATTTTCTCATACTACCGCTAAATTTTTCGAATGATTTTGATAGCAAAGATTACAACCTCAGAAGAAAGGATTGTGTGTTTGTTAATTTTTCTACGCAGTTCTTCCACCTTCGCTCGAGCGCAGCGCTACTGTATCTGTCGCTTGGATTCTGGCAGAGTTGCCAGTTTTCTTGATTTGATGTCTTCGTCTAAACCCTTTTATAAAAAATAGCAAAAAATGTGATTTGGATTTGGTGCTCGAAAAGTTAACGATCTATTCTTTATTTCTCGCAGACTTCACTGACTACTCGGTACTACCAATTGAGGTGAGATTGAAATTGACCAGTTGAAATTGTGAACCTGCGTGAAAAGTAGTTATGGTAATGCACATGCTATATGGACGATCTAAAATGCTTGATGTTGATACATTAATATGCAATCACTTTTTGTGTAAGGTTAGAGAACAGTTATTTCCGTAAATGTCATTGTATAAATTTATCACGACATTTAACAAAACTCATAGATCAAATCATAAATTTTGTTGACTACCAGAACCCGTGTATTAAATTAGTTGTTAATAAGTTGAAAGAGATACAGTACTGGACAAAATAAATCATACACCCATATAATTTTTCTTTGGAGCTCGATATATCAGGTAGATTCAAACATACAATAATGGTTACATTTTAACACTCTCAGTATTTGGTATGACCATCCTTTGCTTTCAACACTGCTTCCAACCGTCTTGGCATACTTTCGACGAGGTATGGAAGATATCCTGAATCGATATTCTCCCACGCTGCATCAAGTGCTTCAAAATAAACGTTTTTGTTGAAAACTGATGCTTTATCCACTTTGTTGTCCAAGTAAGACCACAAATTCTCAATTGGGTTGAGATCGGGAGATTGGGGAGGTCATTCCAGCGTTTTGATCCAATTTGATTTGAAAAATGCCGTTGTTTTCTTCGCTGTGTGCTTTGGGTCATTATCTTGTTGGAAAATGTAATTTGGATTCCAGGCCAGTTTTCAGTAGCGAAACTTCCAGATTTTCACTTAACAAGTCTGCAGTCATTATTCCCTTTATATGAGCCAAGCTTCCAACACCAGACCACGCAAATGCTCCCCATACCATGATATTTCCGCTTCCGTGTTTAACCGTCTTTTGAATGTATGGTTCCTTAAGAGCGTCACCGGAACCTCGCCAAACCCTTGATCGCCTTTTCTGTCAAAATAACTCAAATTTGCTCTCAATCCGTCCACAGAACTCGTTTCCAGAAGTCCACAGTCATTCCGGCGTACTTTTTAGCAAATTCCAGTCGCTTCCGTTGTTTCCGCTTGTTGATAAATGGACGCTTCGAAGCCAAACAGCTTTTCAAACCGCTCTCATTAAGTCGCCGGCAAACAGTACGTCGACATACATGGAGATCCATCGATTCCACAATATGCCTCGACGAATACTTCGGATTTTGCTTAGCCATTCGAACAATTCTGATGTCATCACGATTACTTGTCGCACGATGACGTCCTTGTCCTCACAATTCCTCGTGTTTCGTACTTTTGTCCATATGTGCTGAACAGCTCCAACTGAGATCGAGTACTTTTCGGGAATTTTCCAAAAAGAAATTCCTTTTTCACGATCGCGAATCACCAAATTTCTAACATCGAGCGAAATCTGCTTTCCCGACATTTTTCACTTTTCAAATAACGCAAACAAAACACAATGGTGCGATGCGCACGCTTCCCGGAACAAGAACTGTCAAATATTACGCCGTGATGCCAAATCTTCAGATTTTGTTTTTATTCGATGGCTAAAAAATAAAATCTTAGGAGTGTATGATTTATTTTGTCCAAGCACAAAAGTGAGCATATATTATAATAATATACTATTGAAATTGCGTGCAAAATAGCAAAAATATGATGTAATGTACTTTTATGGGTTGAGCGTATGATTTATTTTGTCCAGTACTGTACTTTATTAATGTCAATATCAGATTTAAGATGATTTTTTATACTAGAGAAAGTGATAGAAGTACAGGATTAATAGCTTAGGGTACGGCAGCGAGAAAATTTTGGTATAGAAGTTGAAAATAAGCAAAGGGCAATTTTTGATGCCGATACGAATTGATCGCCATTTCTATATTTTTTTTGTATTTTCCAATATTAATAGTTAATAACTAAACGGAGAAATCAAAATTATAATTCATGAATTTTGAAGAAAAACATCAATAACTATTGATCGTTATATCATCAAGCTCTCAGCAGCAACATTTTTGTCTGATTTTTTTCCAGAGACACTCGAAGGTGAATTACGGAAAAGTGCTCTTAATTGACAGATTTGTTTTTTAGCAAAGTTTATTAAAGTTTACTAAGCAAAAACGTTGTTCAAGAATGTGTGCCTCTATTTTTGAAAATAAGAATGTTTTTGATGCTCGATTTCATTGAAAATAAGGAAGGCCTGATTGTAACCAACAACTTTGTCGAAGATACTTGTTTTTTCTTTTTTCTAAAGTTTCTATTTCAGGCTTAAGCGTATCTTTCCTACTAAATTTTCATTGTGGACAACTTTTGAGATTGCTCAATCGATTGTATATGTCAAAGGACAGTTCATGATATAAAAGAGAGAAATATAACTTTTGACCATTTCAGTCTTTTGTCTGCCATGTTTTGCAGAAGGAGTCAACTCGAAGACACAGATAAATGACTTTCGGGCATTTCAGTCGGATTGTTTATTCGATTTTCAAAGAACACGTGTTACAGTAAGAATCATTTCTGAAAAAAAGAGAAATGGCCTTTGAGCATTTCAGTTCGATTTTAAATAGCTTTTAATTGTCGAAGAACACCTATCAGGAGTCAACTTCAAGAGAGGTACATAACTATTGAGCATTTCAGTCGGCTTGTTAAATCGATTTAGTGTAGCAAAGGACAGCTCATGTTTAAAAAAAGTCATTTCCAAAACCGCGCATTCCGGAGAACTTTGAGATTAGGGCGTAATTGCTTTTTTAAACAAACAGGTAAATCGCCGATTTCTCGCAAATTAAAGCTCAATCTAAAAAATTAACGGCACGAACAGGTAGATAAATGATTCCTCCATCATTTGGTATGGTTTTTTTTTTCGCGAGATTGAGTTTCAATTGATGAGAAATCGGCGATATACGTGTTTGTTTACAAAAGAAATTACGCCCAAATCTCAAAGTTCTCCGGAATTGGCTTTCGAACTGATCATATGTCTAACGAAACAGTCAACTCCAAGAGAGGAGAGGGAAATATCATTTGAGTATTTCAGTTGGATTGCTAAAATTGCGTCTGTGTTTCTGTGTTCATAAGATCTGAAATTCAAGCACATTCAAACATTCGAGGTGGTGATATTTGGAGGTCTATCCCGTTTGGCATAATGCCGTAAAAAAGTGTTATTTTAATACTGTACAACAATAACAGTAAATTTTACCTCTATTTGGCATCTCAATAGTATTAGTAAGATAGTTGAAGATGCCAAGTTTCAAATACCAGACTTAAAGTGGTCATTTTATAGATAGACGAGGAGATAAAAGTATAGAGTTGATAGTTCCGTTGAGTACGGCTGTGAAAATTGTATATATAGAGTAGAAAGCGAGCAACGACAGTTTTGAGGAAGGTACGAATCGGGTTGATCATCTCTATTTATAAAACTCCCCAGTTGGAGAGGGATGGTGAGGGGTATCCCCCACGTCAACTTTCATCTCCTCATTTATCGTATAAAATTACCACTTTAAGTCTGCTATTTGAAACTTTGCATCTTCAACTATGCAGAATTAATACAAACATGAATAGTTAAAGTATTAATAGGATGTAATTACCCGGCATATATATGGCATTTCTCAGAATGTAATGCTTCCCGTAAAGTAGTAAAACTGGTTTTCCGGGAAATTGCATTTCAGGAATTGGACCATTCTGGGAACTATATATCATACATTTGTCGCACAGTATATATTTAAAATGTTGTAAAAATACGGATTAAAAAAAATGTTGTTACAGTCCACTGACAGCTTGAAGTACCATTTTTTCAAAAATAATGCCAAAAAACTTTATGCCAAACACGATAGACCCGTGTTTGGGGTTCTGGTTGATTCGGAATAATGTTTTTCGGGGTAATGTACTATTCGGGGTAAACCACTCTCATACCTCACCATCAAAGAATTCGAAAACTGCATCTTTAAGGGGGATTTATGAGTCACGTAACTCTCTGTAACCGGTGTGGTGACTCTCCGTACAAATCAAATGGAGAGTCACCTCACACGTGTCTCGCAGAATAGGGGGAATATTCCATCGGATGATTTTTTATTAGGAAACCTTTCAAGCCAAATTAAGTCTGTATTGGAGTGCATAATGTCGAAGAGCAGTCAATTTGATATAGTTTACCCGTATAGCAGGTTTTAGAGAGCATTTAATGTTAGGACGAGGATACGAGGACCATGGGAAAAGTAAATTTATACTTTTCCCATAGTGAGAATTCAATATGAACTTCAAAGATCCAACGCAGTACAGTTACAGGTAGCAACTAAATCAAATGTTGAAATGATACTCAAACAAAATAAATAATTTGAACCACCCTATTGAGTTATTATATACACCGGAAATAATTTAAGTGAATCTGTCATTGAACGATTTGAAGAATGAGTCTAGAAATGCTATAGATTACAAGTTTATTAAAATAATTTCTAGGTGACACACGGTGCTAGTTGACATCATGCACATTTGGCATAACTTCCGTTTGGCATAAATGCGCAAAAAAAAACTACTTACCCATAAACAGCTCTTTTGCCTTCTTTCCATGGGCTGTTGTAGTACTTCAACGGAATATGAAAGGGTTTTATAACATTTTCCCGAACGTCGCTGGAATCGTTTGAATTGTCTAATTTCGAACTTAGTATTTATATTTAAATCAACATTTCTGAAATTCTTAAATTAATTCTATTTTTCACCAAACATTCAAAAATATACCAAATTTCTCGTAACAACTGCTAATGTTTAACAGAAGGAAAAATCTTCTATAAATTATTAGATTCTGATATATAATCAAACTTTCCAATCCTAGAACTCACAAATTTTCCCAAAGTCCATTTTAAAATCTCGAATTAAAGCTCCATTTGCAGTACCGTACAACCCGAAAAAACAACTCATGTTTAAAAGAAGGAAACATCTTTTAAATTTATTATTTTCGGGCAAGTGTTACATTCGGGTTCGACGGCTTAAAATCAAGATAAAAAAAAAAAAAAAAAAACGTTCGGGTTAGTGGTATTGGGGCTAAATTTATAAAACCGTCTGGCAATTTTTTGGAAGAAGGTTATTTTGAGCAACTCTTCTATGAAGATAGTAGCTTTGCAAGTCCTTTATTTTTTGAGATTTTGGGCATTTTTTTTAAATAAAATGTTATATTTGATTCTTACCCAAAAATACCCTTTTTGTAGGTTGTCGTGAGCCTTTGTTTTATACACAATAATCAAAATCCTCTTTTTAGTTACCCAATTAATATGTTTGAATTGCGGAACTGTTCGGTAATATTTTGATATTTGTTAAATATTTAAAAAATATAAACATTAATCCTGACGCTGTGTAATTTCATGATAAACAATAAAACATGTAATTTTTATTGATCTATAAGAAGTACTGATCACTTGAAATTTAACCGACATTTTCAGCAATTCAATAACCCGTAAACATTACTGCACCGACGATGAAACCAACTCAAATGTGAATTGAATTCAGCCCACTTTGGTCAAAAGTGGATTTGCTCACAAAGTGAGTAAAATTTGCCGAGGTTTTCAAGGAAAAACTTCACGAATGGGAGGAAATTTGAGATGGTTCACTCAGTCTATTAGTATACTCCTAGACAGGGTAAAATTTTCATCGATTTTCTTCATATTCGAGAAGTTTTTCATGAAAAGCTTGTAAAATTTTACTTACTTTGTGAGTAAATCCACTTTTGACAAAATTGAGTTGAATTCAACTCACTTTTGAGTCGGTTTCATCGTCCGTGTGACTCCAGTAAAATAATCTCAGTGTGTATTCTTCTTCATTATACCCTGTAGTACGATTTACTTCAACATCTAACTGGCTTAGATATAAACTCATGGAATAATAGCAATTATATTTCCAAAAGTACACTGTTGAGAAAAACGATCCGTTTCAGTATGATCGCCACAAAAAAGAGGAAGTTCAATGTTCTACTCAAAGTGGATTATTTTTCTTAATGTTCATAATCTTTTAATGATAATAGATTTCATTTAGTTAGTTGCTAACCATGCATTCACTAATTTGCTCGTTTTTTTAAAATTGTTTTATTCCCATCGTTAACAGACTACACCTGCAACATCTTCGACGAATGCCACGACCGTTACAGCTCAGAACATTACGGCGTCGTCGGTGCCATCCACCGTTCCTAACAGCATCTCGTCCCTTCCTAACACTGCGCCGACTACATCTGCATCCATCGCTCCCCAACTGACGCCCCTGAACCCAATCCCATCTGTAGTAGTTCCTTCATCGACTCCGGCAGCTTTAACGACAACGATACCGGCTGGTCCTAGTACTCCAAGCATCCCGAGTGTAAACCCAACTTCGGCGCCCACTCAAACTACCCCACAAGCACAAACTTCAACCACTACGACGACACAGCCCACCCCCATACTGTCGCAAACATCTCAACAATCGTCACATCAAGGACTACCAGCAGCGTTACCCGCTAGCGGTGGTGTTGTGAATAACACTATTAGTAACAGTAGCAATTGCAATAACAATAAAAATAATAACATCCAAGTTCCATTGCCAACGCCGTCACCAAATACGACAACAATGTTACCTTCCAATTTGTTGTCTACTAGCAGTAATAGTATGAATAACATCAACAATGTTACACAGCAATCGCATCAACAGCCCAACCAACAACAATCTCAAACGCAACTGGGCCAGCCTAGTAATAATGGTTTATCGTCCAGTAATACCAACGGTATGAGCAATGCGCTTAACATACCCACTTCACAGATACCAGCAGGCCTAGCAGCAATTAACAGCCTAGCCAACATGGCTAGTGCTGGCATGCAACAGCATATGCAGTTACCTCAACCACAAACTCAACAGCAGATGGGAAAACAGCAAGCGAATCAGTCCGGACACATGCCGCTTCAATTACCAACGGGACGTACTTCATCTAATAACCCGCAGATGCATGGTTTGGCTAGCTTTATCGATCCACTAGAGCACTCCTTGGCATCCTTTGAAAAGAACGATACAACTGCGTTAGGTTTGAATCTACTAAATGACCTGCAGACATCGCTGAAACAGGAACTTTCCGCTAGCAGTCTGCAGGCCCACGCAAATTTACTGCCACCGCTGGAGTTAATGACGCATTTACAAAACCAGATGCACCACTCTAATAACGGCTTCAACAATGATTTTAATGGCAATGGACCTTTGAATGGCATGGGAAATCTCGCAACTAGTGTTGGTATGAGTCAAATGCTAATGAATTCAATGGCGAATAGCAATCCGATGCTCGGTAATATACCTATGTTCGATCCGCTGCAGAACCTTATGCGCCCGTCCAGTTACCAAAATAATCCAAATTTGACTGACCGCACTATTGATTTAACGGGAGGTAGTACCAGCTCTGGAGTGATTCCCAAGAAAGAAGAAGGTAAATTTATGCTAACACCTAAACCTATCGAAGACCTGCTGATGAATCCTAGTGACAAAAAAATGAGTGGCACACCTCCGGACGTAAAAGGTAGTTTGTCGCATGCATTCAAGTCGGCAGGGCATGACCAAAGTTTGAAAAATGCGTGGTCTTCACTGGCATCAGCCGGGTCACCACAGAGCACTCCTACCTCAGCCAAGCCGAAACCAGCGATGGATATGTTCCAGGCGTTCAGGAATAAAGCGAAAGAAAAACTTGACCGGCAGAAGTTACTGCAACAGCAGGAGCTGAAACGCACCCAGAAGGAACAAGCCGAGAAGGAACAACTCAAACGACAGCAGGAACAGCAACAGAAGGTCAAACAGGAGGAAATCAACAACGGACGGTAAGTGTTGCCTATTATAGCTGGTACTGGATTCGCCGTGCTGAATCCAATCTTAAACGCTGTGTTTTTTTAGATGAACAGTCTAAGATTCGATGCAGCACGGTTATGTGGTTAAATGACAGTTTTCTTTTTTCTAACCTGGAAACCCAAATTCTAAATTGATTGTGAAATTGAATCATAAATTCTAGTGCAAATAGGCAACTCTACGTAACTACTTTTGTAAACCATGGCTTTAATTGATAGGTCAATTAATCTAAACTGATTACTCGTCCACACAAACTAACACCACCACCAGAAAGGGAAAATTTTCTTCTACCTTATATAGTCGCTATATTTATAGTCTGGTGGAGAGAAATTCCATCTAGCAAGACTGGGAAACTATTTAGGATATTGACGAGCAACAAATAATAAGGGACTCAAATTTTATAAACAAAACTCAGATATTTCATTCCTTGCCAACCGAACGTAAATTAAAAGCATCATGGAATAGGGCATGTTGATGAATTATGTTGTTGTTTTGCGTACACTGAACCAAAACATTATTCTGGCATCGAATGATTATTGCCTGACTCAAGCCCTATAACTATTATCAGATGATTTATCTTCATTCGATTTATCATCGGTTGGAATATGCATAAATCAAATGACAATCATCCATATAATGAATGTTTTTAGATCGATTTGCGAAAACCAAAGTAGACATAAATCACACATAAAATCAAAGGATAATCGTATTTTCAACTAATTATTAAATTGAAATTATATGATCGATTTTCGGATGAAAATCAGGTGCACAACATCAAGTCATTTTACAATTTATTTATGATTATATTATTTACAAGTTGTGATTTAAACTGAGTTTTTATACAGCAGATTGATGTTGGCTTCGTAAACAGGAGTTGTCAACGATGTCATTACAGGAGCGATTGCTCTGACTCTTGGGAAACTTATCCGTAGGTTGCTATGGGGCCTGGTAAATAATAGGAAAACTTCAATAGTCTCATCGTGCTAATGCATCTGGAAGGAAACTTATCTTCTGGCCTCGTTAGTACAATTGGTCGACCACGATGTTCTGGACGATCCAGTAGCACTGACCGTTCCGAATGCTCACATTCTTGAACATTAAAAGCATGTGGGTTAGCAAAATGATACGTATACTTACATCTGAGCATTTCAATTCTCTTAAGACCTTTGATAATATATAACAACTTTACACTCAAATTTTCACACAACGTGTGTTGCCATTTTTTCGGTTATAAAAGATTTTATAGTTGAAATCAAATGATTTTAGTTATGGGGCTATCTCAAATGATATTCCATTCGTTTCCATACTGAATGTTTTACATTATATCTAACATAGGGGAAATGGCTCTAATGTTGGCCTATGGATCTAAGATTGGGCCCATCGCTAAAAATCTGCTATTTATCAATTGTATCTAGATGAACGCGTCATTGGGACGGTACTAAAGCTCGATTCAAAGTAAATTTGGACGCATTCAAGTGATCTGCACAGTCGCTGGTGACACTGTACCGGCGAACTTATTCCACTTTAAACGCATGTGTTGTGCATTTGTCACTTCTTTACCGCATCCTCGAAGTTTTCGCTTGACAATTTCCCAATACTTTTCGATCGGTCTGAACTCAGAGCAATTTGGAAGATTAATCTCTTTGGCGACGAAATTAACATTGTTGGCAGCAAACCATTCTACTACCTCCTTAGAGTAGTGGCAGCTGGCTAGATCCGGCCAAAACATAACGTTGGTCTTGTTTTGCCGAATGAAGGGTAAAATCCGCTTTTTCAGACACTTTTTAATGTAATGACATCCCCACGACCAGTTGCCAGATAAAATTTTCGTCCGGGAATTTGTTTATAATCCATTTTGACATATGTTTCGTCAAAACTCGTTCGTATAGTAATCGTGCTCGCTTTTTGGCCACTAAATTTTGTTTCAGGGAGCGATTCGGATGTTTACTGGCACAAAAAGACTTATATCCTTCTCTTGAAAGGATGTTACGTACGGTGGAAAAGTTGGAATCTTATTTCAAATCACGTATGGACACCTGGGTTGCTTTTCACGTACCTCAACGTCAACACCTTTCTCCTCAGCTCTTTGTCCCTAGTGCCACTTTTATGATAGATGCGCTGTGCTCTATCCACACTCAGAGTATCCTTGTAACGTTTGATTACAAGACTCACCGTTGACTTTGGGAATATTAACACTTTTGCTATTTTTGAGGCAGACCACGAGGGGTTCTCTAGATGTTTGTGCACAATTAATTTTCTTTTCTTAAGTTCCATGATCCGTAATTTCGGGATGCGTCGATCAATCGAGAAAAACTTTTCACCAATTTCTTCGTCAATGAAACATCAACAAATGCCTGTCAAACGTTTTTTGTTCCAGCCACCAGGGGCGCGGTGGTGTATTAAACCATGCGTCCAGATTTACT
This sequence comes from Ochlerotatus camptorhynchus, assembly GCF_037179485.1. Taxonomy (NCBI): domain Eukaryota; kingdom Metazoa; phylum Arthropoda; class Insecta; order Diptera; family Culicidae; genus Ochlerotatus; species Ochlerotatus camptorhynchus. The sequence continues at coordinate 368,633 of NW_027041029.1, forward strand.
TTGAATCGAGCTTTAATGGATATTTTTGGTTGCTATTGAAAATTTAGTCGATAGCTGAATTTATGTATGGGCCCAAATTAAGGACAATAAGGCCGCCATTACATACATTTCCCCTATTTATTACTAACGAAATACATACAAAAACATGTCAATATTCATTCACCAATCAAAAGAGCATCACATGTTTCCGAATAGAAAATCATCCGACTGATTTTGTCATACGGTTTTCAGAAACATTGAAAATGGATGCAACTGAATGATTTTTCATTTTATAAATGGAGGGTTTGGTTCAGTGTAGGCGAGTTTTGAATCGCTCGCTGATAAGTTTTTTTTTTCTGTTGCTGGGCGATTTATCCGATTGGTTCCGCTATTTGACAGCTCAATTGGTTCCCGAAGTTCTCTCCGCCAGACTGTAAAAAAGCGGCTGTACTACCTTATGCTGGTGTTCGTTTGTATGGGTGAGCTATCGGTTTCGATAAATTATTGAAGTTTGAAACCATTGTTTACAAAAGCACTTATGTCGAATTCACTATTTGCTCGAGAATTGAACAATAATTATTATTATTACATTAAGGGTCTGTCCATAAACTAGGAACACGGTTTTTTAGCGCGACAGTTTTTCATACGAATTTTCAACTATTTGTATGGACCATACACACTCCCTAACATACCTTCAGCTGTATATATCTACGTACTTTATGACCAGCCCTTAACATGTTTTTATGTTCTATGTATTGCTAGTAAAAACAACTGGAGTTCATAGTAAAATAACTTCAAAAGGTTGTCAAAATGAGCTATAAACAGTTAATCGTGAGCCCATCCTTGTCGTTGTCCTAATCGCTCCCTCAAGAAAAAGCAAAGCTCGAAACTGCATCGCCTAAAGCGAACTCCACAAATATTAATATATTGATCCAAAAATATTGATGATGTGAATACAGAAATATTGTCAATATCGATGTATTGAAGACAATATTGAATGTATTGACAATAAGATTATTGTCAATAAAAGCAATCGTGCAAACCTGTAAATCCACTTAAGAAGGTCATGATACAGAGTTGGTAAATATCACGGCCGTCATGTGGCAATGGAAAAACAGGTCCCCTCACTATCACGAGACGATACTACCTATCATGAGCTGTCTTGTCATTTTCCAATTATCAAGCTCTCATGCGAATAATTCTCATACGGTGTTTACATTAAATTTTCTAACTGATTTTGATGAATTTAGGCAAGCAACAGTATGAATGTAATCGGTAGAGTGAGTGCCTATGTTCAAACCACTGTCACGTTTCGTCATGAAAAAAAAAACCGATGAGATTTTGAAGAAATTTCCTTTGATCGTTTGACAGAAGTATCACTGTAAAAATCGCGTGATATTTTTCATGGAAAATGATATTTGCCACCCCTGGAAGGTCGAAATTTCATCTGTAACCCGTACACTTGATTTCGATTCATCAAGCGCCGCACGAATCAGTCAATCTGATTAGTTCAACCGAACAACCATGTTCTGGTATAATCTTATGTCAAATCTCATTTCTCTTCACTGAATCGTACACTGTTAAGAAATTAATATAGAGATGGTGAGTCTGCAAGCTGTATTCTCGAAATTTGTCAAGGATATTGACGCCGGTTAAACATTTGGTCCGTCGTTGATCGGCCCTCGCGAAAACGAGCCTGTTAATCGCGTACGAAAAACTCCTCAAGTTGTCTCAATCTGTCAAGGACAAGGTTGGTAGAATCGATAAATAGACGTTGTCATTGTTTACAAATTGCCTTGTAAAATCAGCAACGATAGCGCCGTTTGTGGATTCTATCAAGCGTGATAGTATTTTGTACAACATCAGCCCGAATGGTACCCTAACGAATCCATTGAAAAAAGATGGTGGTATTCATAGCTATATATTGAGTATTCCTTTTTTTAATAATATCCGAAGAAGGTACAATTTTTTTCTTTTTTTTTAATAACCATAGAAGGGAGTAGTTCTATCTTAGCTAAATAACTAAATATTCACTAAACTTTTTTGTTGTTGTGTAGGGTATCAAAGCGGAGCTACTTGACAGCTTATGTGTCAAGACTTGACTAATTTGAATAAATTTTGCCTCTATCTTTCGACAATACATAGACTGTCAAACCTATGCTGGAATTTTGAACAGTGTTTGTGTGTATTGTTTCGAAATAGTTATGGAAAAAAAATTGAGCATTAAATCCGCATTAAAGAAGAAATAAAAAGCATGTAAAACACCGCGTAATGAACAAATCTAATAACCACCACAAACCGCGTAAATTCTAAAAATCACGTGAATTCGAAATCCGAGTAAAAATAAATAAATAACACTTCTTTAGTGTGTCAACCGGTCTGATATCACATTTATCTTGGTGGCTCTCTTTAAATGATAATAAGCCTTTTTTTCTCGCTTCGATTGTTTCGCACTTACATAATTTAGATATTTCGTTCGAAACGGATTTACTTATTCAATTGGATTACTACGCGGATGTATCTACGCGCACACGTCACAGCATTTTTTCTATAACTATCTTGAAACAATATACATGGAATCCAGTGTTCAAGCTGCCAACATAGGCTAGTCCTTCTGTTGTATTGTCAAAGATAGAAGCAAAATTAATTCAAATGGGTCAAATTTTAAAAACAAAGCTGCCACGCAGCTCCAGCTTGATACCCAATAAAAAAAAGAGTGCCACCAAAATTGATGTGTTACTGCTAAAAAATGCTTGTTCAAAACGCATTTGTAAAAACCGCGACATTCCTAAAGCCGCATTTTAATGAGAACAAAAAATCACGAACATGCCCGAAAAATTTAAAAGTTCATTCCGAAATATGCACACAAAAAGTCACACAAAGTAAGTCGATATTATAATAAACATGCTCGTCGTATTTTTCTATGTACGAACAAAAATTCCAAGATCTATCTCCAATTGAACGAAATAGCACTGTAACATCCAATCTGTGCTTATCGACTCAAATAAAATTTCGGGAAAATTCTGATCGAACCCAAACCAAGCATTTACCCATTAGAGCAGCCGTACCAGTCGTTGCCATTTGCGGCACTATTTTACTTACGCACAGCGTTTCCATTTTGGCTTAATCACTCCTCTCCACACCAGTCGTTGCTATCAGAGTCATAATTTAAGTTACCGTTTTGCACACCGGCAAAACAAACTTTTGACGTTTATTCAAAATAGCAACCGTCTGATGCTACATTTATGAACTCACTACTTCCCAAGGGGCGGATTGCTATTTCCCCCACCTGAATTGCAATCCCCGGTACGCAAGTAGCATTATGGTAGAGGTTGGTGAATGTGCCTTAGTTACTAATTGGTACGGTTGCTCTTAGAAGCTATAATATCTCACCCTACTAAACTCACTTTAAACAACATCAACACTTTTCGAACTCTTCATTTATTTACAAACGCCTGATATGACTTTATGATGGTAAATGGAAAAACCAACGAGAGGGTAAAATTAGTCTAAATTTAAAGTTTACCAACTGTTGCTTTCTCGGTTGGGCTCTGCATATAATACATAATATTGACAGACGACAGCTTTTGAGGTCGAATTGCGATTACTTAATCGAGACATCAGATATCAAGAGAAAGCTTTGAACATTAAGAACAGCTATATGAAAGTGCACCGGAGTGCCGTCATTTACCCTATCTGCTGTTGTAAACTAAGATTCAAACGTGAATGTATCGAAACTCTTAGCACTTCCACGCAACACCAGAAAGCGTATTGTTTCTCCCAGTAAGGTGGTGTTGTTAGTTTGCGTGGGGATGCTTAAAGTTTCGACAAATTGACGTTTGAATTTTTGTTTACAATGTTTTACTCAAGTTAGAGTGGTTTCATTTTTTAGGGAAATAAATGAAATCTTATTCACTTTCAGTGTTGGAAATATTGCCAAAAGTTCATTATCCTAGGGCTGGTAGCGAGTCACTTTTGAGTGAATTGGTCACTTTTTTCAAGCCAGTCACTAAAAAGTCTCATTTTTTAAGGCCAAGTCACTAAAGTTACCTTTTCTTGTGTGAATTTATTTCAAGATCGATCATTCTTCTTGCAGTGCGTACACACTTAAATTTTTTCGCCGAGATTCCAACAGCCGAGTAATTCAGCAATTTATTTTGCTGAGATTCAGTCAAACAATTGCTGAGTCTCAGCTAACAAATAACATTTTGCTGAGATATCAGCTAACAAACAGATATTTTGCAGAGGTATCAGCAAAAGTGAATGCCGAAGTAATCGGCTGTTGGAGATTTTACCGAGCTAGATTAAGTGTGTAGGATCTGATGGTCCAATCGATGCCTGCATTTTGTTCTAATTTTCGAACAATTCGAATGTGTTTTGCTTCTATAGCGCTTTTTGACGTTGAATCGTCTTTCTCTCTACAGGGTGTCTACTCATTTGGCTAAATATAATTCCCTGAGTTTTTCAGGTTTTTCCAGAACTTTAACGGATAATTTCCAAGTTTATAAAACGAAAGATATTTCTTAAATGCGTTAAAAATATGTTTTTTTTTTGTAAAACAGCAACAACAACAGCAATTAACGCAAACATTTCTAAGGGATTTTAAGAAACTGCTTTACAATCAAATCCATTCAATGTTGATGTTTAACACTTACTTAGTTTTAGAAGTCAACGATTTCAAAATATTCAATGTCTAGAAGTTTCGTATTCCATGTTCAAGTTCAACGTATTGAAAATTTCCAAAGTGCCAGAATCAAGGGAAAATCTTTTTTTACTTTTTGAAAGATGGCCCATATCCTTCACAACAATTGTAGAAACTTTACAGAAGTTCTAAGGAATGAAAGTAAATGCTGAGAATTTCAGTGAATCTTCATAAACAAACTGCGGAAACATTAACATCCTGAAAATATGGGAAACTTACTGGAAGCTTTAAGAACCTCATGTCCCGATGTCAAGAGAACTTCTGAAGTATAAAGAACTTGAGGAAAATTGTAGAAAGTCTAAGAAGTTCTAAGTACTCTAGATCTAGAGATCTTTTGGGAATTTCAGAGATCTTAAGGACAGTTCCCGTAACTTTAATCCAGACTTTTGGTGCAGTTTAAAGATCTATAAGCGTGAGTTTTGAAAAATTGAGGAGAGTTCCATGATGTACTTAGAACCCTTTAGATGTTCCGAGAATTTCAAGGAAGTACAAAGACCTTCAGAGAGTCTATGAAAACTTCAGAAATAGGTCAGGAACTTCACAGAAGTCCAGAGAATTTCAGGGAAGCTGAAATGTGTGTTTGTGCTTATTTTTATATGTGTTGCTTCCACTTTGGCCAAGCGCAGCGCTACTGTATCTATCTCTTGAGCTATGACAAAGTTGACAGTCTTCTTGATATGCTGTCTTCATTTAAATTCTCACAATTCTTTGTTTGTTTGCCTCTGGCCCAGCTCTACGCACTGGCACAGTTATAGTACGTTCAGACTGCAGAGTTATAACATGTTATAGCGCTATCTTGATGGTGGTTTCTGTGTTGCAATTAGTGGACAACCGTTATAACATGTTATAACTCTCCAGTCTGGACAGCGTTTTAGCGTTGCTATTAATAACAATAACTAGATTTTTAATTATGTTGACACGGGTCAAATCATAAAGTACTATATCGAGGTCAAAGGTCTTTTATGAATAATATGAATAGCAGTAAATCTAGGTAGTTACTCACTCCGGGGGTTTGATTTTAGGCATTTTTTCAATTACTAGCATATGTGATACTTTGTCGAAAGCCTTTACAAAATCGACGTAGATCGCATCGATTTGGCCGTGTTATTTGTAAGATTTGTCGCAAACGACATGAGATTTGTACTCGTGAACCTATTCTTGACGAAACAATAGCTCTGTACTGATCAAACATGAAATAATAGATCATTCTAAGTTGATTCGTACACTGATGGCGGTGAGCTCCAACTCGGATTAACTTTTAATACTGCACAGCAAAAAATAAATTTTATATTACATCCAAGAGGATGCACATCAATCATGTCGAAAAGCGCATGTAATGTTTATGGCCACAACAATAAACAAATGCAGTAAAAGCAGCGTAATGTCAGTTCATGCACTGTATTAATGATAATTTTGTCCTTTTTGGCAAGTAATATTACACCATATTTTCGACACGATTGAGGTGCATCCACTTCGATGTGATATTAAAATTATTTTTTTGCTGTGTGGCCCTGTTTGGAGGATCAGCCAAATGTTTGTGCAAGATCATGTTGATTAACCTCACCGTCAACATAAAAGCACCCTGACATTCGTGATCGGAGGATAGTACCGGTTGGATCTTACTACCTTGACTGAGACTGACAATAAGCCGAACAAATATTTTTGAGTGCATTTAAATAAAGAAATTATACAAGCATGAATTGCTAATAGTCTGTTAAATACCTAGATGTTATATTTAGTTGATATTTGTGATCGATTAAAATACATTACACATTTTGCTACCCTTATAGGAAAGTTGTCGCGGAACCAATACCCACCCGGGTTGTGGAAGAGATTAAAGCATCTCCCCAGGGAAGCCCTTCGCCAGCAACTCCGACCACACCGCATAATTTGGACAGGTCAGCTGCTAAACGGGCTGAACTTAGAAAAATAGAACAGGAACGTCGCAGGCGAGAAGCGGTAAGATTTCCTTCGATTCCTGGACTTGGCTCAGACACACTAATGCATTAAATGCTTCCCTTTCCTCTCGACAGATGGCCGGACAGATTGATATGAATATGCAAAGTGATTTGATGGCTGCGTTCGAAGAGTCTCTGTAAGAGTGGTTCCTTGTTATTTTCCGGTACGGGTTTCATCTGTTCCCAACGGGTTTTGGCAACCGAAATCCTCCGCATACCACCGAAGCAAACTGTACACGAAAGCAGTTGAAAACTGGTTGCTTTCTTAACAAATTGTGTTTTCGATAGAAGAAGAAGCGACTGGAGGAAACTCTCGTCAAAAAAGGGAAAAGCAGCAGATCATTGAGACATTGAGGTCGTAAATAATATGCTATTAAGTTAGTGACATTATAATTTGTGATATAACGTAAAAATATTAAAAATATATATTTAAATTGAACACAGTAAACGTAAAGTGTAACTTTCAGAGTTAGAAAAATGTCTCAGCATGTCCTTATGCAGAGCAAGCGGCTTTAGTGTAAGATGACAACGATTATGGATATAAAAGATTTGTGACTCAGATATGGTAGGGAATACAAAAGTGGAGTTTTTTTTTTTTGAAAATCAATGTTAGTTCAGCGTTGACATGTTAGTAATAAGCAATTCGCTAAATAGCCAAAAAGGAAATAAAAAAAAAAAAAGATATTCAGACGTGAACACCTGTAGACTTAATATAATTTACATTGGGCTGTTTAAATTTATATTCCTTCTGACGTGGCAAACGGAAGGTCTGACTAAATCCCTTCTCTATGTTGCTACTTTTTAGGATGAATTGGGTATGTACTTTTATTTGTTTACGATTTCTAGCCTGCTTAATGTATTTACTAGTGTCACGCGTACCTATACAATGACGACGGTCAATTCGAACTGTCATTTGTTTCGACAAACGGCAGTTGAAATAGGCACTCGTCACTGTGTCTGCCAGTGACTAGGTACCGGAAAGTAGCATAAATTCGATTTGCGTGTAAAATTTTAAACTTTTTCCTCGTCATAGTATGTAAAACAAATTTGCTAATAGAACAAGCAACAACTTTATAAACGAACGATAAACTACTATATCATCTCAGTAGACGAAAAGAGGTTATTTTACAGCAGGAGTGAAATTATGGCGCTTTTCGGTATTGCTGTTTAGTCTTTTCTGTCCGGATGAGAAAACGTTTACTTTACGCAGTCCGTTAATTCGTTACGAAGACTCGATAATTGTTGCTATGACTCGCTGCTCAATTCAACTTTTATGGTCATCCAAGAAAACCAGAAACTCGTAGTTCGTTTACCAATATTGTGAAAGAAAAGTCCTTTTCCAGCATGAGATTAATTTCAACACTAAGGTTTGGATTGGGTACATCATCGTTATCATTTGTACATAGTTCATTCATAATCAACCAAGTCAATGTGTTATAAGTTATATTTAGCAATTGGAACCCCATATAAAAAATGCTAACCAATAGCATACAACTGTATATGATGTTAATATGCATATTATTAAATACTGTAACATAAGACAAAATAAACAGGTGATTTGTAAAAAGTATGACATATATACATCATGTACGTCGTAGTTTTCCGAAACAATATGAACATTGAACAACGGGAACGGATTAATCTGCAAATGCGCTAAAAATATGAGGAATGCAATTAAAGTAAAATAAAATGTAATAAATCTCCATAAAAGAACCATCTTGACTGAGGAGTATAGCAACCATTTTTTTTACTTTTCGTTCAATTGATGGTCCAATTTTCTACTAGTTTTATGAGAGTATTACTAGGTCGTTAAGAATGGTAGAAAATAAATAAATCAGCACATGAAAAAGTTCGCAGTTTCGAAAACGATGTTAAAGAAAAGAAAAAGGTGTTTCATCTAATCCTTGATCATGTTGTCTTCAGATCACGTGATGTACGTCGCAAAAGCAAAATTAAAAAAAAACCGTGCGGCTCACGGGCAATTTATGGAGTGAAAAAGAAATGTTTTGAAACGAGCAATAGATGTAGTAGGATAAGATGGTAATAAAGAATTAACAAAATATAATAACAGAAAGAAAATGATAAAAATACAATTTTTATTGACTTAAACACAATCAAAAATTGATATAAAAGGAAAATAAAAATTCATAAACGTTAACAGAAATTCGTGAAAATCAACCCACGCACATTTGGTATTTTTAATATCACAAGCCAAACTTAAACTATTATCGTCGTCGATCGTCACTTCTGGTCTATTTTGATAATACAGAAGTAATACCACATTAGACCACCAGCAATGTACAAGCAGTACCGTAAATTGCTACAGTTTAAGTCTACATCGGATATAAGAATGACATACATCGCATCATGTTCAAGTTAAATTCTATAGAAGGCAAATTTACGACTTTTATGCCATTTTTTGCGTTCTATTATACGATTTGTTTGTTTGTGTTGTATATCACAGAAACAACTTTGAATAAATATACGTGCAATCTGGTTGCAGTGGGAAGTGACCTGAAGGGACACTCGACTCGACTTACATAATAGGGCCCTACCAATTCTCACCACTCGTAAACAAAAGTGTACCAAGACCACGCCTAATTCTGTGCATTTTATCCTTAAACAGCTGCTTGATCATGTCATAAGATTGTCAATCTCTTAAAGGAGTAATACCAACAATCAATACGAAACTATCGATTTTAAATTGCTCACTACTTGACTACCCTATTGGTCCCGAGCAAATCGATTAACGTACCCCATTCTAGTATAAATTCCAGTATTACACTATGTTTGTTTTGATTCACTATGAAAGTTTGACAGATAAAATGAAGGATTAGCGGATTTTCCTATGTTTCGAGGGGTGAATCGATTAGCTTGGGACCGAAGATAGTACAAGAGCTGAGCCAAAAAGTTGAGCACGTTTCATCGGGACCTACTTGTCTTAGAGTTACCTCTATGGTATTATCCAGAACGTGAAGAATGCTCACTGATCCCATATACGCGGTACACGATTTGAAAACCTAGGGCTTATAGAAGTAGTGATTAAACTATTCCAACATTATCAAAAAGGGGATATGCTACATCACTTAATTCCTTTAATGTGATTTACGTTCAGTGGGTGTTCGCGAATCCCAGGTTGAAGATCGATGGTTTAGAATAAGAGCGTCGAAGGTTCTAAATACGAGAAATTATTGTCCACTTTCAGATAAACACTTTCAGCGGAAGTTATGAGATGTGATTCTCAGGATCCTGAAAGTAAGGTAATGGTGTGGAAAGTCTCTTCAACTTCTAATTCAGCTCCGATCAGCCTAAATTACTTCAGTTATGGCGGTAAGCTCGAATCGGTATTATCCTCGGATTAAATCTCGATCAAGAATGTCCGGCTGCTTTGATGTCGACATCAGAGTTATTCAACACGATGCTATGCAAACACTTTGCATATCATCCAAACAGGGACGGTATTAAAAGTTAATCCGAGTTGGAGCTTACCGCCATTAGTGTCACACTGTCAATAGCCAACAATTATACAATGTTGTATTTCAAATCAACGAGGAACGGGTGGAAGATTCGCACGACAGAGTTATGTTTAAACCGTAACGTATGTTTGAGTGCTTGTAGCGCGGCATCATTCAATTTGTTCTCAAAATAGAAGCCATAATCGGGATAACGCTCCATCACTTCATGTAAGGCATTATAAGGATTTCTTACAAGAATTGGTACTTTGAAAATATTCGCTGAAAAATGCTAGACGATATTACATAAACAAACAAATTAAATTTGTATAGCAACGGTGATAGCAACAATCAATACGAAACTAACGATTTTAAATTAACTCACTACTTGACTAGCCTATTGGTCCCAAGCAAATCGATTAACGTACCCCATTCTAGTCAAAATTCTACACAGCAAAAAAAATGTAATATCGATCAATGTAATTCAAGCTGATGTATGAAATAATGATGTAATAGCAAAAAGCAGATACAATATTACATCAATAGATGTAATTTTGTTCGCAAAATCGATGTACATCGTACAACGTTATATTACACAACCGATGGATTGACCTGGTTGCAGCAGTTTGGATGTAATATTCAACAACTTTTTTTTCTGTGTAGTACTACACAATGTTTGTTTTGATTCGCTATGAAAGTTTGACAGATAAAATGAGGGGTTAGTGGATTTTCCTATGTTTCGAGGGGTGAATCGATCAGCTTAGGACCGAAGATAGTACCAGAGCTGAGTCAAAAAGTTGAGCACGTTTCTTCTGGACCTACTAGTCTTAGAGTTACCTCTATGGTTAAACCAACCGGTGAACACTCGTGTTTATTTCAGTTACCGTGGAGACATAATTTGTGATTAGCCCCGATCCCTTTCAAATTGTATCATTATTTATGTACGGTCCTTATATTTGAAATGACGTTTCACATTCATCTAGTGGTGGCCGATTTTCATGCGAATAATCGATTAATAGATTAACGAACCGAAAAGTAAAATATGTGTAATCGGTTATATCATGCCGCTTTAAGCATTAACATCTCCAGAGGATCATCACCGATCGTTTCTAACATGTGCTGCACTCTCATTGGTGGAAAAATGGCAGCACAGCGAACAAAAAAAATCGATTAGTCACAGACAAACAGACATAACACTCGTAAGTTGTTCATCGAACAAGCATTTAACGGTTAATTTAAAAGTATCGTAGTTGGTAGTACCGCCACCTGTGGCGCGCATAGTCAAATTTCCTTGCGTTTGACGTTTACACACTACCGCCATCTGTTCAGCGTACTACCCACCTCAGTGTACTCAACAGATGGCGCTAATGTTTCAGCGACGATGTTTTACAGTGAGAAATATTCAATGTGTTATGTCTGTTTGTCCTTGGATTAGTTGTTAATCGAGTAACTAAGAAATGGGACATCTCTGATTTCATTGGATGAAAGGGGCCGTGAAAGAGGCCATTAAAATGTAAAAGTTTTTCTTCCGACAGTTTCATCTTAGTATTCATCTTTGGTTAAACGCTGTACAGACTGCACTGAAACAAGGACCATAGTTAGGAATACTATTTTGCAGAAAACACTTATTATCAATATAACCACGCTTATTGCTGTTGAATCCACTATGAATTCAGTATAGTTGAATATGAATGTTAACTAATTTACTATGATTCTGGCAATAAAGGGTGTCCACGATGAAATTGCCACACTATGTAATTGCTCTAACTTTTTAACCGTTGGGTATAATTTAATGAAAATTTGGGTGGATTTAGTTCATAGTGCATTATTTACATCCTGCAAGTTTTAAAGTCCTGTGATCAAAACTCGCGGAAATGGAGTCGAAAGAACAGCTCGTGCGTGATAAAATCTTGCGCATTCATCACGAGAACAAGGATCTCTCGCATCGTTCCATCGCTAAAACGTTGGGAATCGCGAATTCCACGGTGTCGCGAGGGATTAAGCGGTTCGAGGAACGGTTGACCACCGATCGGAAGCCCAGAAGTGAAGGAAAAAGTATTCCGTACAACACCAAAAATCACAACCGCGTAGTTGGGGCCTTCAACCGAAATCCGAACGCCTCCGTTAGGGATGTGGCTAAGAAGCTGCACCTAAGCCGAAGTTTTGTCCAGAAGGCCAAAACTAAGGCTGGGCTTCGAACGTTCAAGGTACAAAAGGCCCCTAATCGCGACGAGAAGCAGAACAAGTCCGCCAAAACCCGTGCCAGGAAGTTGTACCTCAACATGCTGACGAAAGTTGAATGCTGCATCATGGACGACGAAACATATGTGAAGGCCGACTTCAAACAGATCCCCGGCAACCTGTTTTTCACGGCCAAGGATAAGTTCAGCGTTCCGGAGCATGTCCGCACTCAGAAGATGTCCAAATTTGCGAACAAATTCCTGGTTTGGCAAGCCATCTGCACGTGCGGGAAGCGGAGTGCACCTTTCGTGACCCAGGACACGATGAACGGACAGGTGTACATAAAAGAGTGCCTCCAGAAGCGGCTGCTTCCTCTCCTGAAGGCCCACAACGTCCCAACAATCTTCTGGCCGGATTTGGCCTCATGCCACTACTCCAAGGACGTGCTGAAGTGGTATGCGGACAATAAGGTCAATTTCGTGCCGAAAATGTTCAACCCTCCCAACACTCCGGAGCTCCGCCCCATCGAGAAGTACTGGGCGATTATGAAGCAGCACCTTCTTAAACGACCTAAGGTAGTGAAGACAGTCGAGGAACTGAAGAAAGTATGGGTTTACATGCAAAAAACGGTTGATTCACAGGTTGTGCAGAATCTTATGGCCGGGGTTAAGGCCAAGGTGCGGGCATTTGCGTATGGACTGTAAATAAAATACGAGTAAAATGGTAAAATGAAGTTTAATAGTTATTTCTCAATCCCTGAAAATTTGATGGCAATCGGATGAAAACTCGAATTTTGCGAATCAATTTTGTGTGTGGCAATTTCATCGTGGACACCCTTTGCTACTATGCTTGCTTAAAATGCATAGTAATTTTGATAGAAATAATAGTAAAATGAAATGAAATTGTTTTCTGCAAAAATCTATTGGTGAGGGTAGAGTCGGTGTATAATGAGTCACGCCAAGAGTGAAGCCAAGTCTACCTATTGAACTGTCAAACCGGCTACCTATCGTACAAAGTAAACAAGGATTACGATGCTATGAAAGGTCCACGAAAGGTATTGCAATTAAATATAAAATATAATCGAAGAAATGATCATATACTCGCGGTGAGCATTACATTTGTCATGCGATACGTTTTGTAATGATCAGTAATGACAATTTCTACTATTTTTCTTTAAGATAATTCGACAAAATCACTGATATAATGATTTACTACAGCCGTTAATTTTTTTCCTCGCTAGAAGTCATTTGAAGTTTATGCTGAAGTCCTCTGTTGCCAAGTTAAAAGAAAGGGAATCTTTCGAAAGCCGTGATGCGAGTTCAACTGTTTTTTCTCTTGGCGTGACTCATTATACACCGACTCTAGGTGAGGGTATTTAATCTAAACCATCAATATAGTATTTTTGCCAATGGATTTTGTTTCAGTGTGGAGAGGTATAACATGTTATAACGGTTGTCAAATAATTGCAACACAGAAACCTCCATCAAGATAGCGCTATAACATGTTATAACCATAGAGGTAACTCTAAGACCAGAAGGTCCCGAAGAAACGAGCTCAACTTTTTGGCTCAGTTCTGGTACTTTCTTCGGTCCCAAGCTAATCGATTCACCCCTCGAAACATAGGAAAATCCACTAACACCTCATTTTATCTGTCAAACTTGCATAGCGAATCAAAACAAACATAGTGTAGTACTGGAATTTATACTAGAATGGGCTACGTTAGTCAATTTGCTTGGGACCAATAGGCTACACAGAAACAAAATCCATTGGCAAAAATACTATATTGATGGTTTAAATTAAATACTCCCACCAATAGATTTGTGCAGAAACGAAATTCATTTAATTTGACTAATTTTTCTATCGAAACTACTATAACGTTTGAGTCAGCATAGTAGTTTTGACAGAATGGTTGTAAATTTGATTATATTTATAGTCAACTATACTGAAATCATGGTAGATTTAACGGTATTAAGCGTAGTTATACTGAAAATAAGTGTTTTCTGCAAAATAGTATTCCTAACTATTATCTTTGTTTCAGTGTAGTCAAGTAGTGAGCCAATTTAAAATCGTTAGTTTCGTATTGATTGTTGTTATAACTCTGTAGTCTGAACGTACTATTAGAATAAATCAGTAATTCTGATCGGATGAATGAAAACAATCCAATGAATATTCTGCCTGCTCCAAATGTTTGCTGAAAAATGGTTTACTTTGTTACATTATTTCATAAATAAATTTAAAATACTTACCCATTAACATGATTACACATATAATTTAAATTAAAACAGGGTAAAATTAGTATCAATTCCACTAAATTCGAGACGAAAAGTCATAAATCGTTCAAGCTACAATAACAATCAACTACTCTAGCAAGCGGTCACTGCGATGAAAATTATCCAGGATTGAAAACACTTAAGAATACTTAAGACAGATTTAAAAATGTTTAATTGATATTAGAACTAAAGTTTAGAGTGGGTTGCCCCTAGAAAATAATCATTGAATGACAATATGATTTTTTTGTCTACGACATTCTTATGCACTAGATAGTGTGACGCCTGTTGTATTGAAAAGTGAAGGAATAACAGAGATGGTAACCCTAATACAAATACCATAAACGAATGATACCCAAAATAATAGAACTATTCCACAAATGGTTTGGATGATACCCGAACGCCGTGTTTAAGCAAAATAACCATAACAATTTTTTTGGTCAAAACCGAGGGGGCGACACATCTAAATCTCAATTCTAGATGCTCAACAAATCTCACACTAACGAATCAATCTTCGAAAAATCTTCTTTCATTTCTCGCATCTACTTGCATCGCGCATAATATTTTTGCAGGAAATCTTCAGAATCGTCATCAATCTTCTTTCTATCTACTCAACGTGTGTGCAGCAAAGCACAGCAAAAAACAATTTTCCCTGCATCGTAGATAGAGTCGCCCCCCTCGGTCAAAACACCAGTTGATATTTATGATGCATGGACGGGTTTAGCACGGCCGAGAGCACGGCGACGCGCGCTATCAATGAAGTTTACAAATAATTGTCGTGACCGGACCGAGGTTTCCAGCCTCGGTCACGGCTACACGAATCTCGGTTGCTACGCCTTCACTGCTGCTGCCGCTGCTACTACTGCTGCTGCTACTGCTGCTTTTGCTGCTGCTGCTGCTTGTCCGTCACCTTCAACGTTCGTCACAAGAATACCTTCTGCAAGCTTAGGTAGCCCATATTTATACCGAAGGAATATCGCATATTTTACCTCGTCTTTTACACAGCGCTGCTAGCTGTTTTGGGATTTATCCTCACAAAGCAACGATAGTGAGATTTTGTTCACATGAACGATAAATTGGTTTTCCTCAATTTAAGCGTTTCGTTACATGACTCAACTTATATGTTTTAATCATTATCATCCTTACCAACTCTATCTTCCACAATAATTTCAGAAAGTGAATAGGGTTAGTCGTTTATCCCAGAGACGTTGATAGAGATGCGCAAAGAAAATTTCTGTCAAAACAGCAGCACGGTTTTTGAGGGATCTTTTATCAATGTCCCTGGCAACCATAATTTTTCGAGTGGCTTCAAGTGACTTTCATACAGTTACGCAATGCTGTTAAGAAAATGTGAACGTTCGATCGGAACTGAATAAAAATGCAGTGCGCGGCACCATTTTGCAAAAATAAGATAACAAGAGATGACAGTCGCTCCATGACAGTATAACTTTTGTCATGTACAACTGTTTTGCTTGCAGTGCTTGTGCTTGCAGTGCAGTGCTTGCAGTGCAATCATCTTTATTACCATAAAACTAAATAAAACGTTGCGATTCGACATTGTTTTTATCACTAATAAATGTTGTATTTCAGTGCTAACATTTGAAAACGGCGCAAAAGCCATTTGTAAACAAATGGTTTGTGGGCCCTTTACTCGCTACCCGAAGAACGCCCACGCAAACCAACAGCATCGTCAGGAAGGGGAAAATTTCCCCTACCCGATGTTGCTGTTGTGTCGCGTGGGTGTACTTCAAGTAGTGAGTAAAGGGCCCATAAACCATTTGTTTACAAATGGCTTTTGTGCCGTTTTCAAATGTTAGCACTGATTTAATTGAATCAACAATAAATAAATAAATAACAGATATCAAATATTTCGTAAAAATAATTATATACTTTTTTCATTATTGAGAACAATACTCCTTTCTGGCGAATTGAGCGAACAATAATGTTTATTTACTTTGCTCGTTTGGTTCAGCGTTTGACGGTTCGTTTGGTTCTTCTTGCTTCAGTCTACACGAAACGAAAATCAATTATTTAATTCATGTGTTTCACTTATACATTTTTGCCAAAGCATCAGCCTTATACCATAGAGGTAACTCTAAGACCACTGGGTCCCGAAGAAAATCATTATTATTTTTGGCTCACTCAGTACCAGAACAACGGTCCCAAGCAGTCCCAAGCTATTTCACTCACCCCTGCATGTTCTGCATGAATCCACACACCCCTGATGTTATCTGTCAAACTTTCATAGCGAATCAAAACAAACATAGTGTAGTAATAGAATTTCAACTAGAATAGGGTACGTTAATCGTTTGCTTGGGACCAATAGGCTACTAAAGTGGTGAGCCAATTTAAAATCGTTAGTTTCGTATTGTTGCTTATACATTCCATAAGACAAACCACATATGTCCTATTAGATGCATAAAAGGTATGTGTGACCGCTTATACATTTCATTTGACACATGATCTTTATTAACTTTTTGCAAGGCGTCTGCTTATTAGTTGACTTATACAATTTATGAATATTTAATCAGCAATGGAAATTTGCCAAAAGGTATAAGGAGATTTCTATCCGTGTATGCGTGTCTCTATTCAACGTCTCTGGTTTATCCTAATTTGGGGGGTACATTTTCAGCGTGATACTGTTTTGTTGGTTACTGGGGCGGATCGCCCAATACTTGTTATGACAGCAAGTCTTTCGGTTTGTTTTGTTTGATTCTCGTCTTGATCGTCTTGATGCCTTTCCGGTATTCTGTGTTCTTTAAGTAAATCTCGATAAGCTGGCGATATAGCGGTTCTTGCTGTGCCAAACGGAGTGGTGTTTCCAAACACCTAAACAGAGAGAAGAAGAAGAAGAAAGTAAATCTCGAGTATTTTCATGTAAATTTGATTGTGCCGAAGCTTGAAAATGAGTCTTCTGGAAGAAGACGAGGATGTTGAATCCGAATTGGCATGCACCGCGGACCAAGCGGAAGCGGATGCGCAGCAAGATGAAGAGCTGAAAGAGGACAATGCATTGGGAGAGCTAGTGGATGCTGAAGAATTTCTGGCTTCGGAAGGAGTTTCAATGTTGGAATATGAACGACAAATGTTTTTCGATTTACTCCACTCGGATGCCTTGGTGGTTTGCGCTAAGTAAACATCAATTGATTCTATGGTTGAATTTCAATTACAGTTATGATTTAATCTTTCAGAGGTATCAGTTACGAAAAAGTGTTACTCAATTTGCTGAAGATTTTTTGCGATCCGACGACCTTGGTGTTGGTCGTTAATTGTTCAGACTATGAAGAGCGGCTATACACATCTCAGCTTGGAACTCGGCACATCCACGAGTCCTCCACCAATGCTGTTGAACGCGAACGAGTTTATCTGCAGGGAGGAATACAGTTCATCAGTACGAGAATTTTGGTCGTTGATCTGTTGAAAAACCGCATCCCTATTGAACTCATTACTGGGATTTTCGTAGTGAAAGCACATGAAATTATCGAATCCTGCCAGGAGGCTTTCGCCCTCCGTTTGTATCGACAAAAGAACAAAAGCGGCTTCATCAAGGCATTTTCCAAAAACGTAGAAGCATTTGCCTATGGCTATGGGCATGTCGAAAAAGTGATGAGAAATTTGTTTATTAAAGAATTGTTCATTTGGCCACGGTTTCATGCCATCATTCAAAAATCACTGAAACCCTTCGAACCCATCGTCGTGGAAATGCAGATTCCAATGAGTCAGCACATGATTTTGTTGCAGACGAACATTTTGGACATAATGAATCATCTGGTCAAAAACATCAAAAGCCTGAACAGAAACGTTGAGCTGCAGGAAGTGACCGTAGAAAATTGCGTTACGAAGAAGTTCCACAAAATATTACAAGTACAGTTGGATACGATTTGGCATCAATTGAGCTCGCAAACGAAGCTCATCGTTGCAGACCTTAAGGTGCTTCGGAATTTAATGATGTAAGTCTATCTACATAGTTTGTTTCGAATGTTAGTATTTCGACCGTTTTGTTGCAGATCCACAATCTATCATGATGCAGTCACGCTTTACGCAACGATGAGAAAGTATCGTTCTACCGAATATGCTCTCAGTAATTCTGGGTGGACGATTCTGGACTCCGCTGAGAAAATGTTCAATATCGCGAAGGAGCGTGTTTTCAATCAGAATGATGGTAGCCATTCGATTTGGAGTTTTGAATAGGGTGATTAAAATGTTCCTGTTTTTCAGAATTTCAACCAGAACTCTGTCCAAAGTGGAAAGCTTTAACCGAGGTGCTTCGTCAAGAAATACCATCGGATATAAAAGAGACGGCGAAAAAGCTTCGTAAGAAAGAGGAACGTCAAAAATATACTCGCCAGCAAGTGAAGGTTCTGATACTGTGCCAAGATGCGAGAACATGCTACCAGTTGAACCAATATCTGACTCAAGGTCCGGAAAAATATCTCTTCTACAATGCAATAAAAAATGACGTGGTCGTATCAAAATTAGCCGAGTCGTACCGGCACTTGAATAAAGACAACGATCGAGGTTCTTACAATGTGCAAAATATTGAAGCCTTCGTGAAACCGGCTCCCAGCAAAACAGCACCAAAGCAAAAACCGGTAGAAGAGAAACCGATTGTAGCAAAAGGCCACTTCTTAAAAGCAAGGATTGCCAAGCGTCGTGCGGAGGCGGCTGAAGAGGAATCCCGGAAACAACAGGAACAAGAAGGAGAAAATTCAAAAATGTCCGAAATGGAAGCCGATCTTCTCGATAAGGATGAGGTTGAAGATTATCATTGCTTTAGAGATTCTTACATTCTTACCATGTCACAAAAGGGCGATGCAAATCTAACTGTTTCGGACGATGGCGAGGAAAATGACCTCTTCGATGTCACGCAGCTGGAATGCGGTGAATTCGAATCGTTTCCTGAGATGGAGAATATGGATGTAACGAAGATTGTGACCGACAGCAACAAACCGATAGTATTCATTCAAACGTTCAAAAGCGAAATTAACGGGATGACTTCGCTGGACAGAACCTTGGAGGAGATCAAACCCCGCTACATTGTCATGTATCATAGCAACGTGACGGCAATTCGACAAATTGAAGTGTTCGAGGGGCGACAGCAGCGGCAAGAGCTGGCCCGAGTGCGAGTGTTTGTAATCATCCACTCTAAAACGGTTGAAGAACAATCCTACTTGACGTCATTGCGGAGAGAGAAGCAAGCCTTCGAATTGCTGATAGACACAAAAAGGGTAACCTATTTCTTTTCATTTGCGTCATTCGTACCATTCATGTTGTGGTTATTTTCTGCAGATAATGGTAGTTCCAGAATATCAGGATGGCAAATCGGAGGATACCATCACAATGTTGCAAAAGAAGCAAGAGCTTTCCTCGAGGCAAGCCGGTGGCCAGGCTGTCAGTGAGGAAAGCGTAATAACTCCTCGGATAATCGTAGACATGCGCGAGTTTCGGTCTGATTTACCATGCTTGATTCATCGCCGAGGCATAGAAGTGGTGCCGCTGACGATTACGGTAGATTCATTATTCATATATTTAATCGGGATATAAATATTTTATTTTATTGCCACTAGATCGGTGATTACATTCTGACGCCGGAGATTTGCGTGGAGCGAAAATCAATCTCCGATCTGATCGGTTCACTCAACTCCGGTCGCCTTTACAATCAGTGCGTCCAGATGACTCGGTGCTACACCAAGCCGATACTGTTGATCGAATTCGATCAGAACAAGCCATTTCATTTGCAGCGTCATTTCATGATGTCCGGAGATTCGAGTTCTTCCAATGGGGACATTATGCAGAAATTGCAACTGTTGACTCTTCATTTCCCGAAGCTAAAACTGGTGTGGTCTCCTAGTCCCTACGCCACGGCCCAGCTGTTCGAAGAGTTGAAACAAGGCAAACAGGAGCCCGATCCAGACGTGGCGACATTACTCGGGTCAGACGAAGCTGGTGGTTCAGGAGAGGGTGACAACATTGTCGATCGAACGAATCCGAACATTCATGATTTTCTGATAAAGTTACCCGGAATCAACTCAAAGAACATTGGAAAGGTGACGAGGAAATGTAAAAACTTAAAGGAACTGCTCAAAAAGTCAGAGGAAGAGCTGGTGGAGCTGCTGGGAAATAGGATGCAAGCCAAAATGATGTGGGAAATATTACATGTAGCTCATAAGGCTGTGCAAGGGGATGCCGGCGAAAAACAGTTTGCTTCAAAGTTTAAGCGAGGGCTTGGGAAAAGAAACTTTTAGCTTTAGTTGTGTTCGTTTTGTTATCAAAATAAAATGTTCTAAACTAATGTAATTAATATTGTTTTTCTGGTTGACACGTTGACTGCCGGTGGAAGCATAACTGTCCCATGTGACATTTTGACTTTTTTGAGGTTCTGATGTTTAACGATATAAATCGATACGTATTTTTAAAATATTTTATTGAAAAATGCTGTTTATTATAGAAAAATTAAAAAAAAAATGTGAAGTCGTTTTGTCCATTTCAAAAATGGACGCATATCTGTCCCACTGCTCCAATTTTAAATATATATAAGAAATTCTTCAAAAAATATAGTCTGTTATCCAAATAATACATCGTAAAGCTATCACAAGCTATCACAAGCTATCGATTACCGAAGACAACAAATCAAGAAGACTGGAAACTTTGCCAGAATGCAAGCGACAGATAAAATGGCGCTGCGCTTGAGTGAAGGTAGAAGCAACGCATAGAAAAATGAGCAAATACACAAACCCTTCTTCTGAGGATGTAATCTTTGCTATCAAATTCGTTCGAAGCATTTACCTTTGAGCGGCAAACTACGCGATTGTACCTGTCTCATAGCGTACGTATGAGAAAATGGAACTCGTCAGTCTTCTTGATTTGTTGTCTTCGCGATTACCCAAATGAGCATGAGCATGATTTACCGGCCACGGTTATTGCCAGATCAGCTGTAATTACACAGAGAACCAATAGACGATGCTTGGGACTAGCAATCATGCTCAATGTGTAAAAACAGGTGATCTCAAACTAGGCAATACCAGCGCCGGCCGCGCCCGAACGCGGGTCAAGAAAGGAATGGGTAGGAATGTGTTGACGTGACACTCGCTTGAGAACACCTCTGCACTTCCATGAGGAATCACTGGGATATTGGGTAAGAGGGTTGGGATTGCAGCAGGGTTCGATTTGGTAAACAATAAGCTAAATTGATGTCCTAACGATCATATAACGCGAAGGAGCTTGGGATTGAACCCATGATATTCTGCTCACTAAGCAAAAACGTTTAAGCGATGGGCCCATAGGCCAACATTAGAGCCATTTCACCTACATTATTTGTTGGCACCTAACCGTAAAAACCGAGGAACAAGTTTTTTATTTGAAAATTTACGTACTGCAAATATTTTAAACATTCTTAACTATTATGCACATTTGTTAATTGGGTGAGGATTGTTAGAATTTTGAGAAATGTATAATTTAAAATCTCAAAATTAAGCTGAGATGAAAATGATTAGTACTGCTATTATTTTGAACAATCTGTCTCAGTGAGTCTCAGTTTCCGGCAGGTGCTTCCAAAAATTTAATATTTTGTAATCGTAAAATTGATCATATTTGTAGTTCAATTGATCATAAGTTAACAAAGTTACATAATGTCAAAGTTGACCATTTTGTATGAAAATCGGCATGCGCTACTATTTTATCGAACACAACTGTACACACTTAGATTTTTTGCCAAGATGGGCACCACCAAGCAGCTCGGCAATCTATTTTGGCGGATCTCAGTGAAAAATTTGCCTAGATTCAGTTAACAAACGGGGATTTTACCGAGATCTCGGCTAACAAACATAAATTTTGCTGAAATCTCAGTAAACATAAATGCCAAGCCTGCTCGGTGGTGCCAATCTCGGCAATAAAATCTAACTGTGTATATTAGATAGATAGACATGCGTAAGAGGGGCATAATAAACAGGTGGGGCATAATGAGCATCTCGCCCTCCAGTCCCAAACCTCTAATTGTTCAAAACAAATTAGTTGGTAGTAGGTTCAGTATCACCATTGCAAGGATGATTGACAAATTTATTGGAATCCACGGCCACCCCACTTGTTCACTATGCTCCTACTTCCCCTAGATACAAATATTAACTTGTTTACTAGCGCCGCGTAGTGAATGAATTCTCAACTAATCTGCCCACCGTCCGGAAGGTCTTGGTAACCTGAACCTGAGTTATTTCCTTGTCCTCTACTGAAGCATCAAGAGTGCTGCTTGAGCACTTGGCACTGAAGAAGTCTACAAGTAGTGGACGAAATACGCGTATCCAACCCGTTAATCATAATGGTGAAAGGCTAGGACGATGAGAACAAAGAAAAGACTTTTCCCATATAAACTTCAGTATGAGATTGCAACCAAATGAGCACAAATTTTTGGAGAATGATCAGAACCTGATTTAGAAAAAAATGAACTGTGTGTAGTAAAATCGATATTTTGAACCTCCCTAATGTACACTATGCTTCAAAATTATTCGAACAAAGGTCTATTTTCATACAAACTAGCCAACTTTGACATGTTGTAACCTTGTTCTGTTATGATCAGTTTAGCGGAAGTTTTGACACAATACTACAAATATGCTGAATTTTGCGTGTGTATGAAATACCGTGCAACATGTAACTTTTAATGAAAAGTGTAAAATGCCGGTAGTTTTCAATCTATTCTTATGGATAATTCATTTTTGACAAACATCCAAATGGGATTGTTACGCTTTTATGGGCAGTATTCAATCATTTAATTTTATGGGTTTCACGATCGTGCGGCTACCGGCGTCGTTCAGGTAAATTGTGTGTGCCACGAAATGAGGGCATGATTCCCGCTCCAGCCACGAAACAAAATTTCTTTGCGGGTCTACTTGGTTTTTCGGACATGAGTGTGTTGGCCGTAGCCTAAAGTTAAGAGCTCAGTCTGTACAACCTTGGGGCACAGCATAGAGGTAACTCTAAGACCAGAAGGTCCCGAAGAATCGAGCTCAACTTTTTGGCTCAGCTCTGGTACTATCTTCGGTCCCAAGCTAATCGATGTACCCCTCGAAACATAGGAAAATCCACGAACCCCTCATTTTATCTGTCAGTCTTTCATAGCGAATCAAAACAAATATTGTGTAGTACTAGAATTTCGACTGGAATGGGGTACGTTAATCGATTTGCTTGGGACAAGTAGGCTAGTCAAGTAGTGAGCCAATTTAAAATCGTTAGTTTCGTATTGATTGTTGGTAGAACCACTGGTGTAGATTGAGTTCTCATCGACGTAATTATTGAGTTATTTTTTAAACGCAAAGACTATACATATGATATGATGAGTAAACATAATTTCAGGAAGAAAAACTTTGTCAACATATAATGAGATTTTTTAATCATGTTGAAATCTTCGACGAAGCGAAGAATAACATTTCGGAAAGCTGTAGTGTCACGGAATGTGTCACGCTATAAAATATAGCTTTCGGGGCTTTGCTCAAAAGTACATGTTTGTCTACCATAAGCCAATGTAAAAAAATCATCGCGAAGGAGATAAAATACAGTGTCTTTGCCGGAGCTCCACAGTATCAATCTTCTTGTTTCTACATACTTGTGTGTACTTTCCCATTCTCTATTGCAGTGAATTCAGCTATAGAATAGAACGTGCATCGCAATGGGTGCCAGGATAGATGATCCTAACGGTTCTGTTGTTGGTAGTAGGTACCTAGGGGAACAGTGGGTAAGACGGAAAGTTGATTGTTTGACGGCTAAACTATTGAATTATTGGGTTTTTGTCACATCCACTCTTAGTTTACGATATTTGATCCATTTTACACAACTTCGTACGGGAGCAGTAAAATGTGATAATAGAAACAAAATAAAACAAAATTGCTCTTGGGCCGATGTGATGCAAAATTCGCCAATAGGCCATCAGATGTCACTACTATTGCTTGTGGGGACATCTGCTTTCCGTTAGGTGTTAATAGAGGACAGTGCAGTAAAAAATCTAAAAAATCCCTTTCAAAGACTTCAGAGTAGGGTACCTGGCAATGGTAAAATTGTTTGTACGTACCCTTTTTTATGCACTTAGGTTCACATCCGAAGTCCGTCCTTTTTTACATACTCAGCATTAAAATACTATCAAAGCCCCGCCCCTAAACAGGATTTCCCGCCGTTTTAATGAACTGTTTTATTGAATTAGCAAGAAAATTTTAAAATAAAAGTTTCAAAGGTGGTTGATATTTACTATCTCTATGGTCACGTGAATTCTTGATTACTGGCTTGTAATTATTGGAATTATTGATTTTCTCTCTTCTCCCACACTGAATTTGAACGATGCCTACCAAACAGCACCATCATCCAGAGAAAAGTATTTATGGCAACCATTTACGCAATATTGGGAATGCATGAACAAAAGAGAACCACCGTCACCGCTAATGATCTAGTTCATGAATGCTCATGTGACTTTATGTATCACATGGTGAGTTTTGGATTTGGATATGTTGGCCTCCTCCCCCGGGGTTATCCGGGACGTATTCCAACGTTGCAAATGCGTTTTTGGGTACTCATTATGATCTAAACAGAAACATTGAATTTTCAAGCCTGTTCGTCTTACCCCCAGCACCTGTCCGTTTCACCCACTTCTAAAAAATGTTATGAAGTGTAGGACCATTTTTGATAAAAAAAACGTTTTTTTTATTAAGATTTAACATATATTGGTATATGAAGTTTCTTTAAGCATAAGTTTAACAATCTACAGAACAGCGATATTACAAAAAACGCTGTATTTATTGACAATAAATGTTTGTCTTACCCCCAGTGCCCCTACATGGGCTATCTTCGCACTGCTGCAGCGTAAAACGGGTCTTGGCGGATTTTTGGCTACGAAGGTGATGCAAACATGGCATGCTAATAGGAAAACGTGATTTATTTTCCGGACCGTTCCGATCAGGCTGAGTAGAAATCCCTGTGTGAAGTTTAATTCGAGTTTGAATTGACTGGGTGAATGGGTTTTCGTTCTGCTTCGGTCATGTGTTTTTAAAGTAGTCAGAAATACTGTCAATAAAGGAAACCAGAGTTTTAGTAATAGGTGTTCGATTCCGGTAAAAATATCTCCTATTCCCTAGGAATAAGTATAATTGTATTTTTGTAATAGCCAATGAAGTATACATATTGCAAATTATGGGAAAATGGCTTTAGTAAAAAAATGCCAAGATAATTTTTGTCTTTTGCAAACTTAACCACTTGTTATCTTGGTTTGTGACGCTACTCTGCGTAAGGGATGAATCAAAAACGACATTCTAATTTTTTAGAATTGTCTAGGGCCGGAACATGGCCGGAGTTGGCCAGTGTTATCCTGAGCACATCAAATTACTACCATTGATGTGGTTTTTAATTATCATTTCATTTTTTTTTTCCTTTGGTTTGTTTTTTCCGTCGATCTTGTTTTCCGTGCTGAGCACCAATGCTACCGACGTGCCAGGAAGGCAGCTCCCACACCTGGACCCTACCTATCGACCCATCAACTCATGAACCGGGGACCAACGGCTTTACTTCCCATCCGAAAGAAGGCGTGATCAGAGATGTTATGCCTCAGAACATCCCGGCGGCGCCGACTGGTATTGAACCCAGGCCTGCTGGGGTGAGAGGTAATCACGCTTACCACTACACCACCGGCGCCGTTATCATTTCATTTGATGTGTCACATTATGATTTTTAATCGTTTCAGGTCGGATTTTGTCACATGCTCTATACAAACCGGTACATGTTCTGGACATATCGCCCGACCGACATTTAAAAACATTTTATGAGACCATAAATAATTTCGTTTGGCGGTTGTTGTGTCAAATTCGGTTCTGTGGTTGCCGAGAAACACAACTTAATTTTCAAAATCTATGTTTTTTCGATCTTGTTCCGTCCATATCTCCGGAACCAGTTGACCGATAACATATTTATCCTTTCATTTGGTGTTTGTTGCGTCCAATTAGCTTCTGTTATGTGATAACAATCCCGTATGAATTATTGTCAGAAATAAATTTTACATTATAATCGATTGTAAACTATCGGCATTTTACATTGTGCATTTAATTAATACACATACTTTTACAAGCTTTAGGACCCTTCTCACCCTTCAAGAATGGGCGTCTTTCACCTCAAGCATTCAAATTCCCCTCCACAAAAAAAAAAAATGATGCCCAATTTACAAATCTATTCAAACAATCGAGTTACAATTACAGTGACAGTGGATTGCCTCGCCTACAGTCACTGATCCAAAAATCGTCTTATGCGTCACCCTTCGCGCCAAAGGCTGGCATGCTTCTCTGCTAGTGGGAGGGAGCTTGTTTGTTCAGCATAAAAGTAATCCCTAATCAGCATTTTCTGCTAATTTATATTGTTGCCACTTTGAATGTAATCAGTTTTTTCTTTGTTGAAAGTTTCCTGTCCGGGAATGTTTCGTGGGTGGCATGGCAATTTATTTTGGAAATAGCAATTCGGGGTAGGTATTGCCTATTTTTTTTTTGTATTTTGGTTATATTTACTACTGAAATATATGTAGTAAGAAATTGATGATTGAGAGCAAACAAATCTGCATTAAGGTCCCCCCAAACTGGCGCGCTTTTTTACGCCGCGGCAGTGGTAGCGAATAAATCGCGTTAGCCGCGGCAGCGAAATTCGTGCGGGTACCCACACCGGAGCGGCAGTTTTTTCGCAGCGTCGTAGCGATCGTGGGCAATGGATTCGTCGTCGGATGAAGAAGAGGCGCTTTTGGTAGTTTCTTTACAAGTAGAGAAAAATGCGTCGAAGTATTTTGTCAATTTCCTTCTTTTAAGTAATTGTTTTGAAGAGTATATATAACGAGTTTGTTTATCTTTAGAGAAATTTGCAGAACTTCAGGAAAATTCGTATATCATCAAAAACTTTGTAGAATTTCAGAGAGGTTGAGTTCGCTCTTAGTTTTTTTTTCCTTTGGTTTGTTTTTTCCGTCGATCTTGTTTCCGTGCTGAGCACCAATGCTACCGACGTGCCAGGAAGGCAGCTCCCACACCTGGACCCTACCACCTATCGACCCATCATCAACTCATGAACCGGGGACCAACGGCTTTACTTCCCATCCGAAGGAAGGCGTGATCAGAGATGTTATGCCTCAGAACATCCCGGCGGCGCCGACTGGGATTGAACCCAGGCCTGCTGGGGTGAGAGGTAATCACGCTTACCACTACACCACCGGCGCCGTTAATTCGCTCCTAGTATTATCCCGATATTTCAGATGAATTATCTCAAGAATATTTTTTTTAGTTCTGCTAAATACTGCTCCTACGGAACTCACCTTTGAACTCATATGCCATACTCCTAAGAAATTCATTTGAATTATTCTCAGAACTGAATTTATTTCTAAATTCTCTTTGGATTTTCTTCTTCCTTTGGAATTCAACTTACTGTTTCTTAATTCTCCTTATAAAATAAATGTAGTTCTATTAACATATTCCATAGCATATGCAATTTTACAAATCGTGGGTGGTCAACTATCTGCCCCCAAATACCTTAGATTTCTCCTCGGGAAGCTTCTTTGAAGGGCAGTGAATTTATAGCAGTTTACCGATCTTTGTACAAGTTGAGCGAATTTCATATAAATTCGAGAAAGTTCGCAAACATTCAATTTTGTAGAAGTTCATGGAACTTCATATTAGCTCTGCTAGAATTTCAAGAATTTCGGGGGGATTCAGGGAGTTTTGTAGATGGGCATATTGTAGAAATTGCAATGATGGTCTGAGATTTTAGTCAAATTTCAGAGAAGAGTAAATTTAATTTATAAGTTCAGACATCTTTGAAAATAATAATTAATTTTAGTTTGTGTAATTCCAAAACCATTCAATAGCATTCAATAGGCTACAAGACTTTTCATTTGGCGCTGAGTTTGTCCAAATCGGATGACTGGTTTCCGAGAGATATGAGCGTATTAATTTCGTTACACTCACATACACACACACCCACACACATACGTACACACACAGACATTTTTCGATTTTCCGTTTTTGCCATTGTGTATTTTGAAAATCACTTTCGGTACAACAACACCAGCACACAAGAATGAAAACCGCGTTCTTTCGGCGGCAAAAACGCTGCAGACAGCGAATCGAAAGCGAATGCAAAACAAAACGCTGCAAAAACGCGCGAACAACGTCGACTCGCCGCGTTGGTTTGAGCGCTTCCGTAAAGGGCCACCCACATTAGATCCGTTAGCGTTGCGTTGACGTAAATTTGACAGTTAGACAATAGATTTAGCTGTCACTTTGCCGCAACGCGTCCGATCCGGATCTAATGTGCGTGGGCCTTTACGGAAGCGCTCAAACCAACGCACAGTGGTTGAAAAGTCCATTTTGACGCTCTTAATTAATAGCACCATGGAGAGCGGATTTAGAGTAAGAACGTCTTCAACACAGTTGATGAGTATGACATGCTTCATATTTTGAAGGCATGGGTTTTGTGATTAATCCCCCTAAAAGTGAAATGAAAAATTTATATTTTCACAATGTCGAGATAAATGGTTGACGTCTTGAGCAAAGTTGTAGCAAAAATGATTACAAATAAATTTGCTGAAGACATAAAAGTCCTAAATTTCACTCAAATCGAGATAGAGAGCGTTGTTTGAGGACGGACCCCCAAAAACACGTTTTTCATCAAAACACATATTTTCTTTAATTTTAGGTCCTCATTATGTTCAACAAAGTTGATTGGTATACTAAAATCCACATTGTCCTAGAACATACTATACCTGCATCATTTTAATAGGATGAGTTATTGATAAATTTACTTCTATTTTCCTCATATTTTGGACTTGCGTATCTTTCTTAGGTGCAAAAAGGTGCAAATGAAATCAAATGCATCTAAAACTACATTAAAAGAGCTTTCAAATGGTGGTAAATTTGTCCGTCCACGACCATCTGCTAGAGAGTTATGATCAAAACAAACACCCGTTGATAGGCTTTATAGAAGTCATGTCAACAACAAGGGGATAGTGTGTTTTATACCGCGTTATAAATTCGTTTCCATAGTAACCGACTCAATAAACAAATTTCCCACTTCTCAGAGCTTATCAAATTCAAGAACGGCACATTTTCTTTCCAAACATTGCCCAGAAGGCAAAACTGAAGCATCGAAAACGAAAAAAAAAACTGTCAAATTCAGTTAAACTTGTGAGTCGATAAGTGTTTTTCCATAGTGCTCATCACTGTTTTTCATCAAGCGTGAAGCAACTCTGGATAAATATTTCAAAAGCTCCTATCTGCATTGATCAATTCTCTTCATCGACTTTCTCTTCCGTTATTAACTCAGCTTCAAAACCTTTCGCTATTGTATTTGACGTTTTGGATGCTGCGAAGAAGAACTGCGGAAGCCAAGCGAAGGAGAGAGAGACTAATTCTGTCAAAGAAACCGGACAGCAGAGGAAGCTACGAGAGCAGGGCTTTGAAGTAAAATGACATTATATGGAAGGGCTTAATTCCTTTTAAATTTTTCAATTCATCGTTAGATCACAACAAGTGCCAATGATCTTTTTTTTTCTTGATTAAATTTAAGTTGCAATTGATAAGCGTGATCTCTTATCACTCTGGTCAAAAACGAGTGGAGGCCGATCATCAAAATGCAACTGTGTTCATAAGAAGTTACTCCAGTGTTATGCCATAAATGTGAATATTATGCCGGATGTGGCTGCACATGTCGGAAAACCCGTGAAAACGATGTGCGACTTTTTTTGAAAAGCTCTGGACCAAACATGCTCGTGCATGGTTGTCAAGTGTCACGCCGAGTATTTCAGTAAGCCGTTTACGCTTCCTGAAAACGTTTTAAACTTGCTTCCGTCTACTTCTGAAAATGCAAAAAGTGTGGCAGGACGGAAGGTTGTTCCTTTCGAATAATGATGTGAAACAACGTAGAAGAAGAAAACTGCAGAGGTTCGGAATAGCTAACATTTGCGACACAAATGAAGATGAGAGAATCAGGTGAGAAAAAGGTGACGGATATCCTGAAAACCGTTTCTCACGCAAGTCCTGCAGATGAAAATAAGTTGGTTCATTCTTTGAAGAAGTCCTTGAGCAACTCTATACCCGAATACACAGATCTACAAGCTTTGGCTTTGTTAATCAACACCAACCTATCGAACCTGGTATTACTTGCCAGCTAGTATTCATAAAGTATTGATACATGGATCAGCCGTGATTGAACATTTCCTTGTTCTAATCGGTCAGCTTTCTGAGGAAACACAGGAGGCAAGGAACAAGGATTGGAAGAGGTACATGTATTTAACCAAAATAACAACGAATAGATTAATAACAGTTTTATTTAACAGATACCAAGAGTTCAATACCCGCAAGCAATCAAGATCGCTTACAAATCGTGATCTATTGAACTGGCTCCTAGTATTATCAGATCCATTGATTACTAGCATTCGTGGATGGCCTAAAAAGCACGAGAAGCCATTGTCGAGCGATGCTAAACAGCTGCTAGCAGAAGA
Organism: Ochlerotatus camptorhynchus; assembly: GCF_037179485.1. Taxonomy (NCBI): domain Eukaryota; kingdom Metazoa; phylum Arthropoda; class Insecta; order Diptera; family Culicidae; genus Ochlerotatus; species Ochlerotatus camptorhynchus. The sequence goes on from NW_027041029.1 coordinate 399,664, forward strand.
AGCTGAAGGAAACGATAATGATTATATTAATGGTTATGATTATGGTTATATTATATTAATGGTTATGATAATTGAATACAATACAAAATATTGACAACAAAAATGCAAAACCAATCGAACAAAAAGAATTTAATCATGAAAAATATGTAAAAATATATTGAAGTTGATTATCTTTTTTATACTGGTTATACCATAAAACAGAGTAAAGATAAAGATACTTGTTTTGATCACAACTCCCCAGCAGACGGTCGTGGACGGACAAATTTAGCACCATTTGAAAGCTCTTTTAATGTAATTAACTCATCCTATTAAAATGATGCAGGTATAGTATGTTCTAGAACGATGTGTATTTTAGTATACCAATCAACTTTGTTGAACATAATGAGGACCTAAAATTAAAGAAAATATGTGTTTTGATGAAAAACGTGTTTTTGGGGGTCCGTCCTCAAACAACGCTCTCTATCTCGATTTGAGTGAAATTTAGGACTTTTATGTCTTCAGCAAAGTTGTTTGTAATCATTTTTGCTACAACTTTGCTCAAGACGTCAACCATTTATCTCAACATTGTGGAAAAATAAATTTTTCATTTCACTTTTAGGGGGATTAATCACAAAATCCATGCCTTTAAAATATGAAGCATGTCATATTCATCAACTTTGTTCAAGACGTCATTATTCTAAATCTGCTCTCCATGCTGCTATTAATTAAGAGCGTCAAAATGGAATTTTCAACCACTGTGCAACGCGGTGAGTCGAAAAAACGCGCCAGTTTGGGGGAACCTTTATGCATTTGCTGGAAATGATCAAGTAATTATCATTAATAACGTGAGTCTCGTGCAACTCTTATATTGGGCTGAAGAATCATGCCCAAGACTGTATTCACTGAATTTATGACAAAAGGTTGAAAGGGACAAAAGGTCGAAAGGACAAAAGGTTGATTTTAAATGTATTTGATGTAATTGTGATTGTAAATGTAATTGTAAATGTAATTGTAAATGTAATTGTAAAAGTAATTGTAAATGTAATTGTAAATGTAATTGTAAATGTAATTGTAAATGTAATTTTAAATGTAATTGTAAATGTAATTGTAAATGTAATTGTAAATGTAATTGTAAATGTAATTGTAAATGTAATTGTAAATGTAATTGTAAATGTAATTGTAAATGTAATTGTAAATGTAATTGTAAATGTAATTGTAAATGTAATTGTAAATGTAATTGTAAATGTAATTGTAAATGTAATTGTAAATGTAATTGTAAATGTAATTGTAAATGTAATTGTAAATGTAATTGTAAATGTAATTGTTAATGTAATTGTAAATGTAATTGTAAATGTAATTGTAAATGTAATTGTAAATGTAATTGTAAATGTAATTGTAAATGTAATTGTAAATGTAATTGTAAATGTAATTGTAAATGTAATTGTAAATGTAATTGTAAATGTAATTGTAAATGTAATTGTAAATGTAATTGTAAATGTAATTGTAAATGTAATTGTAAATGTAATTGTAAATGTAATTGTAAATGTAATTGTAAATGTAATTGTAAATGTAATTGTAAATGTAATTGTAAATGTAATTGTAAATGTAATTGTAAATGTAATTGTAAATGTAATTGTAAATGTAATTGTAAATGTAATTGTAAATGTAATTGTAAATGTAATTGTAAATGTAATTGTAAATGTAATTGTAAATGTAATTGTAAATGTAATTGTAAATGTAATTGTAAATGTAATTGTAAATGTAATTGTAAATGTAATTGTAAATGTAATTGTAAATGTAATTGTAAATGTAATTGTAAATGTAATTGTAAATGTAATTGTAAATGTAATTGTAAATGTAATTGTAAATGTAATTGTAAATGTAATTGTAAATGTAATTGTAAATGTAATTGTAAATGTAATTGTAAATGTAATTGTAAATGTAATTGTAAATGTAATTGTAAATGTAATTGTAAATGTAATTGTAAATGTAATTGTAAATGTAATTGTAAATTTAATTGTTAATGTTATTGTAATTTTAAGAAGAGTATATTGTATTGATATTTTATACCTTAAAGCATTGCTCAAGCAAAAGACGGAAAAACCTTTGACAAATGTTGCTTTTGTTAAACTTTTGAAAGGAGGTACTCGACGGTACGCTCGAGGGGACGACTCTATCTACGCTGCAGGAAAGATTGTGTTGTGCTGTGGCTAGCTGCTTGCACGCTGAGTAGATAGAAAGAAGATTGATGACGATTCTGAAGATTTCCTGCAAATAGATGATGCGCAATGCATGTAGATGCGAGAAATGCAAGAAGATTTTTCGAAGATTGATTCGCTAGTGTGAGATTTTTTAAGCATTTCAAATTGAGATTTAGATGTGTCACCCCCCTCGGGTACGCTTATATATATATTTTTTTGAATATGTTAAATTACCTTGATATAAAAAGTTATAACCATTTCAAAAATGTATTGAAAAAATTGAGTTCTATGAAATTAAAAGGGGGGGGGGGGCTATAAAAGCGTTACGTAATAAATAGAGGAGGGTTACTTTCCACCTTATGTTTTGATATAAAGGAGTTAGGAGAGGGGGTTGAACATTTCGATTTTTAGCATTGCGTAATTAATGGACGCCGTCAAAGAAGTATATAAAATAGTACAAAATCATATTTTACTTTTGAGAATTTATTTGATGTCTTGACAAATCAGTTTCAGAATATTTACATCAGCTTTTATCCTTTCAAACTTTAGTCCCTTTCGACTTTTTGTTCCTAAACCGTATTTACGTTTATGGGGGCCCGGGGCCAAATATGTGGAAATCAAGTGCAGGCCAGTCCGTATCCCTGCGTAAAATTCACAAAAAAATGTTATTTCGCACAAATTAAATATTATTGCTCCTACTCACGTTTGCTTTGCGCCATTCAGTTAGCCGACGGAAGATTTCGTTTATATTCCACTCTGTTTCCTCCGATTTTAAAGATTCTCCAAACTCGTCGCGGGAGATGTTGATTAATGTGTCTTCGGTGATTTTTCGCTGAAAACAATCAAAAATAATAATTTGATGGTAAATAGTTAAAAATAAATAATTATTATAATAATTATATTTACCTTAAAAAATGCCCAAAAGTTCTGCTTCAAGCAGATATAGCACAATTTCTGTAAATTTATTTGCTGACGCCATATTGCTTGTGTGCACTGAGCTGGATAGCTCAAACATCAAAATTATGTGTGTAGGGTTTTTGATATGATTTCCGTCCTACTAAGCACATCCCGCACTTTACCTCTCTTTTTTGAAAGGGTTTGAACAAAACATGGAATGTTTTCATCAAATATAACCTCTAAATTTATTCACCTTTCCATATTTGGATTTGATAAAGAGATATGATTTAAAATCTAACACTGCTTCTTGATTCCAAATTCGTCCTACGAGTTTCAATTCCGTCCTAACGCATTGAAACGCCATTAGATTTTTTTCGTCCTACTGAAGAAAAATTGGATTCAGTAGGAGCGCTTCTTTTGTTTTGAGAACAATGAGTGTAAATATTCATACAATGCGCTGGAGTAGGGTTTATGTTATGGCTTATGAACTAACGGATCAGAACATGCATATTATTAATTTGTGCACGGTGCAATCGATAGAACGGAAATGGCCGATTACGACGAAGTAGCGCTCTTCCCTATACACATAATCTTCAACTATAAGATGCGAACCATAATTTTTATTGCAGCACACACATAAATAACATTTGTCACGCATATACGTGTTATGGGTTAGCTGGGGTTTACAATGATGTTTATGTTTACACACATAAAAATAATGTTATAATCATATAAAAAGTATGTGTACCAGCCAAATAAACTTTATATTTAGAATTTTATTAGTGTAGGATCAGCATTACCGATTGACCACTTATACGGATGTTACGGATCTTCCGGAGGACCGTTTCGTTGTCCCCAGGATCCATATGTAGGAATATTGACTGTTTTCTGACTAATTATGAACATTTTTGCCCATCAATGTAAATTAGCCACCTGCAAAACCCATAAACAAGCCTTTAAAAAACGTGTAACGACTCTTTTCGCTTTAAAAAAAAATTAGACAACCCTATTTTCAATATTTTTCCAATCAAAATAATCTACACACCCTAGGAATTCTAAAGGTACCACAGTTTTTGAAATTAATCAAGAAATGGCTAAGCATCGGAGGCATACTATCCGGATTGTTAATTCATTATCTTTAAGAATATAGTTTTATGTATCAAAGGACTATAAATCTATAAAGATTAGAGTATCTAAATAGCAGTGTAGATGAGTTAAAGAAACAGTGAGCTATTAGCACAAACTATTTAACAGTTATAATACAATATGATAGCAATCTAAAGAAAGATCAAGAAGGCTGTTGAAATAACAATGAGCTAGAGCAAGAGTGAGTTTCCACAACATTTTCTCAGTTGTGGTTGTTCTAAACTCCTGGAAGATTTGGAGAACCTATTTTGTATAAATGAATGTATACCCTAAATGCCTAAATGGTACTTATTAGCAATATGATTTTCTTTGGATATGTTTCGTTGCTGAGGACACAGTTCAAGCTCTGTTTGATCTGTTTGATCACAAGAGCTGAACTTTTTATTGATTACTATAAAAATCAAGAATATTTTATGGAATGGATCTTGAATGATGAGTCTGCACATGATTGGGTGTTTACCATAGTGATGACCGTTGTTTATAAGTTTTTGGTGGCCGATATTTTTCTATTTTTGTGATTGATAATAAAACCATTGAAAAGATCTATAAAGTATTCGAAATGAATAAAAATATCACACTGAAGCACAGTGGTCTAAAACCAAAAAAAACGTGGTCGTTTGAGATTTGAGTAGGAAAACTTGATTTTAAGTAGGTATATGGTGCCTTGGGGAAATTTTGTTGAAATTTAGTTGTCTCACTTTTGGCCCTATGCGTTTTTTGATAATGACCCTTGAGGGTTTTTGTGCTTGTTATAAGTGAAGGCTCCTATAGTTGCGGTACGTTAGAAGCGTTACACAGCAAAAAAATAATTTTGATATCACATCAAAGTGGATGCACAAAGGACAAAATTATCATTAACATGCACATGGCACATGCACATGCACGTGGTTTTCCAATATTTAATCCCATTTTGCATTGTATAACAAACACAAAAAAGTTATACTAAAAATCTGTTTTGAGGATTTTCTGTCCGGCTGTCAGACTCCAACACCACACTACCAACATACCGATAATAACTACGATAGAGGGGTTTTTCGGACAAATAAATACTGTACTAATCAACTTCACGTTTCAGAGTAGAATGATCTTCTTGTATATTTCTCGTTTTTTTAGCTCCTTCGACTCAACCGTAAAGCATGGACAAAACATCACAAGTCAAATGACATTGTTCGAACGCGCAAGGTATATTGAATGTGCAGGTAAGGTACATTAGAGGGGACATATATGAAAAATACGATTTAACTTACTTTAAGAAATAGATATGAAGTTAGTGTCTTCAGCAAACTTTCTTGTAATGATAAGTTCTACAACTTTGCTGAAAACACCAAAGCATTTTATTGCCATTTTGAAGGAATAAATAAAATAGAATTTTTATCTTACTTCTAGGGATATTAATCAAAAAACGCAGAGCACAATAAATTAGACAACTAAATTTTAAGAAACTTTTCCCAAAACAATCACGTTTTTCTACTCAAATCTCAAACGATCACCATGGTTTTAGACCACTGTGCGAAGGGATGACAAATTAAAATTTTTCACCATCCTGATCCAAACTTGTTTTTGTTTTAAATAATTATATGTGAGCACAACTAAATTTCATAACTCAATGATCGTTTTCTAAAATGCACACATGTGTCATAAAATATATTGGATGCTGTTTTCTTCACACTTTGTCAGCACAAGCAGCGAATGCTTTAGCACCGAGGTACGAGCTCTAAATCTGTATCACACACACACAGTGTTGTTGATTTGGTAATAACCGGAAACGAAATGGTCTTTTTTGATACACTTCTGCAGGGTCGAACGTACCAGAGAATCTAGAGAAAGCTCATTGGCGATGCTTTGCTTTGCGTGCTGCAACATATGCTGCAAATGAGAACCTCCTTCGTCACGTATAGTGCTTCGCCATATATTCACCGCGTTGAAACTGCGCTGCTGTTTACCTTTTACAGCTTTCAGTGTTTTCCGCACATGACTTCCTGGCTGAAAATTGCTCACGTGTGCTCGTTCATCATCGTAAATCAGTGCCGTTTTCGTACCGAACACGTCTGTGCTATAATTTCTTGCCAAAAATAGGCGAGGTTTTGCGGTTCCTTTGGTTTCTATGAAGTTGAATCCAAATGTTGTAGGCATCTGTTGTTGTAGTTCAGTTCGAGAAAGAAAAGACAAATTTTAGATAGGAAATCACTGATAAGGTTTTAGCGATACCAAATTAAACAGAACTTAATTAATATTTGTTAAGGTGACCCAAAATAAATCACGATTTCAGTATAAAATAAAAACTGAAAGAACAATGTTGCTTTGGTCTACAGAAGCCAGCATCTTATATACACATCAAATCACATGAGAATTGAAAAAACAGGATCACGATGCATGTTTCCCCGTGAAAGTGGTCAGAATATGTATTGATCCCATCATGCGACACATCAAATTATATTATTAGCCAAAGTTGAGACCCACACCCAGACCAACATCGACATCATACAGAAAATGTCGGACTTCTCTTCCTGACAACGGTTAAGAGTTGGATTTTGCTTGAACTTAACTTTACGAAGGGTCAGATTTCGACTTCATCATAGTTGGATAAATAAATAATTAAAACAAACAAATATGATTTAAAGAAGAACGATTGTTAAATTTTATTTCATTGTTAAATCCAAAAAAATCGGCGGTTTGATTAAGGGATGGTCAGAGAGCGGACCACAAGCAACACGTGGTGTCTGAATCTCTATTAGACTGGCCCACAAAAATTAAAGTTTTGATTTTCCACGGGCCAACCTCTAGATTTGTGCCTTTTGGTGAGAAAACCATTAACAGAAAATTTTAGCTCATTTGGTTATAGGATAAGCTGGCGCTTTTAGTTTGAATTTTGTCTGGAGAATTTGGATAAAATACATGAAAAAATGACACTCCTCCACTCTATCGATCATAAAAAAGTTTCCTTATCCTCGATTTGATTCAGATTTTCAAAACTTGTAGTTCACTTAATGAGAAAAAAGTAGAAGGGTCTGTGCCTAGGAGCACGAACGGAAGCTTGACGATCAATCATCAATTATCTTAACTCTTTCCGTTTTTTTTATTTGTAACCTTATCAAATTTGTAGTATTTATTTCAAAGAGAAAATTGTTGAAGAGAATCCAAGGAACTGTCAACTTGAGTATTTTCGATTCATCTACCCGACTTAAAAATGTGTATTTTGATTTTTTTTTGTTTATGAATTTTTAAGTTTTGTGCATTGGTATTAAAGTGTATTCAATTCACCCCTCACAGGATTTCCTTCCAAATTATATGAATGGGGCGGGGGGAAAGTATCGTTTGTGCAGAATATGTAAAAAAGGAGGGACTTCGAGAGATTGAACTCGTGAGAGCTAATTTTCTCACAAATTTGATTTTATTGGCTTTCTGGGGACTGAATATACACCCAAAGCGAATTATTCCCACTTCTCTCAAATTCTATATGGATTTTTAACACTTCCTACCAGCGCGTTCTGGAAAATGGTCGGACGATGATTAATCTCACTAATACATTCGGGCCTACAATTCCACTCCTTCTATAGAGACCAGGTTGGCTAGCTGCTTGCGGGAACTGATGACCTTGACAAATGTCCAAATAATACTCTTAACAAATTTGTGGTGGTCCTGAAAAGGACCGTTTTGTAGTGATGGTTGAGTAATGCTGAGCTGAGCACGACGAGCTACTGATTCCGATCCTAGCCTAGGGACTTCTTCCTCCTTCTCTATGGTTGCTCATATGAGATCTGCAGCACGCTGCTTGCAGGCAGCCTTTCGTTGTTGTTCTTGAAAGCACTCCTGCTGCTGCTGCTGCTGCTGCTGCTGCTACTACTGCTGCTGCTGGACTGGACACCACCACTTACGGTGATTGAATGAGCACCGGTCAGTGGGACCGCATCAAATTCGATTTTTAAGTCTGTGTTAGGGAATGCGCTGTTTTCAGACATTCGGTGATAATTTTGATCACCATTGCAACAGTTGGACATTTCGTATTTTTCAATAGTGACCTATTGAAAATTAACCAAGTGTTCATTGTTGATTAGAATTAAAATCTATCTGCTATTGGTCGAAACCTGACCTCTTTTCGTAATGCTGTGCATTTTGGTTTTTTGAAATTTCGTGGATTCTATAGATCCTGTGGAGATCTATCTAGCCCTGATGTATGTGTTGGTAGAGGGGAAAATGTAAACTTTGCGGGAGACGATGTCTTAACACTCGAAAGCAATTTTGTGAAATATGAAGTAAAACAAATCCTAGCTAGTTCTGCATGATGATATTTATTTGTAAAGTCGCCGGGAAATACCTGCTGGCGATTTGTTTTTTTTTATGATAACTCCTTACTTGAAAACAGGCAAAAACTCACAAACAGGCTGCTTTTTCATGGTATACAGTGTGATAATTCAACAATCAATAAATTATCTCAACATTTAGTGGCAAACCATTAATAAATTTTAGTAACATACAAATCATTCTATAATCCACATTAAATTTCATATGTAAGCGCCGATTGAAACAATCTTTTTGACGTCACTACAAGGGTGATTGATTAAACGAAAGTAACGAATCGTGCGGAATGAAAGCCGAGGAAAAACTAATTGCACCAATATATTCAGGCCTACAATTCCACACCTTTTATAGCCAGGTTGCGCCTTGATAGTTAGCTGTTTGCGGGAACTGATGACCTTGACCAATGTCCAAATAATACTCTTTAACAAATTTTTGGTGGCCCTGAAAAGGACCGTTTTGTAGTGATGGTTGAGTAATTCTGAGCTGGGTGTTCAACACGGATGAGGCTGTCGAGCTGTATGTCGTTTGGAGCGAGGGTGACACGCTTGGCATAGATGACCGACTCGCAGTGACTCACGAAGAGCTACTGATTCCGATCCATAGCATCGCGGTGCAGCTTCTTCCTCCTTTGATGGTTGCTCTGCAGTTCGCTGCTTGCAGGCAGCCTTTCGTTGTTACTGAAGAACAATTTTCAATGCCACACGCCGAAAACACTGCTACTGCTGCTACTAATTTCGACGACCGAACACCACTACACAGTGGTGTGGTCGTTGGGAGCGTGTGGTTCTGAGTATGGCGATGAGTGTGCAGAATATTACGCAATTCCATCCTCCCTATTCGCACGCGCCCGAGTATCGGAGGCGAATGCCACTTCGACTTGTTTCGTCTACTTACTACTCTCTGACGACTGTGCTGGGGAAGCAGCATATGCATGTAGGTAATTGTTGTACATTTGTTGTACATTTGTTTATTTAATAATTCAACTGACAATTAATGTCTTAATGAATAAAACTTAATCTAAATAGTTATGGTCAACGAAACGAAAACGGTCAAGTAACCGTTGACGAAACACATTTGCTGATACGTTAAAGTCAAATTCGCAATAAAAGTAGTTAAATTGTCGGCTGATGGCACGAATTGGCTCATTCTGCGTATAATTTCTGCCTCGTGGCTCCAAAAACAGAAATTCGCGTTGACGAAGAGGTCTCTCAGGAGCATACATATTATATTGGTGGATTTGTTAATTAATTCGACGCTTTTGGACAATGCTGGGCATTTACCAGTTTTTCAATAGTTTCTTGTTGAAAATCAACATTCGAAAGCATTGTTCGAACGCGCAAGGTATATTGAATGTGCAGGTAAGGTACATTAGAGGGGACATATATGAAAAATACGATTTAACTTACTTTAAGAAATAGATATGAAGTTAGTGTCTTCAGCAAACTTTCTTGTAATGATAAGTTCTACAACTTTGCTGAAAACACCAAAGCATTTTATTGCCATTTTGAAGGAATAAATAAAATAGAATTTTTATCTTACTTCTAGGGATATTAATCAAAAAACGCAGAGCACAATAAATTAGACAACTAAATTTTAAGAAACTTTTCCCAAAACAATCACGTTTTTCTACTCAAATCTCAAACGATCACCATGGTTTTAGACCACTGTGCAAAGGGATGACAAATTAAAATTTTTCACCATCCTGATCCAAACTTGTTTGGACAATGCTTTTGGACAATGCTGGGCATTTACCAGTTTTTCAATAGTTTCTTGTTGAAAATCAACATTCGAAAGCATTGTTATCGATGCGTAGCCATATTTCTGATCGATTGGTGATAAAATTATTGAAATTGGACCAGGGGCAGCTGAGTTATTAACGTTCAAAATCTTTCTTGATTTAATTGTTACATGTTCTATTTTCGGTTTTCACAGAAATCAAAGACGTAGTCCTAGGTCATAACTTTGCTGAAGATTGCATCATGAATCCAGTTAGTTTTATTGAGATATTCGCTTTTGAATGTATATGAGCATTTTGTATATGAATATTTCAACCAAATCTCCAACATGAACATTACACCGAAGGCGCCAGTCCGTGTAACGTCAAAAAGAGCTCAAACATTCAGAGAGTGGTTATCGCACTAAAAGACACGAGCCTGGATGTTGGCCTGTGTAAAATATGAAGTTTTATTTTTTATGGTAATTTAGTTGATACGTTGCATAAGCTGCCAGTATTTTGATGCAATATACGAGCAGAATACACACAATTCATTAATATCTCCATAATACTAACTTGAATCGTGATGCTGTCTTGAGCAAAATTGTTCCTGTTGTTTAGGCTACGTGTGCTGCAATTCTAAGCTTAATCGGGTTTGCTGAACCAGTTCTATGCACGGAAAGGTGTGAAGGAATATTATTTCTCCATACATTTCAACTGATACCCCATATAAATTTTAACTCAAAAGCGGCAGCTCGTGTTACATCCAAATGAGTTGAAATTTTCAGAAAGTGGTTTTCTCGCCTATTGGTACAAATCTAGGGGTTGGCCCGTTGAAAGAATGATAAAAAAATTCCCCCATCAAAATATGGGCCAGTCTAATCTCTATGATGAAACAACAAACATTTGGCCCGAAATGATTACTAAATACACAAAATTCAAGCGATTCGATGTCTTCGGCAAAATTGTTCTGTTGTGGTGGTGTCCAGTCGGTCGTCATCAGCGGCAGCTGCAGTAGTGTTTTCGGTTGGTGGCGTTGAACATTGTTCTCCAGTACACAACGAAAGGCTGCCAGCAAGCAGCAAGCTACGGCCCACATGAGCGTCCATTCACCGAAGAAGGAGAAAGAAGCCACACCCGCTACTGAAACAACCAGCCTCATCCGTGTTGAACACTCTAATAGCATAGAGATAACTCTAAGACTAGAAGGTCTCGAAATAACGTGCTCAACTTTTTGGCTCAGCTCTGGTACTCTCTTTGGTCCCAAGCTAATCGATTCACCCCTCGAAACATAAGAAAAACCAATAGCCGCTCATTTTATCTGTCAAACTTTCATAGCGAATCAAAACAAACATTGCGTAGTACTAAAATTTCGACTAGAATAGGGTACGTTAATCGTTTGCTTGGGACCAATAGGCTAGTCAAGTAGTGAGCCAATTTAAAATCGTTAGTTTCGTATTGATTGTTGCTAATAGCACAGCATTACTCAATCATCACGACAAAACGGTTCTTTTCAGGACCACGATACATTATTGTTGTTTGAAAGGTTATTTTCATTGAACGTTCGCTCGCCTTGCTGCCAGCCACATAACCTCCAAAGCTCTTTGATAATGTACCCAGCAACCAAACGTTTGTGGTCAAATGCTTAACAGTATTGACCGAATACCGAATATCAATTAACCAGAAACACTTCGAAGGTAAGGCTTTCTCCAGGACGCTTGACAAAAGCAAAAATAAAACTCAAATTTATATGATTGATCGCGAATATCTCGCGATTGGAAAATTTTAGCAATAAATTCGCTTTTTTATTATCTATTGAATAAAGTATATTCCATTTATAATTTGGCCACACAAAATAGGTCATTTCTCCAAGGGGAAGTAAAGTACAAAAACGCTAAAGGTATCATTTTGTAGAAAATTTATTCACTGAATACCTCTCATCATGTCTTGCACAGTAGTACCAACAATCAATACGAAACTAACGATTTTAAATTGGCTCACCACTTTAGTAGCCTATTGGTCCCAAGCAAACGATTAACGTACCCTATTCTAGTTGAAATTCTATTACTACACTATGTTTGTTTTGATTTGCTATGAAAGTTTGACAGATAACATCAGGGGTGTGTGGATTCATGCAGAACATGCAGGGGTGAGTGAAATAGCTTGGGACTGCTTGGGACCGTTGTTCTGGTACTGAGTGAGCCAAAAATAATAATGATTTTCTTCGGGACCCAGTGGTCTTAGAGTTACCTCTATGGTAGTACCATAGAGGTAACTCTAAGACTAGAAGGTCCCGCAGAAACGTGCTCAACTTTTTGGCACAGCTCTGGTACTCTCTTTGGTCCCAAGCTAATCGATTCACCCCTCGAAACATAGGAAAAACCAATAACCCCTCATTTTATCTGTCAAACTTTCATAGCGAATCAAAACAAACATTGCGTAGTACTAGAATTTCGACTAGAATAGGGTACGTTAATCGTTTGCTTGGGACCAATAGGCTACTAAAGTCGTGAGCCAATTTAAAATCGTTAGTTTCGTATTGATTGTTGGTAGTACTGTCAACCTCATCTACCATCCTTTTCCACCTCTTTTCCAAATCAGATGGTGTTTTGATAATTGCCCAAAATTTAAAAATGGGACGAAAATCTGTACAGTTTGGTGGATTGATACTTTTCTCAATAAAATCGACATAATTCTGCTTATACCATTCAATGATATCGCGGCTGTAATAGCAGCTGGCTAAGTCAGGCCAGAACTTTACCGGACCTTCGTGTGTTTGAATGAATGGCAAAATTATGTTCAGGAGACACTCCTCCTTGTAAAATTGTCCATTCATAGTCGCTCCAGTTTTCATTCCGCAACTGCAGATGCTTTGCCAAATCATCAACTTGCGAGCGAATCTATCTGCAAAGACAAATTTGAATGTATCCAGAGCATCCCTCTTACGTTTAGCAACTTAAAAATTTTGGCCCGGGATTTATCCAAAGTTCATTTTTACGTAGGATCAAAACGCTGTCAATAGTTTATTGCTACGACAACTATAGGCGCTACAGTAATTAAAAAGAAGCGGCCAAATACTAACTGGGACAGACTTTAATACAAACATTTCATGCGTCTTGTGCATGAAAATGCGAAATTTTTTCATTAGAAATCGAGGCGTTTCCGTGATGGTAAAAGGTGGTTTCCCTAACACAGTCGCTGAATATGTATACCGAGCACGTAATCCTGCGTCAACTCCATGGTCGTTCATGGATACAACCTCTTACTTTTTCAGACACATTTGGAGTTTGGAGTTTTTATGAAACTTTTGATTAGGTCAAACATGTTAAAATTTCTAAAATTCTTATTTTATTTGTTTTTGATATTCATATACAAGAATTTTTATGAAATTACTGTCTAGGAAGTACCTTGCAATTTTATCTTAGTTTTATAATTATGACAAGTGGTCTAATTTAATTGACTTTTATTTACATTTGTATTCGAAGAATTTATACTTACAATCTGTATCAGATATACCTTTTTTTTAGTTGCAAATTCTTGAAAACCTAGATTTTGGATCTCAAAAATATTTTTTATTTTAACATTCAGAATGTTAAGAATATGCATGGACATATATCTTGAAAATTTTCCTAATCTAATCTAATCTAATCTAACACTAACACAGCCAGTTCTTGAAAGCATCCTGGAAAATGATGGATATGCCTCCATCATTTTTCTTGTCTATTTGATACATGTTTCACATCGAAGTTGTGTCACACATATCAAAACGGCCAGGCCTACTGTGCAGCATTTAAGGGGCAAGATGATGCAGAAAACATCGGGCCTGTTTAAATCGAAGATTTAAACACGATACTTTAGAATCCAATAAATGGATGAAACGTGGACATCTCGTACCGTACGTTCCGATTTTGGTAATTATATCATTGGTTGATCGTTGGAAGCATCAAAGCTAGAAAGGTTAAGTGATGCTCCATTTTCTTCTGACGGTTGGGACATAAACACTAACTCTTGTCCTAGCCTTTTATAGCTTATGGCTATAGCGCCATTACTCGCTTTCTGAAAAGAGAAGAGGGAAAGGAATAGTACAAGGACAAAGAAGAAAAGGATTATGCAAACTCTATGAACATAAGCAATATTTTTTATTTGAAATATACAATATAGAAATGCATCACGGCGGTGGCCACTACCCGAGTCTTGTCACTATTATCAAGTCATAACAAGTAACAAGGACTAAAATGTGATCCTTCTATTACTTGGACATCCTGATTCCGTAGTTTGAAGTTGTCACAACTAGGGTTCGGTGGTAGATCTTATACGTAACGCACCACAAAAAGGTGATCCCCCAACGTTACTGGTTTGAAAAGATAAAAATTTACAAAGTGGAACGAACTCACCAAGTTTAACCAATTGAACCAAAAGGTAGCTTGACATGTGTTGATGTGTTGATCAACATAAACTAGTCCGGTTTATGTATTTGAGCGAAATGTCTTTCCTCGATTTGAGATAAAAAATGTTCGGATGTATGTAGTCGATTTTTGTTGCACACTTAGAAATAACTAATTTTACACGTGACGGAATCCATCAAGCATGTCATCAAGCGTTGCTCGACTAAAAGTACGTTTGATTGAGCTATATTTCGCGTCTGTTATGACTCAAATTTATGTCAAAATTGAGGCTTGTATATTTCGCTCTCAGAGCACCTAAATTTATATTAATTTGTCTAAGTGTATGTGATTTGGCCACAAACAATTGTCAGGTTCAGCGCTGCGACTTAACGCTGAGACGAATGATGGAACTAATCGTGGGACGAACTAGAACTAGATACAATGAGGTGCAGCTCTCGCAGGACTTCTTCTGTCTTAATGAACTCGCTGACAATCTAGAAATCGTCTCCTAGTGGGCCTGGTCTTGACCAGATCAGTAACCGATTATAGATAAAAAAACTCCACGAAAAAAAAACAAACGTTACGTTCGATCACACGCACAGTCTACTCCTTCTCAAACCGTGGGCACATGATCAACCTCAAACATGGATTCACGGAAACAAAGTACAAACTGACAAAAAACGATAAAAAAGAACGATCTCACCAAATCTGCAACAAGCCGCTGTGCCAATCCCAATTGTAGATGATCCACTTCTTGACAGGAACCAACTTATACCATTCTGGTTCATCTGTCTGAAATTCCCCGAGTAATGTTCTCTTTTGATAGGTTCAGCGATCCGCCACACCTCCATCATAATATCGGGAAGTCACGAGTTCGTTTGAGGCTCCATCTTGGTTTCAAAGCCACTTGTAAAAATACACGCTGCCCGGGGCTCAGAAGCAGCCATTGCAGTACAGCCCTTATGAAGACGAATCGCATTTAATGGATCCTCCTCTTCCGATTATTTATAACAATTTTGCTTATATGAATTTACCAACTACCGATCACAGAATATGCTGGTAACACGCGACATTATTGAAAACTTTTACTTAAATTCAACGGCCCTAAGGGAAAATTCTAACGGAAGCAAAAACGTGACAGCCGAATCGGAAATCAACCACTCTCGAGCAAAGCCTACTATCTCTACTTCATATATCTTGAAAATTTTCCTAAGTCCTAAATGTATGAAATTTTAGGAGTTTGAATTTTAAAATTTCATAAACTGTGTGCACTTTACTTTGTTTCAAAGCCAGAATTTTAGGAAATTTTTAAATTCAAACTCATAGAATTTAATTTTGGTTCCTTTGTCTGAGATTTATCTGAGAGATGAACAAGCCTATGGCTAAAAATCTCTTAAATAAAGATAAAAAAAAAATGAGATTTACCTGATGATGAAATATATATATATATAAAAAAAAGCTAGTTACAAAATTCATGGCATAACATAGCTATGAGAATTAATTTGCTTAAGTTTGAGATGCTTAAATTTATTAGATCCGGAAGCCAAGTGAAAAGCATGAACAAGAACAAGAATTGAAAAGGCCTCAACTCCATTTTGTAAACAAACCTTGTAAGACAATTTTGCCGCGAACTAAAGTCCGCCAACGCAAACCAACTAAATGCACAGGTAAGGGGAATTCTCGATGAACATTTCAAATGGTCCTATCTGCTTTGATCGATTCTCTTCATCGACTTTCTCTTTCGTTAATAACTCAGCTGCAAAACCTTTCCCTGTTGTATTTGACGTTTTGGACGCTAGATAAGAACTTCCTTTATCAAACTATGTGGTAGAATTAGCGCGAAATCTGTTTGCATAGCAGTGGTTATGAAAAGAGAAAGTCGATGAAGAGAATCGATCAAAGCAGATAGGACCATTTGAAATGTTCATCGAGAATTCTCCTCTACCCGATTGTGTTTTAGGCTAGCGAATCTAGGTTTCGGTTCGCGAGAAAATGACCTTACAAGGTTTGTTTACAAAATGAAGTTTAGGTCTTTTCAATTGTTGGTCTTCAAATGTACCCAAAAACAAGCTACCTTGAAGCAATTTAATTGAATAGCATCTTGGCGAGTTTTTATTTAACCGTAGTAGCAAAATATAAAAAAAAATGCAACGGGTCCCCCTAGGAATTCTTGTGTCAGATAAATTTTCTAGCTACGCCAATGCTCGTGAAGTGGTTTGAAATCAACGTAAGATTGAGAGCCGCTATTCTAGGTACTACATCAAAATTGGTTTTTCAGTCACTATACTGAGGCACAAAGTTGGACAAAGTTTTGCCTATCTCGTTTGATTTGCTCATCCTTGAAGATGCTTGACTTCGACTTCATCATAGCCAGACCATCCACATCGGGAATCATTCAAAAACAATATTGGTTTGAATTTACCAGGGAAACAATCACAACCTACCACAAAAGAAGGGCACCGCGGTTTGCTTCAAATGAAAATGACCAGATGACCCCTTGCGATAGTGTCACCAATTTAATCGAAAGCAATACGCTATGGCTCTAGAGGTATTATATCTTGCGGTAACATATTGCTCTACAGGGAATACTTGTTGATATAACCTAGGTTTACAGCTCAACAGCTCTTCTCCACAGGCGAAGGAAGAAAAATTGAAATGGATTTCCAAAACATCCACTTTGTGCAACTCGAGAACAAGTTGCATCGGTTGCATCTGTACGTACTTGTCGGGTAACATGGCTTGGAAATTTATTTTCGTTTCCGACACCGACGGAGTATCGTGGGGGTCTCTGGAGTGCTAACGGAAAACGTTTAAAAGCAGCTTCCGGTTTGCTTATTTGTTGATTCCTCTCGTTTTCTTTCCGATCTCTAAATCTGTTGCAAATTGAAATATGTGCTCATGCACAGTGCACAAACTGTTCGTACGATTTTCCGAAGAGAAATAACAGGAAATAATTCCTTCAGCTTGGCCGGATCCGAGAATCAGTAACTGCTGCAAGTATCAGCGCCAATCTGTGGCATATTTTTCCTCAACTGTAGCCCGTTTAAAACTAGAGCGAGCTACAGAACAAGATCTCCAACTAAACGAATTTAGGATCATATATTACGATTTTTTTACCCAGGTAAACTCTGTAGAAAAGGGGATCAATGCACCAGAATATGGCCAGAAGCCGGTTTAAATTCTTGAAACACTTCGTAAACCTAAACACTGTGAGCCGCTTTCGGTACGTTGAACAAATTGATTCAATTGTAGCTCCTTCTATTCTAAGTTTGCTTCACTCGAACCCCTTTTGGCTGGAAGTTGCTTTGCATCCGACAAGAAATATTGATTGCTTTGCATCCACATCTTTTATCAATTTCCTACCAAGTGGAGGAGAACAAACAAGCATTCGAGCCAGCAATCCACAAGTTTTTTTCTTCCTTCCATGGGCTCTGAAAAATTGGAATCATTTTTCCTCCTGGATTAGAGTCGGTTTATTTGCAGTAGGTATCTGAATCGCACCGGGTGGAATTTTAGCTTTTCTTTGTTTTATTTAGTTTTAGTAGTTTAAGGATATTGGCACATAGGTATTGACTATAAAAAAACGATTTATCAGAATGAAAAACTGGTGCGAATAAATGAATCCTAATGATAAATCAAAGTGCGCCAGAGAAACCTCTCATGGACTCAATTACCCACTTCTAGAGATTAAATTGCGTTGAAAGTGGTAAAAGGATCAGAAATATTCTCATTAATCAAAAATTGTATTAGAATGAGGGCCTTTCTTGACAGGGTGGTTAAAGCATACCAATGTTGGAGGCGGATCCTCTTTACGGTTCTAAGTGCCCATGTTTTGTTGTCAACATTCTTAACTCATACTCTCACAAAACATGCACATGCGGTGTAAGCGACAACTGTAAGATATGCAATACAATCGATCTTGTTTTCCGTGCTGGGCACCAATGCTACCGACGCCAGGAAGGCAGCTCCCACACCTGGACCCTACCTATCGACCCATCAACTCATGAACCGGGGGCAAACGGCGTACTTCCCTTCCGAAGGAAGGTGTGATCAGAGATGTTATGCCTCAGAACATCCCGGCGGCGCCGACTTGGATTGGACCCAGGCCTGCTCGGGTGAGAGGTAATCACGCTTACCACTACACCACCGGCGCCGCTGGTGCGTATATGTTGTTGTTATTGTTAGTTATGGGCTTTAAATTTATGGTCCAGTTACGAGGGTAGTGTCATACACACCAAATTTTAGTTTTTCTTATCAGTAAAACGGTTAGCTGGATCATGATCAGCAACAAAAAAGCTTTACTGAAAAACAGCAAACGATATTTGTACCGAAAAATTCAGCTAATATAACCGGTTTTCTGGACACGTAAAGAGCCTCTGTCAATCTGTTAGCGTCACAGTCGCAAGTAATTGCATTCGTACGATTCGTGGGTTGGTAGTTGGTAAGAGCACTGGTTATATTAAATTTTAATAAATTATGCATGGAAACGACCCTGGCGACTTTGCCTTTATTATTTGTGTATTTGTATCAAACATCTTTAACAGAAGCTGACATCACCAAGTGAAAAAATGAAGAAATATTGCTGATTATCAGTAAAATATTGTCATTCTGACAGAAGTTTTCAGCAGCCTTATTTTGCTGGAAAGTTTGCGGATCTTTCATTACGTTTAAAATCAGCAAATTCTGCTGCTTTTCAGCGATTTAAATTTGGTACTTGTCAAATCCCATAGTGAGAAAATTGAGTGTGAATCTCTTGGCCTACACACCAAATTTAAATCGCTGAAAATCAGTGAAATTTTGCTGATTTTAGACTTGATGAAAGATCAGCAAACTTTTCCGCAAAATAATGCTGTTGTATCTTCCAGCAATTCCAACTTCTGTCAAAATTACAACGTTTTACTGAAAATCTGTAAAGATTTCAGATTTCATTTTTACTGATTTTTGCAGCAATCCCCAATTCTGTCATTTAGCAGCATTTCGCTGAATTGGCTTAGTAAATCGATATTTTTCTTACTAGGAGCATGCAGCTTCTGAAGAAGATTGTTGATACAAACATACGAATAATATAGAATCACCAAAAAGATCACCTGGCTCTTGCCATATATATTTTATTAGATATAACCAGTGTATTTACCAATATAATTTTAATTATTTCCTCCTCCTCCTCCTCCTCCGATGTAGACGGTGGCGCCTACGTACTTGCGACTGTGACGCTAACAGTTTGACAGTTCATTACTGGGTGTCCAGCAAACCGTTTATGTTAGCTGTATTTTTCGGTAAAAATATCAGAGTTGGTTGGAAATGCTAACATGAAGCTTTAGTGTGATGATTTATTAGCTAGAGAATGATCTTTAGAAGAGGGTAGGTGGATAGTTCCGTTAGAGTACGGCAGTATGAAAATTGAATAGAAGTTGAAAATGAGCGAAGGGCCATTAATGCGACAGTTTTTCAAGATAGACGCACATTTTTGCCTAACCCGTACGATGTACGCGGGGACTTGAAGTATGTCTCCAAGTCCACAGGCAAAAATGTGCGTCCCTCTTTTTGCTCATAAACTGACTGCGGCTGTGGAATAGTTCTAGCGACGTTTTCATCACTACCTAAAGCCCCACGTTGCGAGAGCATTTCCAGTCGATGGTGTGTTACAATGCAGTTCTTCTTTACCCAACTATTGTGTTGCTCCTCTCGTCATGACCAACGTGATCATCTCAGAGAGAAAGCAGTAGGGTGGTTGTTGCGTGCTGTACCATCGTCAGCATTGTTGACGGGTACTCCCGCCTTGAGTTGTTACATTCAAAGTGTTTTTATGTTACTTCATACGCGAAGTTAACGATTTTCAGAGTTGGTTGGAAATGCTAACATGAAGCTTTAGTGTGATGATTTATTAGCTAGAGAATGATCTTTAGAAGAGGGTAGATGGATAGTCATCATCACACTAAAGCTTCATGTTAGCATTTCCAACCAACTCTGAAAATCGTTAACTTCGCGTATGAAGTAACATAAAAACACTTTGAATGAAGGTAAAAATATCGTTTGCTGTCTTTCAGTACAGCATTGCTTTGCTGATCATGATTCAGCAATCCGTTTTACTGGAATCTAAATCTCAAATTTGTTGTTTAACTGGATGCTGCATTATTCGTGTTCACTAGATCCTTCTGTGACGTTTTCAATGCAAATAGCATTGAATTTCGTGAAAGGAAGTATTAAGAACCTGATAGTAAGTTAATTTAATTTTACATCATGTCTTTTTGCTAAATGTGACTACAATTTAAAATCAAGCATAAACTTGAAAAGTTTTATAGCGTTTTATACTTTTCTTTTTTCTCGAGGTACAATTTATATAAAGGGAAAAAATATTATTCGTCACATTATTAAAGATCGTAATGGAAAGTCGTCGTTTTATGTCTCGTTCTAACTACCATGTGATTATAATGTTTTAAGCGATTTAAAATGATGCGCCGAAGAACAGAACTGATTTTCTTACGATTTTGAAGAATGCATCAAAGTAAATTATACTTGAATACATTTGATTCACTTGAAACTGCCTATCTAATTGCAGCTACCTACTCATATCTCATCTATATTCAGCAATTAATAATTCATTTCTTGATTGCACTTGGAAGTAATCATCTGCGTCACATTTGCATAAACGATATAGTCAATTAATTTGTAAGCCGTACGCCAAAATCTCGTAGAGCTCAATTGCCTCCTGATAAATGGAGGTTGTTTTTCATCCCAGCTTACGAAAGTATCCTTTGCCAGTAGTGGATGGCATTTGGCTCTGTTGAAGCAAAGCTGATTTTCTTATCTGCTTTTTCTAACGTTTATGCATGAAACCCGGGTCATTATTCATTACGCTCCCCTAAATATCAATGTTGGATGTAGGTATATGCTATGATAGCGTGTAGAGAAAATGTGGGAGTACATCGACAGGTAAACCATGGCAACTAGAGCCTCTTGCTGTGGCCAAATACGGGAAGCCATAAATTATCACTAACTGGAAAACAATCAAAGTAGGTTTACTCTGAAGAGATGCCTAATTGACTTAGGTACAGTCATCATGCTCTAGTTGGTGATTTTCTCGTTTGGGTACTTTTAGTTGGATGTTCGACATTTCGGTGACATTCCAACTAATAAATAGTTATCCGTCAGACATGGCATTTCAATGTTGTTACTTGGATATAATCTAGTGGGCTATTATGCATCAAGTACGTTTGGAAGGTTTAAACTTGTCTCAACTATCAAATGGCACTCGGTAGATGGGATGAGGTTGCATCCCAACCAACGAAAGATGACTGTAATTATATATTGTCGTTACAGCTGAAAACTGGATACCCACTAGCGAAAATAGCTTCTACTCTGGTAATATACGTTATACATAGTGTCCGATGTAGTGCGTTATACATGATACGCTATAATGCGCTCTATTTCCGACACTATGTAGTGCTGAGATTTGTCATTGTCATTGACAGATTTTCGTGCAATATTGACAAAATTGTTCGTCACATAGTCACTGACAGACTTGATCCTCAAAAAAAAATTTCGTCAAAATCTCATTCATTTTTTCGTCAATGACAAAGATTCACTTGATAAAGTGTAATTTCGTGTAATTCGATGCTTGTTCACATCAACGGCTCAAGTCATTTATTTATTTATTTATTTATTTATTTATTTATTCAGTCTTCGACGGTTTCGCACAGACTAATCTTAACCTATCACATTTACTCTTAACCTATTTTTAAAACAGAGCCTAGTTAAATTAAAATCGAAGTCATCACAAACAGCATTAAAAGCTCTAAGACAGGAACTTAGCGGACTGTTAAACCCATAACTAGTCCTGTGACTGGGAATGACAATTAGGGCAGAGTTTCGTAATTGGCGCTGAGGTGCGTTAAGCATAACTTCCTGTAGAAGATCTGGACAGTCGGTGTTGTTCATCAGGATGTCGAATACAACCAATTGTTGCAATCGCAGCCGTCTCACTGATAGCAACTCTAAGTTGATTAAACGGCACCTTTGTTGGTAATCAGGAAGATTCACGGGATCATTCCACGGTAGGTTCCGGAGTGCAAATCGTATGAACTTTTTTTTGTATACGTTCAATGCGGATCACCTGGGACGTGTGATATGGTGCCCAAACCGGGGCAGCGTATTCCAGAATGCTGCGCACTAAAGCACAAAAGAGTGATTTTAATGCGTACACATCGGTTAGTTGAGAAGCATTACGACGAATAAACCCGAGTACGGAGAAAGCTTTTGCTGTCATGGTGGAGACATGTTCGCTGAATCTAAGTTTAGAGTCAATTATAACTCTCAAGTCGCGAAGAAATTGCACACGTTCTAGTGGAGAAGTGTCAATTAACCACTTCATTCGAGCAGATAAAATGACGTTTACTACCACTCGAACTTTGAAATGAAACATTATTTTGAGATTTTTTCTTCTAGAACCTCGAAAAAAGTAGCCAACATTTGTGCGTTTCACAAAAAAATAGAAATTAGTTGGTCCAGTTTTGTGAAATCGCTGGTAGAAAGTCACGCCAAAACTGCTTGACAAAGTGGTCAATTCGATATTGGTGAGTGAGCGTTGACAAACAGTGACTAAATGTGATCGTTTTGCATTTATTGATGTTCACGTTCATACCATTATCTTTGCACCAGATTGACACTACGTCGATGTCAGCCTGCAGTACAATACAATCGAGTACAGACGCGATAATTCTGAAGATTTTGAGGTCATCAGCATAAAGGAGCTTTCCAGAGGATATTCGAAGGCACAGGTCGTTAATAAAGAGGACAAAGAGCAAAGGTCCTAACACGCTACCTTGTGGTACGCCAGATGGTATGTCGAACGTATTGGAACGAGACGAGTTCACTTGCACAAATGCCTTTCGACCCGTTAGATATGACCTTATCCAGTCCGCAATCCAATCCGGAAATCCCATGTGTTTCAGTTTTTCTGTGGCATAGGCATGCGGGACGGTGTCGAACGCTTTCGAAAAGTCGATGTAAATAGAGTCCACCTGGTTGCGACGTTCTATCTCACGGAACAGTACGTTGGTATAGCACAGTAAGTTGGTTGTAGTAGACCGGTGTGGTATGAATCCGTGCTGATACTTAGAGATAATCGGTTTCGCTGCATTCAGCACGACCTTATGCACTAGTGATTCGAGAACCTTTCCCAGAGAGCAGAGAATTGAAATCCCTCGATAGTTTACCACCTTGTTTAAACTGCCAGATTTGTGTACAGGAATCATTGACGCGGTTTTCCATAAACTTGGGAACGTTTTTTGTTCTAACGAACAGTTAAACAGTAATGTCAATGGTTCAACCAGAGATGCAGCGCAGTTCTTCACTAATATCGGTGACAGACCATCGACTCCCGCTCCTTTCGAAGCATCTAATTTAGCCAACGTACTTAACACTTCGTCACAAGAAAAACTGAAGATTGGAACGTGGATACCATAAGATGGCACGTGTTGGAAACAATCCGGGCGAGGTACTGGAGAAGTTGAACAGAACACACTTTGAAAAAAAAATTCGAAAACAGATTGGCAGCATCTTCAGGTGTACTGGCCATGGAATCACCGTAGATAACGTTATTCGGTACACGATTGGTAGCCTTTTACTTTTTAACATACCTCCAGAACATCGACGGATTTTGTTTTAGGTTGGATTCAAGTTTGCGCATGTATACTTGGCAGCTTGAGAGAGAAGTTCATTATATGATGATTCAATTAGATGAAGGAAATCTCTGTTCTCGTTCGATTTATCAACGAAATATCGTTTGCGTGCTTTCCTCAGTCTATTACGCTGATTTCGCAATTCAGCCGTCCACCAAGGCTTCCTGTTGACGCAACTTGAAATACGACGGCGACGGCGACGTTACAAATTTAGTTAATATAAAAATCTACACATGTTCGTTACTGACAGCATTGTCATTGACAATTGACATGGTTTGCCTTGACTGTTACTGTTAGCTCAAATGAGTGACCAAAGCAGAATTGTCAATATCACCGTGTATTGTCGAGATTTTGCAGCACTGACACTTTGTATAATGTATAGAACGAGAGTAAAATCTATTTTTACAAGTGGGTTTTTTTTCAGTTTTCAGCTGTAACGACAATATATATGATGCCAATTTTCACTAGGCGCTCTCGAAATCAAGAAATATTTCTTCATTCCTATCACTATTACTATAAATGCAAACGCTTGTAAAAATTCCACCGATTAAAAAAAAAAATACTTTACTCATGCTAAATCGCATGAAAAAAATTAATTGAGAATGTATCAACTTTTTTAGTCGATTTTAATGCATTTTCTTTACGTGGTACATATCAGTGAAATTCAGGGCAGACAGTTCCATTTATTTCAAGAAAATTACCGGAACTTTAAAAAAGTGCAGAGAAATTCAAGGAAATTCAGTGCTTTTAAGATCAATTTCGAAAACTTCGGAGATGTTCCAAGAACTTTAGGGAATATCCAAAACATTTAGAGAACTTTAAAAAACTTCAGGAAAGTTTCAAGAACTACAAGATAGTTCAGAACTTTCGGATAGTTAAAAGATCTTTAAGGGTGAGCTCCGAAAGCTTCAGTCTAGTTTCATGAATTTCAGGAAAATTTCGTGAGCTTAGATGAAGATAAGAGAGCTTGATAACTGTTCCATGTACATCAAGAAAATTATCGGAACTTTTCAATAAATTCAAGAAACCCCAGAAAACTACAAGTAAGTTCATAGAACTTGAGGAAAGTTTAGAAAGCTTCGGGAAAGTTCTTGAGATCTTCAGGGCAGTTTCATAAACATCCGAACATTTGTGGAATGTTTAGGAAAGTTTTGAATACTTCAGGATAATTTAGAGAACGACAGTTAGACTTACTTAATAAAATTTGCATTTTATGATGATCCAAGAACAAAGTCCACAAAACATCAAAGAAGTTGGGAGTCCCATGAATTATGAAATATTTTGAAACGTTTTGTTAATCACAATATCATTAGATAAATTGAATGGTATTTACAATTTTTTATTGGAAATTCTGAAATCTTCAGGGTGGGTCCAGGAATTTTAAGAACGCTCAGGACAACATGAAAGTGTTAGTATATTTTAGCGTATGTTCCGATAATTTTAGGGAAAGCTTTTAGATCAGTGATGGTTAAAGTGAGGTCCGCGGGCCTAAATGATTGGGAAACACGTTAAATTTAGTTTAAAATATGACCATCTAACAAAGATACAGAAGTTTGTAGAACTGTAGAACTACAGCAGTTCCATTAGCTTCAGGAAAATTGCAGAACTTTACAGAAGTTGCCAAAACTAAAGAAGAGAGTATAAAGATCTTAGGTGAAGCTACGTAATTCGGGCAGTTCTGAGAACTCTAGGCAGTTTCATGATTATCAAGAAAATAGCGTGATCCTTCAAGAAGTTCCCGAAATTAAAGATAGTCTAGAGAACATCAGAAAAGTTTAAAGAACTTAGGAAAATATCGGAAGCATCACACCATGTTTACCTTTGTTTCGTCGCAGTTTTAAATCGCTATTTTTTATTGTTTTTACGTGTCGTTAATCATCGGACGTGGTCGCATGTGAAATATTGAGCTAACGCTCTCACAATCTGGTGCTTGTTTTCTATGCTGCAGTGTTTTGTGCTAGTGTATCAGCGATTAGTGATCTGCAAAATTTAGCATATTGTCATTGCTTATTCACACCCGTTCGCTGTCTCCCCCCCCGAAGCGCCATCTGCAAGCAAACGTTGGAAGCTTCAACAAATCGTGTATCCAAGTGCTGCAGAAATCTAGGCGCATTCTTCGCAAGCTGACATTACCGTCGCACAGAGGAGTAACTGGAACAAAAACCTGGCCAAAATTATATTCACTGGTTTTGAGCAATTTTCTGCGAATATATATTAAAATATTTAATAATAATAGGTTTTTAGACTTCTGTTAGCTTTAAATTTTATAATCCATCTACTTAGCAGTGCATATCTGGCCTTTCATCTTCCATACGAATAAAAAAAAGTAATGGGTTTTGAAAGCAGGATTTTTTTATTCTTCTGCTTAATATAAGGATTATTTAACAAAAAAATAAAGAATTTATCCAAGAATCATTGCCCTGAAATAAAAAAATAATAATAAATAACGAAAGTTTTAATAGCATAACTTGCGATTTATTACGTTCGATTAGTTAGAATCTTCGTCTGAGTCGCTGCGAACTTCGTGCTCTGCAGTATTTTGTCCACCTACGATGGCATCCACTTTGAGCATTTCCTGGGTTTCAATGCTGAACGGCTTGCTTTTTCTGATAGGATTCTTACGATTTGAACTCGAAAAGGGATCCGAACTTATAGCGAATTCGGTGCGAAACCGAACTTTTTGTCAGTGCGAACGCGAACCTCAACCTGAGCTGGGTTTTAAAAACAAACGATCAAACTGACGTTTGTCAGAAAACAAGCAGACCCAATCTTGATACCCGATCCAGGTTGGAACTGAATAATAAACGAATTCGCTATTAGTAACAACCTATTCAGAATGTCTCGGTTGCATGTTGTTCTCGAGAACTTTATTGAGAAGTGTTGTCGGCAGGCTATACATTTTCGAGGGAAACTTTACAAATTTTACCCATTTTTGATTAATTATGACTCAAAATAGAATGACTTTTACTCATATTTGTAGTAATAATAACTCATTTATGAGTAACATTTTACTCATTTATTGGGTAGTCCCACTTTGCCTCGAAAAATCGTACTTTGTATTAAATATTTAGTAGTTTGCGGTTACCGTGCACAGATTTTGCTTTATTTGTAGTAATAATTACTCATTTATGAGTAAAATTTTACTCATTTATTAGGTAGTCCCACTTTCCCTCGAAAATGCGTACTTTGTATTCAATATTGAGTAGTTTGCGGTTATCGTGCAAAGATTCTGCTTTATTTTCATTCGTTATCGCCAGCTATGACGCTCTGCTAGTTTAGCTTGAACGAACCTACACACCAAATTTAAATCACTGGAAATCAGCAAAATTTTACTGATTTTGGACTTGACGAAAGATCAGCAAACCTTCCAGCAAAATAATGTTGCTGAAACTTCCAGCAATTAGAACTTCTGTCAAAATGACAACGTTTTACTGAATTTTCAGTAAATCTGTTATGTATTGCTGAAGCTGCCGCACAAATGTAAATGACAGCGTTTAACTGATTTTCCAGCAAATTTCAACGAAATATTACTGAAACAACAGTAAATTTAATTATATTCGTTTCTACTGATTCTTCAGCAAGTTTCAGCTTCATAGTTCGGAACCAGCTGTCAAATTATTGTAATTTCTTTTTAATCACAATCACACAAAAAACACATTTAAAAGTACGATACAGCAAATCACAATTTTATTCGTTGGCAATTAGTAAATTTCAGAGTACTTTTTTATCCGCTGGGCCCGTGGGGCAATTTTACATGTGCAAGAAAATCAACTTTCCTGCTATCCTCCAATTATAAGCTTGCAAAAAAAAAACACTGGAGCCTGCAAAAACATAATTCATAACTAAAAAATCAACTTACAAAACAATTTCTCGGCATCCCAGTTGTCTATCGCTTTCGACAACAATTTTCATTGCTCCATGTATACACGAAACTTTATAATATCTCATAGTTAAAAAAAAAAACAAAAACGTACCGTGCCTGGAAGCACGGCAACGAAAAAACGCCAATGAAAAATAAAATTTGAAGTAGATAGTGTAGGCAAGCTTTTCCCGACTGTCATTAGGAATTCAATTTACTGATTATCAGCAAATACTCTGACATTCGTCTGTTTGCTGGGTGTCGGCAATGCCAAAAATATTAATTCTGAATTCCAGTAAAATATTATTATGCTGAACCCATTTCAGCAAACTGTTTTGCTGAAACTCAAAATATAAATTTGGTGTGTACGCACCAAATTTTGCTGATTTTAGACTTGATGAAAGATCAGCAAACGTTTCAGCAAAATAATGCAGCTGAATTTTTCAGTAATTCCAACTTCTGTCAAAATGACAACCTTTTACTGAAAATCAGCAATATTTCTTTACTGATCTTTCAGCAATTCAAAATTCTGACATTTGGCAGCATTGTGCTGATTAAACTATTAAATTCAGTAAATTTAATTTTTTTTTTTCACTACATGAGCTTCCAGCTTCTGTAAAAGATCGTTGATACAAATATACGAATAATAAAAATAAAATCGCCAGACTCTTTTCCAAGTATCATTTATTAAATATAACCAGTGTCCGAGCCAGTGCCCTTACCTACATAATTTTATTTATTTGTAGTTTTTTTTACCTCTTCCTCCTCCTGCGGTTTGAACGGTGGTGTACGAATGCAAAAATACTTGCGACTGTGATACTTACAGTTTGACAGCTCTTTGACTAGCTGTTAGTTTATGTTAGCTGATTTTATCGGTAAAAATATCGTTTGCTGTTTTTCAGTAAAGCATTGGATTGCTGATCATGATCCAGTAATTCGTTTTACTGATAATAAAAACTTAAATTTGGTGTGTATGTGTATGTAAAATGGAATGGGTAAATGTGTGTGCGTGTATGAGAGAGTATTACAACCAAATGGCACTCGTTAATTTTCAAAATTTACGTATCTACCTGAAAAGTGAAATACTTTATGGGGTAAACGGTCATTGAATTACAAGGCAAAGAAACCTTACTCTTGCTACACACACAAATTATAAAAATAAACTAATGACACATGGTTTTTCTAGCGTTACACTCCTTTATGCTAGTACATCAATTGAGGTACTAGATTTAAACAACTTAGCAGCATTAGTAAAATGATGCTGGCCATGAGTATCAAACCGGGAGTAGTTTACTGAAGTGTAATTTTAATCTAGTACCACAATTGATGTAATAGATTAAAGAAGGACAGAAGTAGTACTCGGTAGGTTTGTTATAGGTATCTGCAGAAAACCGTTGTGTTACGGAAGTTTTCTGGAAGTATGACCTTATAAAGGGATAAAATTTTGCTACGAAATGATGCAAAACATGCCATTTTCAAATGGCTCGCAATCGCCAATCCGGACGACTCCGGACGAGATTCCAATGCCAATGTGTTCATAATAACGTGATCTTTCATTCGGCCATAGATTATATGATCTGATCGCGCAAGATTCTACAATTTTTTCAAGTCTGAAACAACACAAAAAAACATTTTTTTCATATTGTTGAAAAAATATGACACTATTTAAATTTAAAGGTTTTTATCTCATAACTTGTTAGAAAATAGTCCAAAGTATCCATTTTATTATAACACTTGTCTCTTGATCAAATTGTTTATTTGAGAAAATAATCATGAAGGCGCTACGGGAACTGATGATAAGAATGGACTCAGTGGACTCACGTCTAGGAAACTACGGTGATAATCTGCGTGCTATCAACAAAACTCTTTTTGGACCACAACAACAAGTCAAACAAACAAACCAATCGATCGATCAGTCGTCATTTCATCAGACCATCGATCAGCTGAACCTCGACGACACTATTGATCCCATCAATCGCTCGAGATCCTGCGATGAGACATCCTTTTTCGAAGTCTTGGATGAGATCAACAGCACAGTAGCTCAACAACCTGACAAGCTTCTGGTGGGAAACAGGCGCGTCCAGATAATTCCCAGTCAGCAATCCAGCAGTTCTACTACTCAATCGAATGGTCCAACTAACAGCGAACCCCAATCTTTCACCCAGCCGAATACTGACAATGCTAGCCAGCGTAGTACCAGCAAAGTCACCACCCTGACTGATAGTGAGAACACGAACCACCCTGGTGGTAACAGGTATAGTACCGGACCTTTGAACGTAGCAAGATTAGGCCAGACGTCTGACGACACGGTAGCTTTTTATGTGACCCCGTTTGCCCCAAACCAGAAATGGACGACGTAAAACAGCATATCCTTGATATTGTAAATGTTGATTCTTCGTCGGTTCATTTTACTACTCGGCGAGAGCAGCGACGATCTGGCTGCAATGGACGACCAAGACGAAAGTTTCAACTTCGATTTTAAACTTGCGACTACGATCTCCTAAACAACGCGTTTGCTGGTATCAACTGGGATCTTCTACTGCAGAACAGAACAGTGGACGCAACACTTGTAGTTTTTTTATGAAAAGCTGTACGAAGTTTTTATCGAGCATGTACCTCGGAAAAGGCGACCCATTACCTCAGTTTTCAGCAAACCATGGTGGACTACCGAGCTGAGACATCTCCGGAATAATCTCAGGAAATCACGCAAACGGTTCTTCTTAACAAGGACTGATAGCGACAAAGTTGACCTCCGCGAAGTGGAAACGTCGTACAAGGAACTTCTTTTCTCGTCATATAGAAACTATGTATCGGGAATTGAATCTTGTGTGAAACGAAGCCCTGCTTCTTTCTGGGATTTTGTTAGGAAACAGAAATCTTCCACCCGGATTCCATGTAACGTTCATTACGACGGAACTCATGCTTGCACCAACGCTGAAGCTGCTGACCTGTTTACGACGTTCTTCGAGAATGTGTTCACTAATGTGTCACCTGTACTTCGACATGACAGCTTTGCCCATATTACTACACATAACATCACGCTTCCTGTTCTCCAGTTTTCTTCAGAGGAAATTAAAAATCTCTTGAAGATGTAGAAACGAACAAAGGGCCTGGGACAGACGGCACTCCTCCACTGTTATTGAAAAAATGTTCGTCCACACTAACATCTCCAATCGCTCGATTGTTCAACCGTTCGCTGCAGGACAGGACTTTTCCAACTGCGTGGAAAACGGCATCGATAGTACCAATCCATAAATCTGGCAGCTGTAATCGCGTGGATAATTATCGTGGGGTGTCTAAACTTTGCTGCCTAAGCAAGGTTTTGGAAAAGTTGGTCCACAAGGTCTTGTATAATGCCTCTTCCTCGATTATCTTGGAGACCCAGCACGGGTTCATGAAACATCGGGCTACAACAACAAATCTGATGTGTTACGTCACCAAACTGTCTCGTGAAATTGAACAAAGAAGGCAAGTAGACGCGGTGTATATTGATTTTGCTAAAGCGTTCGATACTGTACCGCACATTCTAGTCGCTGATAAAATGAGGCACATAGGATTCCCCGATTGGACAACAGAGTGGCTTTTGTCGTACTTATCGAATCGTAATGCTTATGTGGTTGTTAACTCTGCACGATCCCATTCATTTGTTCTCGGCCTCTAATCTTCAACATTTTTATTAACGACCTGTGCATACTACTTTCATCATTCAAACTTTCCTTTGCCGATGATCTCAAAGTGTATCGCATCATTGCCTCGTCTTTAGACTGAGAAGTCCAGAAAACATTTAAGGAAATTTTAAACATATGGTGGGAACTTTACAGAAACCCAGAGATTTTCAGGGAAGTTAGGATATTAAATACCCACGCAACACACATGTTATATAATACTACATATAACCTTTGTATGACTGGTATTGGTTGTATAGCAGTTTACTCAACATAATTCTATGAATTTTTGTAACTTGGGTAACAAATCAATCAATGTCAGGGCAGTACCAAGAACTTCAGGAGAATTACGAAAACTTCAGGAAAGATCAGATAACCTCAGGGTACTTTTATTAACTTCAAGGAAATTGCAGGATTTTTGCAGAAGTTTATGGTAAAATTTATTCAATGTGATAAACCTACTTACCTATTTCAAAGTTTTAGTGAATCGAGAAAAACTGTATTGAACTGGTAGTTTTTCACTTTGCATCACGAATTCACCTGACATGAAGACGAACAGTTTGAGCTCACGGCATTACCTCAGCCAGCCCAGCGATGATCCGTGTTCCATTCCTCACGTGCATTCAATGAAATGCTTTCACAGTTATGAACATAATAAAAGTAAAATTTGCATTTTACAGCACAATCAAGCGTATAAGCAATAAATTTGCTACGATGCGTAGGCATAGAGAGTACTCTTTGGGGAGCTTCCTCACGTAGTTTATACATAAATACTTCGGTACGAATGCCAGGAGACAAATCGACGACAGAGACGAGTATTATGCGCTGAGTTTATTGCAGCATAATGCAAAATTAAGCGTAAATTGTGACACTATGTGACGATGCGATGACGCCAGATACGATACAGAAGAAATTGAATTAAGGCATGCAGTGCCAGTGTGAAGAGTCCGTTAATTTTCTCTGGCCGGATGATGCTGTTGTACTGAAGCATTGTGTTGTAACATAATTTTAAAAGAAAACTAATTTCGCTTAAACGGGATTATAGTGAATTATAGGATTATAGGAATTATTGGAATAAAAGCTTTATTAATTGAATAATTTGATTCAATGGCTTTGATGATTGACGTTCTAAGCAGGTTAGTTCAAATGCTGATCACTTGACTTCTGATTGCTATTCTCAATAGTCTATGGTATTTTTTCCTAGCATAAGATTTACGAATTATTTATTCCTGGTTTTTTTCTGGCTCTTAAAGAGGATTTCATCTTTATCGGATTATTTATAGGCAACGGTTATTTTTCCACACCACCGGTTACGAATTTGGGTGGAGAATGAAATTACTTAGAAAGAATTCATGTCAGGCGGGGATCGTGCACATATGTGATACTTGGTTTACTGGTGATAGGCTTATCGACTCATGCCAAGGGTAAGTGAGGGACAATGTTTTTGGGTTGTTGCGTCATCATTTCTGGTTCAACATGTGGAGAAAGTAAATGCTTGAAAACATAATGATGGTTTTTTACTATCAAGATCTAATTCTATCGAAAACAGAATTAACACGGTGCTTTTAATTAGTTTTTTTACTATTTATTCAAATGAATTCTACAGGACAGAGACGTCTAAAATGAGACACTTCAGAGATTTGTTTAAACATGAAGAGATTAACACAATCATATCGTTTGATGAGTTAGTTTTTCTCATAGATGTGTCGATAATCGTAGCACTTAATTGATTAAAACTCAATAAAACTACATTTCCCGAACAACATGTGAAATACATACAAGCTTTTTGTAAACAAATCTGAATAGTTATAAATTTGAGTGTGGACGGAATAGGCGTGCGTTTGAACGAACATTACGTACGTTTTCTCTTAGGAATTTTGTTTCACGTATATTTTCGGTTGCTGATCCGGTTAAAATTACTGAAGGGTTTAATCCGATTCATCTCCCTTGCTCCATTAGTTCCGTCGTCGGTCCGTCGGTGTCTATCTCGTGCTTCCGGAGCTCCTTCCAAGCGTAAAAAAGTTAAGGGTTGTGTCCAAAGCACGACAGCATTGTTGACGTAGGACTACGAGATTATTTTCCATTTAATAATATTTTAATAACAACATAAGTGTCTTAGCCATGTTTAATTTATGCCGACGACATGAAGCTGTTTCTAGGAGCTCCGAAAACCAACTCCCCCACTGAACCCCCGACGTTATTTCGTGTGCGACGACGCCACGGAGAAGCGACCCAGTTATTGTGTGATTGGATTCGCTGGAGGAGGAATTGTTTAAAAATGACTAGAGAAAATTAAGCATCAGGAATGCGCTCCCGGATATATTGATTTGGTGAGTACGTTCCAGTTGAAGATTGTTCTCTCTAAATAACCCTTTTTTGAATACATTTCATTAATTAAACATTATTATATGCTGGGTTGGGCCCCCAGAGGGGGGGGGGGGGTTATCCTAAGGGTTTCAAAGGATTTGTAGACTGGACAAGGGTTCGTGGATTTGCCAGTCCCTTGTCACGCGTTGATAGACGTACATCTTGTCGTTTGTCTTCCAAAGGTCTTCAATAAAGTTGATTCACCCTGCTGCAACAAACCATCAGGCAGAACTTTACAACCAGTGAAGTATCTGCAGTCATAGGTAATCCTTGCACTGATAGTGGGTTCTATTCACATCACGACATGAAGCTGTTTCTAAAAATAAGGAACAAGGAAGATATCAGGATATTTCAGAATGAAATACATATGTTCTATATTTGGTGCAACAAAGCCTTTTACAACTGAACGTTAAAAAATGTAATTCAATAGCTATTAGTAGAAAACGAAGCACACCACATATTAAAATCTTTTTAAGGAATCAGCCTGTAGAAAAGTGTGAACGAGTTAGGGATTTAGGAGTTATCATAGATTCCAAACTAACATTCAGTGATCATTATTATACAATCATCAACAGAGCATACACAAGCGGCGGTGGTGTAGTGGTAAGCGTCCCGAGCAAAGGAAAATAACTCATTGATAATACATTTTGTTATCTCGTTATCATCTGTTTTAAACACTAAATTTTTTATCAACTTGGCTGAATAAACAGCCAACATAACAAAAATGATAACAAAAATTTCTTCTATGCATATCATGTTGATAACTTATTTGGATATCATTGAAAACATGTTGATAACAAATTCTGAAATGCATTTTGTCTGATTTAATATCAAATCTAGTTATCAGAGCATTGATAACTGGTTATGTTACGTTATTTGATAACAAATTAAGTTATCAACTTGTTTTTGTCTAAGCAAAACTGATTTTTTGTGATTTTCTATAGAAATAAATAAAATTTTAATTAAAAAACCTTTTTATTCGTAGCATAGTTCTTTACAAAATCTAACGACGCATATTATCACACATGAATTAATATCGAATGTCACTAAGCGAGCGAATACCTGGGCTATTATTCACACTAACGTTAGCTAAAGGATTGAAAAAAAAAATCAATCGTTATCGAATTCACAACAGGTTAAAAATCAATATCAAAACAAAAGCAATGCAAAAAAACTATTGATTGCATTAACAAAACAAATTACGACCGCGAAGCATTCGCGATTACTCTTGTCATCAGACCCGTGCCTGCTTTGGAACGGGCAATTGCTGTTTTTACATCATCTCGCAAAAAGATGCGCCGATCATAGAGACAACCTATAAAACAGAAATCATTCAATATAAGAATCAAATAAGACCAATTCTTTTATAAACTTACGGAGGCAATAGTCCACTTTTTCCTTTTCCAATGCAAGCTTGATAACACTGGTTCCATCAGGACTCTCCAGTCCACTGTATGCTCCGCTTGGTATTCCCTTTCCAGTTGTTTCGTCCTGTCGAACGGATTTCGGGCGACCAGATGGATTATTCGATTGCCGACCCGTCACTGATCGACCAATCAATCCCTCGGGCCAAAGTCTCATCATCAGAAACTTCATGAATATATAATCGCTATCTGCCTCGAGGGAAAACTGTCGCAACGTGTTGACGTCGATGAACTCACTACAATCTTTAAAGGGTGTTTCCTGGCTCTGGAAGAAGCTTCGACGTCAAAGCATCCTGTAGTTTGCCGTTCTGTGACCAACCTAGCATTTTCTTCCGCTAGCCTTTTGGATTTAAGGACCTCCTCCGACAAATCCTTCTTAAGGGACTCAACCTTATTTTTCTTGGCCTCCTCCGCCATTCCACATGAGCAGTCTAGAAAATAAAGAATTGTCAATCAATATCTCCCATAATAAAAACAATAAAGCTCACCTGTCACTTGAGTTGGTGTTGTTATCTCCTGATTCATCTCCTGGTCATCTGATGATTCGATTTCCCAATCTTTTATTAATTGATCGACCGATACTTTCCGTCGATAGGTGCGCATTATCGGTGGCGGCTGAGGCAGATCGGCGTCTTCGCTATCGGATCCAGAATTTTCAGAACCTGGGCCGGATTTTTTGTCTATTTCGAATACAGGCTTCACCTGTAAGTCACTGGCGGACGTTTGCAGCTGGAGATCGATCTCGACTTTAGATGGTTTTTTGGCTGGTGGTTTTGCCGGCTCCACTTCCTAGAATGATATACATATGTTCAGGAGCAATATTTGAGAGATTCCTTACCTTTAACTCTGGTATTTTATCAACCACGAACGCGATGTTCTTGTTGGTCGCACATTTTTGGACTCGCTTTTTTACAGCAGATGTTCTTTTTCGAGCCATTTCTTTCTGTTATTTTCACAAAATGCACAGAAATTTAAGAACACGCGACTTTTACGATTCTCGATGGAGAGACGACAATACGATAAAAAAATGATAGTATTTCTATTGCTAGGTAGGCCCATATCGTATATACAGTACAACTTACTTATTCCACACATTTGTTCACATGAATTTTAATTTTTTTTTTATTTATTATTTATTCCATTTTTAAATTTTTTGTATCGCTGTCAAAGTTCTACCTTTGTTATAAAAATTAGTTCAATACCAAAAAAACAACAAAGTGCACACTTAGATTATTTCACAGATTTCTCTACACCAGATTGTGGAAACAACAAATTTGACTTTTTTATTTCCATTCCTATTGAGCAGCAGTTGCGAGAGACAATGGTTAAATATCACAATGAAATTTCTGTTTACGAAGATATTGTTAAGCTGGAAGCTGTGAGTGATATTAACCATGAAAGGTCATCAAGAACATTTGTACAGAAGTTACTGGGAAAATAATTACACTATCGGTCAACACCGACGGAGTGGCACCATATCGCTGGAGCATCAATAAACCTTGCTATCCCATATTTGTCACTATTAATAACCTACCCCCACGAATTCGCTTCGATAAGAACGACCTATTGCTAGCTGCTATTTGGTTGAGCAAAGGTGAACCAAACATGCCTCTATTCTTTAAGGAATTTTGCGAAGAAATGATTAAATTGAGCACTGGAATTATCATAGGATCTGATGTCTACAAGGTTGTAGTTATTCAGAATTGTCTGGATTCAGTGGCCAGACCAAAACTACAAAACTCAACTCAGTTTAATGGAAAGTTCGGATGTTCTTTCTGTCTGCACGAAGGGGAAATAGTACTCGGCAATCAAGTACGCTATCCGTTTAAAAAAATTCAAAGCAGAAATCATACTGAAACTCGACGTCAAATGATAGAAGCTCACAATACAGGAAAACAAGTTAAAGGAATTAAAGGTCTTTCAGTGTTTTTTATCAATTCCATATTTCAACGTGGTGACAGGTAATAGACAAATAATTGTATATGATCCTATTTTGAACCATAACTGTTTAATTATCGTTAAGGTTTCCCACCCGACTATATGCATGCAGTACTGCTTGGTGTGGTAAGGCAAATATGGGAGTTGTACACAGCGTCGTCAAACCATGTTAAACCGTACTACATTGGTCTAAGGCTTAAAGAAGTGGAACAAAGGATGTTGAACATCAGGACACCAAGTATATTTTCTCGATATCCGGGGAAAATTGAAGACATGAAGAAAAACAAGGCTAATGATTGGGAGAACATGTTATTCCACTATTTTTATCCATGTATGGTTGATATTCTTCCAAAAAAATATGTGGATAACTTTATGTTACTATCAACATGCATATTTAAACTATTAGACATGCATCTAACCGACAAGATGATTGATAGATTGGAAAAACAGCTTATTCAATTTGTTCAGGAGTTTCAAAAGCTGTTCGGGAAAGAAAACATGTTCTTCAACGTTCATGTTGTGATTCATTTGGCAGAATGTGCTAGGAATTTTGGAGCATTATGGAATTCGTCACTTTATCCTTATGAAAACGGTAATGGAATGATTTTAAGATTCAGGACAGGAAATAACCATCCCGTAGTGCAAATAACAAATAAGTACGTATTTAACAGACTTTGCCACGACACGTCGCTCATTACAAATAATAGTTTGATTAAATCATGGCATTTTCGATTATGGCACTCAAAACAAACATATCGCTTGATGTTTGACAACAGACAACTATTTGAATATTCAAATGAATTAATTACCGACGAAAACATTTCCGAGAGAGAATTCAGTTACCATGCCAAATTTACTTATGATAATGTTCAATACTGTACCAAACAATCTTGTGAAAAATAAGGGTATGACGACTCTTTCGTCAATAATGGTGTTGATTTTTTTTCGAATTGAGCATGTTTTGACCGATAAAAATGATGAAATTTATATTATTGGAGTAAAATTAATCACAAAAAAGATTTACGACAATATGTATGCATATGAATACAGTGTTCAGAATCACCTTGAAAAAGCTCACAAGCATTTTCGACCATGTGTTAGTGCTTCTGTTGTAGAAAGCAATAAAACAACTAATTATATCTCGGTATGTAAGCCAAACACACAAGTTAATTAGCATTACATAATAAATTGTATTTTCTAAAGTAAAAAAAAAAAACAGTGTTTTAAAAGGAAGAAATGTATAATGATGAAATAAATCTCAATTTCAAAAAATAATAACAGTAAACAGTAAAAAAACATTAATTAATATTTGAGGGATTCTACGAGTAGTAGACGAAATACTCAAGGGATATACCCTTTCATGCAACTATAAAGGAATCATTGCTCAGCCCTCAAAATTTCATCATTAATACATGGCGTTATCACTCAGTTATCAACAATTTGGAAAAATAATAACAACATATCTAATGGATAACAACGATAACTAAATTTATTATCAATATGATGTCCTTCAGTTATCCACCTTTGCTCCGGGTGATTGCCTCTCACCCCAGCAGGGATGTTCTGAGGCATAACATCTCTGATCACGCCTTCCTTCCGAAGGGAAGTAAAGCCGTTGGTCCCCGGTTCACGAGTTGATGGGTCGATAGGTATGGTCCATGTGTGGGAGCTGCCTCCCTGGCGTCAGTAGCATTGGTGCTCAGCACGGAAAACAAGATCGACGGAAAACAAAATCAAGGAACAGAGCATACACATGCTTGGCTTTATTAAACGATTTAGCACGGTGTATGGTCATCAACATTCAAACACTAAAAGAGCATCGTGAATTTGCAATGGTTTCATTTGTTTTTTTTTTTTTTTTTCCTTTGGTTTGTTTTTTTCCGTCGATCTTGTTTTCCGTGCTGAGCACCAATGCTACCGACGTGCCAGGAAGGCAGCTCCCACACCTGGACCCTACCTATCAACCCATCAACTCATGAACCGGGGACCAACGGCTTTACTTCCCATCCGAAGGAAGGCGTGATCAGAGATGTTATGTCTCAGAACATCCCGGCGGCGCCGACTGGGATTGAACCCAGGCCTGCTGGGGTGAGAGGTAATCACGCTTACCACTACACCACCGGCGCCGTTAATGGTTTCATTTGTTTTTTTTTTATAATTACTTTATTTGTACAGGCTCAATCGAATAAACTTTACAGAGCCGAGTTATCCTTTGCGTTATACATTATTACTGTCTTAAATTTAAAGTTAAAGGAACTGGACCGAGTACTCGCGGTTGTCTCGAGGTTAGTGGAGATTTACAATTGTTTTGATGGGAAAAGGGAAGAAGGAGGTTTGAAATGTGGTTTACGATACAACTATTTAATTAATCCTAAAGCATGAAATTATTTCTATTCATCTTGAAAACAAACATTGAAAAAAAACCCCACACGTACAGAATACAAACTAAACACAAGGTTAATCAAACTTACAATCTAAGGTTAATATCCTTAAAGTAAACATATATGAGTTTCATAAACTCCAGATCGCGTCTAGCCAAAATATCCCGAACTGGAACATTAGGTTGTCTACCTCGAGCCCGAAGGGAATCATAAAAATGTGATCTGACTCCACGATACTCCGCACAAGACCAAAGGATGTGATCACCGTCTTTTTTTTTTTTTTTGTTTATTAATTTATTTGATAAGGCTCAACCGAATTAACTTAACAGAGCCGAGGATTCTTGGTCACTATACAATACATCTTAAAGCTATAGTCAAAAGGTACAACACAATAAACACTTTATCTTCCGCTATCCAAAAAGCCTCCTCCATCAGAACTGGAGCCGCTTCCAGTAGTTTCATTGTATGGCAAATTGTTGTACGCCAACGAGGGTCAGAGCGCGTCCATTGCAGCAATGGAAGCAAAACGTGGTCAGCACTCACACACTCATCACGAAACGGTTGCTTTCCAAAGTCGACGACGCATCGACCGAAAGAACTGCTGATGAAGAACAATGAGGAGGACCACACAATGGTTGCTGCCGAGTAAACAGACGATCGCGTAGCACACATCGAGAGTGGCCTGCTTTTGTCGACAGCCGAGTGAACCAATCAGCGTCTTGGTAACCTTGTCCACATTCACAGAGATTGCTGTCTCCCAACCCCACACGGAACAAGTGAGCGTTTAGAGACAATAGTGATTGGACATGAGACGAGACATCACGCGTATGAAGTCTCGACCCAAGTCCAACCCTTTGAACCATGCAAACTTCGACACCTTAGGGATAATTGAATGTAGCCATCGTCCCAAGCTCCCTTCACTCCATTGATGTTGCCAGCTAACGAGCGACTGCTGACGATAAATAGAGAAAAATTCACTATAGGCGATCTGTCGATCATAAATGTCGCCTTCCATAGCGCCCACCTTCGCAAGTGAATCCGCCTTCTCATTGCCCAAAATTGAGCAATGCGAAGGGACCCACGCGAAGTTGATGATGAAAGAGCGCACGGATAAAGCACTAAGCAGTTCTCGTATTTTCAAGAGAAAATACGAGAAGTGCTTTACCGGCCTAATGGGACGGATAGCCTCGACAGAACTGAAACTATCCGTAAAAATAAAGTAGTGGTGTGGAAGAAGTGAAGCAATAGTTTCCAAAGTGTAGTGAGTTGCTGCCAGTTCAGCCACATACACAGAACAAGGAGCTTCAAGTTTTCGAGAGGCGCTATGAAATTCATTAAATACACCAAAACCAGCGGACTCCTCTATTAGAGATCCATCTGTGAAAAACGTTCTTGCAGAATCAACATGGCCAAACTTTGCAGGGTATAATGACGGAGCAATCATAGGACGATGATGCTCTGGAAGTCCGCGGATTTCCGAATTGCCGAAATCGGAGAAGACTACACGATTGGGAATATTTCTTGAAGGGCTGACATCCTGTGTTAAATATAGGTAGTACAAAGTCATAAAACATGTTTGAGGATTTAGCTCTAGAAGCTTCTCAAAGTTTTCGATCACCAGTGGGTTCATTACTTCGCAACGGGTGAGGAGCCTCAGAGATAACTCTGAAAAACGGACGGATAGTGGCAACATGCC
The DNA here is from genome assembly GCF_037179485.1 of Ochlerotatus camptorhynchus. Classification (NCBI taxonomy): domain Eukaryota; kingdom Metazoa; phylum Arthropoda; class Insecta; order Diptera; family Culicidae; genus Ochlerotatus; species Ochlerotatus camptorhynchus. The sequence continues at coordinate 441,295 of NW_027041029.1, forward strand.
CGCCAGCACTTCGAGACTCATCGTATGAGTCGAGTGCATGCATCCTAACGCGATACGAAGACAACGATACTGGATCCGTTCCAGCTTGATGATGTGCGTTTTAGCTGCCGACTGGAAGCAAAAACTACCGTACTCTAAAACCGATAAAATCGTTGTCCGGTACAACGTCAGAAGATCTTGTGGATGGGCTCCCCACCACGTTCCGGTAATTGATCGAAGGAAATTGATACTTAGTTGGCATTTTCGTCTCAGATACTCAATGTGGGATCTCCAGGTGCAATCGAACCAGACCCCGAGATATTTAAAAGACATGGAATGAGTGATCGGTTTACCCAAAAGTTGAAGCTTCGGTTGTGCTGGGCTATGCTTCCTAGAAAAAAACGACCAACTCAGTTTTCTCCGTGAAGAATTCGATACCTAGCTGAATAGCCCAAGTAGACAAATTGTCCAAGGTATCCTGTAAGGGTTCTTGCAGGTCAACCTCTTTTGGCCCTGTGATAGACACTGCGCCGTCATCTGCAAGTTGTCTCAACGTGCAATTGTCACTAAGACAGACATCAATTTCTCTAACGTAGAAATTGTACAAAAGGGGGCTTAAACATGAGCCTTGGGGGAGACCCATGTAGCTAAATCGAAAAGCTGTAGAGTTTCCATGAGAAAAGCTCATATGTTTTTCTGACAGCAAATTGTACAAAAAATTATTCATTAATGGAGACAATCCACAAGCGTGGAGTTTCTCTGGAAGAACTTCAACGGATACTGAATCAAAAGCCCCCTTGATATCCAAGAACACAGAAGCCATTTGCTCTTTCTTAGCAAAAGCTAACTGAATTTCCGAGGAAAGCAACGCGAGACAGTCGTTCGTTCCCTTACCCCTACGGAAACCAAATTGAGTATCTGAAAGAAGGTGGTTCGTCTCAACCCATTTGTCGAGGCGAAAAAGGATCATTTTCTCCATCAATTTCCGAATACACGACAGCATCGCGATGAACCGATACGAATTGTGATCCGACGCGGGTTTATCAGGCTTTTTAATGGCTATCACCCTTACTCGTCTCCAATCGTCGGGAACAATATTGAGCTCCAAGAACTGATTGTACAAGTTCAACATGCGCCTCTTAGCGACGTCTGGGAGGTTTTTCAGCAAGTTGAACTTGATTCTATCAGATCCCGGGGCAGAATTGCCACACGAAAGGAGAGCGAGTGAAAGTTCCACCATTGAAAAAGGCTGACTGATTTCGTCTACCGAATTCGCGGTTTCGCGAGGAATCAACTGCGACGGCACGGAATCCGGACACACTTTTCGCGCGAATTTAAGAATCCATCGATCCGAATATTCCTCGCTTTCGTTGTTAGTAGACCGGTTACGCATTCTTCGCGCCGTACTCCAAAGCGTATTCATAGACGTTTCGCGCGACAATCCGTCTACAAACTGCCACCAGTAACCCCGTTTTTTGGCCTTGATGAGGCTCTTGAGTTCACGTTCAAGAGATGTGTATGCGTCGAAATGCTCGCGTGTTCCGCGTTTCCGAAAAAGTTTAAACGCGTCGGACTTTTTACGGTAAACCTCCGTGCATTGTTGATCCCACCAGAGCGATGGTGTTTTCTTACGAATTGACGATCGCGGCACCGGTCGTGTTTGAGCTTGAAGTGCGCTGTCGACGATGAGATTAGAGAGGAAGTTATATTCCTCCAACGGCGGAGGCTCTTCCACTGACGATACTGTATCGCCTATCGCGGATTGGAACTTAGTCCAATCGATGTTACGGGTTAGATCATACGCGACGTTAACGGATTCTGACGAGTTGAACCCACTGGCAATCGAAATTTTGATCGGCAGATGATCACTACCGTGCGGATCCTGGATTACATGCCAAGTGCAATCCAACGATAGTGAATTGGAGCAAAAGGTGAGGTCTAATCTGCTACCATTCGAGGATGGACCAGCCAAACGTGTTACTTCTCCATTGTTAAGTATTGTCATGTTGAAGTTGTCGCAGAGATCATAAATCAAAGTAGAACGGTTATCATCGTACAGCTCCCCCCAGCTTGAACCGTGGGAGTTAAAATCTCCCATGATCAACCATGGAGCGGGAAGTACCGCACATATGTCGAAAAGTTGTTTGCGATTAACAGAGACTCTAGGAGCAATATATACAGAAGCAATACAAAGGCTCTTACCTTTAATGGTAGCCTGACATGCGACAACTTCAATACCGGGGAATTCGGGAAGATTCACTCTATAGAAGGAATGGCACTTTTTGATCCCCAAAAGTACCTCTCCTCCACGTGAATCCTCACGATCCAATCGAATAATGTTAAAATCATAAAAAGGGAGATCAATTTCTGAAGAGAGCCATGTTTCACAGAGGGCAAATGCATCGCAATTATTGGTATGTACTAAATACTTGAACGAATCTAATTTCTGAATAAGACTTCGACAATTCCACTGTAGAACAGTGATCAAATCCCCGACCTCGTTTGGAAAATTATCCATCGAAGGAGATGATAGCGGCAAGAAGGGGCCATTTTGAAGTCAATTGCTTCAAGAAGGATTTCACAGTGGGAAGCAATGTGAGGACAATGCTTTTCAGAGGATCAGAAATGTTGAGGTATTTGAGAATACCGTCCACAATGTCATCAAATGAGAACAGCCCAGATGAAGAAGGGGTTTCTGTTCTTAAAATTGGGGCATCAGGGGTTTTGGATGTCCCCGGAAGAGGTGGAAAATCCTGGGTATAGTCAGTTCTGCGGAATTCAGGAGGAGTAGAAGTCTCCTTTTTTCCACCACTCCTTGATTTGGGCAAGCTGATTTGGGGTTCTTTATTTGCAACAATCCGCGAACGGATGCGCTTTCGTTTCCGTGCAGAACCATCCGGAAAACTGAAAGAAGTTCCCTCCTCAGCCAAGTCAGAGTCAGTCTCGTCATCTGACAAAAGAGAAAAGGGATTTTTGTCATTGGTCGATGGCGTGGCTGTCTTAAGCATTTCTGCAAAAGACCGCCTGGAACGTTCCTTAAGGGAGCGTTTCATTTTGTCCCCGAGCTGTTTGTACGCCGGGCACGACGAGAGGGCATGAGGAGGAGTTCCGTTGCAGTACACGCATTTTGGTGCAGTAGCTGCGCAGGCGCCATCCTCATGCTTCTCCCCGCATGTGGAGCAGCGTGCCTTGTTGCCGCAGTGGGAGGCCGTATGTCCAAACCGCTTGCAATTCTGGCAGTTCATGACCCGAGGTACAAACAACCGCACAGGAAGACGAAGTTTTCCCAGCTCGATGTATTGAGGAAGGGCAGATCCAGAAAAGGTCACCCGAAACGAGTCTGTGGGGGTAAAACTCTTTTTACCCTCGCTGAGCGATACTGACTTCATTCTATGAACGGCCAGTATCTTTACCGGAGGAAGCAAGGGGTTCTTGAATCGGCCAACCGCTTGCTTCTCCAGTATCTCGGGGTTCAGGCTCGCCTCAGTGACCACGCCTTCGATCTCCACATCAGAGGCTGGAATGTACACCCTATATTCCAGTGTGAAAAACTGGGAAACAGCAATTTCATTGGCCTGTTTCAGGTTAGCGACGGTCACACGAAGTTTGTTGTGCCTAACCTTCGTTATTTCGGTCACGGCAGAAAATCGCGTTGTCAGATCATCAGATATTTGAACAACATTCAAAGGTTTGTTTTAAGGCTGAAAATAGATAACCCATGGGCCAGTCGAGTCATTCGGGTAGGCCCGCAATCTGGAGCTTTTCTCATCCTGCCCATTGACAGACTGAGACGACGAACCAGGGATGACATCATCATTATTCTGAGATGAATGGTCATCCATGTCGTCTTCTGACAAAACATCCATTTTGTTCAACTAGTGGGAGCGCAAAACGCTCTCCCACTGAACGCACAGACACAATACACAGAAAACACTACAAACATAGAAATACAAAATGAAAATTTAACTAATGCGGGAGGAAAAGAAACAAAAAAAAAACAAAAACTTATCTGATAATTCTATACTACTACCACCGAGCGTTATATGTGTAGGCGTTTACACAGATGGCTGGAAGAGACGCGCTGCGTGGATGACCTTCGTTGTGGTGCACTTGATCGAGGCTCGGTACTCAGCGCACACAGGCGCACGATGATTGATGAACGATGTAGATGTAGAAACGGGTGCTCACACTCGATGATGATGATACGTGAGCGGGTATGCGTGACCACGCAACGATGATGCCCAAATTGATTTGCGAATTACCAATAGCACGGATTAATCGTTCCGAAAATGACACTTTCTACTAAAAAAAACTCACTTTTCGATCAATTTACCGGGAACTATGCCAGGAGTCACTTAGTGAGAAAAAAACTGATAATTTATATCAAGCGAATACCGAGAAAACTTCCAAAACAACGGAGCGCGAAACAAGTCGACCGTACTTCTTGCTAGGACGCAGTGAGATGCTGGTTTCATTTGTAAACGATATCATTTCGCATTGTATTGATACAGTAGAAATCTTAGCAAAACTAAATTTTATGTGCCTTCTCAACAACTGCGCAATCGGAATATTTTTTTTTATAAACCACCATGGTACAAATTATGCTTAATTTGACCCTTAAATAAAATGATTGCTACTTACAACAAGCACTGCAAAACTACTTACTTAACAATGACAAAAACCAAATTGAACCAACACTTCAATTTCACTCGTAATCTCAACGTGTGAAATTATAATATTATTAATGAAAACACTGCGTAATTATATATTCCTTGATTCATTATTATTAAAAAAAAACAAAGAATGTTATAATTATTTTTACAAAACGGTCTACATTGACGACAATAAATAAATAAATTTGACTCTAAATGAATCATTCATTATGATTTTTTTGTTGAAATTAGGCAATTATTGAATAAATCCTAAAAATAAGATTCAATTTTTTAAAATTAGAAAATCAGTTCCTTTATTATTCATAATTAGGTTCCATACATGTTAACGCAACTTTCGGAAACTTACTAATGTTAATCATGGCCAAACAACTTTCGAAAATAAAGTGCACCTGGCATCACACATTTTTATGTTGCAAATCTATAACAGACAAGTGAATATTAACTAAAACTTATTCCAGTTAACTGAATTAAAAATCTTTAAAATAGCAAACATTGTAATTGAATAAATTTAATGTCAATTTGATTGTTTCATTTTAGCAAATTAAACCCCCAATAGAATGGATTAAACCCCATATATACAACATATAGTTCTAATTATAGTTATAGTTATAGCTTTCATAACATTCATTATTCTTTATCCTCTTTTCTTTCGAGAAATATTGCCATGTAAATTGCATATAGGGTAGAGAACGACTTCGGCCTAATCGCCCATTTTGGGCCTATCGAGCAGAAAACTTCAAATAAATCCATGATTTCAGAGTTAACAAGTCAATTATGCGTTTGGTACGATACTTTAGTTAATAAGCTACCGAACGAAGTCAATGAGAACGCGTGATATGAAAGTTTGCACCCATTATTCCCAAAAACAAAAGAAGCGCTCCGAACGAATCAATTTTTATCTTTATCCGATAGGCCGAAGTGAATTCATTGGCCTTTCAATGGCGTTTCAATGCGTTAGGCTGAGTTTAGAATTCGTAGGCCGAGGTTGACGTCAAGAAGCAGTGTTAGACTTTTGACAATATCTCAACGATTGGTTTTTCTTTATCAAATCTTACGGTACGTACGGAAAGGTAAATAAATTTGAAAGCCATCAGTAATAATAACATTTCGTTTGGTGCTAAACTACGCTAGATTAAGAAAAACTAAGTGCGAATTGTGCTTAATAGGCCGGAAATGGGGTAGTTAACCCTCGTGAGAATCATATATTTGTTTTCGTTCGAACCTTTCGAACCATATAAACAATTTTTTTGTATAGTTCGAACGGTTTCAACGAAGACAAGAATATGAATGATTGACAAAAATAAATTATTTGTGCTTTGTGTAGAGTAACGGGGAAAAATGAATGTTGAAAACAGACGTATTATTCCAGTTGTAACGTAACAATAAAAATCGCAATTTGTTGTAGTCTTCTGAAAAACTTGTCCAAAGACAGCAACCTTATATGTAGCAGAGCAGTCAAGTTAAAGTAAGCAATTCGAAGTCAAATCTCGCGTCACTTTTCAAATAGATCAATTCTCTTCATCAACGCCCTCTTTCGTAAATAACTCGGCTACAAAAACGTTTCCTTTCGTAATTGTCTTATTAGATGCTAGATTATTGTTTCTTCCATGGAACTGTGTGCCGAAAATATCCGGAAATATCTTAACATGACCGTGGCGATCCAAAGAGAAAGTCGATGAAAAAATCGATCAATCTAGATATGACCTATTGAAAAGTGACGAGAGGTACCAAATGATAGAGGAGTCATTCCTCTACCTGTTTGGGTTGTAAATTTAGAGATTGAGCTTTAATTCACGTGAAATTGGTGATTGACGCGTTTGTTTACAAAAGCAATTACGGCCTAATCTCGAAGTTCTCCGGAGATATTATGAGAATTCTGATCTGAGCTGTCCTGTATACATTGGGTCGACATCGACCTTAAATTAGCCTGATTTCTACCAATTTATCCGACATCGGGTTGACTTGTCTGTTCGGGACCATTTTGCTGGATTTCTTCCATACTCCACTGTCGTATATCAAATGATAGTGAGTGACTCAATTGACAGTGACAATGAGCTTCGAATGAGAAAGGGGATCTTCAAATTATGGTCATGTGAGAATTCGTTTACACAGAATTGATTGAATGGTTGTATTGGTTCATCTTCAATCGAATGATATGAAAATTTACAGCACTGATGTCAATCGTTGATTTCTCGCGAATAAAAGAACAATCTATTGAACAAACTATGCCAAATGATAGAGGAATCGTTCATCTACCAGTTTGTGTTATTAGTTTTTGAGATTGAGCTTTAATTCGCAAGAAATCGTCAAATGAAGTGTTTGTTTAAAAAAGCAATTACGTAGTAATCTCAAAGTTCTCCGGATATTTGACATGCTCTATAAAGATGTTTTAACTGTCAAAGCAGTGAAAACAATATTTGTTCCATAAAAGTTACAGCCAAAAATGGGGTGAAATGGCCCAAAACCAATATTTCTAAGGCTCTGCGGTGTACGAAACTACGCGCAATTGATTCCTCAAACCCTTTTTCTTCTGAAAACTTATTGTACATGACAGGAATTCAGCGTCCTGTTGAGATATTGAATATTGGGTAAGGGTAAGGGTTCAATTATTCAAAACTACCAAAAACGACAGTTTTTTTAAATTTACTTGAAGTGTGCCGTTTTAGATTTTATTATTTGAGATGCCGTTTCTTTAGAGAAGTTGCTAGATTCTTACAAAGCTTTCTTTTGACGTAATTAGAACAATGATATTTCGACCTAAAAGCACCGACGAAGTAAAAGGGCACTGGAAACATATTTATTTTCTAAACATGCTTAAAAGTGGTTAGTGTTTTCAGCAAAGTTGTAGATTATGCAAATTCTAGCAACTTTACTGAGGATACCAACTTTGTTTATTAACGTTTATAATTAGAACTCCTCAAAACCCTGTTTTAAAATCTTATTTTAGCAGCACAATATGTTCTATAAGTTGTGAATATCATTAAATGACGAATTTTTAGAAGACATTAAGGTGTTACAATGACATAGGTAATTTTCCATCCAGAGTTAATAGACAACAGACAAAAATGGACAAACCAACCAATCTTCAATAAAAATGTCTTTTAACTGCAAAATACATCAGGGTTCTACGATACACACTCAGAAAAATTTATGTAAATTTAGATGCTCTGAGACTGACATCTACGAGCGTCAATTTTGACATAAAATTGAGTCATATTAGACGCGAAATTCAGCTCAATAAAACGTACTTCCGAATTTTTCAGTCTCCGAGCACTTAATTTTGAAAGACATGTTTGTGTACGTCTCATCCTTTATGTCAAAGATGGCTTCCGTCAAGTGTAAGATTAGGTATTTCTAAGTGTATACATTTAGGTTCTACGATTCATTTCGAGACGTTTAGCTTGAAAATGAAAAAAAATAATCAAGTTTTACCATTTCATGCAGTTTGTCACCGCGGTTTTTCAAATTTTCCATCATTTTTTTGTATTTTCTGTGTTGTTATTACTTTCAGTTGAGGTTTACTTTAGACAAAGCATGTAAAACATGTTCGAAATGATCTGAGTAATATCAAAGCATTTTTATTTATATGTTATTTTAGGTGACCTTCGAAAAGGTTTTACTTCCAGTTACATTTAATAGTGACTACATTAAATTTTCAGCAATATTTATTTTAAATTCATTAATAAACAAACACTAGATAAATCTATCAACGGAGAGGATGGCAATATTTGGAGTTGAGTTAAAGAGATAAAAGAGTAAGAAGCCAGTTGTTACCTTTTCTTTTTAGTTTAAATACGGCCCGCCTGACGTAAACATGGTGGAAAGGGAAGGAAAATCGTGTTAGAGGCAGAAAGACAAGAGCAGATGATAGCATCAAAAACATGGTATTAATACCACCGACGAACCGACGTGACAGCTCATACAAGCTACTTTCAAATTCGTGCCCAAGACGCCACATTTAAAATACGTTAAACACTACCGACATCTACTAATCCGATCGCGTCATACCATGAGCAACGGCACGAACCCACGTATAATTCATATTGCCTTGGTTTGCGTCTCACCTCGTTTGACAGATCTGATCGCCCGTTTGAAAGTTCGAATCGTTCGTTTGACAATTCGAATTGTGGACAAACGAAATGCTCCTGTGCCATGTCGGTTCGTCGGTGTTAATACTGTCTTCATCACTGGGACCAGCATCGAAACAAGCAGACTCAAGAGTTCTGTCCTCTTGTGAACTGTCAAAGTGCTATGATTCTACACGGCAGCATTTGAATCAATATAATCTTGCTTATAGTCCATTTTAGTACTCAGTTGAAACCAGTTCTAAACTGTGCTTTTTTTTGTCAGTGCAAACCTCGACCCGTGCCTGGTGACACTCAAAAAATTCCACACGTTTGATCGAAGTGTTTAAACACTTGATTTTTTAAATGAACAATCACATTTACTTTAAGTGTATTTTACCTTGGTTCAATGTGTTATACACGTTAATTTATAGTGTTTCAAATTTTGAAATGTTGAAAATCTTTCACTATCTATTCAAGTATACTGCACATTGAATCACACTACTGTTCAAAACAGATGGATTTAAAGTGTTTTGCATTTCAATGCGATGTGAATTGCTTGCTCAGAAAGGTAAACATCGAAAAGAAGACTTGTGACTTTATCCTATCAACCCGCCTCATATATGAGAACAACCGTGGCACAGTGAGATCACAGAACGAAGACTCCGGCAGCAGCACACCCCAACAGTCCTTGATCGAATCCCAAATCAGATCCATTAAAAAGATATGTGAAAGCTCTGGCCTCTGGCAGTTTTGTTTATATATTTGTCGATTCATTTGAGAGTCGGTAAAGTAGAAGTCGATAAAGTAGAATATTGTAGAATATTGAACTATGATGTGCAAAGCTATTGATATCACCAAATGAGGCACATAGAATCCAAGTGTGTCACAATTCATATCCATAATGTTCAGGCCGAGGTTCAGGCATGATTCATAGCATAAGATTCACACATGAAATGGATGTATTTCACAATAAGCGCAAAATTAACTGTGAGACACATGATGATGACGTGTGGAATTTTTTGAGAGTACAAAATCAAATGAAAAAAACAAGCAGATCCAATCACTGAACTGAATCAAAAACAACTTCGCTAATACAAAGTTTTATGTATATATTGATTGAACATATATTGCATTAAATTGTGTTTATATATATGAAATTATATAATACGGATGCAAACACACTTGTCATGGATTTGAAAATATGTAGTTGTTTAAATGAGTTGACCTCTTCCTTGAGCGGGAATATGCCTGTGTCATCGGCGAACAAAGATTTGTGGCAACCCTAACACAAATCAGAGAGGTCCGATGTAAAAATGTTATACAATATAGGCCCAAGAATGCTACTGAGGAACTCCAGCTCTAACAGGTAGTCGATCAGATGTGGAATTTTGATAATTTACCTTTACAAGTTGGTACATTAGAAGAAGTCATTCGCAATAAATAGTATTAATATTTAATATTAATTTTTGACAACCTGCGAATATACTATGTAAAGCTTAGAAATAAACTGCTCATCATCGGCTCAATTTAACGATGTAGCATTTTCTGAATGAGACACATCCCATCGATCTCGTACAATGTGCGATTTCTATGCTCCACATCTCAGCTAAAGTGGGACGGAGATGTTGGCTTGTGATATGAGTCATCCCAATATATAAGCTGATTTGATTTATTATGTTGCCAACAAAAGGAAAAATAAACAATTCTCCCCGGCAGCCTCTCGTCTTCATTGGAGTGAGGGTCGAGCGGTATGCCAGGACAAATTTTGCTGTGGTGAAACCATTTTCCGTGTTATGCTATAGAGAGATCTATAGACGTTTGTATCTGTGTAGTGTTGTTACGCATCCTCTTGTAATACTGACATACAGGCTTCTTTCTTATCTCCCTGTAGAACTTTCCTTTTTCTTTTCCACGCATCGCTGCATATTTATCATTCAACTCCCAGTCGGGTGGGGTTGCTTCGTCCTTGGCGTCTTCGAAGGGATTCCTTTTCAATTTCCCAGTTGATCAGTCGGGGAAGTTGTTTCTACATACATTCGGTTTTTGGAGCGTGTAGGGAAATTTTTCATGCACAAACTTCCTCCTCTGTCTGGTGGTACATAGTTGTTTGCATTTGAGGGTGCCCTGGGCGTGACGAAATGTTCTCCAAATGTATGGTACCTACTAGGGAAAGTTTCTATGTTGTCAATTGCTATGTTGACTAGTAGTCAATAAATTACTTCATTTGTATGCTCGCGGGTTTTCTGTGTACGCACAATGGTCTATTCCAAATCAGTGTAATTTGAATTGCATTTCCATAACCAGTAAGTGGCAACAATAAACTTTGAGTAGGCCCACAAGAAACAGGAGTTCTGTAATTCTTGGATTTTGTTTATAGCTTATAAGTTAGCTTAATATTAGCATCCAATGTCGGGAAACGTGAACTATTAAGTTATGAAGCATTCTATTTTAAAAGTTAGGCCGTTACAAATATTTAGAAAAATTGTTCTATAACAACTAACTATATATTTTTTTCCTTTGGTTTGTTTTCCGTCGATCTTGTTTTCCGTGCTGAGCACCAATGCTACCGACGCCAGGAAGGCAGCTCCCACAACTGGACCCTACCTATCGACCCATCAACTCATGAACCGGGGACCAACGGCTTTACTTCCCGAAGGAAGGCGTGATCAGAGATGTTATGCCTCAGAACATCCCGGCGGCGCCCACTGGGATTGAACCCAGGCCTGCTGGGGTGAGAGGTAATCACGCTTACCACTACACCACCGGCGCCGTTGACTACTAACTATATAACAAATAAAAAACTAATCCATGTCTTGTTTATTTTAAGTTTTTGAAACATACACTTTATTTAATCAAATTTAACTTTAGTTTGTCTTTGGCCGCTCTTTTTGGCGCTTTCCACAGGTCTTGTAGGTGACTTAGTATGACATATATTTTAAAATGTGAAACTAAAAGAATGTATCAATCTATGGTTAGTTCAAAACCATTTTGCGACGTTTCGGACCGATTTAAATTTTTAAATAATGTGATTTGATGTGTCGAATGATGGTTTTTGCTCCAGTAAAATACGGGCCATTTTACCTTGGGTGAGAGCTTAAAGCTTCAGTAGGGAAGTAATAGTGTAGAAATAGAAGGCTTATTTTAATCTACACAAAAATTTAAAAAAAATAGAATAACCATCGCAATTAAAATTTATGACTGGTCAAACATGAGAAAAATACCCAGTCGTGCTCATAGCTGCAAAATGTTCTGTTCGCCAGGGAAAACAACGTCCCTTGAGCTGGTTACTTCGAATCACTATCTCTCACACTTGAATCCTTATAATCCTCACTCTTACAGGGATACTCTGTTGACCAGGTGAAGATGTCTCTCGCAACTCAGCTGAACCTACTGCAGCTTCGCTATCAAGAGCATAATAAATATTCGACACTGCAACAAAGCAGCATAGCAAGGTAGCAGGACCGCATGCACTGTGAATACCTCGTTGCAAGAGAGGATGGATTTGTGAACTAAGCTACAATTTGAAAAATGTTCCCAGTTAGTCCATGGTAGTTTACATTCGTTCGGTAGCAAATGGGAGTAGCAGTCTGTCGTGGTTTTGAAAATTTTCCCTACCCCTGTATGGCACAGAGTGCGGTGAAGAATTTTAAGCTCGCTCAAAAGCTCACCGCATCGACCTATTCACTTAATTATTCCGGTCGGGGCTGGAGCTTGCTTGTGGAAAATGTATTTACGATGTAGGCAAGTTGACGTCATCAACGTGTGTTTGCTGAATAAAAGGATGATAGATTTGTAATTAAAATCGGTTGGAACGCAAAAGTGGCAGATGATATTTTTTTTCTAGGGTTCAGCTCAAGGATATTAGTATTCCATTTAATTACGACGTCTCCTGACCCTAGCGCATCGTTATTTTCATATTTTCTATGCAAACATTCTCTTCCACTGGAAATGTTTTACCAGCTGTTGCCTGCTAGCAAAATTTGCGGTAACTTCTTTTGCTGAATTATGAAATTGGCAGCAAAAAGTGCCATTGGAAAATAAAGAAGCATGAGAAGCGTTAAATGGCAATAAGAAGAATAGTACTATCGCTATTACTATACCAAGTCGTACTATATTCATCGAGGCTGGCCGAGTGACGAGCAGTACGCTTAACAGATGGTGGTAGTGTGTAAACGTCAAATGCTAGGGCGTTTTATGTCTGTGATTTTCCTGAAAATTGTTTTTGTAAAAGTGTTACAGTTACAGTCTTACGAAAAGTTTTAGTGAATCACCTTGAGAATCGGTTCAACTTTCTCTACCGTATTTTTTCCCTATAGTTTGATTGAATTGAACCTAATAATTACCAAAATAATCAGCAATACTGAATGTGACCCATATTAGTTAAACTTATTTACGGTCGTAGCACTCGCAGCCGACTTGTAATCAGACATGAGCCTTCGATAAACGCATGGTTTTATCTACTCTCGTCTTGATTGCCATAGTACAGGCTCTGGCATTAGGATAAACACGTACAGGATACAAATCTAATTACAGACAGCGGGGGACGTACTGCCGAACGAAGGAACACATGAGTCACAAAATGTGGGGGACGATGATGACAGTTTGGCTGACAACTTTTCTGTTGCTTTGAAAGTGAACGAGAAAAAACAGCGAAGAGACCTCTCCATTCGCATTATTTCCGAAGCAGCACACTTTGACTGAAAGCATCGTTCATGGGGGGTAAACAAAATAGAAAATTTAATTATGATACTCTCGAGGAATATATCTGTCACAGGGGGAGCATTTCCCGGAAATCTAATGAAATCGACATTACGGATTGCGGTAGGGGAGACGGAGGGGAGTGAGCAGAGCGTCCAATGTTTTTTTCTTTTGCTGTGAGCATATTCAGGAAAAGTTTTCAGCATCTACCTGTAATGTAATTTACTTCCAGGGCAAGGTATACCACTTTTGCATGAACACATTTAATGCACGTCGTTGAAGACCATTGTATGGATTCTTTATGCAGGATATTTGGGACCAACGACAGCAACACCTCAATCTAAACGAATACCGTGCCTAGCTTTAAGCTGGGCACGTAAACCGTAAAAGCAATCCAAGCTTCCTGGCACGCAGCTGTTAATTGGCTATCAAGGCTCGTATCATAGAACAAATACCTTTCCTCTTGCCTATAATAAACATGCCACACACTCTTGCAGCTCGTAAATTCGGTGTAATTTTCTTTTCCTGGTACCTACATATGGTTGATGCGGTGACTATGAAAGATATCACGTTTTGCCATTATCCTGCGATCTACGATATTTGCGACTTGTACAAGAATCACCTCTTACAAGCATATGTTTGGAGGGAGGAATGTGGAGGTACTCCCATAAGAATCTTGATGTAAAATTCATAAATAGTACAGATTGAAGGAATCAGCAGATTAGAAGGTCTTCATATGCCCGAAAAACGACTATTGTTTTAGAGCAAATCACAGCATTTAAAGTTCTGCACCTTGAAGTGGTTCTGGAGCTTCCGGAAGACAAGTTCGTGACCATCAATGATGCAGATCAATTTCACAATCCTAAATTCATACACTTATGTACCACGTATTGTCTTTAAGCAAATCACAGTGTTTATGGTTCTGCATCTTGAAGGGGCCACTTCTACGGATGTTCCGGATCTTCTGAAAGGCCAGTCCCAAGTAACATTTTAAGTTTTATGAAATACTACAAAGCAACTATAAAACAGCCTTCATAAAACTCTGGTCAAGGCTATTTTGTCATTAATGCATCCACTAAAACCTCATTAAGACTAGAATATGTTTAGTTGGCCCACCCTGGAGAAGGTTCTGAAGGGTGTATTCTCGAAGCTCTTCAAGATTGATTTATTGCAAAAGGTTGTATGACGAACGCATTGAGAACCATTTGAAAGCTACAACAAAAGCTATTTAGCAACAATAAAAACCCTTTCCGACCCATTTCCCCTAGCTACTTGCTAAATCCAATAGGAAAGCATCAATCAAGATAGAAAAGGATTTATGAATCCGATCTTATCCAAATAATTTAAATAGAAATTGATGGTATAAAAATCTTGTTGAATATCAAAATCTATTACAATAGTTCTCATTAAGTGGCCTAGTTTTAAGTGCCTTATTACATTTTATGTGAAATGTACGTGAAAACATCGAAAAAAATAAGTCCGCCCACGTAAAACGTCGATTTGACTAATTATTTTACATTGACAGAAATAAATTATTATTCAGATCGAGCTAGACCGAGATTTTTTTTTATGATTTTCGCATTTAAATGTTTGCTCATTGCTAAATTTACCAAAATATAGTAATATCCAAGGAACTATAGATTGAAAATCGAAGATTGTAAAAAAAAACAAGCAAACTTATTGTAACATGGTGGTGACATAAAAGTTGATTTTCATGGGTCATTTGTGAAAAAGTTGTTTTGCTTTCAAGAAATCCTTAACAAATTCATAAGGTTTTAAAATGGCTTTTATGAAGAAAACTTGCAGGCTGAATTGAATTTATCTATAGCCATTTTCCTTGATCCTAACCCGTTCAGATTTATGGCAGTATTTATGGAGGCGAAGTAGCCTGCAAAAAGTTAAACGTCAAAGTTTGTTTATCTTTCGATATTTGCGCTGTGGGATCCAGGATTCTTCCAGGCGGTTTTCTCCAGATGGATTGTGAGCAGTTACTCAGATCGTTTGCGATACTGTTTTACAACAATTCGCATTTCGAACAGTTGGAAGCGCAATCGTTCCCGAAAAAGATCCCCTTCTTCCGGATGGTTACAGAAGTGCACCATCCAACGATGCAGGGATGTACGTTTCAATGAAATATTCCGAGAGTTGATTCTTTCGCCGAATAAAATCGCTGCTATGGATCGAAAACCAGCTAATCTCCGCTAACTAAAAGTTTCAGTGGTTTGCTGTCGATTGTCATCTATTCGCAAGATCTGGAGAAGGCTGGTATGTTTTCAAACTTCCCACGCTCACTTTACTCTTCTCCGCCAGATAGTCAGTCGTTGGTGGTGTGTTGGTTTTTCTAAAGAAGTAAATTTTGCTGAAATTGACTTGAATTTTTCATCCTACTTCGTCTATCCTTTGAGATTTCTTTGTCATAAATTTGGCTTTTATTAACTATGAAAAACCATCTTTAAGCTCATTTTGTAAACAGAATAATTGGGGAGTTTATGATGCACTTTAAAAAGCCTGAAAAGCAACAATAAATGCTTTTTGCTCTAATGCAAAACCTAATTGTTTTATGGTTGCTTTTATAATGATAGAACACGTTTATAAAGAATTTTATCAAGCCATTCATAAACAATTTCTAATGATGTTTATGTTTGAATTACAGAGCAGTTTTTGACTTTCTTGCCAGACTATAAAAGGTTTTTAAAACAGCAACAAGCTGAATTACTAAGCAGGAATATTTTACACTTTGGAATGCTGTATTTATACTAAATGATTTGTTCATTGCCGTTATAAAACCATCATAAATCAGAGTGGAAGCCAAATGGTTACTGAATTGTTACTTGGGGTTCGCGGTTATTCTGGCCTTTAGAGATTCATATTCGATTCAAAATATTAAATTCACAAATGTACTATGGCCCTCATAGGCATAGCCACCTAGCTCAGGATTTTTATTTATTTATTTATTATTATTTGTTATTTCAATATTGTTGTCAAATGTTCAAGCTTTACGTCCGAATTTTTGAAGTCTCAAATTCATTTTGTTCGTGGTCTCTGAACCTCAAAAGTTGCTTAAATTACATAAACAATATTTTTTCAAAGACCTTTAAATCTAACGGTTTTGGGCAGCTTTGGTCATGAGCCGCAAATATTGGATAGTGAAGGTGTTGGACTTTAAAAAAAAATCCAATACCGTATTTTAAAGTTTAAATGAAAGCTTTTAGAATTGGATTTTTGTTTTCTGGAATTTCACACAGAATTTTTTTTGAGAATTTTGAGATAAAATCCTAAGAAACTCTGAGGGAAAAAAAAAAGTTTCCTCTGTACTTTTTTCTTGGTAGCAGTAGCAAATTAGTATAAGCACCTTAAAGCATTTAATTTACATAAGCAGCCACAATAAAACCACAATAATGGAAAATAATCTAAGAAAATCCCATACATTATTTCAAAGCAATTCTGATCAGATTTTTGATAGAATCCCAAGAAGAATTTCAAGAAGACATTGGAGGATGGTTTAAAATTAGTTAGAATGATTCCAAGATAATAATATGGAATTTAAATGAATTTCTGAATAGCAATTTAAGAAAACCTTTGGAAGTAATCCTAGAGAATTCGTTAGATTGTATATTGATTTTTTTTTAAAGAGGATTAAAGTAGTACCGGCAAAGGCGTAGCTACTAAGTAAGACTATGCTGGGTTCAATTCCTGGTCCGATCTAGGAATTTTTCGGGTTGGAAAATTCCTCGACTTCTCTGGGCAAACAGTATGAGTGTACTTGCCGCACATTTATACTAATACAAAACCGGTACGGGCATTGAAAGCTTAAAATTAATAACTGTGGAAGTGCACCTAGAATACTAAGTTGAGAGCACGCAATAAGCTAATATGCAATAAGCAATAAGCTAGAAATGTGATGAAGAAGAAGAATAAGAAGAAGTTAAAAACTTTTTAATGAGTGTTCTTAAAATAAACGCATAAAAATTCTATGAAAAATTTCATCGAATTATGAGACATACGTAGGGAAAGTTAAGGAGAATTTTAGGTACATTTTTTTAAAGTTCTGAAGAATATTCAGCAGTTCAGAGCAAACTTTAAATGCAGTTCTAAATAGATTTTCAAGAGAATCTGTAAAGAGTATTCCAAGGTAATTATGAAGAGTTTATAAATAATTCAAAACTATGGAAGTATAGTTATTTTGTATTTGTGTTGAAATTTATAATAATATCTTTCAACATAATTATAGAATTAATTTAAGAGTTTTCTTTTGTAAATTCCAGTACAAAAAAGGCTATTTTCAAGGGGATATCAAAGAAAATTCTCAGTGGTTTACAGACTGTGCTGAGTGGAGCGACAAGCCTCTAATAGTACACTTAAATTTGCTATATGGTGAAATGGATTTAAATATCCACCATTAGCCGATTCAATGTTATAAGTTGAAATTTTATGCTAAGCCATTGAATCTTAAAAATGGTTCTATTTCTTGAGCTGGTTTTCACTCAATTTATCTTTTTCAATAGCCAGGTTGTATAAAAATCCTAAGCAAAATTTATTTTCACTTTGGATATTTAAAAAAAAAAGAGTCTTGGTTTAGATCCGGCTTGACGTGATCTCTGGATCTCAGCAATGTCATAATTCTAATGCAATTTTAATCATCATTATGATTTTAGCTTACAATGAACTATAAATTAATAAACTGGAGCTTTAAACATGTTCATGGTACATAGATACAGTCATTTAAAAAAGGAAGTTTTTCCAAACACTGGGTAACACCAAAATATATCAGAAAAATTCCAAGGGAGTTTTCGGAAGAACTCTAAGTGAGTTTTGACTCCAAGTCAAATGCAGAAAGAGTTCTAAAGTAATGGGGAAATGAGCTCCAGGTAAATTTCAAGGAGAGTTCAGAGATGAAATTTTTGGTTGTTTTGAGGAAAATTCCATAGTGAAATGAATTCCTGGCCCTTTTCTAAAGAATATTCCGAATATGTTTTGAGGAGGATTTCTTGGGAGTTCGAGTGAAATGAATCTAAGGATAGTTCCACAATAATTCAAAGGCAAATTTCTAAGGTAATTAAACAAATAATTTCAAGTGAATTCTCAAGAGAGCTCGAAGGGTATTTCGAGAAGAATATCGACAATTCTGAAAATTACACAACTGTATGAATTGTATGGAACTTTTATGGAGGATTCAAGCAATTTTTAAATAGAAATGTGAAAAGAAGCTTTAATGATTTTTTGGAAGAATCTTTATAAAGTGATAGAAAATCTTACGGTGAATTCCATGATTTTTATTAGAATTTTTTTGCCCGGAGCGATTACCAAATTTAATTTAGATGAATTCTGAAAAGATTTATCTGATGGGATTTTTGTTTTAAAATATGAGAACATTGCAAAAAAATCCTTTTAAAGAGTTTTAAGGGAATTTTCAAGGTTGTTAAAATATACACAAATTTGACTGTCTGAATTTCGGGCAAAATAGAAAATCCGGGAAATTTTGGCTCTCCCTCCCCTTATTAAGAAACATGGATACGTCCTATTGTCAGATCCTATTGATTTAGCACAAATGAAAGTATTTTAACACTCATCATCAAATTGTTTCTATAAACCGTGATGATAATGCAAGGACCTATATGTAACTGCAACAAAATAAAAATAATAGAATTCGAAGCGATTTGCGGTCTTGGACTAAGTTGTCCCACATAATTCTCCAAATCTAAATTACATATATACGAGGCACACCTCCATTTCCCATAACTTCTCCCGGAACGGCCATTTCCGCAGGATGTGATATATCTGCCGTGTCCCGAGCACGATAGAGCACATCATATGACACTGTTTCCAAGTTGAGGGGCTCGCAAATGTTATGACATACCAGGACCCGACCAAAACTATGACATTACTTGGTTTCCTCCAATAATCTGGGCTACTGGAAAATATCTAACATTATTATTTGAACCCGATCACATTTTTTACCATCCCCACAAAGACTGACCTTAGCTTCTCACCTGAATACGATTCTCAAATAAAAACTATGACGATATGAAATAATTTATGTAAAGCTAACATTAACACATTTCAAACTTTGACACCTTTCTGGAGTCCCACCTCATTCCAAACCTTGTAGCTAGGGGGTTTCATTCTGGTGTCTCTAGAGACGTACGTGATGACAAGCCCACGGATGAATGTCTTGATGATAAAGAAAACTAAGCTAAACCAATCTAAGATTCAGATATGGGATTGAGCAATGTGTGAATTTTTGACGAACAATTGATCTTTTAATTCCATTTCCCACTCTAACTTTAAAATTCTACAAAAAATCCAAATAGCAATCAAGTCTATTTAAATTTGACACAGTTGTTGTGGATATGTATTGAAATATGGGGATTAATGGTTGAAATGTTGACTCACCCATCAATGTATAAAGAAAAAAAGAACGTTTAGTAATTACCAGTTAATTACACTACCTTAATTGTTTATCCTTGACAGATGCGCGTATACCTTGTGCAGACAAATTCAGTGTTTTATTGTACTTATGCTCGACTTAAGAAACCATCGCACCCTACCGATTAAATATTAGATACACGAACTAAATCTATTCATCCGTAGAAACATGTAATCCACTGCTCCATTGATGTCAACCTGGTCTATACAAGGTGTGGAATTGATGGGCTCAGCGTTGCCAGTATTCCAGATTTATCTGGATTTTCCAGATTTTCAATCGTCTTGCCAGATACACAGACAGATCACGTATATTTCTAGATTTTTTTAATATGTTCCAGATTTTTCCAGATTTTTAAACGTATGTTGCTTTGGACCTACTAATCAAAAAATAAAAAGCCAAACTTACTACTTTAATTATTAAAGACCATCAACGTTGGATATTACTGCAACATCGCACATGGAATTGTTACAACATGTTTGCAATGGGTTGCATAATCATGCAAATTGAGACATTTTCTAAAGATTATTGGCTAAACAAAATCTTATCATTTTCTTAAATATCGGGCCTAGATTTTTTCTATATGGAGTTTTTGTTTAGATTTTGGCTATAATTATTATTATTTTAACCCTTAATTTATAAAAATCAAAATTTCAAAATGAACGATTTTTTTTAAATTTTGGAATTTAAAGAAATCGTAAAAAAAGTTCTCGGGATTGAAAAAAATAAATTGAGCTATGGAAAATTAGCAAGGCTTTTTAATCTAGACAACCACCAGCATTTTGCAATACGTTCGTTAGATTTTTGAGTATAAGGCATAAGATTTTTAAGGAGGATTTAAAGGAAAAAAATAGTTTACATTGAAGTGTGAGGCAAATTCCTTGTGACACCAAAGGAGAATTTCAAGTTAATTCTGAGTAGAGTTGCATCCATCTTTGTTGGTTTCGTGGTCGTGCGGCGCCATGGCGTATTGTGAGTGCCACGAAATGAGAGTTCGATTCCCGCTCCAGCCGGTTTAACTTTTCGCCATCTGAAAATTTCCCTACTGGTGTGATGTGTTGTCAGTTGTCCAGTGTTAAGTATACAGTCTGTGCAACCTCTGGTTTAAGACAGTGTCGATTGTCTTTTGAAAACTCTGATGACAATTGAATGGAGATTTTATGAAAAAGGAAATAGCTAGAATTCGGAAGAGAAATCATAGGAAATTCTTAAGAGATTAAACTTAAGAAGTATGCTGAATGGAATTCTGCCAAATGTTTCTATAGAGACTCATTTTATCAAATTTAAAAAAATTTAAACGGAATTATGAGAAAAAACATCTGGAAATTTCTGGGAAACTTTCAAGGCCAATTTGGCAAAGTACTTGAGTTCTTAGGAAATACTGAAGAGATTTCAAAACAATTTTGATTTAGATGCAAAATTATGCCAATTCTTGGAAATTATTACCAGCTTAAGGGAATTGTGGAATCAGAGAGTGATTTATAAGAGATTACAAGAGATAATGCTAATAACTCTTAGAATGTTACTGAAACAGTTTGGATATTATTAAGATTGTTTTAGGGGAATCCAGAAACGAAGTATGATGGAATTTTAGGATGATTCAAATGGAACTCTAAAAAAGGACAAAGATATCCAGTGAAGAGTTCCAAGTAAATTCAGACTGATATGGGATCCAGTAAAAATTTTAATTCCAGAAATTAGAATCATTTCAAGATCATGAGACTTCAAATATGACGCTTTCAGACTTTCATTTTAGTTATTTAATAAAATTATTATCTGACATAAAATTATTCGTAATAGTCATGCATATAGTGGAGTTATCCAAAGTTTACTTAAACTATTGGTGAGTACCACGATGTTAGGCTTTAATTCCCACTTCAGCCAGGTAAATTTTACTTTAAAATAAAATTGCTTACTGGGTGTTGTGTGTTGTATGATATCAAAAATTAAATTGTTAGTCTGATAAACCTCAGGGTAATATTAGAATTGTTTAGAACAAATAAAATCTTTAAGACATATTCTGGTACTGGATCAAATAGTATGGACTTAATCGACTATTAGTTAAAAAAAAATGCACCCCATCAAAGTTGCTTGATTCTTTGCTTCTCATTATTTTTAAAGAAGTTACAATCCAACAAACAATTCTAAAAATATGTTCTGCAGTATTTTAACAAAAATTACTATTTTTGGGCCTACTGTGTCAATACTTTTCTTCACTTTTGGATGATTTAAGCAATGCTAACAAGTTATTTGCTTTATATAATTTATTGAAACATGTAATTCGTAAGCATTCTGGTACTTTGAATAAATTCCAGATGATCATACTGACCGATTTTTACGGGAGATTGGCACATCACTTTGATTTCAATAGCAATATGTTACAAACAGAATGTTTTGGAGCATTCCAGATTTTTCCAGATTATATATTTCAACTGGTCCAGATTTTTCTGAAAATGACCTGGCAACGCATGTATTAGCGCTCAAACACGCTCGTAGTGATGTCATAACGTTTGTTTCAATCTGCGTTTGCATAGGAAATTTAATTAGATATAATAAAATTTCTATATGAAACCAAAATTTATGAATGTTCGTCCACTGAATAATCAGAAAGTTTATTGATTATTTTATTATCATACTGTATACCATGAAAAAGCACCCTACCGGTGTGTTTTTGCCTGTTGTCAAGTAAGAAGTTGCCATAAAAATAGAAAACATATGCTGATATTTCCTGGAGTCTTTACAAAAGAATACAATCAAGCACAATTCTCATGCAAACATAGCTATGATTTACTATACTTCATATTTCGCAAATTTGTGTTCGAGTGTTATGACGTCGTGACCATCCTCTTCTGCAATGTTTACTTTTTTCCCTCTACCAACACATACGTGAGGGCTAGATCTCCACACCTTGTATAGAGCAGGTTACATTGATGTCTCCTAGGTAGTAACAACAAAAAGTAGGAAGCCATGCGTTTCCTCTTTTCTTGATCCCTGTTATGTAAAATTGAAGCCCGTTGTTTGTTGATCTCGAGACTCTCTGCAACGTCCAATTTCCATGGTGTAGAGACTGTTCGTAAAACCATCCGTCGTCTTCTGGTGTCCCTCGGTTAAGTTGTGTTCTGCAACACTGGATTTGAAATCATACAACAGGCATTTGTCCTCTTGCTTCTTAGTCTTATTAACCTCCGCTATATGATCTTTAAATACTACAATTCTCCTAGTTTGGCCATTCCCTTAACCTTTCCCGTTTTGCTGAGTGGAAGAGTTTGCACCTGAACTCTTTTGTGCTTCAGGAAAAATCAATCTCTCCAATTTTTTTCGCTCATATTATGAAAAAACAATTTTTTAATAGCCACTATAGCCACTAACATGTAGATATTATACTCTATTGTAAAATGTAGCATGTAGTTACATTTAATACGGTACATTTTTATTTCTACTGGAAAGAACGAAAAAAAAAAAAAACTGATGGTTATTCTTAGTGCAGGAGTCTACTTTGGTGCAAAATGCGCATATATGATTTTAAATCTGAAACTTCAAAAAGCATAAGCATATATAATGTGTTTGCTGAAAAATTGATGGTTTTATGTCATTTCGAAGTTCTCTATACTCATAAACATACAACAACAGTTGGCATAGAAATATCCATTTACCATTGCATTGCATGCATGTTAACCAGTCACTAAAGTACGACCGTTTTCCGTTGACATGCAAAAACAATTAACTGTCGTATCGATTAGGCCGATCACTCGACTGGGCTACAACTACAATTAGCCTCCGGGCATCACCAACGTTGGTGGGTTACTATCCCAATGGATTCAAACCATTTCATTATTGAGCTGTTGAAAGGTCCTACTGCCGAACCTCTAGTCTTTACATAGCACAGTGTCAACGTAGTGGGTGGACGATACAGTACACACTGCTTATGCCGTTGAAATGCACTACTGTGAAAGCACGCTTCTATTAGCAATGAGCAAACGAGTATTTCTATCGTTCCCGGTTTTTCACTGTACTTCAGGGAATGACACGAAATAGGATTCCATTGTGCGTTTGTACTACGTCCGTTCAACAAACAAGCATGACTTGATGGGAGGTAACAGATTCACCGGTTTGTAACTCGACGATGGTGCCCATAGAATGTATCTGCAATTTACGCTTGGTTTGTTATGGAAAATTCACTTAGGCTTTCATTGGAATACTTGAATAAAAAACTTGTGAAAGTTAAAGTTGTGCATATTTTAAGAAAAAAAATATCTGACATAACGTTCAACGTAAATATTGATATGTAAACAATACATTTTCAAAAAATAGATTACGAAAAGAATCGTAATTCGTCTTTCGTGATTGTACTTTGTACCATATGTGTTGTTTGCATGTTTCGGTCTCAAAGAATCGAAATTTCCAAAATCGAAAAAATGAAGACAATGAATGATTCCAGAATAATTTACAGCAGTAGCCTGAAAAGAGTTCATTGATTTCAAGTGAAATATGCATATGTAATAATTCATTTGTTTGATAAATTGACATCTTTTTTCATACACTAAATCATAGTTGAAGATGCTAATTTCAAATAACAGACTAAAGTGGTAATTTTCATAGATAGATGAGGAGAGGAAAGTATAGAGTTGATAGTTCCGTTAGAGTACGGCAGTGTGAACATTGTATATAGAGAGTAGAAAGCGAGTTGTTGTCCTTGCTCGCTTTCTACTCTCTATATATACAATTTCACACTGCCGTATCGTATAAAAATTACCACTTTAGTCTGTGCTTTAAGTGGGTTGGTTTTTTTTTCCTTTAAATTCCGTTATAATTGCTTATCTTTTGACAGATACGCGTATTTCGTCTACTACTTGCAGACTTCATCATTGCCTGAATAACGGAATTTAAAGGAAATAAACCAACCAAAGGTCTTCATAAAGGAATTCCGTTAAGAAGTTCGACAAATTTAAAGGATTCACATTAGTCTGTTATTTGAAATTAGGATGATCAACTATGTAAATCGTTGACTTCACGCAGAAGTAATATTTATTTATTTATTTATTTGTCGTCAATCAGTGTAGACCGTTTTACAATTGTTGTCTTAAGTGCTATTTTTACAATTTTGTCTTTGTTTATATTTTTTATAATATGTCTTAAGAACAAGTTAAAACATTACTTCTAGTTGACGTTATGCGACGAATTAAAATATTGCTTTAATTTGGTTTTTGTCATTGTAAAGTCAATGTTATCGCAGTGCTTATTATATGTATCCATCATTTGGTTCAAGGGTCCAAATTTGGCATAATTCATACGATGACGATTTGTAGCAAATATATTTCTATTTCGTAAATGCCTAGATGGTGTATATACATTTAAGGATGACAATAGTTCTATTGAATCAATTCGATGTGGTACGATATCGTTTACGAAAGAAATCATAGCAAATTCACGACGCTTTTTTAATGTTTGGATATTTATGAGCATACACCGAGCTGTGTAAGATGGCAGAGGAAATACAGTCCAACCTAACTTGCGGAGTGCATACAATAGAAACTGCTTTTGAACGGACTCTATTCTTTCTTCGTGTGTGATTGAAAAAGGTGACCAAACTATGCTGCAATATTCTAATATCGATCTTACATAAGCAATGTACAATGTTTTAATCGTATACGAATCGTGAAAGTTATAGCAGAAACGTTTTATGAAACCAAGCATGTTGTTAGCTCTGTTAATAATTGTGTTATAATGATCGGTGAAAGTAAGTTTTGAGTCCAAAATAACACCTAGATCCCTGACTCTATCACACTTTTCTACGATCTGGTTTCCTAAAGTGACTGTTATATCGGGTAGCTTTTGTTTTCTACTAATGGTAATGGAGTTACATTTTTTTATATTTAATTGTAGCAGGCTTTTTTGACACCAAGTATGGAGTATTTGAATTTCCTCTTTGAATGTGATGATGTCTTTGGCATCTTTTATTTCCAAAAAAAGTTTAATGTCGTCAGCATATATTAAAACTTTCATTTTCTTAATAATGAAAGATTTGTCATTGACGAAGAGAATAAATAAAAGTGGTCCTAAATGGGAGCCTTTTTTTTTTTTTTATCTAGTTCGTTTATTTGGAAGGCTCAATCGCGTTAGCTTTACGGAGCCGATAATTCATTGTTCACTGTGTGTAACAAGATTCACTTAATTCTATGTCTAGTAGGAGTTGGGCCGATTACTCGCGGCTTACTCGAGGTTAGAAGGGTACATTTTCGAAGGATAGGATCAGGGGAGGAGCTTGGGGTAGGGTTTCGTTGTCTCATCAGAGCGTTGTCGCCAGTATGAACGGTAGTGCTGTTCTAGCTTCGTCCGGAGTTCGACCGGCTATGGTGGGTGACCAGTGGGCGACGATGAGACTCATCGAGACGGGGGACAAGACAAACAAAAACTAATAAAGAGAGACAAAAGACAAAAGGAATTAAATTCTTATACTAGACATTTGAAGAAAGACATAAACGGACTGCATATAGCAGAGATCACGGGTTGCCAACACGTCTCTGATAGGAACATAGGGTTGTCTTCCTTGGGCCTCGAGGGTATTCAAAAGTCGCTCTCTGGCGGCGTCATTATCCGTACATTGCCAAACTGCGTGTTCGATGTCATCGTAACCGTTTCCACACCGACAGATGTTGCTGTCCACGAGGTTTATTCTATTGAGATGAGCATCAAATGGGAGCCTTGAGGAACTCCTGAAGTGACGTCAACGGGATTTGATACCTTTCCTTTGTATTTTACTATTTGATGACGGTCAGTTAAATATGATTCAAGCCACTTGAGGAGTGCGTAATGAATTCCCATTTTTTGAAGTTTAAAAAGAAGCATGGGTATGTCAATTCGATCAAACGCTTTGCTGAAATCTGTATACAACACTTCTACATGGTTTCCGTTATCCATTGCATTCAAGGAATAATTAATTAATTCGAGCAAATTCGTAGTTGTTGAACGGCCTTTAAAGAAGCCATGCTGCATAGTAGAAATTCTGTTCTTAATTTGAAGAAAGAGTTTTTCATTTACAATCGCCTCGAAAAGTTTCGGAATGCAAGAGATAATAGCTATACCACGATGATTACGTATGTCGGATTTTTTACCCGATTTAAAGATAGGCACTAAAAACGAGTTTTTCCATATTTTAGGGAAGTTTCCGGATTCCAGTGACATATTGAAAATCCAAAATAATGGAGCAGTAAGTTCAATTGCTAAAGTTTTCATAAAAACTGGCGGAACACCGTCAGGGCCAGGACCTTTAGATGCATCTAAATTGTTTAAACCCTTTAAGATATCATGAACCTTGATTTGACTTACGCTGATGTCACTTGAAAATTCTGGATATGATTCAAAATATTCACGATCACGGTCCTCTTCTGAAAACGTAGTATATATTTCTTGGAAGAAATTTGCAAACAAATTGCATATATCATCCGAGTTCTCACCTATCCTATCGTCCAAATGCATCTTTGAGGGAAAATTATCAGATTTTAATTTGGTTTTCACATAATTGAAGAAGTTTCTAGGACAAGATTTTATTTCAAGTTCAGTTTTTAAATTATACTCCTCAAATGCCATATTCACGGCCAAATTTAACTGATCGCAAATGTCTAAATAGTATGCCAAAGTTTCTTCACTATTATATTTTTTTTGCTTTCGATTTTTTAAATTTTTCAGTTCCCTGTTGTACCAAACTGGATGTTTTGCATGACTCTGACGTCTTCTTCTTTTAGTTGGCACTTCTTCAAGTATTATTTCAAGCAACACATTGTAGAATACGTCAACTGCACATTCAACATTTCCTGCAGTTCTTAATATTGCTTGCCAATCGACAATGTTCAATCTATTTCTAATGTTATCATAATTTGCTGAATTGTAATCAAAAATACAAAACATATACTCAAAGTTCACTAAATCAGATTTCTTGGGACTCTTCATTTCTTTCGATGTTCTTCAACTAACTGTAAGATATTTTGTTTTTGAACCTCATCTATTGATAATTTTGAATTACATGTATTTTCATCAATGCTATGCTTCGTTCTGCATTGTCATTAACTATTAACTATTTTAAAGATTATAGTCACTTTTACGCTCTTGGGTCATTCGTGACTTGTCCGGGGTGAGACTTGAACTCGTGACTTTGGCGTTAGGGGTATGTCAAAATTTTGTCAAAATAACGAAAAAATCATGCAAACTTTTGTGTACCATAAATCAAAAAGGAACAAAAACCGGCACATTTTATCTCATGATTACTAATTGCATATCTAGGACTAGACCGGGTACAACAAGGCTGTGTATCAAATATGAAGAAAATAGCTGAAATTTTCATCACATTTCGCGACCCCGGCGTTGTGGTTAACATCCATACCTCTCACACCAAAGTCACGAGTTCAAATCTCACCCCGGACAAGTCACGAATGACCCAAGAGTGTTAAAGTGACTATAATAATAATAATAATAATAAAAACATTATATCCAGAGTTGGTTGGAAATGCTAACATGAAGCTTTAGTGTGATAATTTATTAGCTAGAGAATGATCTTTTTTAGAAGAGAGTAGGTGGATAGTTCCGTTAGAGTATGGCAGTATGAAAATTGAATAGAAGTTGAAAATGAGCGAAGGGCCATTAATGCGACAGTTTTTAAAGATAGACGCACATCTTTTGCCTAACCCGTACGATGTACGCGGAGACTTGAAGTATGTCTCCAAGTCTCCAGGATTTCAAGATATAGCTTATACATGAAGTTCATATGCATACACACGCCACGTAGTGTGAAAGTTCTGAACTAATATGACCACCATCCGAAAGGACTTGGTCATCTGAACAACTTTGCTCAAGACAGTAAAGTTGGCAAGGATTACGAGATGTTCTATGTTGACTCAAATTCCATATATTATGGTGCCCGTTATAAGTGAAGCGCCTCTAGCGGCGTAATTCCCCATTACACTTGAATCAAATTGCACAAGCTTGTTGGTCTAACCCAGTACAACAAGGATTTATAACTGTATACCGAGAAGGAGCGGATAAAGAACGAATGTAATGGAAAATTATTTAATGGCTCTCGGCTCCTTGGAGTCGTTTTGAAAATTTGAGCCTAACAAATAAACTATTGCTTCTTTCTTTTATGTAACGTCGGTTTCTGTTCCGAAATCTAGTGCCAATCACCGACGGACATCGATTGTCATCCATTGACGGCAATCGTATGTGCAGGAAGGCAGCTTCCGCACCTGCGTAGGATATCGTACCCATTCAACACACACATGGGCCGGGACCTACGGCTTTACTTCCCTTCCGAAGGAAGACGTGACCAGAGATTTTTATGCCTCAGAAAAATCCCACTGACCTCGGCTGGGATTGAACCTAAATAAACTATTGAAAAAAATAATAATTAGAGTTATAATTGTACGCCACTTTGATTATTTTTTTGCAAGATTCAGAGTGGTCAATTATAGCTCAAATGATTTGACCATAACAAACAATCATGCAAAGTTTCATGCTTTTTTTTTGCTATTTGGGCGGAAATGTTCAAAGGTTAAAATTCTCAGTTCCAATACTATTATATGATTGCTTCAACTTTAAAAAGAATTTTATCGATGCAACTAATGTGTTTTTCCCTAAGTCTACTATAACCATCTTATTCATCGTTGCAATCAACAAAAACATCCTAGGATCCTACAATAAACGTCTGCCAAGATCATAAAACATCATGTTTTTTTTTTACCGGGAAAGAAAACAACCACCACATCATCATCGTCATCATTTCTATCATCATCAATGGTGCGCTAGCCTCTTGAACACACAGATTACCATTCTTTCCTCTATAGCTCTGCCGTATGGAAAAGACGGACCACTAGACGGATCTTTACCCCTAGTGATGCAACGTGTTAGTGGCCAGATACTTTACCAGGGAACGGAATGGAACAGAACGATACAGAAAGGGCGGTGAATTGCTCCAGGAAATAAAACAGATTTACTCAACGCTCGATTTACACCTCTGGGGCATTCTCGTCGTAATCGTGCAAGGAATTCATCTTGTTTATTCTGTTGGCAATAATTAGCTGAAATTGAGGCACGTCGTGATAAAGGGGAAGGATCTAATCAGCGCGAAATTGCTGACTGGGAGCTAGGCTTGCTCACGATACGCGTCACTAGACTGGTGACTGGAATGTGCAGCTGCTGTGCGATGAGTTGCAAAACGGAAAGTTTGTTAATAGATATTTGATCAATCTCAACGAAATTAATGGGAGTATTTTTAATCAATTTGTGACTATAAAATCCTAGTAGATAAAAACTGATGATTTGGGCCAATAGTGCATCCATTTCATTGACATTGCATTTATGTAAACATATAGCATGACCAAGTAATACAACGCAAACTATGCTCTGGCGATATACACATTGTTGTATAACAATGTAGTAAATTAATGTTGCTACATTGTTGTATTCTCCTTTATCATACTCAATAATGGCGCCCAGATATAAAGCATACCAGGCCGGAGGCGACGGACTCTTTAATCGGTCCAGTCTGGAATGTTTTCTGGTTGCTAATTTTCTTGTCTTCTTTGGGCTTTTCACACACAACGTAAAGCTATGGTCAAATCTATTAAAACTTTAAATTTCTTATGAATTTTAGCTACAAAAATAATTAAAATAGTAAAGTTTCTTCTAGCTTTTCGGTTGTATCTTCTAATCCTTTAAGTTTCCTGGAAGTTTTTTTTATACCATCGATCACAAAATTCTTCTATTTCCTCCCGGGAGATTCTTGTAACTTCTTTTTGACGTATCTAGGAACTGTTCCCGGTAGTTTATCCCAACTTTCCTGACTAATCATTAGGATGAACTGATTTAGAAAGTCACTTTTCTGAGATATGCTTCAATAAAATTAGCTTTTGATATTTTAAGTTAGGAAAAACTTTTGGCGACTTTGACATTGAGTGTGGATATGTGTATTTTTTTGGTAATTTCATTTTTAAAGCAAATTAGCACACGACTTTTATTGTATGTGTTGCATTGGTATTTGCGACATGAGGTATGTAAACAGAAATATCAAAAATGCAAGACAGTCACGCACCAGCCAGTATATGTAATCCGCAACGTGGGATCGTGGTAAACCCTTGAACGTTTATTTTTTATCGTTATTATAGTAGTTTCAAATTCCAGCATTTATTCGCTTGTCGACTCAGCCGTACCAGTAGATTAATGCACAAAAAGGGTTAAGTTGCCACCGACAACTGAATTTTAACCTTTTTTGTTTTACTTTTACAAATGAATTAGTAATAGCAACGCTCCCGGCAACCAAAACGCGATTTCCTTCCACAAATAGTCCAGGCATAAACAGCGGTAGGTACAGCAGTGTCCCATCTCGAGCTGGAAATGAAACAAACGGATCCTCAGGCAATAATCAAAAACACGTGCAACCCCCACGCTTCCTTTCGTTAAAAAGTCAGTCCAACATACTCTCTGCTACTGAAATTCACCCGATGTCGACGGCAGGGTTTGTGGTGAATATTTAGTTGAGTGAACGTGTCGTTTGCCAGTTGCCTTTGCTGCCGTTTTCATCATACATACCAAGTGATGGCCTTTCAACGAACCAAAACAACACTGGTGGGCGAGTTCGCTTCCCAACAGGATTGTTTTGCAATCCTATGGCTCGACATAATTTAATACCGTAATGCAGAATCAGTCTAATTATAACTACAGACATTAAGCTTAATTATATGCTATTTGTAATAAGCCGCAAATATTCACAACATATTTCAAAACCCTCAACATACACGGTACATGGCGACCAGTTTCACACCTTTGTCTCTAGCAGACAAAACCTTTAGAATATGGCTTCGTTCATTCACCGGAGGCAAACTTTCTTATCTCACATAGGTACACCTATTGCCTCATAGTAGAACCAACATCATTATTTATGCAGCTCCCTTCTGTGGCCGTACAATGTGTTGTTTTTCGTAACCAACCAAGCTGGGAGGATAAAATAAACGAGGTGGTCATTCGGCTTTCTGTTTCCTCTAATTATAATGTTTCATATATCAGCCAGATGATACTATTGATTTTTTAGATTTGTATTGCTTACGTCAGAGTTCCCGTAGAAAAATTGGTATTATTAATAAAAATAAATGGGATTGCAAAGAGATCTATCAAATTGATGTTCAGCCTATGGAATTGGGATTGTAATCCTCGTTTAACGAACAAACCTATATTTATTTCAATTTGCACCTTCGAAGTAGACAACAAAAGTGCTCGAATCAGTAAATTAATGATAAGTGTTAAAGTAGGGTTGAGTTACCAAATTTAAAATAAAAATAATGGGTATGATTAATATACTATGACTTTACACGAAAATATCAATGAAATCAAATCTAGTTGGTTATTAACGGGAATGCCTGTTTTACCTCAATTTCCCTACACATTTTACTGTTTGCTAAGTACTTCAAGATTTACTGGAAGCACAAAAGAGGACGGTTGATAAACAATAGCAGTCCATATGTAAAAATTACACGGAATCAATTGCACAAGGCCTAATAGAACAACATCCACATAGTTAGGGGAGACATGCACATACTAAGGAAGATCCTCGTTTAATCCATAAAGAGATCCATATTTAAGTGCAATGGCATCTGAATGTTGTATTAGGCTATTGGCAAGATATTACAATTGATATGCTTAACGGAAAGTGTTAAATTATTGTTTAAATTGATAAGATTAAAAAGACCAACAAAAACCTGTATTCGAAATAATTCGGAGAAAAGTGCACATATATATACACTATAGTGATTAATGCCACTGAAGCATACATTTAGGCTTTATCGATGTTCTTTCTCTAGAAATTTTCAAAGGGTCACGCCTGATGGTTATGCTTTCCACATTACAATTCAGGAAGCGTATTATACCCCCCTTAGAAGAAATACACTTATGGTCCGATTTTGTCCGCCCTCTCTTTGAAAATCATTTGTAATGTTCTACGAAGCCCATGCGCTTTTCAGTAGGCTATTGCACCAAAGTATACCCTAAACATCCATGAATGAGAAAGATTTGAAATTACGGTTACGTGAAATTATGAAAAAGATGAAGGATGTATCTAACATCTTGCATTATTAAAATCGTTAATTTTAGTAGTGTTCAGAGATACCATCTGTTTCAAGAACTTACTATTCTTGCGAGATATAAGCTAAAATTGTTATCAAATTTTATAAATTTCAAATGAATTTCTTCTAACAGCTTTTTGTTTACATTCATGTAATACTTTTATGAATGGAAAAAAATTAGAAAACAATTTTTTTGTTGAAATTGTGGCAAGCGAGCAATTTCAATCATCAGCAGTCAATTTTCTGAACGCAAAGGAGTACTGATTTATCCGTTTGTATTTCAAAAATGCCTTTGTGTATCTTTTCAAATATATAATGTTGTGGTACGTTAACGCTTCTAATGATATTAATGCTATATGAACGGCACATCAAAATTACCTTCTGCTGACATCACTAGTCAGCTGGCTCGATTGAAGTGAAGCGAGGGACCGAGGTACACTCAAAAAATTCCACACGTCAGCCTCATGAGCATGCTTGGCATACACAGTTATGGTCACGAACTGCTCATTTACTAATAACTTTGCACATAGTTGACGAAACATAGTTATTTTTGAGGCAGTAGATAGAATAGAGTTTAAGCATGTTATAGATACTTTGAAAAAAGTCAATTTAAATTCTAGTAATAAACTATATTTGTTTTTGCGTTGTAAAAATGAAGTGAGAAATGCTCGCTGCACATCTCGGATTTTAAATGGTTGAATTCATTGGTGTTGATTCAAATGTTAAGGTTTACCTAGGTACTCTTTGTATGTTTATAGTAAACTATGATCCTAATCTATGCATTATTTTAAAGAAAAACAAATTTCAACAACTGAGTGAAAATTTATTAACAAATGAGCAGTTCCAAGCATGTTCATGTCTCTCACTTAATTTTGCACTTATTGTAAAACACATCCATTTTATGCGTGAATATTATGCTATAGAAGCCAAGCCTCAACACTATTGATTCGATAATTTGGCTCCGCAAAGCTACCGCATTTGAGCCTTGACAAATCAATGGGTTATAAAAAAAACTATTGATGCGAATTGTGACACATTTGGCTTCTATGTGCCTCACATGGTGATATCAATAGCTTTGCACATCATTGTTCAATGTGCAACAATTTTGATCTTTGAATCGCCTATAATTTGCAACAACAAGCTAAAGCAGATAAACAACCTGAATTTATCTAAGGGAAAAGTTGGCTTCGGCAATACCTTAACCTATTATCGTCAGGGGGTAAACAACGTCCTTGAGAGCTCAATTTTGGCATGTGGATACATTGTGTTTCAGAGCAACTATTGGCCAAATTTGAGTGCTCTAGGACTTTGTTTACCCCCCTGACGATAATAGGTTAAGGTATTGCCGAAGCCAACTTTCCCCCTACCTATGTTGAAATTTGACCCATCTTACTTATTTAAAATTCGAACAAAATTGTGCGAAAGAGAAGTAAGACAAATCCTATATAATTTCAATGCGATAATTTTTGACTAATGGCAAAAAGGGAGCAGTAGTATCAACAATATTTTGAAATCTACGAAAAACGATGTGCTCCATCATAGCTTTATATGTTTAGCGTTCAGAATCACAACCGATTACCTTAATCGATTTCCTCTTTTGTAAATAACTCGGCTGGATTAACATATCTCCGTGTGTTTGATGTTGCCTTTGCTAGCTAATACAACCTTTCATTACACTGTATTGCAGTAGTTCCGGAAAATGTGTGCACCTGGTAATGTGAAGAGAAAATCGATAAAGAGATTCGATCATCGTATTTAGGCCATTATGATTCTGAACGCTAGATGTATTTTATAGGAAAAAATCTCAGCTTTAAAATAGCGCGCGTTGTTTTTAAATTTGTATGTGAGCTTGTGAAAAACACATTTCCTCGAAAAAACCGTATATGGCAGTTAAATAAAATATGGCCGCATCTTTTTTGAATAATGGGTCGAAAGGTAGGGTCCAGGTGTGGGAGCTGCCTCCCTGACGTCGGTGCTCAGCATGGAAAACAAGATCGTCGGAAAACAAATCAAGGAAAAAAAAAAGATAATTTGTCCAGCTCAAACCCTTGGTAGGGGTAAGAGGTGGAACCATCATCATCATCATCACCAATCTGCCCCGGGTGTTCATAATGCCCCTAATTCCCCTATGGCAACAATTAGGTACAGAGAGAGGTGAAGCAGATCGGGAAATATTGTTGTTTAGTAAACCAAAAAATCAACGTGATTGCAACGATAATTCCAGAACAACATGTGAAAAGGGCATACAAGCTTTTTGTAAACAAACCTTTGTAGACCCTTTTCTCACCAACCGAGGGTCGCCCACGCAAACCAGCAATATCATCGGGAAGGGGAAAGTGTCCCCTACTCGGTGATGTTAAAGGTTTGCGTTGGTGTCATATGGGTGGCGAGAAAAGGGCATAAGAAGGTTTGTTTACAAAAAGCTTGTATGCCCTTTTCACATGTTGTTCTGGAATTGCTTGTATCGTACAGCGATTTCACTCACACAACTTAACACGGTAACTCTCAACAACTCAAAATTGAGTCGAACATGCTCATTTAAGCGGGAAGTATGGCTACTCAGAAGTGAGTAGGCGCACTTTTACTCACTTTTGAGTAAGCAACGTTCTCGCGCAGAGTGAGTCAAAACCACTCTGTGATATTTTCAACCGGGAAGCTAGTTTTTTTTCATTCTAATAAAAAATGGAAATTACCGGCTCTAGATTAATTTAACTGGAGCTGAAGACGACTGAAAATCGTCTCCGCAAGCAATTCCTACTTACCTTAATACCCCGTTCACATTACAGCCTATATCACGTAATACATAGGATTTCCAGTGAAAACTAGATGTATGAGTGCTCATTGCAAAACTGCGTATATCACGTGATATACGCTATAATGTGAACGGGGTATAATACATTTGGGCCGGTGTTATACAATTATTTCGCCGTTTTTTAGAGCGTTTGCTCCAACACGGCTGGCATTTTTTCTAAGTTCCTGATTTGGCTGGGCTTTTACTCAGTTTGACATTTCTCGTTTACTTAGATTTTGACAACCTAATGCATCAGACGAAATTGAGTACGATCGACTCACCCGGTGAGTAAGCTGAAGCAAGCGTGAAGCGATTGCTTTACCTTGGTAATCCAGGTAATCCAGCTCGTTGGTATGGCAGCCCGATATTTTGACAGCTCGAATATTTTGTTTTGCTTGCTGAAACCCAA
This sequence comes from Ochlerotatus camptorhynchus, assembly GCF_037179485.1. Classification (NCBI taxonomy): domain Eukaryota; kingdom Metazoa; phylum Arthropoda; class Insecta; order Diptera; family Culicidae; genus Ochlerotatus; species Ochlerotatus camptorhynchus. Next base: position 477,439 of record NW_027041029.1, read on the forward strand.
GAACAGGGTGGCAAAAAAATGTTGTATGAAATTTTGGAAAAATAAGATATGATAATATCAGGCATAACATTTGATAACGGCACAAAAGCATTTGTAAACAAACTTTCTAAGGCCCTTTACACGCGAACCAAAGTACGCTCACGCAAACCAACAACATCATCGGATAGGAGCAACTATCACCTTTCCGAAAGTGGTATTGGTTTGCGTGGGCGTACTTTGGTTCGCGTGTAAAGGGCCTTAGAAAGTTTGTGTACAAATGCTTTTGTGCCGTTATCAAATGTTATGCCTGATATGATAATATTTTGTTTGTGTAAGCAACAAGAAAAGGTTGCAAAGTTTGTGTTTGACACATAATACCTACCAATTTTGTTATTTATCTTACCCACTCTTCACTCTTTACTCTTCGCGAAATGGCGATCATAAAATTCGTTCATTGTGACTCTGTCAAAGCTAAATTTGCAGGTTTTATGTGTCAAACACTAAGCTTACAATCTTTTCTTGTTACTTAAGCCACGGATAAACTTTTATGACTTTGAGCATAACCATTATGAGCACATCTATGGTCACACTTGTATAGTTTTTGTATAGTTGTTGTATAGTGCTCATAATTATTATACAAATAATGCGCATGCTCATAGTTTGTTATCCAAGTGTCTCCGTGGCATAACACATACAACATATCATCATAATTGTATCTAATTATTCCATAATTTCATAAAATATTTTTAAAGCCAGAATGAATGCGTATATCTCTGTTGTTCATTACATACCAAGTGGAAACTTAATCATATTTTTTCGTGGAGTGTTGTAATTTTGAGATACTCGATTACCCTAAAGGGATCGTTTTTGCTTACTGAGCAGAAAATCATGGTTAGTATTATATTCTTATATTCTACATATTTTCATATAATCATATAAATTCATTGGGTAGAGATGGCACTATTAAAGCGATTTGGATGGGGAGAGTGGAATTGTCAACTCCATTTCGCGGATTTACGGTGGGCTCCCCACTCATTGGGACATCCCCCACGCATGATGGTTTGTTATGTATCGGGTTGTAACATTTTTTATCATTGGAAGGCGATTCTTCTTGCTCCCGTGGATCGTGCGTAAGTGTCTCTGCTTACGGGTCCACCCTTTGTTTTTGCCCTTCATACATGGTAAATTGAATACAACCAGGTATCTTACTTGATCAAGTCATACGAAGCGGACAGTTCACTGTCTAACGGCTGAGCCCTGCAACAATGAGTGGTATCCTTTACATACATACACACTTAGAAATTATTACTTTTACACGAGACGTAATTCAGTTTTGACGTAAATCATGGAACGTAAACAAACATGGCATGTAAAATTAAGTTTCCTGAAACTGAAACATATGCAACTCGACGAAAAGTGCGTTTGATTGAATTGAATTTCACGTCCTTTTCAACTGATTCTTATGTCAAAAGGGCCGCTTGCATGTGTCGGTCTTAGGGGCACTAAAATTTACATGTCTTTTTCGTAGTGTGTAACTACATACATACATACATACATACATACATACATACATACAAATGAATAGAAAGCACCCTGTCCGGCTGTCTAGCCATTTCACTGAATGCCTTTTTGACAACTGGTTCTAAACGACAACAAAGCCATAAGCAACGATGGTTTGTTGTGTTTGGAACCAAATTCACATGTGACGGATTTCACGCCAACTCATCCAGTGGTTGGCAGCACCCTCTCAGAACCTTATGGAACTTTGTGGGTGTGGAGACTTAGCAATTTTAAGCAACTTTGCGTACTTATTTTTTTCAAAATTTATCTCGCCTAACATTTGATAAGGGTCAAAGTTTTTTGTCGATTTTTTTTTCAAATCGATATAGCTTAAAAATGACAAGCCCTACAAAAAAGTGATGTATGGCGAACTTTTAGCAAATAATCTGAAATTTTATAAAAAAATTTAAATAAAATAAAAAATCGGTTTCTACACTCTAAAAAAATATATTTAAAAATTAAAAGTCATTTTCCCAAAAATGGTACCCCTCAGATTTGCTTGATATTTTTTCTCATGAAAGGCAATATAATTACCTTACTTTTCTTCATACATCGCAAAGTGGGCGCTTTTAAGGAAAAAAAGTTGTTCGAACAACAACTTTTTCATATTAATTTTTTTTTAGCGTGTTTCACTCAAAGTCGAATAGTAATACGCGCACAACCTTATTAAAATTCGATTAAACTTTATGGGTATACTTTTCGATAATCTGGGCGAAATCTAGCCTAACATTTGAAAAGGGTACAGAGAAGTTACCTGCAAATCGTCCAATAAGAGTTCAGAACAAAACGTTCTAATGAGGAACAGCCATCTCAGCATGGTTTGCACTTTCCTGTGATGGATTGTATTATAATATATGCATACACTCTATCCAACTTCTATAAAACCACCCTCAAATTGTTCCAAATCAACAGGTAAACTAAGTAAAAATCACTTAGTATGTTTTATTCATGAAAAGATTTCAATTCATGTATTTGTGATTAATTTAATTAGAAAAATAATCATTCATTTATTTTTATGTATTAGGTGTGTCCATTAGTAAGCAATATGCATATATGTTTATACCTCATCTCTCAAGTGAATACATATAATAGCGCAGGTAACTTAACGATTATTTAAGGCATGCCTAAAATAATCGTTAAGTTACCTGCTATATAGCAGTTATATAACAACGCAGGTAGTCACATGAGAGATATAAGGTATAAACTTAAAGCACCGCAGTCTGTTTCTACCGACATAATCTAATATTTAAGTTTGGTGATATCACAACAATGCTCATAGTTGCTGTAGTGCATAGTTGTTGAAAGTGTAGTGCTGCATAGTTGTTGAAACGAAAAAGTGTTTATATATACAACAATGGAAAAATCTGCTGAATTGATTATTAAAAGGGTGCAATGTAGTGCCAACATAAACAATCCCAATTGCAGCCGCAATAATTTACGTAATTTATCATCAAGTCTCATAGAGAAAATACATTCATGGGTCTTTGATCATCAATTGGATGTAACAATGCGTATTTGTGAATCGTGTCGTGGAATTTTAGTGCACAATAGGACACCTCTCCCGAAAAAGAGGCGATCGGATGGAAAAGAATCAAGCCATGCTCGGAAGTTTGAAGAGCCGCAACCATCAACAAGTCATCAGCAATCAGAACATCAGGAATTTGATGATACACTAGGTAAATAATAATAACTTTAACTGTTTCAACTGTGTGGTTTAAGGATTGTACATCGAAGATACAACTTCATTTTCAACATTTTTTTAGAGCACGAGCTGGATGAACCGCTTATCGTACAAATTTGATCGATTGGTAGGCCAACCTCGGTGAACAATCTATCAAATTTTCACGACTGTACGATATGCGGTTTATGCAGCTCGTGCTCCACAAACATGGGGAAAATTCAGATGCGGCTTCGATGTACCGTAAACGGGGATGTCTTTGATAATGGAGGTAACTTTGATAATGCAGCTAATCCAAAAAGTTATGACTTAATGCTCTTCGTATTCATTATTTTGGAAGGGAACATCGGTTTCCTATCCAAAATATTGCGTACGATGTGCCTTAAGTCATAAATTTTTGGCTTAGCTGCATTACCAAAGTTACCCCTATTATCAAAACCACCCCCGTTCATGGTACTATCACCTTAACAGCGTTATATATTAATGTGTGGTAATATTTTTTTTTTCTTTTCTTTAATTTTACAGATACAGATCCATCGCTAGAATCAATCCCATCAGCGGATCAGATCCAAGGTCCATATAATGTGGAACAATTCAATTGTATAGCTTCAACCTTACAGTTATCACCAATTTCATCGAGAAGTATGAGAAGTATGAATTATCGTGTTCAAAAATCTGCAGAGATCACAAAGGCAGTGCGTAAAAATATATTTGGGATGGATTCAGACGATGTCAACAAATCAAATGATTTTGACGAAATGATCATGCAGTTAAAGGAGAAATTTAATTTGCCTTCTACGAGTACAAATGACAAATTAAAAGTGTTATCAGTGCTCCCTAAATCATGGTCAGTGAATCAAATAGTTAATGAGTTTAATGCACCCCATCATACAGTGAAACAGATGAAAAGGCTAGTCAGAGAACAAGGTATTCTTTGTAGTAAGAAAGCAAGAAGTGGTCATGGATTTAATGATACTGAAAAACAAATTGTTTTAAATTTCTTTGACAGTGATGATATTAGTAGGCCTATGCCAGGAAGTAATGATTATGTTTCTGAATATCGAAATGGATATAAAGAGCATGTTCAGAAACGTTTATTGATGATGTCTCTTAAAGAGGCTTTTATGATTTTTGAAGAGAAATACAAAAGTGTTAAAATCGGATTTACTTCGTTCACTCAGCTCCGACCAAAGCATTGCATACTGTTGGATAGTACAGGTACACATAATGTATGTGTCTGTACTATACATGAAAATGTTAAATTGATTATTAATAGTGTAAAATTTGATTCATATAAAGAAACAATCTATTAGTTTCACAAAAATTACTTTCATGTCAGATGGAGCAGCGGCTCATTACAAAAATAAAAAGAATTTTGCCAGTTTGTGCAACTTCAAGTCCAAGTATGGATTGGAAGCAGAATGGCACTTCTTCGCAACGTCTCATGGGAAAGGCCCATGTGACGCAATTGGAGGAACTCTCAAACGAATGGCAAAGAGAGCAAGTCTTGCTCGAGATTATGGAAACACAATCACAACTCCACAAGAACTGTATGACTGGGCAGTTAAACAAACAGATACAAGCATAACAAAATTGAACTTCTGCTTCATATCAAATGATCAATACACAAAGATGTTCGATGAACTCAAGGAGCTGTTCAGTCATGTAAAAACTATACCTGGTACACAAAAATTTCATTGTTTTGTACCTATTTCTCAAAACATAATTTCTACTAAGCGATTTTCACATTCAAAGGAAACTCCGAAAAATTTCACTCTGTTTCCGATAGACTAATAATCAATGAAAAACTCAAATTATGTATGGAGAATTATAGGAAAATAAATTATGCACTAAACAAAAACACTAGAGTTTTCATTTATTAAAACACCATTCGAAATGCAGGAAAATCCTCTGTATTAGGCCCTTTCAAATGTTAGGCTAGATTTTTGTTTTAAGCACGCCCAGATTATCAAAAGGTCAAAATCTTTATGCTCATTAAGTTTCAACGGATTTTAATAAGGTTGTGCGCGTATTACTATTCGACTTTGAGTGAAACACGCTAAAAAAAAATTAACAAGAAAAAGTTGTTGTTCGAACAACTTTTTTTCCTTAAAAGCGCCCACTTTGCGATGTATGAAGAAAAGTAAGGTAATTATATTGCCTTTCATGAGAAAAAATATCAAGCAAATCTGAGGGGTACCATTTTTGGGAAAATGACTTTTAATTTTTAAATATATTTTTTTAGAGTGTAGAAACCAATTTTTTAATTTATTTAAATTTTTTAATAAAATTTCAGATTATTTGCTAAAAGTTCGCCATACATCACTATTTTGTAGGGCTTGTCATTTTTAAGCTATATCGATTTGAAAAAAAAATCGACAAAAAACTTTGACCCTTATCAAATGTTAGGCGAGATAAATTTTGAAAAAAATAAGTACTCAAAGTTGCTTAAAATTGCTAAGTCTCCACACCCACAAAGTTTCATAAGGTTCTGAGAGGGTGCTGCCAACTCCGAAGACGAGTTGGCGTGAAATCCGTCATGTGGAAAATCAATGAGCGTAAACAGGTGAGGCCCAGTGAATTTATCGTCTCTTTCGTTCTCCGGCTGATTAGATGGATGACGGAGTTTGACGTCATACTTCTTCAACCGTTTAAACAGCGGGAGAACGAAAGAGAAGACAAACTCTACCCCGTACAGACTATGGCTTAAATCATGTAATATAGGCTGCCTTGCAATGAGCACTCGTACATCTAGTTTTCACTGGAAATCATGATATAAGCCATAGTCTGTACGGGGTATTACACTTTTACATCTCATTGATGGATTTTCAGTAGGCCGATTTGACTGTCCCTGGTAAAAACAAATCTAACTCACAACAAGCAGCTGCCAACGATTATAACTTGTGAGTGTTCCGAGTGACGCAAAAAAGACGAAGCCTCATCGCAACTAAAAAGGCTGAATTTATAAAGAGACGACATGTCAAAATTGGAACAATCGATTATCTGTCAAAGTCATTAGAAAAGTTATTCCAATCGAGCAGAAGACCTGTCAAATGGATAAGATGGCGCATCTTTACCCAATTCAGTCTCTTTAATCGCAACCATCAAGAAACAGCTGCTTTTCGCAAGATCCGCCTTCATCAGGAATCGACTGTGCTGCTGATCCTAGTGCTGATGAGTATGTTCCTGCATTTGGAACGTGATATTTTCCAAGCCTTCAAACCCAGATCTGCTCCTCAAAATCTCGGCCATGATGCAGTGAGTCAACGAGGATTATTTGGTAGGTTTGATTGATTCCACTAATTTGTGCGACATAAAGTAAAGTAAAGACATGTAAAATTAAATGATGACAAAAAGCAACATGTAATTTTAAAAGCTCATGTAAAAATACATTATTTATCATGCGGTATTCTTGTTACATGCAATCAGACAGACAATTACACGTTTCGTTCATACTGTGTGATTGGTGGATCTACCAAATGTTTGTTGAGGATTGAATTGATTAGCATCGACGTCGAGAACAAAACAGTCCGTCATTTATTCGACAATTGAAGAGAGACCAGAGTAGTCCGTCATTTGTAATCGGGATTTAATTCGAGAATAATACCGGTTGGAGCATAACACCCTAAGACCAACAATCAATACGAAACTAACGATTTTAAATTGGCTCACTACTTGACTAGCCTATTGGTCCCAAGCAAACGATTAACGTATCCCATTCTAGTCAAAATTCTAGTACTACACAATGTTTGTTTTGATTCGCTATGAAAGTTTGACAGATAAAACGAGGGGTTAGTGAATTTTCCTATGTTTCGAGGGGTGAATCGATTAGCTTGGGACCGAAGAGAGAACCAGAGCTGAGCCAAAAAGTTGAGCTCGTTTCTTCGGGACCTTCTGGTCTTAGAGTTACATCTATGCTAAGACTGTGTCCTAATCCCAATTGGCAGGTCAATTTATTGCTATTCCATAGATTTATTTCCGTTTTACGGATTAATTCCAAGAAGAAGAACAAGTTGCACCGGCAGCTTTCAAATCAACAAGGCATAAACAAATCGCCAGCAAGAATACTTCAAGTAGGTATGTAAATTCACACTATGTCATGACAGCTGCGATAGAACTCTACCGTAGTCGCCAGACGGATTTTTTTTCTTAAGATGTGATGTGATGTGATGTGATGAACCCACTATCAGTGCAAGGATTACCTATGACTGCAGATACTTCACTGGTTGTAAAGTTCTGCCTGATGGTTTGTTGCAGCAGGGTGAATCAACTTCATTGAAGACCTTTGGAAGACAAACGACAAGATGTACGTCTATTAACACGTGACATAGGACTGGCAAATCCACGAACCCTTGTCCAGTCTACAAATCCTTTGAAACCCTTAGGCTGCCCCCCCAAACCCAGCATATAATAATGTTTGATTAATGAAATGTATTCAACAAAGAGTTGTTTAGAGAGAACAATCTTCAACTGGAACGTACTCACCAAATCAATATATCCGGGAGCGCATTCCCGATGTTTAATTTTCTCTAGTCATTTTTAAACAATCCAGCGAATCTAACCACACAATAACTTCATGTCACTCTGTGCACAAAAGCAATGCACACCGCAAAAACCTAATAATAGATCAGCGCGGTCGAGTCACACCGTCAACAAAGGGAGCGAGAACACACCAGGCATCTAAGCAACAGAGGGGAAAACATCAGCACAAATCATTTTAAATCGAATTATCGCGTCCGGGACACAAAACTATTCAAATGCGAGCACCGAAAAACTACACGGCAGCACAAAGATAGCCAGAGCACGCAGCGGAGCAAAAACACACAACCGTTCTCGGACGCTTCTCAAAGCGGACTGACGAATTTTTTTTCTTAAGATAGCGTAGAGCGCTACTTCGTCGTAATCGCCCATTTCCGTTCTATCGATCAGAAAAGATCAAAAATATCAATGATTTCACCGTACACAAATCAATAATAGGTTTGTACCGATGCGTTAGTTCATTAGCTACAACATAAATCCTATTAGAGCGCATTGTATGAATATTTACGCTCATTGTTCTCAAAACAAAAGAAGCGCTCCTAGAGAATCCCCTTTTTCTACGTTTATCCGTAGGACGAAGAAAATCTAATGGCGTTTCAATGCGTTTGGACGGAATTGAAACTCGTAGGACGGAATTAGAATCAAGAAGCCGTATTAGTTTTTAAACAATATCTCAACAATTTGTGACGGTACGTTTGGAAAGGTGAATAAATTTAGAAGTCATCTTTGATAGAAATATTCCAATATTTGTTCAAACCCGTGCAAAAAAGAGAGGTAAAGCGGGGCTTGTGCTTAGTAGGACGGAAATTAGATCAAAAACCCTACGCAATAACTCGTAGTTAAAAGTCACAGATTGGAAGTTATCAAAGAAACCTGCAATTGAGCGTGGTTATTTTTAACAGACAAACGCTTAAATTTGGTCAAACACAGCTGGCTCCTGTTCACAAATTGTTGGATTGGAAATACAGGGATTTTCGAACAGTTGAACTAAATTTCAAACTATTATTGTTAACTACGAGTTAAATTTAACCTGGCAGTTGGGACACAGCCTAATGAATCATCTCTAAATATTTCAAGTTATTGTGTTTTCGTTAAACTGTTTCAGCTGTTTATGTGTGTGAACTATTCACTCAATCCTATTATCAATCAATTAACCAGTTTCTTGCAAATTATTAACACATGAAAGGGCAGGTGTTCATCTAGTAACTTAAAATAATGTTCGAATCCAGCATGGAGATGAAAAACTATCCAAAATTAAGTACTTTTCCCTCAATTCCCCGGTTCAGCCCAATAACCTAAAATTTGAGTAAATCGCCATTTAATACAGGCAAAAAAAAAACTTACTCTTAAGTATACTCTACCCAAAATTAAGTGTATTTCACGTAAATTTGAGAATATGCAATTTACTCAAAAGTAACTTATTGGGCTGAACTATATCAGTGGGTCAAATCTCTCGTTCCTTTTTTGACAACAATAACGAGTTCAAGTGAGAGGCTCAACTCAAAACTAAGTAAAAAACATTTAAATTTTGGGTAGTATTTTTTCTCCGTGTGGGAATGGTAAGATTTTGTGTATTCTACAAAGATGTAACCAATTGTAAATTGTACATCCGATAACTTCTCATTTCATGCATAAGCTCACCATATAATGACGCTAATGTCCATTGCGTAACAGAATATGTATAACATATTTAAAAGTCAAGTCAGAACTCAAAGAATTATCTTAACTTCCCATTGAAAGAACAATACAAATGGCTCAAGCAGAAGTATAAACCGACAAGTAATAAACAAAAAAGCCATTAAATTCAATATTTCCCTAACCTGAAGTTGAACTCTCCTCATTTCACTTTTGCGGTACCGCATGGCGAGTTCAACATAGTTGAAAACTTCGCAGCAGCACCATACAAAAAGCTCCAGCGCATCTTGCTGCCTATTTTTCCAGTCTAACGCATAAAAATTGTAATAGGATGCGCATCGGATGAGGAAAATCGGGAAACCCTCCTCGTTCCACTGCTGTCCGCACCCTCTTCGCGTAATATTGTTTAGTACCATGCCTGTCGACCTGTTGTTGTATTCGGTTTAAATGTTCCTGAAAGAACAGAATTTTCCACTTCGTTTAATTTCCGCCACCGATATCAACTTTACAGCTCCCAGGCGAGGAAAGGCGAGAAAGAAAACATTAAGATGTTTAGGAGGCAATAAAAAGTCGCAGTTGCGAAGAACAATTCCACCATTCGCCCCCGCAATGTTCGTATGTACCTACCTCTAGCTAGGTCTATCGTTGCTGTATAGGAATTTCAAAACCCCACGCCTAGGAAGGGTGGTGATTTGTGGCTACGATTGTTAGGGAACATATTTTAATTACAATTGCCAGAAAGATTCGCAACTTGGCATGTGCATAACCGCAAATGGTGTCTACGAGGGAGGTATCTCAAACTTAAGTTGGCTCGGATAAAGCAAAGAGGGTGCAAATTGAGTGGTTTGCTTTTAAAAACGTTTTTGAGTCTGGCCACGGTTGTTTAAAAATCAACGTCGCAAAGGATATATCCTTTATATATTTTGAGATATCTTATATGAATCTATCTATAGAGGAATCATTCAATAACTTCAGTTTTCATATTTTAAGATAGCTCGATTCAGCAAGCGGCAATAAATCATTCATAAACGATTTAACATCCAGTCTCAAGCACTTAACCTAAAACGTTTAAAACAAGCTTCTTTGTCCGCCGGAAAATAGGTTAATACCTTGTTTATATTCAATTAAGCACTGTCTGGCGTAATTGCTATTCACAGCACGAGGCTGATCATGGTGCAAAACAAACAGTATCTTCAATTAAATTCTTTCCCGCCATTACTTCCGCTTTTAAAATTCCGCTCCGGGCATCCTTAATTAAATAGAAGATCGATTTTATTGTCGTTCTTCCTAGGCATGATTTTGTCGACCGGAAAAATTCAGTGCATGACCAAACTACTGATGAAAAGCAGTGGTGGATTCTGATCAATTTAGAAACCGAAATTATTCAGTTTATTGTATCTAAAATAATCTTAATAATCAAAAATTATCATAAAAATGTGTTTGCCGTAGATTTAAATGTCGGATGTTAATTGATATTAAAAAAAAATATAGAAGTTTAACCCGTAAAAGTCAGGGAAAAACTTTTTATTTTCAAAAATGTGTATCTCTGAAATGCTATGGCCGATTAAATTGATTTTTTTTACATCATTCCACTGAGTGGTATTTACATCTTACATTGGGTGGTACTCCCTCTCAGGCCCCTCCCTCTTTGTTATATATTCAAGGATGTGTTGGCACGGGGGTGTTTCTTTCAATCTTTATCCTATATCTTACTTATCATTGCGAGAACATATTGATATTTTTCTTGGAACTCGAGAAAATAATAGATAACAATCATAAGAACCCATGTCTACCATGGAATCGATTCCGGGTGTTCCGGATTATAGTTCCGTATGGTCAAATTTATTATCTATCATAACCATATCGTGCGACATATCAAATCACATCTACTCGATGAAATATGACCAATGGCACTCTAAACGATAACCATAGAACCATAGAACCATATGGCCACCGTAGAACCGGTTCTGGATATTCCAGATTATGGTTCCATATGGTCAAATTTTATATCTCTCATAACCATATCAAGCGGCATAACATCTACTCGGCAAAATATGGCGAATGACACTTAAAACAAAAACCATGGAACCATATGGTCACCGTAGAATCGGTTCCAGATTTTCCAGATCATGGTTCTACATGGTGAAATTGTTACAAAATTCGAGATGATGTCGACAAAATGCGCCAGAAATTTTCTCTACGTGTATCCCGTTAATCGCTAACAATAATCCAAGGCAACATACATGATCATCATCCTCTCGCACGGCCAGATCGAGTGGATCGATAGAAAATAGATCGATCTCTTTCTCGCACAGCAATACCGGAGAACAAATGCCCGCAGTGGACAATGGTATAACTATTGTGATATTGGAAGAGCCAGCGTGTGGACGGCCCAGAAAGTGCTCGTGGTGAAAATTAATTGTATGAGGTGCGTGGTACTACGAGTAGAAACAATTCGGGAATCAATGTGATTTATTCCACAACTTTTGTTTTGCATGTACTTAGACTGCACGAACGAGGCCATTACCGCCATAGGACGACAAAAGAACGTGGCTTCGATATTAAGGCCTTCATCAGGTAACTCGCCCCCCCCCCTCCAACTCAAAGCCGGATAACTGACCAACTAACGTGGCCTCACCTCGTCAGAGGGCCTTTTATTTGCAGTTCTGGTCCCTCAATTGATCCACTCCACGGCGATAGTGTGCTGATGGACCCACCAAGCCAGAGCCAACCACGCTGAGCCACCACCTTCCTTCATCGACGACGAGAACGTTCTCCTACCCCTGATCCCTCGAACCAGTGCATGCCAGTAGACGCATCCCGAAGATTCTCGATCTTGCGGTCTAGTGCACGTGACCGTCCTCAGCAGAGCGGTATTGCGGCGAAACGATAGTGCAGGGAGACACGATCTATCGGAGAAGGCCACGGCGAAAGGCTGCACTAGCTGTATTGTAGCAACAGACGATCGCAGCCGAGCTTCGGTGCAACGAGAGTGTTGCAGAAGTGCCTCTGTGCAACACTAGACGACGGGACGGTGCATCAGTGCGACCAACGCGACGGCGCTGGATGTCGCGGGACAATCAGCGAGCAGCATCGACAGCAGCAGTGCAGCTAGAGCAACCTCACGGGGCCCCCACCGATATCAGCAGGTGCTTCTGAGATAGGAGATAACTGTATGTATGCTCGAGATAATAGATGTAAGCTTACTATGAAAATAGGTCTAGTATTATTGAGAATTACCGCCACAGTTTTGAGTCAAATTTTCTTGAGTGAAGGTTGCTTCGCCTCCGTATTGGTCCCTCGGTACCTAGCACACCTCATGGACCCAAAGTGGCTAGCCGACCTGACAAAAGAGTTTTGTAGTATCGGGTGTCAACACATGTTGGTCCATTCATCTTCTCAATGGGACCGATTAAGTTATGAAGCACTATTTGGATTCGATAGCGTTGATCGTCAAGAATATTTTGCGTTACGACTTTCATCGGACTCACTAGAGGAGATTGTAACAAAATTTGATATGTCTCATATCCATATCAAGCTACATATCAAATCACATCTTCTCGACGAAATATGATACATGGCATGCAAAACGACATATAGATATGACCATCGTAGAACCAGTTTCAGATGTTCCGGATTATGGTTCCACATGATCAAATTTGACATCTCTCATAACCATTTCAAGTGACATATGAGGGGATTAGAAGGAAAGGGGTGTAAGTGACTTTGATCGATTCTCTTCATCGACTTTCTTTTTCGTTAATAATTCAGCTGCAAACACATTTCTTGATTTGTGTGCCATACTGAATGCTAGATGAGAACCTTCTTTATCAAACTATGTGGCAGAAATAGAGCAAAATCTGTTTATAAAGTTGTGGCTATCAAAAGAGAAAGTCGATAAAGAGAATCGATCAAAGTCACTTATACCCCTTTCCTGAGAGGGTTAAGGGCCACCCACATTAGATCCGTTTGCGTTGCGTTGACGTAAATTTGACAGTTAGACAATAGATTTAGCTGTCACTTTGCCGCAACGCGTCCGATCCGGATCTAATGTGCGTGGGCCTTTAGATCTCATATCAAATCACATCTTCTCGACGAAATATGATCAATGGCACACACAACGACGTCCATAGAACCATATGGCCTCCGTAGAACTGGTTCCAGATATTCCGGATCATGGTTCCACATGGTCAAAGCATCTCTCATAGCCACTTTAGAAACGATTCTGGATATTCCGGAATGTTGTTCTATATGGTTGAAATGATTGTCTCTCATGGTTATGACAAGTGAAATATCAAATCATATCTTCATGAAATATGACAAATGACACTCAAAACATTATGCATGACCATTGTAAAACTAGTTCGGATATTTTTGTTTATGGTGGCAGTGGAAACTTGAATAAAGCTAATTGATACCTTACAATAGGTTTTTGATGATCCAGGTAATGGGTTTACATTCTGCAAATTCATGATTAATCATTATCATATCATACCACATCATCGAATCATATCTACTCAACGAAATATTTAGCAGCACTTGTGTTTGGCTGTGTTACGTCCCCTTAGGGACTTTACGCCAGTTCTCAACTTAGTGTTCTTTGAGCACTTCCACAATTTTTCCAACCCGAAAAATTCATAAACAGGACTGGGAATCGAACCCAATCACATTCAGAATGGTCTTGTTTTATAGCTGTGGCTTAACCGAATGATCTAAGTCAATGACATTCAAATAAAAAATCATTAATCAAAATGGACACCGTGAGGACGGTTTCAAATGCTTCAAAAAAAAAAAAAAACGTTTGGAAACAGGCAAATCCGTTGTCTTTATTTTTAGGTTTCAAGATTCCAAATATTTGGTATTAATGATCATTATTCAGGGGTTGTCAAGCATTTAAAATATATATGAATTAATGTCTTCACGGGGGAAGGTGGCCATATGGCAATGTCATTATTGTGAATTATGGCTCAATATAGTCAAATTCGTTCTATCATTGCCTTATCGAATCACATCTACTCAACTAAATATGGCCAATCAAATCGGCCATATTTCGTTGAGTAGATGTGATTCGATAAGGTAATGATAGAAAACGAATTTGACTATGTTGAGCTATAATTCGCTAGGATTTTTTCGCCGCAATACTGCACAATTCGACGACGTGTACGCCCTGAAAGCGCTGTACTGCTCTATGGTCCGCAGTGTTAATTAATATTCCACATATATGACCGTATATGATATGTGACCCTCCATTAATGTGCTTCATATTGAACAGAAATTTACACTACTTTTTCGAACTGTGTGGTCCTTAAATTAATTGATATTCTAAAACTAACTTTTATATTTTAAAAAATAAAGACATATTTTTTCAGCAGCTGATGTAGATTTGCAATGTAGATGAAACTTTGTTCAAGAAACATTGTTTCAAACTCTTAACGATCTAATTTTAGAATAAATTTTCAGAATTGATTAGGGTATGAAAAATATAGTTTTTAGTGGTTTCTTAATCGTCGTGTGGAAGTTGTTTTTGGTTAAACTCATATAAACTAAATTTCATCTTTCTTTTTTTTTAAATATAATCTGGTATACATTTTTTTTATGAAAATAGACACAGATTTTTTTTTCACAAAACATGCGTCTCAGAAGCTGACGAATAACTTTCTTGAGACATTTAAAAAAACACTTGATTTTATGCAAATCAATTGTTCTGAGCTTTTTTTGAATTTTGATAGTTCACATTTATGCTGAAGCAACTTACTTAGAAACTTTTAGACGATTTTCAAAATAGAACAATGACAATGATTATCAACATCAAATTAAATTATTGATTTTGCTCCACCAAGCTCACTTGAGTTTGAATCAGGTTCTGATCATTCTCCCAAAATTTGAGCTCATTTGGATGCGATCTCATACTGCATTGGCAATTTGAAGTTTATATGGGAATTACTATGGGAAAAGTGAAATTTTCTTCTAATCATCCTAGATTTTCACCGCAAAGATTTTGAAATAAGCTTGCTATCTGTATATGTGTGAAATTTTATTAGCTACAACTTTGCGAAGACCAAATTTTGATTGAACTTCAAGATAATTAGTTATTCATTGAATTCAAATCCACTATATTTCTGATATGATTAATCGACTATTTTCAGGGCAACACTGCTTTTTGAACTATGACATAGTAGTCTGGACTGTACATCAATGTTGCCTGCTGAGCAGTTTATGGAGCATCTCAGAAGAATTACATTTACTAATAACTAATTATCCTGCAGTTCAAATCAGGTGTTCAGCTAAGTTATAGCTCAGAAAAAAATGTTGGTGCTATTATGCCTAGGCTTTCCTAGCAAACTTCTAGGTGACTAATCTAAGTGATGTAACATTTAGAGATTTAAGGGTGCTACGTCAATTAAGTCATGATATAAAATCAAATACATACAGTGTATCTCAAAATTGAGCGTACAGATGTCCTTAAATTTTAGAAAAACAGCGGTAAAAGCTCAATATAAAGAGATACGTTTCTGAATTTTTGGCTGCTGAATCATCATACATTTATCAATTATTGGTATAGTACTGGGCTTATTAGGTTGCGTTTATTAAAAGTAAGAGCTATTTGAGAAAAAATGATTTTTCTTGAAATACCTTAATATCTTAAAATACAATGAATTAAAGTTCTAGAAACTTTGCTCATTTTTAGTCATAATATAGATCATTAATATTGCACTATTTTTTTTTTCTAAAATACGTCCAACACGTAAAAAGTTGAAAATCGAGCGTTTTACTAAAATAAATCTAACTTCATACAGGTTCTTCCAATAAAGTCCAAAACTTTAGCGAAAAATCAATAAATATCTGTTTAACCACCAGTCAAGATTTTTAAAAATATATCTATTTGCAATGTTTAAAAAAAAAAATTACTAGCGTGTACGCTCAATTTTGCGATCACTGTATGTTCTACCATAAATGTTTATGTATTAAAGATTAAAAAACCAGTTTGTGATAGTTTTCAACAACGTCTAAATGTAAATCCAAGCATCGTCTGCGATTATATTAGCATTTTATAATGTCACCCACACATATGACGTGCTTGTTTGTTTACATTTATTTGCTGTTTGCTTCTCTATCCATTCCAATCGACTATTGAAAGGGTTTTTATAACTCTCGAGACTGCTCCGGTGAGTGTGACTGTCGGCAGCCTCATTTTATCTTCGGCAACCTTTCCATTTGAACTGCCTGTTAACCAGCTGTTTGTTTTATTATCGGCAACCCAAAATCTGCCATATTTTGAGTGCGTATATTTATTTTTAAGAAAAATCAGGCACAACATGATTGCTTAGACATAAAAATATATTCAGATTGGAGCTGGAAGACTGAGGAACACATTCAGTGAAGTGGTTTGATAGGAAAATACAGTAAAATTATCATTTTAATTTTTGTTGCAGAAAATATTCAATGGGTATCGAAGCCGACATTTATCTTACCAAACTCTAAACCTTAAATCGAAGTCCGTGAAATCTAAAAGTTTTCTTTGAGTTCAGGAATGCTGGAAAATTCGTTTGAGTCTTCGAAATTTCGAAAATACGATCGATTTGCATTGTTAAGCCTATCGAACAAACGCCCATGTGGCCAAACGTATTTATGCAAAACTCCGTATTCCAAACACCGGTATGCTAAATGTCAATACGCCAAAAGTGGCAAACCAATAGAAAATGGGATTATTTCTAGTTCAATTTCATTAGAACATGGTTGGTATTCCAACAAATCCGGTCAATTCTAAGATTGGGTATTGCTATTTCGCCCCCTTCTATTCTTTGACTAATTTTTTATGTTTTTGTTTGGTGGCTCTATGAAGTCTAATATTATGAATATTAACCTGATGAAGTAGCAATGATTCATTCTCAGTTTAATGATATAATTGAGTTTAGTAGCTTGTTTTAAATATTTAAAATAAAAATCTGTGAATAAAAAAAAATACTATTAGCAACTTTTTTTTCTTCAAGCCTATAAATAAATCATCTAATATGCAACAAAATCTTTAAAAAATAGCCCTTGGAATACATTATTTATATGATTTAATCAAGGCTTTTTTGGAAAGTAATATATAATTGAACACATTGAGAAGAGAGCAACTTTTCACCGAAATCCCTCGATCCATCAATGACCTATTTTTAGATTACATCGTTCGCAGAATTATATTTTGCTACCTCTTCCAATCCAAAATCTCTACTTTGAGGAAATCGATCAAATTAAAAAGTCATCATCTCGAAAGAACAATTTGCTGTGATTGCCCACTGTCAGATTTACTTTCGATGTCATCAGCTGCCGAGTGATTTCCATTTATCTTCTGTTGCGTACAAAAAAAGATGAAATATGCTCATAAAACTTGAACTTGACGGCAAGGGGAAAACATAATCTCATCGGCTTTGTTCTCGTCCCTGTGACGACAGATTTGCGCAAAATATGCCTGGTGTATGGGTAAGCCTACGAGAAAAATTGAAATATTAATAATAGATTAGTACATGCGTCCTATTCCGTCTAATCCATCTGGTGCAACCATTGTATTAATGATGAAGCAGCTTAAATCATCGTAGAGGATATTATATTTATTGAGAAAGTAAACCAACATGCAGTATGAATTTACTAGCGTTGAATTGTCTTCACTTTATTCAGTCTCCATTAATTGCTATGTACTTATATACTGAAGTCTCGCTCACCAGTAATTGATTTTTCCTTACTTTTTATAAATAGCTAAACAAGGCCAATCTAGCTAACTCAAAATTGATTACGATTTTACTCATAATCGTAAAAAGTGTGGTCAGTGATTATAAAAAAAAAATCATATCACTCAAATTAACTAGGTGAAATTGAAGGCAACACTAAAAGATAAACCAACTACCGGCATTAATTTTAATGTTGACATGACCACATTCTCATCTAACTGCGTCATAGCAAGAAGTACGGTCGACTTGTTTTTTTTTTTTTTTTTTTTCCCTTGGTTTGTTTTTCCGTCGATCTTGTTTTCCGTGCTGAGCACCAATGCTACCGACGTGCCAGGAAGGCAGCTCCCACACCTGGACCCTACCTATCGACCCATAAACTCATGAACCGGGGACCAACGGCTTTACTTCCCATCCGAAGGAAGGTGTGATCAGAGATGTTATGCCTCAGAACATCCCGGCGGCGCCGACTGGGATTGAACCCAGGCCTGCTGGGGTGAGAGGTAATCACGCTTACCACTACACCACCGGCGCCGTTAGTCGGTCGACTTGTTTCGCGCTCCGTTGTTTTGGAAGTTTTCTCGGTATTCGCAATACAAAATACAAAATACAAAATGGATGTTTTGTCGGAAGACGACATGGATGACCATTCATCTCAGAAAACTGATGATGTCATCCCTGGTTCGTCGTCTCAGTCTGTTAATGGGCAGGCTGAGAAAAGCACCAGATTGCGGGCCTACCCGAATGACTCGACTGGCCCATGGGTTGTCTATTTTCAGCCCAAAAACCCTTGAATGTTGTTCAAATATCTGATGATCTGACAAAGCGATTCTGTGCCGTGACCGAAATAACGAAGGTTAAGCAAACTTCGTGTGGTCGTCGCTAACCTGAAACAGGCCAATGAAATTGCTGTTTCCGAATTTTTCACACTGGAATATAGGGTGTACATTCCAGCCTCTGATGTGGAGATCGAAGGCGTGGTCACTGAGGAGAGTCTGAACCCCGAGATACTGAAGAAGCAAGCGGTTGGCCGATTCAAGAACCCCTTGCTTCCTCCGGTAAAGATACTGGCCGTTCATAGAATGAAGTCAGTATCGCTCAGCGAGGGTAAAAAGAGTTTTACCCCCACAGACTCGTTTCGGGTGACCTTTTCTGGATCTGCCCTTCCTCAATACATCGAGCTGGGAAAACTTCGTCTTCCTGTGCGGTTGTTTGTACCTCGGGTCATGAACTGCCAGAATTTTAAGCGGTTGGGACATACGGCCTCCCACTGCGGCAATAAGGCACGCGGGGAGAAGCATGAGGATGGCGCCTGCGCAGCTACTGCACCAAAATGCGTGTACTGCAACGGAACTCCTCCTCATGCTCTCTCGTCGTGCCCGGCGTACAAACAGCTCGGGGACAAAATGAAACGCTCCCTTAAGGAACGTTCCAGGCGGTCTTTTGCAGAAATGCTTAAGACAGCCACGCCATCGACCAATGACAAAAATCCCTTTTTTCTTTTGTCAGATGACGAGACTGACTCTGACTTGGCTGAGCAGGGAACTTATTTCTGCACGGAAACGAAAACCCATCCCTTCGCGGAAAGTGGACAATCAAGAACCCCAAATCAGCTTGCCGAAATCAAGGAGTGGTGGAAAAAAGGAAACTTCTACTTCTCCTGGATTCCGCAGAACTGAATATACCCAGGATTTTCCACCTCTTCCGGGGACATCCAAAACTCCTGATGCCCCAATTTTAAGAACAGAAACCCCTTCTTCATCTGGGTTGTTCTCATTTGATGACATTGTGGACGGTATTCTCAAATACCTCAACATTTCTGATTCTCTGAAAAGCATTGTCCTCACATTGCTTCCCACTGTGAAATCCTTCTTGAAGCACTTCTCCTTCGATGGATAATTTTCCAAGCGAGGTCGGGGATTTGATCACTGTTCTACAGTAGAATTGTCGAAGTCTTTTTCCTAAATTAGATTCGTTCAAGTATTTAGTCCATAACAATAATTGCGATGCATTTGCCCTCTGTGAAACATGGCTTTCTTCAGAAATTAATCTCCCTTTTTATGATTTTATCATTATTCGATTGGATCGTGAGGATTCACGTGGAGGAGGGGTACTTTTGGGGATCAAAAAGTGCCATTCCTTCTATAGAGTGAATCTTCCCGAATTCCCCGGTATTGAAGTTGTCGCATGTCAGGCTACCATTAAAGGTAAGAGCCTTTGTATTGCATCTGTATATATTGCTCCTAGAGTCTCTGTTAATCGCAAACATCTTTTCGACATATGTGCGGTACTTCCCGCTCCATGGTTGATCATGGGAGATTTTAACTCCCACGGTACAGGCTGGGGGGAGCTGTACGATGATAACCGTTCTACTTTGATTTATGATCTCTGCGACAACTTCAACATGTCAATACTTAACAATGGAGAAGTAACACGTTTGGCTGGTCCATCCTCGAATGGTAGCAGATTAGACCTCACCTTTTGCTCCAATTCACTATCGTTGGATTGCACTTGGCATGTAATTCAGGATCCGCACGGTAGTGATCATCTGCCGATCAAAATTTCGATTGCCAGTGGGTTCAACTCGTCAGAATCCGTTAACGTCGCGTATGATCTAACCCGTAACATCGATTGGACTAAGTTCCAATCCGCGATAGGCGATACAGTATCGTCAGTGGAAGAGCTTCCGCCGTTGGAGGAATATAACTTCCTCTCTAATCTCATCGTCGACAGCGCACTTCAAGCACACGACCGGTGCCGCGATCGTCAATGGATCACATCATTCGAGCAGTTTAAAATGACGTTTCCTCCCACTCGAACTTTAACGTGGAACAATATTTTAATATTTTTCCTTCTACAACCTCGAGAAAATAGAGTCTTATTTGTAAAATGCTTGAAAAATCTGGAATTGATTGTTTCATTTCGTAAAATCGCTGGTAGAAGGTCGTCCCAAAACTGCTCGACAATATGATTAATTCGTAAGAAAACACCATCGCTCTGGTGGGATCAACAATGCACGGAGGTTTACCGTAAAAAGTCCGACCCGTTTAAACTTTTTCGGAAACGCGGAACACGCGAGCATTTCGACGCATACACATCTCTTGAACGCGAACTCAAGAGCCTCATCAAGGCCAAAAAACGGGGTTACTGGCGGCAGTTTGTAGACGGATTGTCGCGCGAAACGTCTATGAATACGCTTTGGAGTACGGCGCGAAGAATGCGTAACCGGTCTACTAACAACGAAAGCGAGGAATATTCGGATCGATGGATTCTTAAATTCGCGCGAAAAGTGTGTCTGGATTCCGTGCCGTCGCAGTTGATTCCTCGCGAAACCGCGAATTCGGTAGACGAAATCAGTCAGCCTTTTTCAATGGTGGAACTTTCACTCGCTCTCCTTTCGTGTGGCAATTCTGCCCCGGGATCTGATAGAATCAAGTTCAACTTGCTGAAAAACCTCCCAGACGTCGCTAAGAGGCGCATAATGAACTTGTACAATCAGTTCTTGTTATCAGTTATTGTTCCCGGCGATTGGAGACGAGTGAGGGTGATAGCCATTAAAAAGCCTGATAAACCCGCGTCGGATCACAATATCGGCACATCGCGATGCTGCCGTGCATTCGGAAATTAATGGAGAAAATGATCCTTTTTCGCCTCGACAAATGGGTTGAGACGAACCACCGTCTTTCAGATACTCAATTTGGTTTCCGTAGGGGTAAGGGAACGAACGATTGTCTCGTGTTGCTTTCCTCGGAAATTGAGTTATGCACCCACTTCCATGGTTCCATGCACCCACTCGGCAACTCCGAAATCGAAATTTATTTGCCATAAAACATCATCGCACAAATTATGCAAAATATGGGCCATTAAACCGCATGATGGCCTCTTACAATAAACACTGCGAAACCATTGACTTTACAATGTCTCGGCATAAACTAAAGCAATATTTTTATTCCATAAGAAATAACAACTCATAAAAGAAAAGACAAGAAAGCTGACACTTCTTTTTTTTATATAAATATATATTTAAGAAAACAAAACTGTATTAGTTGTACTAGTCTACGTTGGTTGACGAAATAAATAAATAAATAAATATACTCATACTCATACTCATACTCATACTATGAGTCTCGAAGTGCTGGCGGGCATGTTGCCACTATCCGTCCGTTTTTCAAAGTTATCTCTGAGGCTCCTCACCCATTGCGAAGTAATGAACCCACTGGTGATCGAAAACTTTGAGAAGCTTCTGGAGCTAAATCCTCAAACATGTTGTATGACTTTGTACTACCTATATTTAACACAGGATGTCAGCCCTTCAAGAAATATTCCCAATCGTGTAGTCTTCTCCGATTTCGGCAATTCAGTGAATTTTGATTTATCTATGACGCAGGAAATCCTCGGAATTCCAGAGCATCATCGTCCTATGATTGCTCCATCATTATACTCTGCAAAGTTTGGCCATGTTGATTCTGTAAGAACTTTTTTCAAAGATGGATCTCTAATAGTGGAGTCCGCTGGTTTTGGTGTATTCAATGAATTTCATAGCGCCTCTCGAAAACTTGAAGTTCCTTGTTCTGTGTATGTGGCTGAACTGGCAGCAATTCACTACACTTTGGAAACTATTGCTTCACTTCTTCCAGACCACTACTTTATTGTTACGAATAGTTTTAGTTCTGTCGAGGCTATCCGTTCCATTAGGCCGGTAAAGCACTTCTCGTATTTTCTCTTGAAAATACGGGAGCTGCTTAGTGCTTTATCCATGCGCTCTTTCATCATCACCTTCGTGGGTCCCTTCGCATTGCTCAATTTTGGGCAATGATAAGGCGGATTCACTTGCGAAGGTGGGCGCTATGAAAGGCGACATTTATGATCGACAAATCGCCTATAGTGAATTTTTCTCTATTTATCGTCAGCAGTCGCTCGTTAGCTGGCAACATCAATGGAGTGAAGGGAGCTTGGGACGATGGCTACATTCAATTATTCCTAAGGTGTCGAAGTTTGCATGGTTCAAAGGGTTGGACTGGGGTCGAGACTTCATACGAGTGATGTCTCGTCTCATGTCCAATCACTATTGTCTAAACGCTCACTTTTTCCGTGTGGGGTTGGGAGACAGCAATCTCTGTGAATGTGGACAAGGTTACCAGGACGCTGATCACATCCTTTGGTCTTGTGCGGAGTATCGTGGAGTCAGATCACATTTTTATGATTCCCTTCGGGCTCGAGGTAGACAACCTAATGTTCCAGTTCGGGATATTTTGGCTAGACGCGATCTGGAGTTTATGAAACTCATATATGTTTACTTTAAGAATATTAACCTTAGATTGTAAGTTTGATTAACCTTGTGTTTAGTTTGTGGTGCTGCTGTCGGGTGCACAGGTTGCCGTGAATTGTTCTAGTATGAAATTACTCTCTCGAACTGGAATCGTAAAAGAATATAATTTGGTGTTTTGAGAAAAAAATAGTGATGATAAACATTGTTTCCGTTATGAGCGCTTGTTGACTCGTGAAATTAGAATAGGCTGGTGAAAATAAATAAGAAAATAAAAGATTATGAAGGGTTCTGTCATGGCGAGACCTGAAGCTGGGCTGCTTGATGTACACTGAGGCAAATAGACATAAGAATTTCATAAGGTTCGACTTATGAACAACATATATGAATTTCATTAGCGTGACTTATGAATGATTTTCGGGCAACATGAGATAGCTCTAATACGCCTTTAACCATTTCATTTTCCCAAGCCTTTAAAGACGAGTGGTCAACACACGGGCCCCCTAACCTCAACGTCCATTTTCCGGTTCCAGTTGGCTCCGATTTATTTATTTTTTGTCAACATTATTTTTCATAAGGCAAATCAATGAAATTCACACTCATTTCTTATGGCTAAAATTCATAAGTTTTTTAATATGGAATTCTTACGTTCTTTTGCCTGCGTGTAGCAAAACGAAAATTTGACAGTAGTGTTAGTAAGTGATCTTCAAAAGAAAAATTGTGAACAACATACATGGGACGTAGGGTTATCGCCAGCTATACCAGTCAACTGAATAGATAGAATACCAGTCAGTGGCATAATGCGACGAATTGCTGTTGTAGTAGTGTGCGATGGATTTTGGTGAGACCGTTTCATATTTTTACTTTGAATTTTCTGTTCTCCTTTGCTGTAGTTGAGGGTGTGTGATTCCTGGTAGTATAGATTTTCGGATGTTCTATTGTTGCTTTGTTTTGGGCCGAAGTGTGGTGTTTGTGGATGGATTAGAGGGGAGCTGGTCAGCACTTTTATTCTCGCGGGGTTGTACGTGTGTAACGTGTCGTCTTGTGGAAATATGCATGGAAGCACCATGGGAGAGGAGGAGCCGACTAGTTTCTTTCTATCTCAACTATGAATGCTACACATTAGGTTTTGGACATCAGTGATTTGTAAACGTGGTGACGGACTCGCTGTCTAAGGCGAAGAGAATGTGTTGTTTGCTTTCCCTTTCATTTTCTAGGATTTGCATATCAGTTGAATATTGTGCGAGTGTGAGAGAGAGTGTCTGTAAATATTCAAGTAGGAAGTAAGGTATACTGGTATGCGAGCTTTAAGATATGATGACTGATCGTCATTGATGATTACTGCTTTTCTTATCCGTTGAGTACAGTGACATGACGATGACATGCGAAAGCTTTACGTATGGCAAATAGATAAATGAAATATCAGCTCCGCGCATGCCGGGCACGTTCATATGTGCTGAAACCTTGATATTTTGCAGATTTCAGCCGCCCAGGTCGTCGAAATGCTGATATTATTCATGAGAAGCAAAAGTTCAAACATTATAATTTTATTATTTTTATGTTATGTATATTTTCATTGTTATCAGTAACCATGCAATTAGGTTTACTATGGTGCAATAAGTTTATATCGAGTTGAGGCGAGTTGACTGTAAAGTCGCATACTGTTTTATGTGTCTCTATATTCTAATAAATTATGTAATATTTTATCTTATTTTAGTATGTTACATGACATCACATTTTATTTTCTTTTATTATATAAAAACACACTGCGTCTCTTTCATATTTGTACTCAATAATTTATAATTTATTACTTGAAGAAATATTATTATTTAAAAATTTATTTTCAGCTCTTCAATGATGAAACATCTTTTGAGTTCGTTGATGACGGAACATCTTTGGATTTATAACGTAATGATTAGTTTTTCTCAGCCTTCACTCAAGTTAGATCCATTGTTTTAAATAAGATAATGTGCGTCATCTTGAAAACTGTCGCTTTAATGGCCCTTCGCTCATTTTCAACTTCTATTCAATTTTCATACTGCCGTACTCTAACGGAACTATCCACCTACATTCTTCTAAAGATCATTCTCTAGCTAATAAATCATCACACTAAAGCTTCATGTTAGCATTTCCAACCAACTCTGAAAATCGTTAACTTCGCGTATGAAGTAACATAAAAAAAAAACACTTTGAATGTAACAACTCAAGGCGGGAGTAGCCGTCAACAATGCTGATGATGGTACAGCACGCAACAACCACCCTACTGCTTTCTCTCTGAGATGATCACGTTGGTCATGACGAGAGGAGCAACACAATAGTTGGGTAAAGAAGAACTGCATTATAACACACCATCGACTGGAAATGCTCTCGCGACGTGGGGCTTTAGGTAGTGATGAAAACGTCGCTAGAACTATTCCACAGCCGCAGTCAGTTTATGAGCAACAAGAGGGACGCACATTTTTGCCTGTGGACTTGGAGACATACTTCAAGTCCCCGCGTACATCGTACGGGCTAGGCAAAAATGTGCGTCATCTTGAAAACTGTCGCTTTAATGGCCCTTCGCTCATTTTCAACTTCTATTCAATTTTCATACTGCCGTACTCTAACGGAACTATCCACCTACCCTCTTCTAAAGATCATTCTCTAGCTAATAAATCATCACACTAAAGCTTCATGTTAGCATTTCCAACCAACTCTGAAGATAAGTTTATTTTCAGATCGTTGAATATTTGAATATATGACATCATTAGATTTACATAATAATATTTCACTTTTTTTTTCAGTTTTCATTCATGCGGGATGTATGGATTTTAATTATTTAAGCTTGCTTTCAGCTCTTCGATGATGAAACACCTCTAGGATTATATTATAATACACTGGAGCCGCTTTTTACGCGGGTGATACGTCCCGCGTAAAAAAAAACCGCGTAAATTCCGGAATCCACGTAAAAAAAACCGCGTAAATTCCGAAATCCACGTAAAAAAAACCGTGTATAAAAACCGCGCAAAAAGTGACTCTAGTATATAGCGATAAACCACGTAAATTCTGAAATCCACGTAAAAAAAATCCAAAATCCGCGTAAAAAAAACCGCGTAAATTCTGAAATCCGCGTAAAAAAAAAACGTGTAAATTCCGAAATCCGCGTAAAAAAACCGAGTTAAAAAAAACCGTGTTAAAAAAAAACCGCGTAAAAAGCGACTCCAGTGTATTTATTTATATTATAAATATTCACTTTTTCAGCTTAGAGATGAACTAGCCTACAGAAGTTAAAGTAAAGTTAATGTAAAGTTAAAGTAAAGTTAAAGTAAAATTAAAGTAAAATTAAAGGTAAGTTAAAGTTAAGTTGAAGTTAAGTTAAAGTTAAGTTAAAGTTAAAGTAAAGTTAAAATAAAATTAAAGTTAAGTTAAAGTTAAGTTAAATTAAAGTTAAGTTAAAGTTAAGTTAAAGTTAAGTTAAAATTAAGTTAAAGTTAAGTTAAAGTTAAGTTAAGGTTAAGTTAAAGTTAAGTTAAAGTTAAGTTAAAGTTAAGTTAAAGTTAAGTTAAAGTTAAGTTAAAGTTAAGTTAAAGTTAAGTTAAAGTTAAGTTAAAGTTAAGTTAAAGTTAAGTTAAAGTTAAGTTAAAGTTAAGTTAAAGTTAAGTTAAAGTTAAGTTAAAGTTAAGT
The DNA here is from genome assembly GCF_037179485.1 of Ochlerotatus camptorhynchus. Lineage (NCBI taxonomy): Eukaryota > Metazoa > Arthropoda > Insecta > Diptera > Culicidae > Ochlerotatus > Ochlerotatus camptorhynchus. The sequence continues at coordinate 504,467 of NW_027041029.1, forward strand.
TAAAGTTAAGTTAAAGTTAAGTTAAAGTTAAGTTAAAGTTAAGTTAAAGTTAAGTTAAAGTTAAGTTAAAGTTAAGTTAACGTTAAGTTAAAGTTAAGTTAAAGTTAAGTTAAAGTTAAGTTAAAGTTAAGTTAAAGCTAAGTTAAAATTAAGTTAAAATTAAGTTAAAGTTAAGTTAAAGTTAAGTTAAAGTTAAATTAAAGTTAAGTTAAAGTTATGTTAAAGTTAAGTTAAAGTTAAGTTAATGTTAAGTTAAAGTTAAGTTAAAGTTAAGTTAAAGTTAAGTTAAAGTTAAGTTAAAGTGAAGTTAAAGTTAAGTTAAAGTTAAGTTAAAGTTAAGTTAAAGTTAAGTTAAAGTTAAGTTAAAGTTAAGTTAAAGTTAAGTTAAAGTTAAGTTAAAGTTAAGTTAAAGTTATGTTAAAGTTAAGTTAAAGTTAAGTTAATGTTAAGTTAAATTTAAGTTAAAGTTATGTTATAATTAGGTTAAAGTTAAGTTAATGTTAAGTTAAAGTTAAGTTTAAGTTAAGTTAAAAATAAGTTAAAGTTAAGTTAAAGTTAAGTTAAAGTTAAGTTAAAGTTAAGTTGAAGTTATGTTTAAGTTAAGTCAAAGTTAAGTTAAAGTTAAGTTAAAGTTAAGTTGATGTTATGTTAAAGTTAAGTTAAAATAAAGTTAAAGTTCAATTAAATATCATTTTATATTCTGTTTATACTCACGAGCGCGTGTGTGTGCGTGTGTATGCGTGCGTTTTTGTGTCTGTGTACCTATTATAAATCACTACAATCAGCATTAGTTTACCAAAAACGATCCCTGCTGTTGCAAACCTTTCCCCACATCCAACATCCCAGTGATTTCTCATGGAAGCGCAGAGGATTTCTCGGTTTCCTTCACAGCGAGTATCACGCCAACACATTCCTTCCCATTCCCTATTGGACCTGCATTCGGACACGGCCGGCGCTGGTATTGCTAAATATTAGATCTTCAGTTTTTACACACGTAAGGAGGATCCTGGTAGGGCCTCCAAAAATTCTGACTTATGCGCCAGACGACGAGAGTCGTCTGTCAGAACTCAGATCGGTTTGCCCTGCTAGCTGTTTGTCCAACCCTACAGCAGAATCCACCTCCAAGGACGTGCTACACCTTCAACCAACTTCCCAATATCCTTTCCCATACATTCTCCCCAAATTCGATTTGATTAGCGTAATAAGTTCAATTTTAATTCACTAATTTGAAACGAAAAGCATAGTGTTTATTGAGACAAAAAACAATAAAAAGTTTTTTTTTGTACTTCCATTCATGCAATATGTTTATCTCCAAAGTCTATTTGTTAAGATTGATATCTGTATTGTAACTATTAAAACATTTCCCTCGCCCTACCTTCTCCTAACTGTGACGTCATTCCATGTATCTGGTCCCTAAACGTGAGTCAACCTGGGATTAAATCCCCTCTCCCCTTTCTTCCCCTACTACTATAAACTGTCTTCCCTACTGGAGTTGGAATGTGTTCTTGTGGGTACTAAAGAAATGGTTCAGGTACTTACAGCGTCCGTCGATCGTTGGATTACCTTTCACCAGCCACGGAGTGGGTTGGTGGTGGACGCCGTCGTCGCTCGTCGATCACGGGTGTCTCGACTATCGCCACGTGTGTCCGGACGATGCGAGCCGGTGGATTACCGCCTCCGATGACCGGGCGGTGAGTGCGAAAGGGCGACTTGGCGCCTAGACAGCGTTCTATACCACCCGAAAGGGGACTCTCAGCTTCCTTAGGGCGACGGAGGTGTACACTGGGAGAGCTAGGATCTGATCAGGACTGGTTCTTGAGTTTTACCCGGGACGTGAGTCTGGACGATTCACTCTGGCAGTGGCTAACTTTCCCCAGACAGACTACTCGCGGATTGTGGCAACCACGTGGTAACGGGTGGTGCTCGCGAGGCCGAACTATCCTTTCCGATGACCACGCACTCTGAGGTTATTCTTAGCGGCACACAGCCACGAGACGAAGAATAAACCCAGGGGATCGCCCCAGTCCGATCAACAGCACATGGATAGCTTTGGGTGCTGATTTAGCTACTTCAAGATGGCGGCAGCTCACACCAGCGGCCCGATAAATCTGTCGCCAATATCCCAACAATGGACGCGACCACGTATGGTGACTGTGGATAGACGAAGATTAGTACCCCAAACACGAAATAAATATTTTCCACCAATAACCTCGCGTAGTTTTAATTTTATGGTTGCGCTTCCTTTTTAGAAGTTTCTAAACCCACGTTTTATTTCTATTAAAAATTTAACCATTAATCTTCAATTTGTTTTTCAAAATTACTTCAGCTCTTACTTTTTACAAATTTCCAATTAAACACGACTCACGATTTTATATTAGCTTTTCATTTAATGTCAACAAGTTAGACTCTGGAAATAATAATTAATTTTTTTATTACACTTTACAACACACTTCAGTTAAAGCTTTTTCATTACATTTAAATTGTTTTTCACAATCACTTAGACTTGGTTTCAATTAGCTTCTAGATACACTTTGATAATTTTTGATTTACGACTTTACAGTTCGGCGGTCTGAACGGGAAAGATCGAGTCGGTGCTCTTTCCGTGATCAGAAGCCCATTTTTTCCAAATTTCATTTTTATTCCGGTTCTGTCGTGCTTGATTCCAAATATTCGTATTAAAATTTTCTTTATGGTCTGATCAATTAAATGACATGCTACTCCCCTTAATACCATCCTTACCTACTGATTCGAGTACTTTGGTTGCCTATTTCTAAGGCGCAAATTCATTCCACAAATAGGGTTCTTAATGAAACATGGACTGTAAGTCCGTTTCACACATTGAGGATGAATGTTAGTCCCAAACATCATCTGTTGGTTCTCTGTGTAATTGCAGCTGATCTGGTAATAACAGAGTAGCCACCGTGGGCGGTCAATAATGCTAATGCTAATGCTAAATGCTAACCTTGTGTTTAGTATGTATTTTGTACGTGTGGGGTTTTTTTTTCAATGTTTGTTTTCAAGATAATTTCATGTTTTTGGATTAATTAAATATTTGTATCGTAAACCACATTACAAACCTCCTTCTTACCTTTTCCCATCCAAAAAATTGTAAATCTCCACTAACCTCGAGACAACCGCGAGTACTTGGTCCAGTTCCTTTAACTTTAAATATAAGACAGTAATAACGTATAACAAAGGATAACTCGGTTCTGTAAAGTTTATTCGATTGAGCCTGTACAAATAAAGTAACTATTCAAAAAAATGACCACATTCTCTTGATCAATTCGGACTCAATGTTTGGATTCCGTTTGACAGTTCATATTTTGTCCCAGTTGACAAGCATATTGAGTGGGTCCGCAGTACCCAGATCAAGGCAACCGCTGAGTTTCGAAGTCAGCATTTATTTTGGTTCGTTCATAGATGATTGTTCATTATCGCCTGTATTATTCATCCGAAATAATATTGGTTTTATGAGGGTTCTGTAGACCATGATTCAGCCTTGTAGCAAGCTTTAAATCCTCGATAAAACTTGCAATGTTCATTGGGTTGTTAATATCAATTTTCATTTTCATTTTACACAAATAGGATAGAGAACTACTTCGGCCTAATCGCCCATTTTGGACCTATCGAGCAGATAACTTGATTTCAGAGTTAACAAGTCAACTGTGCATTTGGTACGATACTTTAGTTAATAAGCTACGGAACGAATTCAATGAGAAGGCGTGATATGAAGGTTTTCATCCATTATTCCCAAAAACAAAAGAAGCGCTAGACCGAATCAATTTTTATCTTCATCCGATAGGCCGAAGTGAATTCATTGGCGTTTCAATGCGTTAGGCCGAGTTTAGCATCCTTAGGCCGAGTTTGCGGTCAAGAAGCAGTGTTAGACTTTTGACAATATCTCAACGATTTGTTTCTCTTTATCAAATCTTACGGTACATACGGAAAGGTAAATAAATTTGAAAGCCATCAGTAATAATAACATTCCGTTTGGTGCTAAACTGTACTAAATTAAGAAAGACTCAGTACGGGTTGTGCTTAATAGGCCGGAAATGGGGTAGTTAACCCTACAACGTTGTGGAACGTGTTTGATTGCTTTTCTCACTCAGCTCGATGCATTTATGGATATAAAGTTTTAATTCTCTGGAATTTAAAAATAAAATATACTTATTTACGTTAATTCACGAATAAACAATACGGATATAATGAAAAATAGAAAAGTTATAGACAATTTCGGATGTCCATTTTATTACTATATAAGTCACATATTACAGGGAATAGTGTCACCAGAAAAAAAGATAAATGCCATAGGATTTTCCAATAGCCTAATACCATATGCAATTCAATGGTTTTATGTTATTTTCATTCCGTGTGTCCTGACTGATCAACTCTACCTCGTTTTACGGACAATGAGGTAATTGAGGGACTTTTACTCAAAAACGAGTAATATTTTATTCAATTCTGAGTACACCCACTTTTTACGATTTTGAGTGTAACCCTTCACTATTTTGAGATAGTCAGATCGTTTGTGTACGAAGGTGTCTAGACGGAACTGAACGTATGAAAATGTAAATAGTTCTCGGGATATTGAAAGTGTAGAATGCAAATTCTCTTTGTTCGTGTTGCTGATAGATCTGATTTTTTATTCTTCACATCATGTTGCATGAATAACAGATGCCTTTCTTGATATTTTATCGCTCATGGAGTGGTAGTGGAAAGTATTAACTTGCCTTAAGTGTGATATAACACTGTGGACATCATTCAATGATGACATATCTTGGTTGAAAAATGTGTGTTTGACTCATAAAATCACAATAATAATTTTGCTTTCAGAGAGTCACAATCACTCAGAGTGAGCTTCCATATAAAGCCCCACCTAGGGCCGCTGATCACACTTATTTAAGATAGTTTCAGTACACCAATTGAATAAATTTTGGATTTCGGTTCCATAGTGAATGCAGATTACCTATACGCATTTACCTCAATACCCCTAAAGAGCCCAATTGTTCAGCTGCACTCACGACGTCAACGTTGAGAAAAACGAAACTGTGATATTATCACAACCGACAGCAGAACTGGGAGAAACACCAGGCGGAAAACTGTACCAATGCATTTCGAGACGACCGTAATGTAAACTTCGATTTAAGATCAGCCGATGGGAGAGAAAAATTATGTGCTTTTGGGTTCACTGGGTTGTTTTCAACGGATTTGTGTTGTGTGTTGTTTTAAATAGGCCTGTAAGACCCGCCATCTTGGAAAAAAGGCTTGATGATGAGTAGTTCCACACAGATTCGCAAATCGTTTCGGATCGATGTTCATAGAATTACTTGTTATTTTACACAGTTACGTATTACTCTATTACTACTGTTTATTACTGTCCAAAATGTCATTTTACATATTTGGTTCCCTAGTTTTGTACACGACTAACACTTGAAAAGTGCTTATGCAAAAATGATACGCATCAATAGAAAAAAATATATCTCGCGAACGATTTGTTTGATCGAGATGGTATCTTCCGTGAAGTTGCGGACAAATATTGTGTCGTTCAAGAAAAAATATACGCTGTTGTTTACAAAAAAAAAATCAAAATTTTAATAAAAAATTAAATTACTTATTTTTTATATTTTATTTTTATATTTATATCGTGGTTAGATAAAGTGCTACGTATTGACAATGTGCGTTTGCTGAGCTACTCATAAACAAAAAAGTTATGAATTATTGAAAAAAGTTCTATTTTGCAAAATACTACCTACAGTTATAGAATATCTTTGAAATGGTGATATTATTAAAACACATTAAATTTACAACTAAAAAATTCATAATGCTTAAATTTCCCAAATTTGTTATTTTCGAGATACTCGTTGGTTAAAATTCACTTATCGCATAATTTGAGCAATTTTCACCCTTTTCAGGTGTTGTTCGTGAGTGATTAACCTTGAAAATATTTTTAACGAAAAGCCCAATCAATTTCCTTAAACATTGCAGTTTACAGTTTTTCAATCAGACGCACAAGTCTCTATACAACAAGCGTTGAAAATCAAGCCACTGAATGTCTGGTACCTAATTGCATACTTTGGTACCATCTAATTCTTCATTGATACCTAGCCACTTGGTAAGAATATTTATTTCGGTTGCAAAAACTGATATTTAAAGAGCTACTCAAGCATGTCTTCATCAGTCACTAACAGTAAGCAGTCTAAGTCGTTATGTGTGGAAAATAGAAATAGTTTGAAGGACGGTGATTCAGTGTTGTTATACAAAGTTTCGTTTCTGTTAAGGTAAGCTTGTTTTTCAATATAAATTTTATACGAACATAAGTTAAATGTATATAAAAAAATAAGTATATTTATATTTTTACGTTTTTTTTCTGCGTTCACCAGTACAAAGATATGAATAACCGATTTGTTATGACCCAATGTATTCAACCGATAAAAAATGATGATGTAAGGTGTATAAAAAAGGATCTTCGAATTCTTTCAGAAAATACCAAACAGAACTTGAACACGATTTGATATTCCGGAGATACAATGAATTCCAATTTACGCATCTGCGGATCTTGCCGTCGAGAAGTTGAAAGACGGGCTAGAAGAGGTGAAACACAAATCATCGCTGAAAAATAGGAAACTGTTGTTGGAAGGGTTTTGCCTGAAGTACCCAGCCTGTCAACGATACCATCAACAATATCAGTGGCCAAAACTGCAACAACTGATGATGAATTTTCGCGATCTGTTATCATCGAAATATTCAACCGAGGAATTGCTGGGATTCAAGTTTCACCGATTAATGCAAAGAAGTCAAACAACGTTTACTATCCTGAACAGAAAATTAAGGAAATCAACCAAGGATTGAGGAAGCATCTTTTCGAACTAGGAACGCAGGAGGACCAAACAAGTGCAACACAGGATTTTGAAGAAATAATTCTTCAATTGAAAGAAAAATTTGGCAGACAAGATACCATAAGGAGTGAAAAACTACAGATTTTAACTCTGTTGCCCAAGTCATGGACAATACAAAAAATAATGGATGAATTTAACACCACAAGGTACTTCGCAACTGATGCTGCACATTCAGCAGTTCACAGAAGATCGGGCCATGGCTTAAATGATGCAACGAAGGAACTTGTTGTTCATTTTTTGACGTAGGACTACGTCTTTGATTTCTATATGGGGGTACACTTTGTGAAAACCGAAAATGGAACATGTAACAAATTGAGAAAGATTTTGAACGTTAATAAATCAGCTGCCCCTGGTCCAATTTCAATAATTTTATCACCAATCGATCAGAAATATGGCTACGCATCGATAACAATGCTTCCAAATGTTGATTTTCAACAAGAAACTATTGGAAAATTGGTGAATGTCCAGCATTGTCGAATTAACTAACAAATCCACCAATTACCTACATGCATATGCTGCTTCCCCAGCACAGTCGTCAGAGAGTAGTAAATAGATGAAACAAATCGAAGTGGCATTCGCCTCCGATCCTCGGGCGCGTGCGAATAGGGAGGATGGAATTGCGTAATATTTTGCACACTCATCGCCATACTCAGAACTACACGCTCCCAACGACCACACCACTGTGTGGTGGTGTTCGGTCGTCGAAATTAGTAGCAGCAGTAGCAGAGCTTTCGGCGTGTGGCATTGAAAATTGTTCTCCTGTAGCAACGAAAGGCTGCCTGCAAGCAGCGAGCTGCAGAGCCCACATAAGCAACCATCAAAGGAGGAAGAAGCTGTACCGCTATGCTATGGATCGGAATCAGTAGCTCTTCGTGAGTCGCTGCGGGTAGGTCATCTATGCCAAGCGTGTCACCCTCGCTCCAAACGACATACAGCTCGACAGCCTCATCCGTGTTGAACTCCCAGCTCAGAACTACTCAACCATCACTACAAAACGGTCCTTTTCAGGGCCACCAACAATTTGTTAAAGAGTATTATTTGGACATTGGTCAAGGTCATCAGTTCCCGCAAGCAGCTAGCTATCAAGGCTCAACCTGTCTATAAAAGGTGTGGAATTGTAGGCCTGAATATATTGGTGCAATTAGTATTTCCTCCTTCTTCATTCCGCACGATTCGTTTCTTTCGTTTAATCAATCACCCTTGTAGTGACGTCGAAAAGATTGTATCAATCGGCGCTTACATATGAAATTAATGTGGATTATAGAATTTTTTGTATGTTACCCAACTTTATGAATGGTTTGCCACTAAATGTTGAGATAATTTATTGATTATTGAATTATCACACTGTATACCATGAAAAAGTAGCCTGTTTGTGAGTTTTTGCCTGTTTTCAAGCAAGGAGTTATCATAAAAAACAAATTGCCAGCAGATATTTCCCGGCTACTTTACAAATAAATAAAATCAAACAAAATCATCATGCAGAACTAGCTAGGATTTGTTTTACTTCATATTTCACAAAATTGCTTTCGAGTTTTAAAACATCGTCTCCCGCAAAGTTTACATTTTTCCCTCTACCAACACATACATTAGGGCTAGATAGATCTCCACAGGATCTATAGAATCCACGCTATTTCAAAAAAATTCAAAATCCACAGCATTACTAAAAGAGGTCAAGTTTCGACCAATAGCAGATAGATTTTAATTCTAAACAAGCAAAACGATTGGAAATTTATCTACCAATCTGCTAAAATGAACACTTAGTTAATTTTCAATAAATGTCCAACTGTTGCAATGGTGATCAAAATTATCACCGAATGTCTGAAAACAGCGCATTCCCTAACACAGACTTAAAAATCGAATTCGATGCGGTCCCACTGAACGGTGCTCATTCAATCACCGTAAGTGGTGGTGTCCAGTCCAGCAGCAGCAGCAGCAGCAGGAGTGCTTTCAAGAACAACAACGAAAGGCTGCCTGCAAGCAGCGAGCTACAGAGCTCATATGAGCAACCATAGAGAAGGAGGAAGAAGTCCCACCGCTAGGCTAGGATCGGAATCATTAGCTCGTCGTGCTCAGCTCAGCATTACTCAACCATCACTACAAAACGGTCCTTTTCAGGACCACCTTAAATTTGTTAAGAGTATTATTTGGACATTTGTCAAGGTCATCAGTTCCCGCAAGCAGCTAGCTATCAAGGCTCAACCTGGTCTCTATAGAAGATGTGGAATTGTAAGCCCGAATGTATTGGTGAGATTAATCATCGTCCGACCATTTTCCAGAACACGCTGGTAGGAAGTGTTAAAAATCCATATAGAATTTGAGAGAAGTGGGAATAATTCGCTTTGGGTGTTTATTCAGTCCCCAGAAAGCCCAATAAAATCAAATTTGTGAGAAAATTAGCTCTCACGAGTTCAATCTCTCGAAGTCCCTCCTTTTTTACATAATCTGCACAAACGATACTTTCCGCCCCGCCCCATTCATATAATTCGGAAGGAAATCCTGTGAGGGGTGAATTGAATACACTTTAATACCAAAATGCACAAAACTTAAAAATTCATAAATAACAAAAAATTTAAAATACACTTTTTAAAGTCGGATAGATGAATCGAAAATACTCAAGTTGACAGTCCCTTGGATTCTCTTCATCAACTTTCTCTTTGAAATAAATACTACAAATTTGATACGCTTACAAATAAAAAACGGAAAGAGTTAAGATAATTGATGATTGATCAATTAAAAGAACTAAATGTTCACATTTGTTCCGTCCACTAGCGGTCCTACGTCAAGCTTCCGTTCGTGCCCCTAGGCACAGATCCTTCTACTTTTTGAGGACGATCACCTCCCGAGCATCTAGACAGAAAACCTTAGTTTCACGTACCCACTTGCAAATTGTAGATGTCTCCACCGTACGTAAACAATGGGGTCAGCCATCGTTGGTGGCACAACTTTTTTCACATCAGAAAACATGTTTTTGTTTCACTTCATGTGGACGTCGAAAGCAAACCAAGAATAAATTTTGAGTGAGACGTATTACTTTATTAATCCACCAGTGCCAGTGGTGTGATCTGGCACTTCTTATTTCTGTAAATTCTGATATTCTTTTTAAAAATTACCCCGAAAGCAACACCCTAATAAAAATGTTCCATACACGAACCATAACCCAAATGGTTTAACCATATGACACATAGTTCGGAACCTGCTCATGTTTTTAAGCACTTTTTATGGTTATTTCCTATGTGGGCACTGGGCAGTAACCCGATTAAAGGGTTTCGTTTATTTCGGTTATGTGGTTGCCGACAAACATCACTTAGTTCCCGGATTTTAGGGTCTTGTTCCGTCCATATATCCGGAACCAGTTAATCGATTGAAAGTCTATTAATTAACATTCTATAGAATCATGGTAGCTTTCATTTGGTTGTTGTTGCGTTCAATTCGGTAGAGTGGTTGCCGAGAAATACATATAAGAAAATTGTCTTACGCGCTCTCTCACACACATAAATAGACAGACATTTTCCGATCCCGTCATGCTGAGTCGATTGGAAGACTATTAGAAAAATATCAATGTTTTTATAAAAAGTAAAAAAAAAAAACAAAAAACTTAAAAACGGAAAAAAAAGTTGATAAAAAATAAGACCAATTGTAAATTTACTCCACCATTATTCGATTTGACAGAACCAGAGTACCAGAATTTTCGGGGTACATAGCATTACACTGGAGCTGTTTAGTTGCTCCCGGGGTGAGGACGATGAAGCAAGTCGGGTGATGCCTTTCCAGAGAGACTACGTGTCAGTGAAAGACGATGGAAACCGGAAAGCAATACAGAAAAGGTTATTGATGACGACACTTGAAGAAGCATACAAAAGATTTAAGAAAATTAATAGTGCGGTAAATATAGGAATTTCTTCATTCGTGAAACTTCGTCCTAAATACTGCAAACTTTTAACCAGTTCAGGATCGCACAATGTTTGCGTTTGTACAAATCATGAAATTTTTTATCTTATAACACATAGTTTAAAAAAGTACAATATTTTGTATGACTTGAAGTCTTTGACTGATTGTTTAATTTGTGAAAGAAAAACAGCATATTGCTATTTTAGATGTTGTGAGGATTGTCCAGACATTTCGTCAATTGAGGTTTTTTAACACAGTAATTAGATGAAAAAATGATTGATCAACTGTCATTCGAGCAGTGGGTAACTACTGATAGATGTGATGTACAAACTATTGTTAAAGAGCCTGAAGATTTTGTTTCATATTTTTGTGAAAAATTACTCAAATTTCGATTTCGTTAAAACGATTTCATTAAAACAGAACAATCTAAATTCTTAAAAACAACGAAATACACTAGTTCAGCGTTGTTAAACTTGTGGTACTTGCACAACATTCCATGTGAGTACTAAAGTAATCAAATAATCACAAAATAGCTTCAGAAGTGGGTTCAGAGTGGGACAATGTCACTGAGATATGGTTAGTTGGGTATTCAGATGAAACTAAAGGGTGATACGGTCAAAATTTGGTCAATATCAACTTGACGTATTTCTTTCAATTTTGCATTTAAAAAACCTGAACACCCCTCATTTTGAAGGTGTGTGTGTGTAGAATGTTGCTCCTATTTTGATTTTGGAATTCACTCTTCAGTTGTCAAAATGCCGTCCAAGCAAGAAGAGCAGCGTATCAAAATTTTGCTCGCGCATCGCGAAAATCCGAGCTACTCGCACGCAAAGTTGGCAAAATCGCTAAAAGATGCCAAATCAACCGTTACAAATGTAATTAAAGTGTTTGGGGAACGTTTGTCGACAGCCAGGAAGTCTGGATCGGGGGGGAATCGAAAACCGGAAGCCGCTGAGACGACAAAGAGAGTTGCCGGTAGTTTCAAGCGAAACCCTAACCTCTCTCTCCGAGATGCCGCAAATAAGCTGGGTGTATCATCTACAACCGTGCATCGAGCCAAAAAACGAGCCAGACTATCGACTTACAAGAAGGTAGTGACTCCAAATCGCGATGATAAACAAAATACGACGGCCAAAGCGCGATCCCGGAGGCTGTACACGACGATGCTGACGAAGTTTGACTGCGTGGTAATGGACGACGAAACCTACGTCAAAGCCGACTACAAGCAGCTTCCGGGACAGGAGTTTTATACGGCAAAAGGAAGGGGAAAGATAGCAGATGTTTTCAAGCACATGAAACTGTCAAAGTTCGCAAAGAAATATCTGGTTTGGCAAGCCATCTGTACCTGTGGCTTGAAAAGCAGCATTTTCATAGCTTCCGGGACTGTCAACCAAGAAATTTACGTGAAAGAGTGTTTGAATAAACGTCTGCTGCCTTTCCTGAAGAAACACGGTTGTTCCGTACTGTTTTGGCCGGATTTGGCATCTTGCCATTACGGTAAAAAGGCCATGGAGTGGTACGCCGCCAACAACGTGCAGGTGGTTCCCAAGGACAAGAACCCTCCCAACACGCCAGAGCTCCGCCCAATTGAGAAATACTGGGCTATTGTCAAGCGGAACCTAAAGAAGACCAAAAAACTGCTAAGGGCGAGCAGCAGTTCAAGGCAAACTGGCTTTCTGCGGCGAAGAAGGTGGACAAGGTGGCTGTACAAAATCTGATGGCAGGGGTCAAGCGTAAGGCCTGGTAATTCGGATTTGGAAAAGCGGAAGCCTAACTGAATATTTTTCCTGAATTGTATACTAATTGAACTTGAAAAAGAAATTTAATTTGATTTTTTAAATAAACGATTTCACCGATTTACACGCGTTTTCCCTTGACCAAATTTTGACCGTATCACCCTTTATTACTTTGGAGAACTAATCCTGGTTGCATCTCTTTTTCCTTTGCATGTAACACTGTTTGATATTACTAACCGCACCGAGCCTTCATTCCGGGTGGTGAGCGAACCTGAAGAAGCAGAAGATGACCATGAGCCCCTTCTCGGAACGAGTGTTTTGTTAGTCGACCTAGTCTGGATTCTGTGATGATAAGTATCACATAAAAGGTAAAATAAGTAGCATCATCTTTATCGAAATGTAAGTATTATTGACAATAATCATAACTAGATGATATGCAAATGTATATGATAGGTACCTGGATCAACGTTATTTACACATGCACATTCAATCGCGACGATATCTAATTCTGCATTAGCTGGTTTACCAATGAAATGAAAATGTAAATTATCTTGTGTATCTTGTGCACATATACATTATGGAAAAACTTACTTGTACACTACAGTCCATTGCAATAACTGCCATTTCATTTGTTGTATAAAACATATGCAGAGGATGTAATAAATCCAACCTTACAGTGGATGTAAGAGAAATTAGTTTTTCATGTAAGGAAAGGTAAATAAATTTAGAAATCAATTTGATAGAAACATTCCTTTTTTTGCTTTAACCCGTTAAAAAACGAGAGGTAAAGTGCGGGTTGTGATTAGTATGACTGAAATTGGATCATAAACCTATAGAGATTTTTTTTATCAAAATAAAAAACAAAAATAGAGGATTAGAGGGAAACTTGCTTTCTTCCACGCCCACAACTTTCTACTATCTTATGTTTTATTTCCTTCATTAAGTTGCAGTTGTTTCCACATTTCCTTTGCAGCTAAGTAGGTCTCGTCTCTCCGGTAATCGAAAAACGTTTACTGCTGTTTCTGGCTTCGGCTTGCCTGTTCAAGAAAAAAAAATGTTCTCTCCGGGGATATCACATCGATTGCCATCACTTTTACATCGAGAACCTCTATTGCTTCCGCTGTGGCACTTGCCCCGAGTAGCACACTTCCATTACGAAAAGTTGCAGCAATTTGAAATAAGTCATATAGGGTACACGCAGAAAAATGGATTTTTGTTTCAGGGCCTAATGTATTTTGTTATTCATTCAAACATATTGTATCAATATTTCAACAAAACATATGTTTGATGGTTTTTAGAATCAACAAACAGATTTTTTACTCTACAACCGGTTTGTTGATTCAAAAATATTTTTCTCTGAATTAAGCGAATAATATATTTTAATCAATACCAAAAAGTTGGAAGGGTTGTATACTAGATACGACCGCAGGGTTGGCGTTGGATAACGTCTGTTATGTGTTGTACTTAATTGTGTATATTATATTTTAGGAATATTCCTTAATAACTCTTTTGCGAAAGTTTGGTGGCCCTGAAAAGGGCCGTTTTGTTGGGCTGATGTTGTTGACAATGATGGAACGGGCGACCTTGTTGGACGCTTATATAGTAGAACAGAAAATATCAGAGGTGTCAGATACTCGCATACGTACGTTAAACTCTTTCTTGATAATGTTGTGGCCCTGAAAAGGGCCATTTTTCCAACGCGCTTGGCGTAGTTGCCCTTGCGGAGCAGACGGTGAATACGACCGACTGAGAACTGCAGCAGCTGAGCATTTCATGACGGCGGCCCAGTATACCGGAGCACTGGCACCAACGCACTCGGCGTAGTTGCCCTTTCCCCCCCAGGCTCTGCTGCCGCTGCTCTGCTGCCGTTGCTCTGCTTCCGCTGCTCTGGTACTGCTGCTCTGCTGCTCTGCTGCTGGGTCGACGATCGGATAGACAATGATGGAACGGGCGACCTTGTTGGACGCTTATATAGTAGAACAGAAAATATCAGAGGTGTCAGATACTCGCATCTGATGTCTCGGTTGGAGAAAGTATATAAGAATATAAAAAATCAATCAATTTTCCCCATCTTTAGACAATGGTTTACTGTTAACCATTTTTCAATAGTTTACAGAACGAAATCAATAGTTTTGAAACATTCAGCAAATTGCTAAAAATATTTCCAATCGATTGATGCCATTATCTCGTAAATCTATCGAGAGACGGTTGAGTTATTATCGTTCAAAATCTTTTAATTTTTTGTAACGCATCCAAAATGACTGTTTTCAATTTTGTACCTTCGTATGTTGCCGAAAGACGTTATCCAACGTCAAAATATATTAGGCCCTCAACCAAAAATATATCCATTTGAATTTAAAAATCATTTCTCTGCATGTAGATGTTCCAGTTATGGCTATAAGTTCCAGTTATGGTGTGTTTCAATTATGGCATACGGGAATCCCATAGCCTCTAATTAGAGTACGACATAACAAAACGTATAGCCATAACTGGTACACCTACCCTAGAAGTTTTTACAATATGAGACTATAGCGTGCTGGCCTTAGTACCAGCTACCACACTCGTGTACGTTCTGCTATATAATCTGCTACCGCTCTGATCTTAGTCCTGGTCATCCTTTTCTTCGTCTTGCTTTCGTTCTTTGTCCTGTTGTTGCTCCACTTTGGGCAGGAATTCATCCGGAGCCCTTGCATCTTACAGAAAATGCACATATTTTTGTTCCCGTCGTAGAATGTATTACCCTTTCGTTTGAGGAAATGCAGTAGGGAAGGACTGCACACCAAGCCTACGATACATTAAATTGTCTAAACTTACAATCGGATTTAGATTCTTAAATTTTCAAATCAATGCAATATTCAAAATTTGTCAACATCTATTTCAAACTTTTTGCAAAACATTTATAAAATCATTCCGATAGCTTTCCAAAGCATAAAAGCAGTCCGAAAGCAAGTTTTTTTTGTTCTGTTTTGCTTCGCTTTGTAAAGCTTATTTCACGTTTAAATGAAATGTTATTGAAATTAAATGTTCACGATAAATTTAGATTTTAATTGTATGTATAACATATTTTTACTATACACCATTCGAACAAATTGTTGCGACCCAGAACTTATAGTACTAACATGAAAGCACTAAATTACGAGCAAATTATACAAACAAAATGAATTATAAATTAACTTAAAAATACCCACCACCCAGAACACCGCTTCTACACTTATACATCTATATACATCCCAAATTGATTACCCTTCACCTCACACTGAACACGACAAATAAATCAGTTACCTAAGAACTACAAAGCAACACAGACCAGTTTCTGCACTCTCGTCCGAAAACTATCTCGGTTCGCGCCAGTCCGCCCAGTGATTGAAACCACAATTTCGCCGTTGTACACAAGTTCGCCTTTGTCGTCGTGCCGGCCAGATTCCGGCAATCAAGCAAGAACATTTGGTGCCGAAACCCGGGAACACATCCCGGACAGTGATTGCGTTCCAACGGAACAATCAATTCGTCGCGAACATTTATAACCATTCGAACCGTCCCGCGTGTGCTTTCACTGCGTGTATCTGCCCAGTACAATAGAAGCTACCGTTTAGTTATTGTTTCTCCTCACGCTGAGGTTCTACATTGTTAGTGCGACTATTGTGAGGAAGATTGCCACGCCGCTCCCGCAAAGTGTGTTGTGCTGTTGGAGATAATTAATTACCGGTTGCTGCTGTCGCTGTTTTGGACTGCATAGGATTTGGACCGCCCCAGAGTGCCGTCGTCAAAGTACCCGTTTGGCCAACCATCGTCGCAGTATCGCCGAGAAGATTTCCTCCAAACAGTCGTCGTAACGATCGAAAGGTTAAGTACGGTCGAAGCAGGTGAGTGACCTCTTTTTCTTTGTTGAGGCAGAATGGCTACCGCCACGCGGAGCAAGAAAGCCAAGCAGTTGAAACAACTGGCTGCCAAGCGGGGCAACCTACTGCAATCAGCGCAATTGATTCGCGAATTTGACCAAAATTATGATATTTCGCAAGCAGCCGAGATTCCATTTCGGCTTGATCGTTTGGACAAGTTATGGGATGAGCTGGAACACGTTGATATGGAGCTTGAAGCACTTTGCGGTGAAGACCCTGGCGCTGCTGAAACTCGTGCCGAGTTTCAGAACTTGTACTATCGATTGAAGGGTTCACTTACGAGAAAGCTTCCAGCTCCTACCCAAGCCAATCCACCTGCTCCCGTACAACAACAGCAGATTATGCTCCCTTCCTCTGGTGTGCGCCTCCCAGAGCTAAAAATCCCAGAATTTGATGGGAACCCTGAAGATTGGTCTGGCTTTCATGACTTGTTTAAATCCATGATCCATGACAACTACCAATTAACAAACATTCAGAAGCTACATTATCTTCGAGCTTCGTTGAAAGGGGATGCTGCTCGTATCATCTCTTCTCTTGCCGTTTCTACGTACAGCTACACTGTTGCGTGGAAGTTGATAACGGATCGTTACGAGGACAAGAATTTGTTGATCAAGCAACACATCTCTGCGCTTTTTTCCGTTTCTCCGCTGCGGAATGAGTCCGCTTCTGGCCTTTCTGAACTGGCAGATGAGTTCGAGAAACACGTGAAAATCTTGGACTCTCTAGAAACCAAGGCGCAGCATTGGGATTCTGTGTTGGTGGAGCTCCTTTTCAGTCGTATGGATGCCACCTCACAGAAACAGTGGGAAAATAACCGTGACAAAACCCAGCGTCCTTCGTACGACGATCTCATAAAGTTTATCCATGATCACTCACGCACACTGCAGTCTCTCAAGCTCTCCCAATTAGTTTAGTACACCGTCGATGGAGGCCAAGCCTACGAAGTCACGACAAGTGTTGGCCCATTCGGCCACAGAACAAACTCCTAAATGCGCTGCGTGCAAACAAGCGCATTTTCTGTTCCAATGCGAGGTCTTTCGTGATCAAACTCCGCATCAACGTTTCGATTTAGTTAAACGGAACAACCTATGCATCAATTGCATCAAAGCATCCCACCAAGCAAGAAACTGTACCAGTGGGTGCTGCAAGTATTGCCAAAAGAAGCACCACACTTTGCTTCATCTCCCGTCGTCCGCCTCCTTGATGACGGGTGGAGCTCCACCACACAGTCAACAGACTGAATTCCCAATGCATGAAACAAATCCCAATCTGTCGCATTCTCCTCCGGTTCCGTTCAATAGTGGCCCGGATGTCACTTCGGTCAATCGTGCGTACCCGCTGTCGTCGCCGTCGGTATTTGCGCCTCGCCTGCCCCCGTCGGAAATAGTCACACCTCCTTTCACCGCCTGTCAAACCGTCGCACCAGCAAATGTTGGTGAAAATATAGTGATTTTGTACACCGCACTAGTGAATATCCACGATAACCTCGGACACAGTCAAATCACTCGTGCACTCCTAGACAGCGGCTCGCAGTCAAGTTTCGTTTCCGAGTCGTTGTGCCAACGTTTATCGCTCAACCGAGTGAAGATCAACATGCCTGTAAGCGGCATTGGGCAAGCAATTGTCAACGTACGTTACGTAGTCTCGGTGAGCATCTCATCCCGATTTGGGTCACAACAATTCCCATTGCATTGCCTGGTGTTGCCGAAACTAACTGTGAACCTTCCAACGAAGACGGTGGATATTAACACGTGGAAAATTCCCAAGCATCTACCGTTAGCAGACCCACACTTCTATCAAAGTCATGGTATCGATTTAATTATCGGTGCCGAGCTTATCCCGTTCATTCTGCAATCCGAGCAGATTCCGTTCGATGACCAGCTACCACCACTCCAGAAGACAAGCTTCGGATACATATTCTCGGGAAAGGTTCCCGCTTCGATGACCACTCCACTTACCTGCTTGGTCTCCGCTTTCGACAACCTGGACGCACAGGTGAAAAGGTTCTGGGAAGTGGAAAATTTTGATGTCGGGAAATGCCTGACTGCCGAAGAACAACAGTGTGAAGCCCACTTCGCATCTACACACAGTCGCAATGCCGACGGTCGTTATGTAGTACGTCTACCAGTTAGGCAAGAACTTCTACCGTCTATTGGAGACACGTGGAACACAGCAGCTCGTCGATTTTCTGCCCTTGAAAGACGGTTCCGCTCCGATGAAACACTATACAAGAGCTACACCGATTTCATGGAGGAGTACGAACGGTTAGGCCACATGGAGGAAGTGAAGACTCGCGTCGCGTTACCCCAGTATTTCCTGCCCCATCACGCAGTCCATCGTCCCGACTCGTCAACAACCAAAATAAGAGTTGTGTTCGACGGCTCGGCTAAAAGCAGCAACCAGCTCTCCTTGAACGATCTTCTTCTCACAGGACCAACAGTTCAGCCTTCCATGTTGTGCATCGTTGTCAACTCTCGTTTCCACCGATTCGTCATGAAAGCAGACGTGGAGAAAATGTTTCGACAGGCTTTGGTTCATCCAGACGATCGCCTACTACAGCAAGTTGCGTGGCGCCGAAACGAATCAGAGCCACTGAAAACCTATTCCTTGAACACTGTCACCTACGGCACATCTTGTGCTCCGTATCTAGCAACCAGAGTCCTAAACTAGCTGGCAGACGATGAAGGGCATGACTTTCCACTGGCTGCCCCCATTGTCAAGAAAGATTTTTATGTGGACGATGTTTTAACTGGATCCGAGAGCATCGAAGCTCTAGTTAAAACCAGCATACAGCTGACCGAATTACTAAAGCGAGGTGGTTTCAATCTGCGGAAGTGGAGCGCGAATCACCCCAGTATTCTGGAACATTTTCCAGAGGAACTAAAGGAGCATCAGTTGCCGCTAGAACTCGACCGATCTGCATCGATCAAGGCACTGGGCCTACTATGGTTTCTAAAGGAGGACGTATTTGGATTCAAGGTCCCTGATTTTCCAGCCCTGCCACACGTTACGAAGCGCCTCGTACTATCGGAGATGTCGCAGTTATTTGACCCCTTGGGTCTGGTCGGTCCAGTGGTGGCCAGTGCGAAGATGTTTGTGCAGCGATTATGGCAGGAGAAACTTAGCTGGGACGAAAAGCTGCCGGACATTCTGCAATCATGGTGGCTGTCCTTCCGAGCAGGAATTGGTATCGTTCGGAATCTTCGAGTCCCTCGGTGGGTGTTCGAAGAGAGTGCAAAGAGCTACGAGTTGCACTGTTTTGTCGACGCTTCTTCCAAAGGGTATGGGGCGTGCATCTACACGGTATCAACAGGACCTTCCACTAAACGAACAAGCCATTTGCTCATAGCAAAATCACGTGTTGCTCCAGTATGTGGTTATTCCATCCCACGGTTGGAACTCTGTGCAGCTGTACTGGGAAGCCAGTTGGCTGATACCATTCGTAGAACAACCAAGTTTGACTCTACGGTCACGTTCTGGTCAGATTCATCGATCGTTTTGCACTGGATTAATTCACCACCGTCGTCCTGGAAGATATTCGTGTCCAACCGAGTATCGGAGGTCCAGAAACTAACACAAGGATCCCAGTGGCGGCACGTTCCAACCCTAGAAAATCCCGCCGATCGTATATCTCGCGGGGTACAACCAGATGATATCAAGAACGATGCACTGTGGTGGCATGGGCCGTCCTACTTGCTGAATGAAGTGGAATCGTGGCCAGCTCCGATAATTCCATTGACGTCGACCGACATTCAGCAGCAGACACCTGAGCAGCGGCAAACGGTTGTACTCCTAAGTGTCACATTTGACGATTCGCTAATCCACGATTACTCACAACTGTCGCATCTTATCAAAGTTGCTTCATTCTGTCAACGTTTCGCAAAAAACTGCCGATTGCCGAGGATGGCTCGTACAGTGGGACCAATCACTCCGGTCGAATACGACAGTACTTTGAAGTCACTCATCCGTGTTACGCAAGCTGCATGTTTCCAGCAGGAACTGCGCCACCTGCGGCACAATGATCAAGAACGGATGGCCCTGCGAAAGGCTGACTTCAAATCACCATTAAAAGACCTTGATGTGTGGATCGATGACACCGGTCTTCTCAGATTGAATGGACGGCTAACAAACTCACCTGGATCCTTCGACAGCCGCCTCCCGATCATACTACCGGCCGACCACCACCTTTCAAGATTGATCGCCAACTCCGTTCACCATCAAACACTGCATGCAGGACCCACACAGCTCCTGGCAACAATCCGTCAGCGCTTCTGGCCAATACGCGGAAGAGATCTAGCTCGAAGGACAGTCCACCATTGCGTGACTTGTTTTCGTTTTCATCCCCCAGCAAGCAACCAGTTTATGGCTCCACTACCATCAAGCCGTGTCACTGCAGCGAAAGTATTCGAGCATACGGGGCTGGATTACTGTGGGCCGTTTTTCGTTCGACCATTGGCAGGTAGAGGCGCGTCGGTAAAAGTCTGGGTCGCAGTGTACGTCTGTTTCGCCGTAAAAGCCGTAGTCCTCGACATCGTCGCCGGGTTGTCGACGGAGTCGTGCGTCAATTCGTTGAGGCGCTTCGCGAGTCGTGTCGGGCGTGTTCGTACAATACACTGCGACAACAGCACTACGTTCGTCGGAGCGCGTCGAGAAGTTATGGAGATGCGACAAGCTTTGGTTGATCAACTCAACGGCACTGCATGGACCACCGAATGTTTGGAGAAAGGCATCGAGTTCCAGTTTATTCCACCACGTGCGCCGCATTTCGGCGGCCTATGGGAGGCTGCAGTAAAGGCCTTCAAGCGGCATTTCTGGAAGATCATCGGAGCAGCTCCACACCACTACGACGATATGCGCACAGTTGTTTCCCAAGCTGAATGTATACTGAACTCCAGACCATTGACGCCTCTTTCCAACGACCCGCAGGATCTCTCTGTCCTGACACCTGGCCATTTCTTGCTAGGAGAGTCCCCCTTTCATTTGCCGGAGGCAGACCTTTCTCAGATGCCAACCAATCGTCTCAACCATTTCCAGGCCACACAACGCTCCGTTCAAAATCTCTGGAAGCGTTGGTCCACGGAATACATCGGGCTTCTCCACCAACGGCCAGCTAAGTGGAGGAAGTCCCCAACCGAGTTTCGCGTCGGGACCATGGTCTTGGTGAAGAAAGATAACGTTCCTTCGATGCAATGGCCCCTTGGCAGAGTTGTGGCCATCTATCCCGGAAGTGACAACATCGTGCGCGTAGTGGATGTGCGCACGCAACTAGGTATTCGACGCCGTGCAACATCTGAACTATGCGTCCTTCCCATCGAAGATCAGGGTCCAACGAAGGCACCAGATTGTGAAACCGTCACCACCAACTCTTCTTGAATGTTGCGCTTGAACGGGGCCCGGTGATGTTGCGACCCAGAACTTATAGTACTAACATGAAAGCACTAAATTACGAGCAAATTATACAAACAAAATGAATTATAAATTAACTTAAAAATACCCACCACCCAGAACACCGCTTCTACACTTATACATCTATATACATCCCAAATTGATTACCCTTCACCTCACACTGAACACGACAAATAAATCAGTTACCTAAGAACTACAAAGCAACACAGACCAGTTTCTGCACTCTCGTCCGAAAACTATCTCGGTTCGCGCCAGTCCGCCCAGTGATTGAAACCACAATTTCGCCGTTGTACACAAGTTCGCCTTTGTCGTCGTGCCGGCCAGATTCCGGCAATCAAGCAAGAACACAAATCTTCAATTAATTTTCAAACATTAAATTATCTCCAAACGTCAATACGTTTTTTGTCACAAGGTTGAAATCGTAGTCTTAATACAGACCATTGTATGTATATATTTGATAACCATTTAAACACAAGGAAAGCAACCGATATCAAATCGATTGAACATCTACTTCATCATGTCCCTGTAACCAGAAGAACCTTTTCATGATTTCGTTTTCGTTTACTTATTCATTTTTCGCCCTAAATTATTCATACTGACTGAAAATAAGATTCCCGAAAAATTCGATTACAAGAAACACACACACACACACACACACACATACCCATTTGGGCACAAAACTTCCGGACAGGAAGCAAACTAGATGCAAAGAAAATTAGATCCACCGGTGAGTGACAGTTTGTCCTGTCCTCCCTCCCAGAATCAACTGATGTGCGGTCAAACAGGGGATGAAACGTGAGTGTGGCTTTGCTGCAACCAGGTGATTTTCCCGGATATTCCAACAACAAAAAAACCCATAAATGTCCACAGCATAGGCGAAAACTTGTGACTAATCCAGTGTACGCGATAAAATTTGTGATTACGTTATGAGATTCAAAGCCATAATTCAATAGCAACAGTTGACTCATCGGAAAAGCCATACGAAAAATCTATTCAGTCTGTGAAAATGCTATCATGTGTGAAACAAAGCATGGAGAAAGCAAAACATTACCACAACACAGCATCCTCTGTGGTCTATCGTACTGATTCAGTGGAGCACAGTTAACGGGTGGATATCCCCGCCATTTCGTCTCGATGGCGCGACATCCTGGCGCCAACGGAAAACTTACAGCAACGGCAGCTTGATGGTTTCCCTTGTATGTGTAGGATGCATTCATAGAGTACTCGCTATTTAGTGTCGATCAAATCAAATCACTAGTATAAATTGTTTGTGTTTTCGAATCCGAAAATTAAAATTATGATCCATGCTAATTTTAGTACCTATGCAGCAGCTAAATAACCGGTGCGTCACCGACTTCATGTAAAATATTCAAACCTTAAAGCGATTTACCTTCCTTCGGGAAGCCTACGGAGGAACATGACGGATTCCTCAGCGGAGAACCCCTGTGGAATAAAAAGTTTGCTTCCAAAACTTTGTCAGTCCCATCACGTTTTGCGACTGCTCCCCCTCTCGCAAAAGGATGCCTAAAAATTCCGAACAGCATCCTGCAACTGGCTTTGTTTTGTGGAATAAATGAATATAAATGATAATTTTATTCCTCATCAAAGCCCCCGGTAAACAGCACTCATCAGGATTCCATGTCGCTGAGCCACGTCCCGCAAGGTAGGTATGTTCAACATTGACTATAGGCTCCCCTTTGCAGAGGGTGAAAGTGTTGATGCATTTTTTGCTTCTTCCATCGAACTCTAAATTCCAATTTACCCAGTCTGTCACTCAAAGTGAGATTTTACTTCCATGTCAATTATTTTGTCGTTTCATTCAGCTGTGTCACTGGTTCGGGAATACCCATTAAAATCTCTGAAATAGTTTACTCGGAAACTCATTCAAGGAAAACAGCGAATGAGGATGATTTGATGAAAAGTTTTCATAGAGACATTAGGCCCGTTAAGCTTACAAAGCAATATGTACCATGCAAATAATTTTATGTTTGAATGAGATTTTTGATTAAAAGATTGCAAGTCAAGACCAACAATTGAAATGGCCTCAACTCCATTTTGTAAACAAACCTTGTAAGGCCATTTTCTCTCGAACCGAACATTCGCAAACCTAAACCACAAACGGGTAGAGGAGAATTTATCCTACCTGTTCATTCTGTTGTTTTGCCTTAGCGGACTTCGGTTTGCGAGAAAATGACCTTACAAGGTTTGTTTACAAAATTGAGTTGAGGCCTTTTCAATTGTTGGTCTTGAAGTGTTCCCATTTTTCATATCTTTCTGATTCGTAATTTTAATCAGTGGTTGAAAAAAAAACATAAAAACGAACTTTTCCTTCTTAGGGTACTTCGTGAAATATCGTGAAAACTTTTCAAACATTGATCCGAATAATTTTAAATTCCATACGTATGTTTTTTGTGAACTTAGAAATATTTTGAAAATTATCTATATGCTATTCAAAAAAGTAATACGTATTATTTTATGGGCGGGTGCCTTAAATACATTCAATGTTTACCGAAGTTATTCAGGTCAGCTTTGTATGTAGAGTAGGGAGGGTCAATTTTACAACCCCCTGCTCCTCACTGCTCTTTCGATCTGTATGAGGTCCCCAACAACTGTGCTAATGATCTGGATTTACGCGAGAACTTTAAACTTTGTAGGGTTGTGGTTAAATACAGAACGAACCAATTCATTTACTTGAAAAAATTCGAAAGTTGCTCAATTTTTATCAAACCTGAGACTTCGCTGAGAAAGCTATGCAGAATAATTTTATCCAATATCACAAATCAATTTGACTTATGCCCCCTTTTTGATTTTTTTCAATGTTCATCGAATTCCATGCGCTTTTTTCAGAGGTCTTATTGTACCAAAGTATACCTTAACCCTTCGTATGTGCCCAAAACAAAAACGTATGTAGTTTGTACCTTGATTTGTGATCAAGGGGGTCAATTTGATCCCAAATTCAAATTGTCATATCTCAGCAAAGGTTCAACGCATTTTTGAAATTTAATACTTTTTGAAACGTAAATTTAATGTAATTTCAGTTAAATTGATCAAACTTAAATTTAGGGGGCAGATCTCTCAAAACAATGGATAGTATATGACATAATTTACTCACTCGATGGTGCTAAAATGAAAATGATCAAGTTGTGCCATCTTAAATACACATTGTATAACGCTTTCTAAACATCCTGCTCATATGGATGGTTCCCGTCTTCAGCAAAGCAGTTCAAATGGACTAAACCTATCTTAAGAAAAAGAGTTTAGTTCAGAATTCACTCACCAAGCAGGGTTAGTGTAAAATTCATTTTGAATTGTTTGTCTTTACATCGCAAGTATCAATTTTGGTTTTATGAGGGTTCTGGAGATCATGATTTAGACTTGTAACATGCTTTAAAACCTCGATAAAACTTGCAATGTTACTTGGGATAGCATATGGACTATATAGAAGGTTTCCGTCTTCGACATAGTTGTTGAGATGGACAAGACCTATCCTAAGGTAAAGATTGTAGTTTTGAATTCACTCACCAGATGGCGCTAGTGTTACTTTATTTTTCATTCTTTGACCAAACTTAACATATGGACTAAATAGAAGGTTTCCGTCTTCGGCATAGTTGTTCAAATGGACAGGACCTATCCTAAGGAAAACAGTTTGGTTCAGAATTCATTCACCAGGCAGCGCTAGTGTGACATTTGTTTTGAACTGTTTGCCCTAACTTAACATCTTCACTAGGTAGAATGAAAAATTTATGTCATACTAGCGCTACTTTGCGACTTAAGTAAACTCATTGCCTTAGGATAAGTCTTTTTTTTTATATAATTCGTTTATTTTTCAAGGCTCATTTGCTGTAGCTTTGCGGATATTCATTGTTCAGATTACAAAATTACTAACGTTAGTAAAGTGGGGGCCGATTACTCGCGGCTATCTCGAGGTTTAGGGGTAACAAATTGTAACAAATGGATGGCAGGGTGGGGATTGTGAACACAAGGTTTGGAGAGCAATGTGCTCTTGATCTCGAGCTAAGCGACACTCTGATGAAAAAGACAAACATGGGGGTACACCGATTGGCAGCTAACAACTTGGGAGAACACAAGATGACACTAACTACTAAATCCTCAGATCTATCCGTTTTAAAAACACATAAATTAAATTCAAATAGTCGAGATCTCGGCTAGCCAAGACATCTCTAACGGGTATCGCGGGTTGTTTTCCTCGGGCCCTGAGGGAAGTGGATAACACAGATCTGGCAACACGGTGTAAGGTACATGACCAAACAACATGCTCGATATCGTGATAACCACTGCCACAGGGACATAAATTGCTGCCTGAGAGACCAATTCGATAGAAGTGCGAGTTTCTTTTTTTTTTTTTTTTTTAACTTTATTAGAGAGATTTTTAGCCTAAGGCTAGTTCATCTCTTAAACTAGAAGTGCGAGTCTAACGAGCAGTGATTGGACATTAGCCTTGATATGACGCGTATAAAGACGCGGCTCATGTCCAACCCTTTGAACCATGCTTTGTTCGACACCTGTGGGAGAATAGAATGTAACCATCTTCCCAATTCACCATCATTCCATTTTTGTTGCCAACTGATGAGGACTTGCTGACGAGCAATGGAGAAAAATTCGTTGAAGGCGATTTGTCGCTCAAAAATATCGCCTTCCAAAGCGCCCACCTTAGCCAACGAGTCCACTTTCTCATTAGGATAAGTCTTGACCATCTGAAAATCCAAGACGGAAACTTTCTATCTGGTCCATATGTTAAGTTAGGGCTAACAATTTGAAATAATTGTCACACTAGCTGTTGGCACAGCACTAGGCGCAGAGTTCTTTTCACGGTTCTTTTAGCAATTCGTTTATTTGAAAATGCTTTAAAGAATTCAGTGACTCTACTCTTAGATTCAACGCCTACTTAGCCTGTGATAACTGCACTCTTTCTTAGTCACTTTATAGATCGTAGCGTAGCAGTAAGTTTTAGTGTTAATCCAATATAAACAATGCATGAATGACTAACGCAATGTTAAATTCAGCACTTCAACTATTACTAGGATAGGCTAACACTTTAATTTAAGTTTCAATTCACACTAATCTTAACTTTTTAAATAGCATAGAATAATTCTGCTGACTGCTTGCATACAATCACAGTTTTTTCTCTCTTCTACTTTCCATGACATTCTGTCTTATCATCAATCATACCACAGTAGTTATCATTAGTCAAATCTGATCCAGCATCCCTACGGTAGATTCTTCCATGCCGCTAACGGTCGTAACGTCTCCCGCAACATTCCCCTCCCCGTAATGCTGCTCTGGTTCAGCAGGATTACCTATTGGGAGTACGTTGAGCACAGCAAGCTTTGCCACGGGACGACGTAGAACTCCTGTAGTAGTCTGAACATCTGCCTGCCGGATGCGACCATCTTTCCCCGGCATGACCTTTACAACCTTTCCTCTAGTCCATCGATTCCGGATTGCTTCATCGACGATGAACACAACATCTCCCTCCTGTATGGGCTTCACTTCCTGGTGCCATTTGGTACGCATTGTTAGTACCGGGAGATATTCCCGGATCCACCTTGACCAGAATTGATCCAGAAGATAACGACAAAGATTCCATCCATTTCGCAGTGCCTCACCTTCTGTAGTTGTCGCTTTCTCCGTCTGTTTGACCCCATTTGAGCTGAGGAGGATGAAATGATTCGGAGTCAATGCCTCTTGGTCCGACGTTTCCAGAGGCATATACGTCAACGGCCTAGAGTTGACCATTGATTCAGCTTCGCACAGCACCGTCTGGAATACTTCTTCCGATGGTGCCCGGGAATGGTTGATAGATCCCATAGCAACTTTGACTGCTCGTACCATCCTCTCCCATGCACCACCCATGTGTGGGGATGATGGTGGGATGAAGAACCATCGTGTGTTGGTATTAGTGAAGGTCTCCGACAGTTCACGGTTCATTGCAGCAACTTGACCAGCCAACTCTCGGCTGGCACCAACGAAGTTTGTTCCATGGTCTGTGTAAATTTCCGCCGGCTCTCCACGGCGTGCAATGAATCGCCGCAACGCTAGCTTGCAAGATTCGGTTGACATTGACGCTGTTACTTCCAAATGCACAGCCCTTATCACCAGGCACGTAAAGAGTGCTACCCAGCGTTTGACCTGGCTTCGGCCAATCTTGATGATGTACGGCCCGAAATAGTCAATTCCAACCAACGAAAATGGCCGGACGAACGGCGTCACCCGTGCTTGAGGAAGAGGTGCCATCCTAGGCACTTCTGGACTGGCTTTGTAGACTACGCACCACTGACAACGCTTTGCCACTGTGCGCACCACTGTTCGAAGTGCTGAAATATGGAATCGCTGCCGAATTTCATTGACTACAGTTTCACCGTTATGATGACCGAACTTTCTGTGATACCAGTCTACCAGGAGCTCGGTTACACGATGATTTTTCGGCAGAATTACAGGGAACTTTGCTTCGTAAGGAGCCAGAGGAGAAGCTTCTATGCGCCCTGCCACACGTATCACGCTGAACTCGTCAAGGAACGGCGATAACTTCCTTATTGGACTACTGTTTTCTAACCGTAGCACTCGACTCCCCTTAGATTTCTTTGATTTTTTCACCACTTCTAACTCTTCGGCATATACATCTGCTTGTGCAAGCCGCCACAGTGCAGTGCCCGCTCAGCGCGAATAAAATCCTCTTGCTTCAGTTCGCGTCTGATCTGCATAGCTCCTTGCTTCTTAACTTCCACGTACCGATCAACAAACGAATACACGTAGGCAATTGCTCGAAGCATGCGCTCCCACTTTGAAAATCGTTCAGGCTCGATGAATGTCCGAGTTACCTCCGCCCGATGCCCGTGAATAGCACGTAGTTCTTCTTCGGTTTCGATTGATTGAACATGCTGCTCTGGCCACTCATCCTCCTGTTGGTAGAGGAATACCGGCCCGGTGAACCAGCGACTGTCCGGATGCAAAGTGGGACCTTTTCCCCATTTGGTGGCTTCGTCGGCCACATTCTGTTTTGTGTGTACCCATCGCCATTCTTCAATCGTTGTTTCTTCCAGAATTTCCCCAACACGAACCGCTACATACTGGCGATACTTCCGAGCATCTGATCTGATCCACGAAAGAACTGTTTTGGAGTCACTCCAGAAAAATCTGCGATATGTAGAAAGCGAATGGTACTCAGCAACGGATTTTGCTATTCGACTTCCGATGACTGCTGCTTGGAGCTCTAACCGAGGAATAGAGAGTGGCTTCAATGGAGCCACCTTGGCTTTTGATGCTATCAAAGCACATCGTGGCTGACCTCGATCCATCATTCGAAAATATGCAACGCAAGCGAAAGCAGATTCACTCGCATCCACAAACACATGAAGCTGCAGTGATCGGAAGCTATCCGGATCATATCCGGGGAAATAGCACCGTGGAATTTGAACTTCGTGTAGCTTGGTGAATTGATTGATCCACCTTCCCCAGTTCCTTTGTATTTCTGTTGGAATAGCTTCGTCCCATCCGACTTGAGATCTCCAGAGGTCTTGGATAATCATCTTACCATGAATGAGCAGGTTGGATATTAATCCAAGTGGATCAAAAACGCTCATCACGAATCGCAGGATACCTCGCTTCGTCAGGTTGGCTTCTGAAGTTCCTGAGTGTTCGAGATCTTGTGGTAGTTTTACGGAATATACAAATACGTCTTCACCCGGTAGCCAAGCCATTCCTAGAACCCGTTCTACTTTACTGGCTTTGTCGGCGGTGAAGTCTTTCCTCAGGTCTGTTGCATCTTCTCCCAGCATTCGCAGCACATCCACCGAATTAGACCGCCAGTTTTGCAGCTCAAAACTGGCTTTTGCTTGTACCATCCGTACCTCCAAAGCCAGTTTCCCCATTTCTTCCTCCGTATCTCGGCTATCCAAATAGTCATCCACATAGTGGTTTTCTACTATGGCAGCCGCTGCTTCGGGAAATTTATGCTTCCACTCCATTGCGTTAGTATTCTTCACGAAGTTGGCCGAACAGGGGGAACAGGTGGCCCCAAAGATCGCCACGTCCATCACGAACACTTCAGGTTTCAATGATGGATCCTTTCTGAAGAGGAAACGTAGAAATTGTAGATCTTCCTTCCGTATCTTCATTTGGTGGAACATCTCACGGATGTCACCTGCGACTGCCACCTTTCGCTGTCGAAAACGGCATAATACCGCTATTAATGACGTCAGAAGATCCGGTCCCTTTAACAACACTTCGTTGAGGGACAATCCGTGTACTTTGGCGGCTGCATCCCAAATGATACGCACTTTGCCGGGCTTACGTGGACTCGTGACCACTCCTAGTGGTAGATACCAAATGCGTTTTGAATCACTTTCTTCCAACTCCTTAGGTGTTGCTTTATGAGCGTAACCTTTGGCCTGGTACTCGGAAATCTGTTTTTCCAAGCTCGCTTGCAGATCCGGATGGGCCCGTAGCTTCCGTTCGAGGCAGATCAAACGACGTTCTGCCATAGCGTAGCTGGATGGGAGCTCTACTTCGTCGTACCGCCATAACAACCCAGTTTCGAAATGACCATCGGCACGCTTAACCGTCGTCCGTTCAAGAATCTCCTTCGCTCGTCTATCTTCTTCTGCTTCAGGTCC
The DNA here is from genome assembly GCF_037179485.1 of Ochlerotatus camptorhynchus. Taxonomy (NCBI): domain Eukaryota; kingdom Metazoa; phylum Arthropoda; class Insecta; order Diptera; family Culicidae; genus Ochlerotatus; species Ochlerotatus camptorhynchus. The sequence continues at coordinate 534,925 of NW_027041029.1, forward strand.
ACACGTCACAGATACTCCAAGGTTTTCGGTAGCGAAGTAACCTTTGACAAGGTCGTGTAAACTATCTTCTTCCGAATTCTCGCAGATGTGAAAAGTTGGAGAGAAAGAATCTGCCTTCGACTCTCCGATACTACCGGAAACAGTCCATCCTAACCTGGTTTTTGCTGCCACTGGTCCATTGCACCTTCCTTCTCGTTTCTTAAGAGGTACGGAAAGCTTTAGGTTGTCTAGCCCAATAAGGATTGTTGGAACGGCCTGTTCATAACTTTTCACCGGCAGTCCGAACAAATACGGGTACAGGTGGGATAATTCTTCGTATTTTAGGGTTTGTACGGGAAGATCCAATCTACGTACGGTGCGTACATTCTTCAAAGCAAATCTGTTGTTGCTTTCTTCACCTGCAATCTACAGGTTCACTTGACGAGAATCTGCTTCTCTTCGAGTAACTTTCGCTGTCCAGGTCAAACATAATGGCTGCAATTCACCATCAAGCTCTAACAGATCTGCCATCTCCTTATCGATCAGTGTCAATGATGAACCTTCATCGAGGAAGGCGAAAGTGGGTACTTGAACATCCTTTCCGTATAACATTACAGGAACTATACGGAAAATCGTGGTGCTTTGCATTTGACGGTGAATGGAAACAACAGCATTTGATTTTGTCCGTACTCCAGCGCTTTCCGAAGATACCGGTTTACCTGCAGTCGATTGACGCGGATGAAGAATAGAATGGTGTTGCACAGCGCACCCGTCGATTCCACAGACGCGTGTTGATTTGCATGACCATCTTCCGTGCGGTACCAGACAGTTACTACAAAGTTGATATTGCTCTACTGCTTTCCAACGATCTCCGAGTGACAAGGACTTGAACTTGTAACAGTCCCTGATCCGGTGCTTACACAGCCTGTACAGCTGCCTATACTGACAAAGCTGGTCCCACGACCGATTATTCCAAACTCGCTGTTCTCAAAACCACTACTGCCAAATCCACCATCTGTGCAAGTACCGATCTCGTTTCTACCAACAAAAGAGTATCGGCAGCGATTGTTTCCACAGTCACGCATTGAGCAGCCTACATTGTCTGATCCAGAATTCAACTCGATGAAGTTGTGCTACTTGAAGAAGAGGATTCATTAGATCACAGAGGTCGTACAGAGAACGTTTCCATGATGCCTTTTACTAGACGGGCAGCAGCGATAGCTAATGCAGAGAAAAATCAGTGCGTTTGCGTAAAATGCAAAAATCCCAACCACGTAGCAGAGATGATAGCTTGCAATCGGTGCCATCGATGGTATCATCGTACGTGTGTGGAGCAGGCTGAAATTTTCGAAAACCGTAAGTGGATATGCGAAGACTGTATCTTAACGACGACCTTCAGTAGTGCTTCGATATCCGAGCGAACCAGTAGCACTTCTCGATCGACGCGGATTAAATTACAGCTGATGCGTCTAGAAGAGGAAAAAAAGGCGCAAGAGAAATTGATTTTGGAGCAACAAGAGCAGGAACAACTTCTTCAGGAGAAAACGTTAGCAGCGAAAGCTGAGCTTGATAAAAGGTATCTTGATGAGAAATATGCTCTGCTTATCGCTGAGGTAGAAGAAGATGAAGCCGACAGTGTTAGGAGTCGACGTAGCAGGATGAGCCGAATCAGCAAGGTTCAGGAATGGATCGAGGAAGTAGATGTAGATGCGGAAAGCAACACAGTTCCTGATAACGTTGAGGTACAGGAAGTCGATGAAGCTACTGGAGGTGCCCCAGCTCCTGAACAAGTTGTGGAAATTAGTAACAGTGCTGGAGTGGGAAATGCGAGTTCTCTACCCACTGGAATTCTTGCAAAGTTTACGGGCACTATCCCCAAAATACCGACAATTCCTGTGGACGTTGGTACCAGAAATTCAACAACGAACCCTGCGATTGAGTATTCGATACCCGGTACTAAAGCACCAGTTACATCGTCTACCCCCATACGTTCTGTTGAATTGATTCCACAGGTAACCGTACCAAAACCACCGGTGCTTACACAGCCTGTACAGCTGCCTATACTGACAAAGCTGGTCCCACGACCGATTATTCCAAACTCGCTGTTCTCAAAACCACTACTGCCAAATCCACCATCTGTGCAAGTACCGATCTCGTTTCTACCAACAAAAGAGTATCGGCAGCGATTGTTTCCACAGTCACGCATTGAGCAGCCTACATTGTCTGATCCAGAATTACGGAGAGTGCCGTCGTCGAAGCAGACACAACAACTACCCGTCCCTCAAACAATAGTGCCGACCTTGTTGCAAGAGCCACTACCATCGATACCAGAGCAATATGAAATAAATCCACCACCAGCACCGCTATCATCATCGGATTATCCATTGTTCCTACCAACACACATGCCACCGATACCAAGGTCACCGTTGGGCAATCAATTACCACCACCATCAGTGCAGCAGGAACAGATACCGTACACACCACCACTACCGCATCCACCCGAACCGAGGTCGTCGTACCCCGAGCAACAACAAATGCTGTTGCAGTTGCAAAACCAGCAAGCGATGTGGGGGCAATTCCAACAGCAATTGTCCGCTAGGCAAGTGGTGCCAAAAGAGCTGCCAGTTTTCTCCGGTAGTCCAGAAGAATGGCCACTTTTCATTTGCAGCTATAGAAACTCCACTACTATGTGCGGTTATTCAGAGGCTGAGAATTTAATGAGACTGCAGAGGTGCCTTAAGGGTAGAGCCCTCGAAGCTGTTAGGAGTAACCTTTTGCTTCCATCGTCGGTCCCGAAGGTTATGGAAACCTTGGAAACATTGTTCGGGAGCCCAGAGCGGCTGGTTCAATCGCTACTCATTAAGGTTCGCAGTGTCCCCACTCCGAAAGCTGAACGACTGGAAACATTAGTCAATTTTGGTCTTGTCGTCCAGAACTTAGTTGGTCATCTCCAGGCAGCCAACCAACAGGCCCATCTCACCAATCCAACACTCCTGCAGGAGTTGGTGGACAAGTTGCCGCCACATATTCGGTTAGACTGGGCAATGTTCAAAAAGCGTGCTGGAACTGTGGACTTGGGCACGTTTTGCGATTACATGAGTGCCATTACTTCAGCTGCTAGCGATGTAGCGCACTTCACCGACTCCGATGGAGCTGGCATAAGTCGAAACGAACGGCAGAGAAAGGAAAAGGTGTTCGTTAATGCGCATGCGCCTGAAGAGTCACGTAAGTTTGAGCAACAAGGGAAGAAGCCGGACAGTCTGGTCAGACCATGCTACATTTGCCAGAGCGTGAAGCACCGGATCAGGGACTGTTACAAGTTCAAGTCCTTGTCACTCGGAGATCGTTGGAAAGCAGTAGAGCAATATCAACTTTGTAGTAACTGTCTGGTACCGCACGGAAGGTGGTCATGCAAATCAACACGCGTCTGTGGAATCGACGGGTGCGCTGTGCAACACCATTCTATTCTTCATCCGCGTCAATCGACTGCAGGTAAACCGGTATCTTCGGAAAGCGCTGGAGTACGGACAAAATCAAATGCTGTTGTTTCCATTCACCGTCAAATGCAAAGCACCACGATTTTCCGTATAGTTCCTGTAATGTTATACGGAAAGGATGTTCAAGTACCCACTTTCGCCTTCCTCGATGAAGGTTCATCATTGACACTGATCGATAAGGAGATGGCAGATCTGTTAGAGCTTGATGGTGAATTGCAGCCATTATGTTTGACCTGGACAGCGAAAGTTACTCGAAGAGAAGCAGATTCTCGTCAAGTAAACCTGCAGATTGCAGGTGAAGAAAGCAACAACAGATTTGCTTTGAAGAATGTACGCACCGTACGTAGATTGGATCTTCCCGTACAAACCCTAAAATACGAAGAATTATCCCACCTGTACCCGTATTTGTCCAGACTGCCGGTGAAAAGTTATGAACAGGCCGTTCCAACAATCCTTATTGGGCTAGACAACCTAAAGCTTTCCGTACCTCTTAAGAAACGAGAAGGAAGGTGCAATGGACCAGTGGCAGCAAAAACCAGGTTAGGATGGACTGTTTCCGGTAGTATCGGAGAGTCGAAGGCAGATTCTTTTTCTCCAACTTTTCACATCTGCGAGAATTCGGAAGAAGATAGTTTACACGACCTTGTCAAAGGTTACTTCGCTACCGAAAACCTTGGAGTATCTGTGACGTGTGGACCTGAAGCAGAAGAAGATAGACGAGCGAAGGAAATTCTTGAACGGACGACGGTTAAGCGTGCCGATGGTCATTTCGAAACTGGGTTGTTATGGCGGTACGACGAAGTAGAGCTCCCATCCAGCTACGCTATGGCAGAACGTCGTTTGATCTGCCTCGAACGAAAGCTACGGGCCCATCCGGATCTGCAAGCGAGCTTGGAAAAACAGATTTCCGAGTACCAGGCCAAAGGTTACGCTCATAAAGCAACACCTAAGGAGTTGGAAGAAAGTGATTCAAAACGCATTTGGTATCTACCACTAGGAGTGGTCACGAGTCCACGTAAGCCCGGCAAAGTGCGTATCATTTGGGATGCAGCCGCCAAAGTACACGGATTGTCCCTCAACGACGTGTTGTTAAAGGGACCGGATCTTCTGACGTCATTAATAGCGGTATTATGCCGTTTTCGACAGCGACAGGTGGCAGTCGCTGCCTGGTGAGTGAATTCTTAGCTGAACTTTTTACCACAAAATAGGTCTTAGCTTAGTCTTAGTCTTAACAATTTAGTTGAATACGGAAACCTTCTTTCTAGTCCATCTGAGGGCAAATAATTCGAAATAATTGTCACACTAGCGCTGCCTGGTGAGTTAATTCTTAGTTGAAATTGTTTATTTTAGGATAGGCTTTGTTCATCTGAACAAATTTACCCAAGACCGGAACGTTCTATCTAGTCCACGTGATAAGTTAGGGCAACAAATTTCAATATTAATGTCACACTAGCTCCTTTAACATAAAATAGGTCTTGTTAATCTGAACAACTTTGCCGAAGACAGGAGCCTTCTATCTAGTCAAGATGTTAAGCTAGGGCAAACAACTCAAAATGAATGTCACACTAGCGCTACCTGGTGAGTGAATTCTGAACTAAATTCTATTCCGTAAGATAGGTCTTTTCCATCTGAACAACTATCCTGAAAACGGGATCAATCCATATGAGCAGGATCTGTAGATAGCGTTATCCCGATCAGAAAGGCACAACAAAATTATAACAACTGGGGTTATTTATTTAACAAAAAAAAATGTAACAGAACGTGTTATAAACATTGGCTGGTTAGTTGTTAAAATAACAAAAATCATAACAAAAATTCGTCTAGTGGTAACAAAATTATAACAGATCTTGATATGATTATATCAAAATTATTACAAAATTTGCTATAATCTATAGCATTCAAAAATATACATATTTTTTACTTTTTTTTTAATCTAAGTCAAATAATTATTTGGAATTCATCAACTGTAGGTCATTTTGATTAATTAAGAGTCATTTCCCAGGCTTCATATTCCATAATATGCCAGAATTCGTTTCATATTGTGTGGTGCTTCATCAGCCAAAGATTTTTCAGCAGCTGGTTTGTCTCCTCGATAAATGCGGAGTTCCAACAACCGATCTGAGAGAAAAAAAGTTGTTTTAGTAATTCTGAATGAATGAATGAATGGCTTGGTTGCCGTCAGTCGTGGTCTTCCACATGGATTGTTAGAGGATCTTCCATCAAATCATGAGATTCCTATGGTGATGGAATTTCATTCATCGTCTGTAGAGTTTTCTGATGATTTATCAGAAAATTCGGAAGATTTTATACAAGCAGAATTCATTGAAGGATACGATGAACGATGTTCCAGATCGGTATTTATTGTCTTATTAAATCAAGGTAGACAAGACTGAGAACATCCTATCTTTTTTCAGGAGCCTTCGAGGTACGAACAATCGGCAAAATTTCATGACAAAATTCGTGTCAAAGACATAATGTTTATGGCACTTACATAAGGCACAAGCTTACCCAAGGAGGTTTGGAAGACTTTATGAAAAGGTTGAATGTTTTCACGATAGGCAAAACTTTTCCTGAAAGCTTTATCACTTTTACTAATGCTTTCCCAGCTCCAAAAGGGTTTATTTTTGTGTGAATTGTCATGATGGGTATGTCGTCTTCTTGTTCAATAATGACAGCACACTAACAACCTATTTTATTTTAAGATATGAAGCTACTCCACAACCTTAACCTCTATGCCCTGTGGAAAACTGTGGATCAATTTAAACGTACTTTTGGTTACTTTTCCTATAGAGCAGGAAATCAGAAATACTCCATCGAAATAGCTGAATACGTGACACCGGTTATTAATGAAGAAATTCGCGATATAAGCCGTTTATGATTTAAACAATCTTTTTTTTCTTAACAATCATTCGAAAATTTTATCATTTCTTACTATGTATTCACAGATGCCTCTGATGATCGTCACTTAAAAACAGAAAATAGTGAATAAACTTATATTTTGGAATCATTAATATATATTTTATGTATTGATAGTAATTAAAACTGACTTTGTTATAATTCTGATATGATGAGAAACTTCGCACAAACCCCTTTTCACTAATATATCAAAATATAACACACGTTGATATAAATATCAACCATTATTAGAATTGTTTTATAATTTTGTTCGCGACGTTTTCATCACTACCTAAAGCCCCACGTTGCGAGAGCATTTCCAGTCGATGGTGTGTTATAATGCAGTTCTTCTTTCCCCAACTATTGTGTTGCTCCTCTGATGAAAACGTCGCTAGAACTATTCCACAGCCGCAGTCAGTTTATGAGCAACAAGAGGGACGCACATTTTTGCCTGTGGACTTGGAGACATACTTCAAGTCCCCGCGTACATCGTACGGGTTAGGCAAAAATGTGCGTCTATCTTGAAAAACTGTCGCATTAATGGCCCTTCGCTCATTTTCAACTTCTATTCAATTTTCATACTGCCGTACTCTAACGGAACTATCCACCTACCCTCTTCTAAAGATCATTCTCTAGCTAATAAATCATCACACTAAAGCTTCATGTTAGCATTTCCAACCAACTCAGAAACAAAGCTTTCTCTGCGATTGACCATAAGTGAATTAGCGCAAATATCAATCACCAACGTCCGGGAGGCGGATCCATCTGAACCCAACATATCGAGCCAATCAACACATATATAGGTCGGGACCAACGGCCATGCTTCCCTGCAAAAATGATGTTAGGATATATTTTAGTGCGTTGTGAGTGTGAGTGTGTGAAAATGCATGAGAATTTCAAGCGTGACATTTGTTTGTAAATTTGCACGTGAGTATAATGTCTCATGAGGGCTCAACACATTTAATAATAATTTAATAAATTATAAATAGATAATAGTTGCAAAATAAAGTTATTTTTCAGCACGTACATTTATCAAATTTTGCAACAAGTTGCATACAACATTTTTTTGCAATTTGGAAAAATTCCCTTGGTGTTTTAAATATTTCTATCTGTATAAAACGCATGTTGAAACCACCCCGCCTGCCGTGAAATGAGATTTGAGAGAAGCGAGAAGTATGCGACGCCGGCCTACAGCGGTAGGACCATCGTTGATTATTTACGTTGATAAACGGATGAAGTAGGAGGTAAATAAAAACGAGAAATACTCAGATGGACAGATGGGCGTAGAAAACAAAATACAATTCGGCAGCAGGGTTTTGTATGTAAATTATCTTGCAACCCCTGCTAGAAGCTAGCATTTCACATGACTTTAATTTTCGATTCGATGTATGTGCAAAATAATAATTGAGTGCATCGCAATAGTTTGCACATTTCTTGGTGCCATTAATAACCAACAAACATCAATGAATCAATGTTTAGAATATTATTTTGATTCCAAAAACTAGTTGAATTTAAGATCACATGACAAATAAAGGTGATTGAATTTCTTTTCGATTGCAGATACTGGAAGATAGCACAAACATTATATAAAATTTCTTAAAACTAGTAACTAACAGTTTAGACGCATATCCTGACTATAATTGTAAGTAATTTCAACACGAAATACGCGAATTTAAGCACATTATAACAAGGAGGTGATGAAAAAAACTAGGGTAAGTAAGAATATTGATGTAGAAAATTATGAAATTATTATAGCTGCTACAAGATTGATGGTGCAAATCTTTTCAAATTTTTCTGAACAACGCAGCTTCAACAACGTATATGAACGTACATGCGTGTGATTAAAAATTTATGATCAAGTAGATTATGAAATATGATTGTCGCAAGGCTATATTTACTTAGTAATGTGTTACTTTTCGACACTGCTACTAATGGCCATAATGGCCTACTTCTCATAACTAAAATAGCAGTGCCGAAAAGTACTACTTTTCAGCATCCAATGCCGAAAAGTCCTGCTTTTCGAAACTTTATTTAGTGCAACAAAAATTGTGTGCAAACGTTGCAAAATTCCTTTTTTTTCATCACTCGTCGTAATTGCATTGAACAAATCTTCTTTTTGCAACTTGTAGTTTCCGTACGGTTTTGAGTGCGGAAAAGTAAATTTTGCACACGCTTATTTGAGTTTGAAAAAGTAAGCCGTTAGTTTCTCTACCGCGTGATGAAAAATTGTTATTATGATGCAGAATTGCAAAAACATATTTGAGTAGTTTTAGGATAAAGTGTAGATCAGACAATTTAGAATAAGACTGTATTTTGTTTGCCCCTTCAATACGAGTAACGAGTAAGGTCCTGGTTTTTTTCCTCTGTTTGGGACATAAAACCACTGCGACCAGTACTTTCATCTATTGTAGTATCCAGTCCTGCGTGCTGTCCACAATGTCAATTGACGTAATATATTGGTCTAGCACTGAATTTCACTTCCGACACTTATATTCATAGTAAGCATAATATCAGGCGTACGGCTTTGATATTACTACCCATATGAATATCACTAGGGAGAAGTTGAAAATCGTACTCTTATCTCAATAAATTAACATTTTTGTATAACCGTTGCATTGTTTTAATATTACTGATGTGTTTTCTAAAGATCGGTCCTCGATTAGCTGGCGAATATAAGAAGCTTTTGCGGCAGAACTTTGAATATCAGTGGTCCCTTCACGATGTCAATGTCATTTGCGCATTGACAGTGAGGCGAATGATATTGATATTTTAACTGTGTGAACTGATACTGAGCTAGTGAAATTCAGGATTTTGTAGGTATTGATATTGATATTTTGCAGCACTGAGTATAACCCGTGTCCTTAGTTTAGTGCATGTCGTATTATTCCATCACTATTGAGAAATGATGAAAATCCGGTTTTGATAAAGTTGTCATTATTGCCTTAGATCTTACATCCCGTAACGTACCACGAAAAGGGTATCTACCCACGTTACGAGGCAAACCTGGCTTAATTGTGCAGGTGATGTTGTTAATACCTTATCACTATAAGAAACATCAGAGTATCATCAGATCTGTCAGGTCAACTGGCATATCTCATTTCCTTGAATGGACTATTGTAAATTTAAGCCCTATTTTGTCCGGTTATCTTTGCAGGGAATCTTCACAAAAAAAAACCCATTTCATACTATGACTTTCACCATACGGTGCTATGACATACTTATCATGCATAAAAGAACCGTAACCGTTCGGAAAAGTAGAAAATTATTACAGCTTCATGGCGGCGAAAATCTGATACGTTTCATGCTGTTGCTTGGCATAGCGAGCACCATAATAAACTCTGTGAAATGTCTCTCTCTTGGATAGCTATTCCATACATTGCATACTTTGTGGCCTCCTTGTTTTGCTAGGTCAAAGTAAACCCTCGCCCACCCCGTATGGCTTTATGCTTGCTGCACGGGTCAGCGATGATAGCATCATAAAAATAATATTTCATCGATTAGAGACGCGTTTGATAGTCATGAAACTGAGATTCAAAATTTTATTACACAATACTTCCGCTTCCATGACAAATTGTAATACATTTTATTTATAATTTTATGACAGGATCGTCTTTTCCCATGTTTCAGTGAAATTTCAAATTCAAAATGCTGACAGTATTGCAGATGGTGGAGTTTTCAGTTCATTCACGTAGTTTGCATTTTCCGGGGATTATCCTACTGTGAATCATGGGAAGCTTGACGTACTTGAACTTTTTTCTCTGTTGTCGTTTGAAACTCACACTCCCCGGATGATGCAGAAGTATTGGTACCTGCTATGCGAATTTCCTCACCTCTAAATACCTAACGCAAACATGACGAGATAAGAGGAAAACGTGATGTACTTTGATGTACTTTGCAGTACTGTATCAGTTGAACAGGAAAAGTAAATTATCCTTCGTTTTATGGGATTGTAGGATACATGGAAAAGACAGGATGAGCTTTAACCATGATGCTTTTCTCATGAAGTGTAATTATAAACTGTTTCACTGTTGGAAATGAGTTATAACCGGTGCATCAAATGCATTCTGTCGAATTGATCCAAATCCTGTATTGAAGGGATCCTTTCCTATTTATTTGAAATTTAATTTTTCCTGATCAAATAAAATATACAACCTAGTGATTATGACATTCACAGCTATTAAGCGCAAATCCTATTTGACCTACATTAATAAATCTCATTTTTGCCACTTAGAATTCCCCAGTTGTCATCGTCATGGCATCAATACTACGTTGGCGTAGCATTATCTCAGATAGACATCCGTATTTGTATAGTAGGGTAATTTTCGGTTCGTCTAGCTACTTTTCACCACCAGGCAACCCCTCGTTCAGTATGAAAAACTCGTCAAGAATACAAATCTAATTACAATGCAGTGGCTTCCCCGGAAGTTAAGAACAAATCCGGTTGTGATGGATGTTTTTTTGGGGGGATTACGGTGCTGGCCTAAATCAACCAAAGGAAGATCAACTTTAGGCAGACAGTAGCTGCACAAGCTGCAAAAAAAATCACATTATTTTCAGCTCAGTACATCTTATTTGTTGGCAACCCCACGACATAACGTGGGGCAAAATGGAGAATTTAATTATGGACGTCCTATACCCTGGGGGAAACCCTGGCCAGTCGTTCTTTGCTCAGAGATAGAATTGACATCTGGGTGTTGGGATAATTCTGAGAGACAGTGAAACTTTTCTGACACAAAATTGGGTTGACGTGTGTATAAATTTAAGCTGGATAGCTGGATTCCAATTTGTTACCTGTTTTTTGTTTTGGTTTTCCTTTTGTAACAACAACCAAGTCATGTTGTAACTAGGGTTGTTTATCAGGTTTTATCGTAATCGATTTTACTTATAATACTGTGGCATTCTGCAATATCGAAAAACCGGTTTAAAACTTCTAAAAACCGGTAATTTTATATCCAAAGGTATAAAATTTGAAGTATCGATATAAATAAAAAACAATTTATGTTTTGAGATTCTTCAAAGGTTATTCAACTATATTCATACACATTGTATTTAAAAACTTTCATCTTGAAGTTTTTAGAATGTGACGAATTGAAGTAAAGTTCATATTTAATAACAACGTTTTTTTTTGTGACTAGGGGAAATGTATGTAATCTCATCCTAAGTGTCCCTAATTTGGGCCCATTCATAAATTCAGCAATCGACTAAATTTTCAATAGCAACCAAAAATATCCATTAGTACCGTCCCAATGACGCGTTCATCTAGATAAAATTAATAAATAGCAGATTTTTAGCGATGGGCCCAATCTTAGATCCATAGGCCAACATTAAACATTCTGATGCATTTCGCGGACCATTAGACGAACTGAAGGTCGAGCTTCGGGAAACCAAAGAGCTCACTAAATCATTGGTCGATAAACTGCAGTTTAATGATTCTTCTGGCCACGGACGAGTTCGAACCCCATGGCCAAGTATTAAACGAACCCGTGATGCTACAAAAGACACACTATAATCCCGTCCAGATTTGAAGCTTGTTGGTGGCACGAAGTCGATCGAAAAAGGTAGTTTGACAGTGGAAACTGTTGAAAATCCGCCAGAGAAATTCTGGATATGATTGTCCAGAATTGCTCGTCATGTAACGGAGGAAGATATATCCGAACTGGTAAAAAATTGCCTACAAACCCAACAACTTATCGATGTACGGAAGCTCGTGCGTAAGGACACCGATTTTATTTATTTATTTATTTCGTCAACCAACGTAGACTAGTACATATTAGAATACAGTTTTGTTTTCTTACATTTATTTATTTATTTCGTCAACTTTGGGCAAAAGGTTAAAAGTATATTTTTTTCTTTAATAAAAACTAAGCAGTGTCAGCTTTCCTATTTTTTATGAGTTATAATGCCTTATGGAGTAAAAATATTGTTTTAGTTTATGCCGAGACATTGTAAAGTCAATGGTTTCTCAGTATTGATTGTAAGAGGCCATCAAATCCCATCCACAATCTTTTTGGGATTATGTCAAACAGCAACGTAGCGAGTGTGACCTGCCTTCTTCAATGAAGTGGAATGGGACCGTAGCCTCTGAACCACAAGCCATATGTGACATGCTTGCCTCGAAGTTTTCTAGGATTTTCTCCAACGAATTGCTATCCGATAGACAGATATCATCAGCATCTAGTAACACACAGCCGTCAGGGCTAGCTATGCCTGAAGTCACTGTCAACAATGATGCGATTATGGCAGCTGCACGTAAACTAAAAGTGTCAACGTGCTTAGGTCCCAATGTAATTTCGTCGGTGTTTTTGAAGAACTGCATTGGTAGCTTGCTCGAGCCACTTCAAGTGATGTTCAGCTTGTCGCTTTCATCGGGAGTGTTTCCGTCCTGCTGGAAACGTGCATACATGTTCTCTGTACACAAAAACGGCGATAGGAAGAATGTTGATAATTATCGCGGAATATCCTTGTTATGTGCTGTTTCTAAACTCTTTGAGCTTGTTGTGATGGACCAATTATTCTTTCATTGCAAGCAATTTTTAAGCCCAGACCAGCATGGTTTCATTCCCGGTCGTTCACCGCGTCAAACCTTTTATGTCTCACTTCTTACGTAACCGACAGTATGCTTGAACGAGCACAAACGGATGTACTATATTTGGACTTATCCGCAGCATTCGATAAGGTCAACCATCGAATTGCTGTAGCGAAGCTTGAAAAGCTTGGAATTCATGGAACTCTTTTGAATTGATTCCAGTCCTACTTGAACGGTCGTCGCTCGCAAGTAGTCATCGGCGAATCCACTTCAGCTTCATTTCCAATCACGTCAGGGATTCCGCAGGGAAGTCATCTTGGACCACTCATCTTCCTTTTATACTTCAAAGATGTCAATGCAGTGCTGGATGGACCAAGGCTTTCGTTTGCTGATGACTTCAAGCTATATTTCAAGATTCGTTGGAGGCGAACTAGCCTCAGGCTGAAAGCCTCCTAAATAAAAATAAATCAATCAATCAAGATTCGTTCTGAGGCTGATGCTCAGTTTCTACAACAACAACTTGATGCATTCGCTCATTGGTGCCAGATGAATCGTATGACCGTAAATCCTGCAAAATGCTCAGTTATTACGTTTTCTCGACTGAAAGATCCAAAACTCCATGATTATTCATTTTCTGGAGTACCACTGGTAAGAGTGAACGAAATCGCGAGAAGCCCGAGAGATGTCGTTACTGAGGTTCTATGTTTTGAGATACTATGTTTTCAAGGATAACTTTTTCAAAGAGTTACGTCTGTTTGTCTGTGATTGTTTCCTACATAGGACACCGACCGGGAACATCTCTACGGAGGAGAAGAACTCAATCTTCTAGAGGATTGTGCGAAATTTTGTTGAGCAAATGGTGGCAAGCAACGTCCATTGTGACTTGGCTGGTTCTGTCTGGTTGACTACAGGGAACATTCTGCAGGTGGTCCAAGCACATGAAGAGCCTTCGAGACTGAAGATAAAACAAGAAACATTGGTTAACATTAAGGAAGATGCCGGGGATTCTAGCACTCAAGTGAGAGGCGTGCATTCAGAAGCTCCGGAGAGCACTCTTATAATCAAGAATCCTTTTATCACCAATGCTATTCAACAACTCATCGCTTGAAGGTCAGTACTCGAAGCAACTTGTATCTGCCCATCGTGGACATCATGAGTGCCACTATCAGAAAAGTTCTTCGGTGGCAAATTGCAATTAAAACGGAAGACACTGCTGAGTCGTACGAAGACTGCAACTACTATTTTAGCTATTACCAAGATTTCCAATCCGATTTGGACACCAAGCGGATGACAACAACGACGATATTTTTTCACACTTGCCCGAGTCGGTGGAACCTATAAGCCTAGTAGAGTTATACATATCTGGAGGTTGTTTTTCAAAATCTGGGACAGATAAGAATTTACTTTGACTTGCTTTATTTTTAATAATGACAGTTCTAACCATTAAATGCAGTAGTTTAACATTTTTCTTTTGTTTAACGTCTCCAACAACAACATAAAATATTACTTCTTTAAAACGTATCTCCCAACTCTAGATATTTAGGTGTTTTAGTCATTTACTTAAAATCGAAATCAGCATCAGCATGAATCGGACGATAGCTTATGATTTCGGTCATTAACATCAGCTCCGGGTCCCAGAGCATCACCGTGGAAACGGCGCGGAGTCATCAAGTAGCTCCTACTTTTGTGGGCTTCTTCTTCTTCTTGTTCCAAAGCATCTGATGTGGGTACAAGAATAACCATTTTGGATAAAATATTTTTCTACAAAATTAACAAAAATGCTAACCAAACAACACATTGAATGCGTACATCTCCATTAAAAAAGATTATTTTTTATAAGTGGCTGGTAAATTTAACAGAAAAACGCAGAAAATATCCGAAACAAAGCGCACTAACAAATCAACCGAAGTACAGATTCGACTGTCTTAGGTTAAAGACAGAGCGAAGGGAGATGCCGTCCTTAACATGGAGAATGTCGTCGTTGAAGTGTGCCGAGAGGAGGGCACTTGGAATGCCTTCAGCAGGGCTGTCGCTCAAATACTGTCAGAGCTGCAGCGTTAATGGAGAGAGGAGCAGCGATGTAGCAACGCCAGCTAGTGCTAAGAGTATGAGAAGTGCATGAGCTGTGTGTAAAAACCAACACAACACGTTCTATATTTGTGTAAAATGGAAATAATCATTTTGCAATCGATCCTCAAAATTATCCCCACCAAGATGAAGACGAATATTAATATTGACAACAATACAGGTGATAATAGTCCATTCTATGCGCACAAGTATTGATGGTCCGAAAGTGAGGATAACAATAACAAACCAACATTTTGGGCTGGAGCGAAAGTGAGGATAACAAACTTCGCACTTGAAAATGGGATTACGGAAGTGTGTGAGTCAGAAAGGTCAATGAAGACGAATGGACAAACACAAATGTTGATTTCGAGACTCGCGGTACCAGGCATATGTTGCGGTCAACTTGGCTCGATCCCGCTTTATCAACTTCACGTCTGGTCTACCTCAAGGAAGCGTTCTGGGACCACTAATATCCAACCTTTTTTTTTATCAATGACCTGTGTTTGCTGCTTTCCTCGTTCAAGCTTTCATTTGCTAATGACCTAAAATTCTATCGTGTCAAAGCTTCTCTTTTGGATTGTACTACCCTACTATAAGATATTGATACTATGCTGGTTCGGCATGCGGGTTCTTAAAAAGAAGTGTAACATTATTAAATTCCCCTTCGGGCTCGAGGTAGACATCGTAATGTTCGGGATATTTTGGCTAGACGCGATCTGGAGTTTATGAAACTCATATATGTTTGCCAGCGCTCCCTATGATGATATTGATAATTATTTTGGAATTTTTGTTTTCGTCCCCCCCCCCTCTTGTGTGAGTGAAAATGTTTATTTTTTATTAAAATGCTTACAATTTGTATGTCTTTGTTGATAAATCTAACTTCATAATCTTAAACTCATGGTAGTGATGCTAGTAATCAAGATAGTTAGATATTTAATTTTTATTAAAGCGGCTTTCAGCCTATAGCTCCTTGACGCCTCTGCAATAATTACTTATCATTAATTTTTACAGCAAACTAAATAGAATTTTGACTAAACAAAAGAATAAATTTGCCTCACTCTATTGGAAACAACGCAAACGACCACGTTGCGGAAAACACGTTTAAGATTAATCCATAGATTAGTAGCAAAACTCCATCTGGAGCAGATCATGTTATCTGCCTAATAACACCTGATGATAGGAAACTTTCATTCAATCCCAAACTTCCCAGTTAGGTTCAGCCTTTACTTAGAGAGTCATGAAATTTTGATGAAACCCTTTTACCTTTCCAAATTGTGTGACGCTCAGAAGAAAACCGTAACAACTTGGCCAGGATAATGACGAAGATGAAGCTACAATCATCTACCATCAACGACCGAACTGGAGTGGGCCTCTCACCCTAATGGGCAAATTTCTCTGTGCTAAGGACGGCTCACGTTCTTGCCGACTCGTTCACAGCCGCACCCTTTCTTGGCTGCGATAATTTCCCAAAGGGTACAAAACCATCCGGCAAATGACATCTTGTGCTTCACGCGCCATTTAAACACCAAGACGTGCAAAAACTGTCATCTTCTTCGTCGCTTGTGCAACTAACAGGCAGGCGGCATAGCGTTGATTTAAAAGCATTCCGTAATTAAGCCAGCTATACAGAGGGAGATAATAGTAACATTGGTACTAGTAAACATTATGAAAAGAGTAATATCATAAAATTATATGATACTCAGAACACGTTGCGTATGCTTATGTTAACGGGCAACTTTAAGAGAAGAAATTCCTAATAGAGCCATGAACTACAACAATAAAGCATTAAAAATCAATTAAAATTTTCATTTAATTCCAACATCATGTGTGAAAATGGACATGCCAATCATTCCAATGAATATGTTAAAAAGTGAACGCATATGCTAATATTAAAGCTGCATCAGGAAATGGTTTTTAAATTACCAGTACGGTGGAAATGCTGTCATCATCCCCCAAGGATGGAATGACTAATGTCCACTGCCAGACACATTGGAAGCCGGTGTTGCATGAATAATGCTCTCAATTAATTATAATCCATGCATCAAAATCCTATGTGCTAAATTACCCTTTAATAAAACGTGATCGTTTTCCATCGTAGTACCATACCACATGCTCTCCATGAAATTCCAGCGGCCTGCAGCATCCTTGAACGATGATTTTACGCTCAAACCTGCTGAACGCTCCCCGTCTGCTGAGTCCCGAGTTGTCTCTTATCTTCTGGTCATAAAATATACCCACCGTGTATCATTATTTGTTTGGGTTTCTCCAAATGTGGAGGTATACATAACAATATGCACCATACGAGGGGAGCATTTGCAGCATAAACTAATACTGTGTAAATTTAATGCCCCTTATAATTATTACGATGCATAAATCAGCAGACTGGCAGAATCAATAAACATTCAAGTGGTTAATAAAGAGCGTTGGGATGATATATTTTGCAACTAAAACTCGAAGGGCATTAGGACAAGTTGTTAAAAGAGCATGAAATCCATAATTTATTCAAGCCAGAACAGATAGAAATAAAATTAGGCTAAAATGTAACATTCAGTGGATTTTGACCAAAGAACATTATTTAAGCGACGAAGCTGAAAATCTCTTATGGTGTTCCATTGCATTTTTATGATTTTTGTATTCCGTTACGATTCGAAATTGGTGGTATACAGGCAGTGTATAGTAAAACATTATGAACTATGAACTATAAAAACAAAAAAAAAAACCAGTTTGGACAAACATTGACCAACAATTGGGTTGTTTAGGGGTATTGAGGCAAATACATATTCGATATTTGCAAAGTGGAACCGAAATCCAAAATTTAATCAATTTTGGTACACTGGAACCATTTTAAATAAGTACGATTACATTAGCAAAAATCACCATCTTAGCACAGACAAACAGACATAACACATTGAATATTCATCACTGTAAAACATCGTCGCTAAAACATAACCGCCATCTGTTGAGTACACTGTGGTGGGTAGTACGCTGAACAGATGGCGGTAGTGTGTAAACGTCAAATGCAAGGGAATTGACTATGCTCGCCACAGGTGGCGGTACTACCAACTACGATACTTTTAAATTGACCGTTAAATGCTTGTTCGATGAACAACTTCTGAGTGTTATGTCTGTTTGTCTGTGATCTTAGTGTCCCTTCGTGGAACTTTGTATGGGAGCGAGCTGTCAACGAATAGATTTAATGTCAACGATCAAAAATTTAAATCTTGGTTAAAAATCGAGATGATTGTCTACGGGATCAATAAAAATATCGTGGTGCTCAGAAAACGCAGCTCTATAAGATGATGTATAAAAATTGGTATATTTTTAGACATTAAACAACCCAATTAATGATCATCATAAAAAATTCAAAGTCACTCTAAACCTATAGCATGGCCATGAGCATTGATGCCTCTCCATGATTGACCAGATCTAGCAAAATTGGCAATGACTGTTTGTTAGACATCCGATGCTACTAGTGACCGAGTATTGCTCTGCATTAGACTGGCCCACATTCATATGGGGGAAATTTTTCATCATTTTTTTCAACGAGTCAGTCTCTGACAATTTCAACTCATACGGATGTAACACGAGATGGCGCTATTGATTTAAAATTTATTAGGGGATATTGGTTGAAATGTATGGAGAAATAATATTCCTTCACTCTTTCGTGCATAGAACTGGTTCAGTAAACTTGATTGAGCTCAGAATTTTAGCATATGTAATTTAAACTATAAGGAACAACTTTGCTGAAGACAGCATCACGATTTAAGTTAGTATTATGGAGATATTAATTAATCATGTGTATTCTGCTCGTATATTGCATCAAAATACAATACTAGATTACCACTAAAAAAATCTTCATATTTTTCTCAGGCCCGTGTCTTTGCGATAACCACTCTCTGAATGTTTCAGCTCTTTCTGAAGTTACACAGGCTTACGTTTGTGGTTTAATTGTTCATATAGGAGATTTAGTTAAATATTTCATATACATTCATAAGCGAATATCTCAATAAAACTAACTGGATTCATGATGCAATCGTCAGCAAAGTTGTTACTCATTAACTGAGCTAAAAGTTTTGAAAATCTGAATCAAATCGAGAATAAGGAAACTTTTTTATGATCGATAGAGTGGAGGAGTATCATTTTTCATGTATTTTATCTAAATTCCCCATACAAAATTAAAACTAAAAGCGCCAGCTTAGCTTAGAACTAGATGAGCTAAAACTTTCATAGAATGTTTTTCTCACTTAAAGGCACAAATCTAAGCCCGGCGAAATAAAGTTATAGAATTGTCGTCCCTGAAAGTAGTCATCTATGATTGCAAACCTATATCGAACATACGCCATATTTTACCGAAAATTTCACTGTTTTCCGCACATTTCCGACCAAGTTCTATCAGCAGCGATTTTCCACGTTCTCTCCTTATAAAATAAACAAGTGAAATTAGACAAAGTCTGTGATTCAACCCATGATTTTTGCTTTGTTACTCTCTATGATCACAAGGATCTAGACAAAGCCCGCTGTCCTTGGTATAAAGCCATGAGTACTTATAATAGTCTCTTTTGTTGGCTTTGCTCGAGACGCTATGGTCCCAAGGTCGGTTCTCGGTAAAAGGTGGGGTTGTGACGCAGATCAGGGCACAAATACCTCACTCGGTCTACTAGTTTTTATCACTTTTTTATTCACTTTACTTCTGTATCGTATTGAAGGGTGTCCACATCCAATTGCATCATTGAAAAAACGCTGTAGAAAATAACCTAGTTGACCAATCCTTTTCAAACTTTCAGAAAATAAAATATAACGTAGTAGTAAACTTTTGGCATATTCATTTCATTCAACTTCAATACCATAACCATACGCTCACACCTTACGCTTAACTCCACTCATTAGAGCCTGTAAAACATCTGCCTGCAGCTTCTTCTGTACGGAAACCCACTTTTTCTTCATTCTTCCTCAGATTTGACCTCCTTGGGATGCTTCCGTAGTGCCTGCTTCATAATAGCCCAGTATTTTTCGATGGGCTTTAGTTCCGGTGCGTTGGGAGAGGGTTCATGTCCTTGGGTACGAAAGTGACCCCGTTGGCTTCGTACCATTTCTGGGCAACATTTGAATAGTGGCACGAAGCTAGATCCGGCCAGAAGATCGTAGGGCCCTCGTGTTGCTTCAACAGATGAAGCAGACGCTTCTATAGACACTCCTTGAGGTAGATCTCGCCATTTACAGTCCCGGTAGTCACAAACGGCGCACTCCGTTTACCACATGAGCAGATCTCTTGCCAAATCATGTATTTCTTGAGAAAATGTTGGAAAGTTTCTGCTTCCTTACTTCCTCCGGAACATCAAACTTGTGCTGGGCAGTAAAGAACAGTAGCCCCGGGGGGGGGGGGGGGCGACCCCGGCGTAGTGGTTAGCATCCATACCTCTCACGCCAAAGTCACGAGTTCAAATCTCACCCCGGACAAGTCACGAATGACCCAAGAGCGTTAAAGTGACTATAATAATAAAAAAAAAAAAAAAAAAAAAACAGTAGCCCCGGAAGCTGCCGGGAGTCTGCCTTGACGGAAGTCTGCCTTGACGTAAGTCTCATCATCCATGATGAGACAATGAGGCTTCGTCAGCATCTGGGTGTACAGTTTCCGGGCCCGTGACTTTCCCACCGTGTTTTGCCGTTCGTCACGATTTGGAGCTTTCTACTTTTTGTACGTATGTAGTCCTTCCCGGTCCTTGGCTCTCTGAACGAAAGACTTGGACAGATTCAACTTTTTGGCCACATCCCTGACCGAAGCATTGGGATTGGGATCGCCTTCTTTTTCAACTTTCAAAAAACTGACAGTGAACACTCTAATCTACTTCTACCCAAATTTTCAAGAGAAAATACCCAAATGGGTAATTTTCTACACCGTTTATGTGTGTGTTTTAACAACCCGTTTAGCAACATCGAACTACTTCTTCTTCTTCTTCTTCTTCGCATTTTAAGCTTATTGCATATCGCATATTAGCTTATGGCGTGCTCCCAACTTAGTGTTCTAGATGCACTTCCACAGTTATTAATTGAGAGCTTTCGATGCCTGTTCCTTTTTTTTTCATTGATATGATTGTGCGGCAAGTCCAATCATACTTCTATGCCCAGGGAAGTCGAGAAATTTTCCAACCCGAAAAATTCCTAGACCGGACCGGGAATCGAACCAAGCCGCCTCCAGCATGGTCGTGCTTTGTAGCTGCAAAAAACAAAACGTTTATTCTAATTAAGAATTTTCTTAGAGACCACGTCCACTTAGATTGCCGTTCGAATTGGAAAAGATCTATTGATTGGAGTTTTCATTTCTGCTAGTCCTGTTGCGAGTTCCCTCATTATTTGTCCAATTTAAATTTGGATGTTTCCTCACATACGATTAGTGACATTCATTTACATATTGATGATCGATTTAGTGTCGTACTAACATCGACAACTAGCGGCGCTACCGATACTAAAGGGCACTTGATATTGCTGCTTCGTTAACAAGTGAATTTGAATCGATGCGAGAAGAAAGTCAATCGAATAATTAAAAAAAAAAATAATCAGAAAACAAGGAAATTGATATGTTTAACACTCTGGTACGGTAACCATAGTACGGTGATAGAGGAAATGCTTCACCAAACCCGAGCGTCTGTTCACCATGAAGGTGCGGCTTAAAACGGCGTCTATTCTCCATATAAAGAGTGACTGATCACTGTCTTAGTGCTAGTGTAAGACTCTAAACAGAGCTGTGCACGATGATCCTCCGGTGAGGTAGGCCCAACAAGCCGCTCAAGAAAAAATATGAAGTTCCAAATACCGAATCGATCGAGATCAGCTAATGGCAAAGTATGCATGAGAATGGATTTCCGGATAAACTGCGATTGGTAAAGGCGACGATGGATCGAGTGGTGTGCGTTGTGCGAGTATAGGGCACACTGTCAAGTCCCTTAGAATCTTGAAGGGGATTACGGCAAGGTGATGGACTTACGTGTCTGTTATTCAACATCGCGCTAGAAGGTGTCATAAGAAAAGCTGGAAAAGCCACGAGTTGGACGATCTTCAGGAAGTCCATCCAGATTTTTGGATTCGCCGATGACATCGACATCATGGCAAGGAACTTTGAGATGATGGCGGAAACGTACATCAGACTGAAGGCTGAAGCTAGACGGATTGGACTTGCCATCAACGCATCAAAGACAAAATACATGAAAGGAAGAGGTTCTAGGGAAGACAATGTTAGCCTCCCACCCCGAGTTCAGATTGACGGTGACGAAATCGAGGTGGTCGATGAGTTCGTGTATTTGGGCTCACTGGTGACCGCCGAAAATGATACCACCAGAGAAATTCAAAGACGCATTATGGCAGGGAATCGTGCCTACTTTGAACTACGGAGGACGCTCTGGTCGAATAAAATTCCCCGCCGCACGAAGTTGACTCTACAAGACGCTCTACGGCCACGAGACCTGGACTCGTGAAGGATCAACGCGCCCTTGGTATTTTCAAAGGGAAGGTGTTGCGTATCATCTACGGTGGAGTGCAGATGGATGACGGAGCATGGAGGAAGCGAATGAACCACGAATTGCACCAGCTGCTGGGAGAACCATCCATCGTCCACATTGCAAAAATTGGTTGACGACGTTGGGTTGGGCATGTCGTGCCGGACGACGACCTAGTGCAAATGGTTCTAGAAAGCGACTAACAGGAACACGAAGAAAAGGCGCGCAGTGGGAAAGGTGCATCGACCAAGTAGAAGGTGACCTACGCACCCTTCGCATACTACGAGGCTGGCGATGTGTGGCCATAGATAGAGTAGAGCGGAGACGACATCTTCGGACAGCAGAGGACAATAAGGCCTTAGTCTGATTGGTAATGTAAGTACAGGCAGAATTAGTGCAGAGAACAAACAAACAGCAACAACATAATATAGGGTATCCCACAAAGTTTAAGCACACTTTCAACTCGCAGCCATTTATTCCTCAATAAAGTTCATCAGCTGTTCATCAAATGTGTGTTGTTGCAAATGGTTGGATAGTAAAGCTAGTGAATTTACAACTGACGACGGCAGTGATATGGAAAGGTATGGACAATGATGATAATGAAGAAGAAGTTGAGCCAAGTGATCCAGAGGAATCTCTCGACACTTTTCAAATAGATCAATCAACATTGATCGATTCTCTTCATCTACTTTCTCTTTCGTTAATAACTCGGCTTCAAAAACATATTCAGCTGTTCGTATCGTCCGATACGCTTAATAAAACTTCCTTGTAGTAGACTATGTAGAAAAAAAATCACCGAAATATGAATGCAATCAAGTTATTAACGAAAGAGAGCATCGATGAAGAGAATCGATCATGTTATATGTATATGTATGAATAACTGTCAGTTTTAAAAATGGTCATAACGATCGAACGCTTTCATGAATTTGTGATATCAGTATCTTCCAGTTATACTACATATAGTACCTTCGACTTAGCATACTTTAATTCAAATCTCTCTTTACCTTAATTATCAGCCACATTTCTCACGAAAATTAACCACAGCTGGCACACATGCTTTAGTTTCAGAGCTTTTTGAGTGCGTCTAAGCTCTGATATTGAACGGATATTCCAAGCATGGTTCTTTTGTACCTCTATAATTATGCGAAAAAAAAAAATGTTTAATTTCTTTTTCAAACAGGAATTCATACAGATTTATGACATGCTCCATTTTCACGTCCACGGTTGCATAAAATCGAAAACGAATGTAATTTCAAACCCTACTATTAATAGGGGAATTTACGTATTCTCGGCAACCTAAGCAGCGACCTTCTTTCTATAGCCTTTTTTTCTAAGGAACGCACACATATGCAGTATTGGTTTGTTTACAATCTATTGCTGCCAGCTGCTCTAACAATTTCAGTCGAAAGAATTGTCAAAAACTGTTTTGAAACGCTTTTACAAAGCTCCAATCTTCTCTAGTGAGAGCGAGTATTGTCGGCAACCAGTTTTTCTTCGGCAACCATTCCATTTGAACTGCATGTAAATCTGCTGTTCTATTATCGGCAACTCGAAATCAGCTACAATTTGTAGTGCGTGTGTTTCATTTCAAGAAAACCTTGCTTTTTCTCAGTGGTAAAAATATAGTCAAATTGAAGCTGAAAGCATAAAGAATCGTTTGCATGCATTCAGCGAAGTGTTTTCGTAAGAAAATCCAGTGAAAATAGTGTTTCAATTTGGGTTGTCGAAAATAGTCTGTCATGCCGAAGCCGTCATTTCCCCTATGTACAAGCTACAAAATGGTGAGTTGAAAACCTGGAAGGAGCGGAATACCTAGCCCTGGTCCTCACAAGTTCCTACTTCACGCGTCACGAGTCATATGATAACAAAAGACTACCAGCTAAAACATGGACCCAGCTGGGTGGCGTAGCCTGGGCAATGTTGCCAGTCCGGCAATAGCAAAGTGAAGAGCTGCGACGCGAACACTGGCGCGGTAACCATAGTACGGTGATAGAGGAAATGCGTCTGTTCACCATGGAGGTGCGGCTCAAAACGGCGTCTGTTCTTCATGTTAGGAGCGGCTGATCACCGTCCTAGTGCCAGCGTGGGACTCTAAACAGAGCTGTGCACGATGGTCCCCCGGCGAGACAGGGGGTTAGGGGATCGAGACAGGGGGATCGGAACAATCGACACAGACCTACGCGGTGAAATAAGGACTACGATTGGAAACTCGGAACATGGAACTGCAAATCGCTCGGTTTACCGGGCTGCGATAGGTTAATCTATAACGAACTTCAACCACGCAACTTCGAACTGCAGGAACTTTGCTGGACGGGACAAAAGTTATGGAGCTCGGGCATCGAGCAGCTACTTTCTACCAGAGCTGTGGCACCACCAACGAGCTGGGAACCGGCTTTGTAGTGCTGGGTAAGATGCGCCAACGCGTGATTGGTTGGCAGCCGATCAACGCGAGGATGTGCAAGTTGAGGATTAAGGGCCGTTTCTTCAACTACAGCATCATCAACGTGCACGAATCCACACGAAGGGAGACCCGACGACGAGAAAGAAGCGTTCTATGCGCTGCTGGAGCAGGTGAACGACGGCTGTTCGCAACGGGACGTCAAAATCGTCATCGGCGACATGAACGATCAGGTAGGACGGGAGACAATGTATAGACCGGCAATCGGGCCAAACAGCCTGCATGCCGTATCGAACGACAACGGCCAACGATGCGTGAACTTTGCAGCCTCTCGAGGAATGATAGTTTGAAGTACCTTTTTCCCCCGCAAGGATATCCACAAAACCACCTGGAGATCCCCTGACCAACACACAGATAACCAAATCGATCACGTTCTAATCGATGGGAAATTCTTCTCCGACATTATCAACGTCCTCACGTACCGCAGTGCGAACATAGATTCGGACCACTACCTAGTTGAAGTATGCATGCGCTCAAAACTCTCAACGGTTCATAACACCCGTCGAAGTCGAACGCCGCGACCCAACATTGAGCAACTACGGGACGCCGGAGTTGCCCAGGACTACGCGCAGCAGCTGGAAGTTGCACTACCCACGGAAGAGCAGCTTGGCGCAGCTTCTCTTGAAGATGGCTGGAGGAAAATCCGTTCCGCCATAGGTAGTACTGCTGCAGCGGCCGAAGAAATTACTGGTTTGACGGCGAATGCAAACTGTTAGTAGAGGAGAAGAATGCAGCACGGGTGAGAATGCTTCAACACCGCACGAGATTGAATGTGGAGCGATACAGACAAGCGCGGAACAGACAAAACTCGGTTTTCTGAAGGAAGAAGCGTCAGCAGGAAGACCGAGATAGCGAGACGATGGAAAATCTGTACCGCGTAAACGATACACGGAAGTTCTATGAGAAGCTTAATAGTTCGCGCCAAGGCTACGTGCCGCAAGCCAATATGTGCAAGGAATTGGACGGTAACCTTCTCACGAACTAGTGTGAGGTGATTGATAGGTGGAAGCAGTTCTATGACGAGCACCTCAACGGTGAAGCAGCAGAAAACGAAGGTGGCACGGCAACATACCTTGGAGCACGCGCAGAAGACGACAGGCTACCGGCCCCTGATCTTCAAGAAATTGAGGAGATCGGTCGGCTGAAGAACAACAAAGCAACTGGTGTAAATCTACTACCAAGTGAGCTATTAAAATACGGTGGGGAAGCACTGACTAGAGCGCTGGACTGGGTAATTGCCAGGATTTGGGAGGAGGAGATATTATCGGAGGAGTGGATGGAAGGTGTCGTATGCCTAATCTACAAAAAGGGCGACAAGTTGGATTGCTGCAACTACCGCGCGATCACACTGCTGAGCGCCGCCTACAAGGTACTCTCCCAAACTCTATGCCGCCGCCTGTCACCATTTGCAAGAGAGTTCGTGGGGCAATACCAGGCGGGATTCATGGGTGCCCGCGCTACCACGGACCAAATTTTCGCGATTCGGCAGGTTCTGCAGAAATGCCGCGAATACAACGTGCCCACACATCATTTGTTCATCGATTTCAAATTCGCATACGACACAATCGATCGAGATCAGCTATGGCAGATTATGCACGAGTACGTATTTCCGGATAAACTGACGCGATTGGTCAAGGCGACGATGGATCGAGTGATGTGCGTTGTTCGAGTATCGGGGACACTCTCGAGTCCCTTTGAATCTCGAAGGGGGTTACGGCAAGGTGATGGCCTTTCGTGTCTGCTATTCAACATCGCGTTAGAAGGTGTGATCAGAAGAGCTGGGATAGACACGAGTGGCACGAGCTTCAGGAAGTCCATCCAGCTTCTTGGCTTCGCCGATGACATCGACATCATGGCAAGGAATCGTGCCTATTTTGGGCTCCGGAGGACGCTCCGGTCGAATAAAATTCGCTGCCGCACGAAGTTGACTGTCTACAAGACGCTGATTAGACCGCCCAAGTAACCCAAAGTTCTGATAAAAGGCTATTTATGGCTTAAGCACCTTGGTTGAAGGTGGTCTTTAGAATTCTAAGCAGCCTCATTTTTAGTCGTTATAAGAACTTGAAAGTTCCGGCACCATAATTGAAGAGCATTCTAAGCAGCCTCTGGCGGAACTTGAACGGAACTTTTAGAAAATAAATTTAAACACCAATTCTAAATTTAGTTCGCACTTTTATGAAAGTTATTTCTAAAGGCAGGCATTAATGTGTATTGATTTATCAGCATTAGTAGTAGTAATGGAGCTGTTTGAAGAATTAAACCCAGTCCTTCTGCGTGAGATTCTCAGCACGAACCACTACGTCATCAGAAATATATTAAAGTGAGCTGTTGTTCCGCCTATTGTTGGAGTTTTCTGAGCCAGCTGACTGACTTGAATACGAAACACAACACCTTGATGAATTTAAATTGGTGTTTGCCCGCATTGTATTCCATCACACTTGTGGCGCAGTGGTTAGCAATCGTAGATCACATGCCCGAATACACGGGTTCGAATCCAGGAAAATACTTTTTAATTTTTTTTTAATAGAATGTTGCATAAATATATGAATTATGATTTATTCGGGCCACTGATTATTTCATATTTACGTACATTAAATTTTGTTACAAAAAAAGATTTGTGCGGATTGCTTCATGTGGCTTGAAAGTTCTGTCGGAACTTTATTTGAACTTTATGGAACTTGAAAGTTCTGTCGGAACTTTATTTGAACTTTATGGAACTTGAAAGTTCTGTCGGAACTTTATTTGAACTTTATGGAACTTGAAAGTTCTGTCGGAACTTTATTTGAACTTTATGGAACTTGAAAGTTCTGTCGGAACTTTATTTGAACTTTATGTATCTTGAAAGTTCTGTCAGCACTTTATTCGAACTTTATGGAACTTGAATGTTCTGTCGGATCTTTATTTGAACTTTATGGAACTTGGAAGTGTTGAATGCGGAACTTTTGGTTACTTGGGCGGTGCTCCTCTACGGCCACGAGACCTGGACTATGCTCGTAGAGGACTAACGCGCCCTTGGTGTTTTCGAACTGAAGGTGTTGCGTACCATCTACGGTGGAGTGCAGATGGATGACGGAACGTGGAGGAGTCGAATGAACCACGAATTGCACCAGCTGCTGGGAGAACCATCCAACGTCCACATTGCAAAAATTGGGCGACTACGGAGGGCTGGGCACGTCGTAAGAATGCCGCACGACGACCCAGTGAAAATGGTTCTAGAAAGTGACCCAACAGGAACAAGAAGAAGAGGCGCGCAGCGGGCAAGGTGAATCGACCAAGTAGAAGGCGACTTGCGGACCCTTCGCAGACTACGAGGTTGGCTAAGTGTGGCCATGGATCGAGTAGAGTGAAGACGACTTCTTCGGACAGCAGAGGACAACAAGGCCTTAGTCTGATTGGTAAGGTAAGTAAGTGTACAAGCTGATATTTGTACACACTTTAAAACAAAAATACTTGAACATATACTCATTTTACCCATTGAGAATTGCATATTTGTGAAATCGGTGACAGTTATTCTGAATCACCCTGTAGATAGGACGTATTGAAAATTGTCGCGAGAAATGGATAATTCGATTCTGAAAAATATAGTCGATATAATGTGAAATTATAATAATTGTATTACACATTGAAATATGAATAACAAATTACCTTGCCTAAATGACTCAGTGGGTTAAAAAGTTGTTACCTAATAAAAAAAATCACCCCGGGTAGGTAGCGCACAGTAGCAAATAGCATGCATCGAGCACTTTATTTCGTAATTTATAGTAAGCATTCTTATAGATACTATAGATTCCATAGATAAGTGGAGGCACAAGAAGATGTTTTGGCTACAATGAAAAATAAATGATCTTACTGGCATCTGTGAAAAAAGATCATGCTATCATAAAGTTCTTCGTTGTGCAGTTTTGTTTTGTTTCGTGCGCAAAAGTTCAAAATGAAGTGCAAAGCAAATCTTTGCAACAATGAATGGAGGAATAGTTTACTTTATCTGCCCTTCTTCCGTTGTCTGCGAAATAAATCGGAATGTGGAGTATGGAAAGCGTTTTGTGCTTATAATATTACAATATTTCTCCCTCAAACAACACCATGATGACGTCATGCTCGTTTGGCTAGACTAACTGAAAGTTCGTTTGGCTACATTATACTTTGCCTCCGCTTATCTATGGAATATATAGTATCTATAAAGCATTCTCAGAATCATTTCTTGAAGCTCTGTCGAATTCGGTCGTTTACTTATCTGGCAGAGAATTTTTCATACGTGTTTTTAATCTCCTTGACGTAGTTTACAGCCAGAAACTGCATTTTACTCTACTAACCGGTTAATAGAGTAGTTGCTTGTTACCAAATTCTGCGCAATTTCTCAGCAGCCTTTTATGTTTAGAATATCACACACATACTTAGGGCATGTTCTTCTTTGGTTTAGTACGACCCCACTGGGACTTCACGCCGGTTCTCAACTTAGTGTACTTTGAGCACTTCCACAGTTGTTATAATTGAGAGCTTTCTAAGGCTGTACCATTTCTGCATTATTGTGTGGCAAGTACAATAATACTCTATATGCCCAGGGAAGTCGAGAACTTGTTCAACCCGACAAATTCGTATACCAAACGGGGAATCGAACCCAGCTGCCTGGTCTTGTTTTATAGCTGCGCCTTTACCGACTGAGGTAAAGGTGGCCATAAATATCATAAATGTCAAGCATATATGACCGATATTTGCATTTTCCTAGATCTTTTCTGGTGCAATTCCTGTGTCTTGTTTCTTATTTCCAAGGTCTGAATGGGATGAACAGAATTTTATTTTTCTTGGTGGTGTAGCTTTTCCCCTCGTAACGAGTTCCTACTAAAGCTCAGACATGAAGAGAGGTGTTTGCTACCAGACAAAGGCTATTGATTGCTCTGTATTCACATCTTTTATCAATTTCTTACCGGTCCGACGAAACAACTACAAGCACCATTTTGGAACGAAAAGCAGTTGAACAATCGAAAAAAAAAAACTTGGAAGCAGTTTCCCCTCCCAGTTTCCAAGCTACGCTAATGGTAGGAGGAATGTTTGTGCGTTCAACATCAAGAGGACTCAAGTCTTGGTTCGTTTCGCGGTATATTGAAAACCACAAGACTGCTTCGGTTTCACTTGGGTGTTTTTCTTGTGAAGTACGAATGAATATTAATAAATCATTTAACTGCTATCCTGGAAACCAAAAATTCCATTGATGTGTGCTTGACATGGCGCTCTTTTTCGTATTCAACGCACGAATCAATCAGGCTTCTTATGTTTAACAGTGAGAATTACTTCCATGCTGTACACAAAAGGATGTTTTCTCTCTCTCTCTCTCTCTTTCTCCTAGGAGATAATTAAAACTTTAAAATAATCCACTCCACGTGTCACCGCAATGTTGACAGAGCCCCTTGCAACAAATTAGGATAAATCTGGCTCCGAAATGTCAGAAAGGGTGCGACTTCCTGCTTCTAAAGAGGGGATATTGTTTTGTTACACAATGGAGTCGCCGTCCTTGTTTGTCTACTTGCAAATGATGTTGGTTAATCTAATAAAGCACTTCCTAGCGGGATGGTTCGGTTCGCTAAGGAGAGTGTCACCAACATGATTCCGGTCGGTCGGTGGCTAGTAGAAGTGGCTGTTTCCATCTCCGAGGAATTAATATTCTTTTGATCGGATCCCACTGCGAAGGCGGAAACGCATTCATTAAGCTATTTAGATGAGCATCATTCAAATTCTGACAGTGTCGCCTGCAGGTTTCTTCATAGCAATACAGGAGGAGTAATTGGATGACAAATTTGAATATGATATTAAGCCAATATTTGCCGAATGTGATTACGCTGTGGGATGATTTTGTCGGTCAATAAATCGATTGGTTTTTTTTATTATTCAAGAGAAATATTAACTGAATTAAACCCGGGTTTGAACTTATAGTATGAACCAAATCGTTTTTCAGGATTATGATGGAGCATGTCAATGGCATATTTGTAGTTTGAAAGAAGGAATGCAAGATCATTCAACTTCACTATATTAGCATATTTAGCATATGAGTGGAATAGCATTTTTCATATTCTGCCAACTGACGTTTTTATTTATACACACAATCGGAAAATGTAAGATTCGATTACATATTTGCATGAAAATTATTCTGAATTTGCAATGTTTCGCTACATGAACAGATTATGTAATATGTGATGTGTAAGGATTTTCGGTAATTTTGTTATTTTTAAGATATCTTAATTTTCGTTTCCCCAAATGCATTGAATCTAGAAAATCATCTCGCGAAGGTATGCGAGAAACTAGCCAAGTACTAAAAATCTCAATAATAAAGTTGTTAAAAATACTATCTCGTGAATGGTTTATAAAAAATATGCATTCTGGAAAAACTTGTTTGTTAGCTGCAGTCCATTGCAAAAAATGCCATTAGATTTGTTGTATGAAACATATTCAGAGGATGTAATAAATCTAACCTTATATTGGATGGAAGAGAAATTCGTTTTGCGTGTACTTATATAACAAAGAAGTGCGCTCTTCGGGGTGCTGCAATAGGACACGTGATTGATCCTGATCGAGAATCATAATTTAATGCATCCGAGAAGGTTATTCTGTTTGAATGCTTTTGTTGTTTTTGTATGAAGAGAATGTTGTGAAATGTGACGTAATTTTCATTGAATATCATCATGCCTCCGGGCTCAAACAATCGACGATCGTATTTTGTCTTCTGAGCTGAATATAGTGGTTTCATTTCCAGACCTTTTTACATTACTGAATTGATAGGGTTACCTTATTTGCATATTAGCCTGCAAGATCGTATCACTTCCCAAAGTGAATCCAAAGTTATTTTACTATTCCCACCATCAAAAATGTCTTTTCTCTGACAGCTGGTCAATTCAAAGTAGCGACTACGAACTTTACGGTCATCAATGTTCATGCTCATGCTCAATGTTTCCCATGTAGTTCTGAGTCATTGACAAATTTTACGCGATAACAGCATTATTTTTGACATTGCCACTGGAAGATTTAACTCTCACTTGAACCTTCGACAACATCTCATTCCTTTTTTTTAAGTGACCTTGTAACAAAAAGTGTAGCATTGTGCATTCCAAATCACAATTGATTCAAATTTACTTTGACGGCTGTATGGATTTATTTTAGTTAATTAATTAAACTCAGTTAGAAATTTTGCTGAAAACTAATCATGCACATAATCGCCACTTACTGTATTTTCACTGACAAATGACATGGCATCCTTTGGAAGATCATTTTAAATTCGTGATAGTGACGAAAGCTGTTTTGTCAATATCGTCGTGAACAGCACTGCTGTTTTCTTCAATGCTTGCTCGTTTTGACAATTTATGCTGAAGGACTCTACAAACACACCTGAATTGCTTCCAATCGAAACATTTTTAGTAGTCATGAAGCAGTTCGATAGGAAGCAATTCCAGAGTGTTTGGAGGGATGAAGCTTTGCAGCACAAATTCCACACCGCAATTCTTATACCATTTCATAACAACGTTGACGCATCATCTAACCGGAAAATTTAAATTTCTATTGCATAGAATGTTTCACCACATGAACAGATTCTGTAATGTGGTCGTCGGATGGTTTTTAAATAATTCCGTGATTTCTATTTTAGCTTAATTCATTAGATATAATAGACAACATATCAAACATACTATTAAAAATCTATGGAACCATATATGAGTAATAGTAAAGTCAGTTATTGCCATATTTAAAGAATAGCAAAAATCACTACAGATTAATATCACAATTTGCTAATATATCTCATCAAGCTATTGGTATGTTGTTTAAATTAATAATTTTAATTACATATTAATAGCTTATACTGCTAGGTCTGGAATTCAGGAATCCAAAATATCATAACAATAGGTATGCTTTGATAGTAGAATAAACCTATGAAATGTTTACACCATAATAATTTACTGATAGTAAAATTTGATATTATTTTGCTCTGGTTTTGCTATTCCCCTCTACTTGCCATACGACTTCTAATTGTCTGGGAATGCACTCCAGCGTTGGCAGATATACCGATTTATCTGTATTTATTCCGATTTTCGAACTTGTTTAACTTCGATAAATCGAAAAAGCTCCTCAGAATACCGATTTTTTATATTTTATACCATTTCATACCGGTTTTTTTTAATAATCAAAATACTTATTGCTTGCCCGCGCAAAACTGCCAGAGAAAATTATAGTGTGAGACTTTTATCTTTTTAGATAGGGTAAATGACGGTTTCGGCAATACCTTTTTTTTCCTTGATTTGTTTTCCGTGCTGAGCACCAATGATACCGACGCCAGGGAGGCAGCTCCCACACCTGCACCCTACCTATCGACCTATCATTTCATGAACCGGGGATCAACGGCTTTACTTTCTAGGCGTGATTAGAGATGTTATGCCTCAGAACATTCCGGCGACGCCGACTGGGATTGAACCCAGGCCTGCTGGGGTGAGATGTAATCACGCTTACCACTACACCACCGGCGCCGCTAGCAAGAGAGTTGAGGGCTCGGCTGAAAGCAGAAGCAAACGTCAAGTTGCCTGCCAGGAAGTGTAAGAAGATTTCATAAACAATTACCCTCATTAATATTGTTATTACAAACTCACTGGTTTTCAGCTCCGTGGAGCCCTTTGGATATTTGAGCCCAGCAAATAAAATAATTTGAAAAAAACTTTTAAAATAAAGTTATCCATTACTAGTAAAATTTTCTATAAGAAATTCTGTCTATGTGTCGATCAACAATTAAATTGTGCCTGTATAAACTTTTAAAAATACTGCTTAATTAACATAATAAGAGCTCAATAAAAAAAATGTAAAGTGGTCATTTAAGGGATCATTTTAAATAGCTACTCTAACATATTCTAGTTATAGTGAAAATCTTTAGTGAGAAACGTTATGATCCTCATTTAGTATAACCAATTTCTTGATTGTTGAATCATACATCACCAGTTTGTTATTGTTTTGAAAGGGTGTTTCCAGATGTAGACCCTTCTTTCTCGTCACTGCAGATGTTCTTTCACGCGAATATTGAGGCTGGTTCACTTTTCGGGATTAGTTCCTAGCTGTAAGCTGCAGGGTCTTGCTAGCCGTAGAAAATGCTTCTTTTATTTAGTTTTGATCCTATCTGCTAAGGGTGTTAAAGTAGATGAGGGGAAAATAAAAGTAAACAATAAACAATAAAATTTTATATGATTTTTGTCGGTTTTATCTGGTTGAAGGAAAGCTGTCCCGTATCCTATGTATGTTTGTGAATGGCATTTGCTTCCGGTCTAGGGGATAGTCTTGATGCTCCACTTCGAGCTATTGTTCTGCCTTTCCTTGAGAATGATCTCCACTCATGGAAGGAAAATTATTTTCTGAGAAGGAGGGTTTCATGAAAAGGAAGGAGAGAGTTTTTACTGTTAACGAAAAGCAAACAAGTTTTTGAAAAATGGTTATACACTGGCTGCAACTTTTGTATTTAGATATTAATCAAAATGGAAAAAAGGCTGAGAAACAAAACTCTGCATCATCTCGTAGCTGCACAATCATAAAATTAAGCGCACCCTTAGTTTGCCAAATAATAATTTATTCTTAAACGATTATAGAATTTTTGCTCCTGAAATCTGTAATTCATCTTTTTTTACTGTAAATCGTTCTCGAAGAATTGCTAATAGTACTCACTCCACCGTAGTCCTGAACCACTTCCGTCGTCGTGTAAAATTACCGAATCTAATGATTTATACCGCCAGCAGTGATTTTTCTTCTGCCTTTTCTCTCCAGAGTCCCTTTAATAAATCACGAAAGAAACCGTCCACGCCCAGAGCATAGAGCAATTGTTTTATATGGGATTCGGTTTCAATTGTCCATGACAGTTTCCCTTAGCCAAAGACAGAACAGGCACGCAGAAGAAACTGAACGGTACAACCTAAAGGAAAATTCACCAGAGCAAAATTTATGGCGAAGAAATTCCTGTGATGAATTCGCGTGGAATTAAGAAAAGAACCCACGGCATATTCCTAGTTTCCAGTTGAGAATGAAGATTATTGTTTGTGTTGTTGTTACTTTTGAATGGAGAATGTAATGCTTACGAAAATGACATTGTTTCAGATATCATGCGGAATTTGAGAACGCCATACAAATATTTGGAGCTTCCCTCAGCTCAGTTGGTAAAGGCGCCGCTACAAAGCAAGACCATGCTGGAGGTTGTGCGGTTCGATTCCCAGTCCGGTCTAGGAATTTTTCGAGTTGGACAATTTCTCGACTTCCCAGACAATTATACTGATGCAAAAATGGTGCAGGCATCGAAAGCTCTGAATTGATAACTGTGGCAGTGCATCTAGGACACTAAGTTGAGAGCACGCTATAAGCTAATATGAAATAAGCAATAAGCTTGAAATGTGAAGAAGAAAAAATAAGAAGATACAAATATTTAGCTCTGGAACTCCGACGCAACAGAGCAGCTAAAGTTTCAATTCAAAGCTACGATTTCGCTTGTTGCTTCGAAAACTGTGAAATGCTATCGAGTTCCATTTACTCCTGACCGAACCGTACCGAGCAAAGGTCCAACGAGAGGATTTTATACAGCTGTTAGTATCCTAGGACGTATTTGCACACAGCAGCATCCATTTCACTCTATCGATTATTCGAATTCGTTGAGCCAACGTGGCGCGTCTGCATGGCACCACTTTAGATTTACAGCCGTCTGCTTGTTTGGGTTGGTTTTTTTTTTAGGAAATGGATGGATCTATTTTGGTGAGTAATATTTTTCAGTTTTTAAAGAAGTGTTTTAAAAAGTATTTATAATTGTAGAGGTACCTCATAATTGATTGCTGTTGATTGGGATTTACGATGCATTTCGGTGAAAAATCAAAATACGCTTCCTTAATGTCAGCAGGTTTTATTTGCTGTTTTTTTACGTAAGTTGAGCTTATGAAATGCATATATTATGTATTATAATCATGATAGAAAAATCAGAGCCATGATGCAAAGTTAAGCGCTTCCACGATAGGCCCAATATAGACACATTGCCTAGTGAAAAAATAGTGCATATAACCCTAAAGAATTCAACATTTTTTTTTGCTGAATCTCGGTAGTTTAATGCCGAGATTCGCACAGCCGAGCAATAGGCAATGATCTTGGCAAATAAACGATTTCTGATAATCTCGGTTTAGAGTAAAAATGACATCTGGTGCTGCGTTTTGCTGAAAATCTCGGCATGATCGAACTGAATTTTTGGCTTAAAATGTAACAATTAAAATTAATGTAACCGAGTTTTCAGCTAAATTTTATTAACTAAAAAAATGAAACATCCATATTTAGCTTGCATCAACACTAATTTTTAGATCATCAAAATAAACTGGCTCATGTGTAATTCTGTTTCCAGCTGAGAATGATAAATAGAAATATATCAGGAGTAGATGTGTATATCAACTTTACTTAAGAAATAATAAGTGCTATCTTTCTGTTGGAGTATTCTTTGAAATGGATCCTCTCTTTAACCATTTTATTAAGCTGACTTCAGTTTCTACAATCCCGAACCCGCGAATATTTTGTTTGCTATGAAATGTAATGGTGTATGACAGCCGAAATGCCGAATCTTGGTAAACAACCAATGATGATAAATCTCGGCAAATTAATCATATTTTCCAGCAGTTTTGAAATGATCTTCTACCAGCGATTATAAGAAAATGTAGCAATAAATTCCTGATTTTTCTAGCTTAGCTTAAATAAGACCCTTTTTTCTCGAGAAAGTTCGAGTGGTAGGAAACGTCATTTTAAACTGCTCGAATGATGTGACCCATAAGATTACCGAGATCAGCGAAAATATTGTTATCGTTGGTGTTTGGCACCCAGTGTTGCCGAATTTCGGATAAAAACATTAATTTGCCAAAAATTCTGATAGAACTGGTACTGACTCTAAGTTGAAGTTTTTTATTTACTGATTTTTCAGTAAATTAGGCACATGCCGTGTTAATTCGGTAATATGCATTGTCGAACTCGAGAATTATTTTTAAGTGTGTAGCTCGGAGTGACACGAAATTAGGGGAAAATAATTTATCTGAAGTCAGAATCTCAGCTGAATCGAATGCAAGGGTGTCATCCACCGCACAGAGCTGCTAGCGGAGATGATGAGCCTTTTTTTATTCAGCGTCACCCTATTTTATTCCATTTGTTATGGACATCTTAGCTAGGAGTGTCACACGATGAACAACATGGAGCTAGTACTACCTCTATGGTACTATACACTTAGATTGTTTTGCCGAGATGGGTACTACATAGAAAAATCCACAAACTCCTCATTTTATCTGTCAAACTTTCATAGCGAATCAAAACAAACATAGTATAGTACTAGAATTTCAACTAAAATGGAGTACGTTAATCGATTTGCATGGGACCAATAGGATTGTCAAGTAGTGAGCCAATTTAAAATCGTTAGATTCCACCAGTTGGTAATACGACATGCATTAAACTAAGGACACGGGGTATACAGTCGCAATTCGCTGGTTGGGCACCACCTCGGGCCAACTATCGATTTTGATTCGTTAGGTGTACAAGAGGAGTCCTAATACTCAAGGCTTTCTCGAGGTTATGGGTTACAATATATTAACAGGTTGGGAAGAAATCAAGGAAAAGGTACACAAGGATGGGATTGATATATTTATATCCACCGCCGTTGAATGACTGTGTTTTCACGATTGACCATGGGAGATGCAGTGCGGTGACGGTGATGTCTCTCGAGATGACTGATGATTATTCACAACCAAGAGGGGCTTGGGAAGGGACAACGATGAAAGAGCAGATACTAAAAGTGATACACGAACTGACAAAACTCTACCACACTCTCAAACGTTAGTATTTTAAACGTCTAAGTTGATGATCGTCAAAAGCAATGGCCTTAGTTGCTTCAACAGAGTTTTTAAAATTGCAATCATCAAAACAATAATCTTCCTCATGGAGTCAGACACATTCAATATTTCGAGAATGCTATCCACATTTCCAGAAAATGTAAACATGGCTTCATGTTGTCCTGGCTGTAGAATTGGAACATCTGGAGCGTGAAAGAACCATGAAGTCGCGGAAAGTCCCAATCAAAATCAAATGATTTGAAACCAGGTGGAGGGGCTTTCGGAACAATACCACTACTTCATGGTTCCTTCAAGATGATTCGAGGATCAATACGGGAGGCCTCCTGAAGATGTTTCGTGGTAATTTTGGATGGCTTCCTAGGTGGGGCTTTGAAAACGAAATGACTTTATGGTCAGAGCCCTGTTCACCAACTGAGAGAAGGTCGAAGGGGTTATTACACGGGGGAATTTGGGAATATGGAGCAACTGATCTTAGGATTTCTATGAAGGATCGCTGCGCGCGAGACCGTTGAACTTGTTCTCTCTGCTGTTTGTATTTTGGACAATCAGTCGGAGCATGCAGAATTTAAAAACAATATGAACATTTTGTGGTGGCACGTCAAGAACCCTCCGTATGTTTCTCCCCACATAGATCACAGCGTGACTTGTTGCCAAAAAAAGGCCGCAGTGTGCCCTTGTCGCTTGCATTTGGTGCAATTCATTACCTTTGGTACAATCAAACTATCATCCTAATCGTGACGTAATCGTGACGTAATCGTGTAGAACTGACCCGGTGAAGGTCACACGAAACACACGAATTTGAATGCAGTCTAGTATTTTAATTTTAGGGAGGTTAGGGCTCTTGAAGACACCAACCCCGCCTTTCAAAAAATCATCGCAAGTCATACTCGCTTCAGTGACAACTCTCTGGATTTCAACTTCTAACTACTGTGAAAAGGGCATACAAACTTTTTGTAAACAAACCTTGTGGCTCACATGTGGCTCTTGATATGTTCATTCTATAAGCATATTAATCATGCAAAGTAAAATAAAAACATGTTTGCATAAAAAAATTGTATTTTTGAATTAAATTTAAAAGCATATTTATTTCAACATCTTATCATTTGAGTAAACAATTTTTAGCGTGCCATGCCTTAACCTTTTCTTCTTGTTTACATTCGACAGATTTTAGCTCCATTTATTCTTCGGAACTTAACCGAAAACGACTCGCAACCGGCGAAACCAAAGTCATCGATCTGGAAACCCATCTAGGCAAGCGTCCAAATAATGTTCCAGCTCGACAAAACCAGCGGAGCCCGAGGCGAAACCCCACAATTTAACGTCACTCCATCGTTTCGCCGATCGCCATATCACCATAGAGGTAACTCTAAGACTAGTAGCATAGATGTAACTCTAAGACTAGAAGGTCCCGAAGAAACGTCCTCAACTTTTTGGCTCAGCTCTGGTACTCTCTTAGGTCCCAAGCTAATCGATTCACCCCTCGAAACATAGGAAAATCCATTAACCCCTCATTTTATCTGTCAAACTTTCATAGCGAATCAAAACAAACATTGTGTAGTACTAGAATTTCGACTAGAATGGGGTACGTTAATCGTTTGCTTGGGACCAATAGGCTAGTCCAGTAGTGAGCCAATTTAAAATCGTTAGTTTCGAATTGATTGTTGGTACTACATTTGATCCCGAACCAGGACGCCACCACCCACAGACCACCTTTAATTGATTCCGAAAAATAGCTGGAATTTAGATGCCCTGTCGACATATACTTTTTCAAAATAATTTTGCTTTATTGCGCATGCAAATATCTTCTAAAATAATTTAAAAATACGAGTGGTTGTTTAAAAAGTGAACAACATGTTTAAAATAAACAATTTATTTGTGTTCCCATAGTTGTCAAATAATACAAAAATATTCACGTTTATTTTCAAAAGCAAAACCACAAAATTACCTGGAATACGGGGGGTATTCATTGGATGAAAGGGACCGTGAAAGAGGACACTAAAATAGAAAGTTTTTCTTCCGACAGTTTCATCTTAGTATTCATCTTTGGTAGAATTTGAGCTTGGTAGTCGTAGAAGTAATATAAGGGCGCACCAACTAAACAAGTTAAGAAATATTGGTTTCCGATCAAAGCTACACACAAAAAACAAAAATTGTTGCTAAATAATGCAATTTCAAAATGAAAGTTTCCCAAATTTCGTTGTTTTAACTGTGAAAATTTTCAAAATGAAAGTTATATCTTTGGTTTGAAAGTTTTTCTTTCACTTTGGACTTGTGACTTTAAAAGTGCATTATGTTTTTATAAAAGTTGTTCAACTGTCAAAAATACCTGTTCATAGCAAAGTTTTTGGCAGCACTGAAGCTCTGAACCCAACTTTATTTGCCGCCAAAATTGAATTTGAGTGGACCAGATGAAGTAAAAAGCAAAAAAAAAAAAACATTTTACGGTGGAATCAGTGTACGAAAACTACCTCCAATCGATGCTGATGACATTTATGAATGTCTTCACCATTCTGCTGGATATTGCTACGGTGAGTGTTCCACTTTTGTGGTATGCAATGGTTGTGGCTTGTATTTCAAAGGTTGTATTTTTGTTTTTGTAGATTCCTTATCGTCAGTTCATGGAGAACAATGTTGCTCCAGCAGGAAGACGTCGTCAAGAATGCCGTTTCCATGGAGTGATTTTGGGATAAGCACTCTTCGTAATCATCGCCTTCCTTTTGTTTATCGTCATTTTGAACGAGGAAAATTCCGAAAATGCCGTGGACCTGAGGTTGGACCGAATACCTTCTTTTGTTTCGGACCAAAATTTGCTCTGGTTCGGACCAAATTTGCCCTGGTAATTTTAACAATGTATGATTTTGTTTTTTGTTTATAAAATATATGAATAAACATTATTTTTATTTTTGTAAATCATGTAAATATGAGTACCCAATTTTATTTAAATTTTGAAAACTATTAATCTGAAAATATTTCAAATTTGAGATAAAAACATATTGTAACGACTCCTTTTGAACTGAAACAATTTCTACTTTATTTTAAAAACATTGATTTTCCTTTTGACAGTTCTACAAT
Organism: Ochlerotatus camptorhynchus; assembly: GCF_037179485.1. Classification (NCBI taxonomy): domain Eukaryota; kingdom Metazoa; phylum Arthropoda; class Insecta; order Diptera; family Culicidae; genus Ochlerotatus; species Ochlerotatus camptorhynchus. The sequence continues at coordinate 575,772 of NW_027041029.1, forward strand.
TTGATTCAAAAGCTTCAACTTTTAAATTTATCGAGGACGTAAACTTTTGATTTGACAGGTTACACATTTTTATGATGAATGCTTTGGACTTTCTACCAAAAAGAACCAACGAAAACTTTTAATTCTACCCATGGTATTTTTAATTTTAGTAACGATAATTTTTTGTGTGTAGTTAGACGTCGACTACCCGCGACTAACCTCAACTACAGCACTGATTATATTTATTTTAAACACCGATATCACATGACTTCTAACATAGATTACGTTTTAAATGAACCTAGTTTATTTTTGTGGCCAGAACAAACTGAGTTTATGTTTGAATTTACCTTAAATATATTTGTTTTGACGATAGATTTTTCTAAGTGTAGGAGCCTTTTCCACTACGCCAAACCTGAGGGAGGGTCGCGAAGAGAGAAAAATGGAACGTCAAATGCAGCCAGGCGGCTGCTGTCACGAACTGTCATTGGGAGCCAAGCAATTTTACACGCTATTTCAAAACTACCCAGATCTGTCAAAACTGAACCTACCAAAAATGGGTAAACTGTGTTGGGAGTTACAGGTTGACAAATGAACAACATCGACATGAATCCGATCGATCCGATGGGTAGTTTTGAATTAGCGTGTATGATGCTTTTCTTACAGTTGAACAAGAATACACAAGGCGGTATTGGAATCTTGCGCAAAGCAATTCTCGCCTAACTGTTTCAAAAGGTCCTAAGTAACAAATGTAAACAAATCGAGTTTATAAATGCACATTGTAACATTTGTACCTAAGAACATTATGCACACACATACACACATTCAGATTAATGTCAATTGAATTGAGAAAATTCTTAATGAACAAAACGTCTGAAGTCCAAATTTGCATTAACGATGTTTCACTAACAATCAATACGAAACTAACGATTTTAAATTGGCTCACTACTTGACTAGCCTATTGGTCCCAAGCAAATCGATTAACGCACCCCATTCTAGTCAAACTTCTAGTACTACACAATGTTTGTTTTGATTCGCTATGAAAGTTTGACAGATAAAATGAGGGGTTATTCGATTTTCCTATGTTTCGAGGGGTGAATCGTTTAGCTTGGGACCGAAGATAGTACCAGAGCTGAGCCAAAAAGTTGAGCACATTTCTTCGGGACCTACTAGTCTTAGAGTTACCTCTATGGTTTCACTGTTACATAAGACATTGACTATGTTCATCAAGACAAACGTCTGAAGTATCAGAAAAACCAAAACAATGCAGATCTGTTTCTTCGGTCCTTTATGTTTATACGAGTAAAACGTCTAAAATGTTCAAACAAACCAAAACAATGTGATTGTGCACATCGGAATTTTCATGTCCAGCACTTTTTTACAATTTCCGTGTGGGGGGGGGGGGGGGGTTACAATTATCCACGGCCCATACAAATTTTAAAATTTTAATATGGACAATTGTCTACGCATTGGGAAGGGGGGGGGGGTCAAGAATACCGAAAAGCTGTCTACGTAGTTAATGAACAGCCCCTAAAATAACACTGTTATCAAATAAAAAGCAGCCACGCGACTACCAACGATCGACCAAAACAATCTGTGGGCAGTGTTGCGATACACCGTTAAAAAAAAGTTGATGCATTGTCCAATACTCATATTGTTCGTTTAACTCGTATAACTTAAATTATGCACTTATAATGCTTTAAAAAAAACAAATAATGTTGAAAACATAAATGACTTATGTAACTGTGATTATAACAAAACGTCCTATATAACATGTCCAATGTACACCTGACAAAAGCAAAATGTCCTATGTAACATTTTTCACGTTTTCATACAAAAAAAAAAAATGCATGAAACGGGTAGATTATACTTTCAATTTTAATTTTACTATCGCATTTTACTATCGCATTTTACTATTAAAGGTCTTAAAAATGTCAAAAGTTGATTTGATTTAAAATAGTATCAAAAAAGATTTTGTCAATCTTCAACCTCGTTTTTCTCGAAAAGAGTGAAATTTTAGATAGGACCTTTTGAAAAGTTAGGCGAGAAATGTTAGATAGGACCTTTTGAAAAGTTAGGCGAGAATTTATGACAAACTGTTGTTTCCAGCTATTTTATTCAATGGGACACCGTTGCGTGTCGCGTCTACCCTGGCCGCGTCCTAAGACCAGAAGGTCCCGAAGAAAGGAGCTCAACTTTTTGGCTCAGCTCTGGTACTATCTTCGGTCCCAAGCTAATCGATTCACCCCTCAAAACATAGGAAAATCCACTAACCCCTCATTTTATCTGTGAAACTTTCATAGCGAATCAAAACAAACATAGTGTAGTACTGGAATTTATACTATAATGGGGTACGTTAGTCGATTTGCTTGGGACCAAAAGGCTAGTCAAGTAGTGAGCCAATTTAAAATCGTTAGTTTCGTATTGATTGTTGGTCATACCGTGGGTCTTTTTTCTATGCATCTTTGGGTGTTAGTGATCATGAATATCGACTATTGGACATTATTTACATTAGAAAATTCGAAAAATAAATATGTTGGACTCTCCGAAAAAGCTTCTTTTTTATGCCAGTCTCATTTTAATTTGTTTGGCGAGTATTTTATCGATACAAAGTCACTTTTTTTTTTATAATGTACTCAAAATTAGCCTCATCGAATCCGGAATGAAAAACAATTACATATAAATAACCTACTACTACTACTAACACTACTTTAGCACACTACTTCTGGATTATGAATGTAGAAAAGAAGCATTTTACAAACTGAAATTATTTATTTGTTTATGCCCCATTTATTTAAATGACAAATATTTTGGAATCAACAAAACATTTAATCGAACTAAAACGCTTTGTTATTTCAACAATGTTTGTTTTTGTTGTATGATTTAATAAAAATTATCTATTGGAAACCCTGTCAGAAACAACAAAATATTTGTTGGATCTAAACAGATTTTTTTTTCGGTGTAATACCGTAAATAATTACCTTTTCATTTTTCTCCGTGTAGAAATTATCGATCTACTACTACGCACAGCAACGTCCAACATTCAAAGCAGCCCTGCCGTCAGCAACCATTATGTTTTTTCATCCTCACTGATCAGTTCGTTTCAAGTGGAGGAAAACGGTGTGCGGTTTTTTTGCGTTTATATTCGGTCATTTGATGACTTATTGTATTAAAAGCGTGTACATTACAAGTGTGAAATGCCGGCAACTGCGGAGGAGAAACGGCGGAGCCGGGAAGCCATTCGGCGCTTTCTTAATAAAAAACAGGTATTATATCCTCACTGGCGCTCCACCACCATTTTGTGATTGTCGAACAAACAGTGACTCAGTAGAGTAGTTTGGGTGATACGGACCCCTGAGGTGAAATGGACGGTACTTAATTCACCGTCCTTGTTTAATGAGTTGTACTAATAGAACTGTTTCTTCCTTACTACCAATAGCAGCAACATCAGGCTACTGGTTCAGCAAACTCAAACGGAGGAGAACGGCCGGTGATCCCGGGGCGGCGTCCGAGCACTAGAAGCCACCCGGAAGATAGCCAACAGCAGACCACTGGTTTGCGAGGAAGAAGCCCATTTGCGCTGGGATGCCCTCTAAGGCTCTGAACCATTTGGCGAATTATTTTAACTTTTGGTTAAAATTTGACAGATGGAAAGTTATCGATTAACCCTGCTATCCGAGCGTGGTTATTTCTGACAGACAAGAAGTTAAATTTTGACGACCGTGGCTCGAAAACCGGTCGATCGACAGCACGGGGATTTTCGAACATAAGAAATAACTTTCGAAATGTCACTTTTAACTACGAGTTAAATTTAACTCGGCAAATGGTTCACAGCCTAAGTGAACCGACTCTAGCGCCTGGTACGTCGATTATTCCAGGGCGACGCCCGAGCACAAGAGGCCACCCGAAAGATACCCAACAGCAGGCCACCGGTTTGCGCGGAAGAAGCCCATCACGTACCCGAGCTCAACTAGAAAGTGAACCAACTCTAGCACCTAGTGGGCTGATCATTCCAGGGCGACGCCCGAGCACTAGAAGCCTCCCGGAAGACAGCCAAAAGCAGGCCTCCAGTTCGCGAGGAAGAAACGCATCTGTCCACGTATGCCCACTAAGTACCCGAGCTCAACTGGAAGGTGTACCGACTCAAGCGCCAAGAAGGCCGGTCATTCCAGGGCGACGTCCTAGCACTAGAGGCCACCCAGAAGATAGCCAACAGCAGGCCACGTGCTTGTTGGGAAGAAGCTCATTTCTTCTCAAAAGCCCTCCAAGTACGCAAACTCAACAGAAAGGCGTACCGACTGTACACAGCAAAAAAAGTTGTTGAATATTACATCGAAACTGCTGCAACCAGGTCAATCCATCGGTTGTGTAATATCACATTGTACGATGTACATCGATTTTGCGAACAAAATTACATCCATTGATGTAATATTGTATCTGCTTTTTGCTATTACATCATTATTTCATACATCAGCTTGAATTACGTTGATCGATATTACATTTTTTTTGCTGTGTAGCACCTGGAAGGCCGGTTATTCCACGTCGTCGTCGGAACACACGAGGTCGACCTAGGCGGAAAATTCTAGCTCATCGAGTAGATAATGAACGTAGTGAGGGGCAGGTAAGTGTACAATTAGATCATATCATTCACATTCGCATTTTGATTGCAACAGATTTCTCTTACACATACAAATTTTTCTAAACTATAGGACCGTAAAGTGATCTTCACTATACTACTACTGCTGCTCATTAATATTAGCAACACCCGCAACCACATTCCAGTCGAGAGTCTACGTCAGCAGAAGCAGCACGAATCAGGAAGCCGGAAAGCACACACACAGAAGATTTTACGGCAACAGAAGGATCAGGGAAATCTGACAAAACCTGTGCGTCCACTAGCACCAATCATAGACGTACACAAGTAATTATTGTCGTAATAAGGTTTTGCAGTTCAATAGCACTGCATACGTGGACTTAGCCAATTTTTTCTTGGGTAGATTTTCTCGATAATTTTTAAGATTGCAGTGAGATGTAAACCACACTTCTGCAATGTCTGCGAGCAACATCCTTTCACCACGCATTTCCTGAACAATTTACAAATTTAAATTAGGAAATCATAACATTTTTTTTTTGCTTGTAAATAGTACCACTAAACTGTCAAAAAGTTCATACGATGAACACTGAGATTATTTGTGACGTCACACTGCAGTACCTAATTACGTTTTCCATCAGGCCTACTCTACGAGTCGACTCAAACGGAGAGTCACCTCGCAAGTGACAGAGCCATCGATTCATAGAATAGGGCTGAACATTGGCACTTACTTACACACTTAGAAAATAATACCGAACTCGGTTTGATTTCAACCGAGTTTTTATCTGCTGAACGCTCGGTAGTCTGCTCGGTTCAAAGAGGAATAACCGAGCAGTCGTTAGTTCTTTTGTACCCACAATCTGTCAAAGTTACCGAAAATCTCGGTTGACGAAAAATAAATTTAAGCAGAAATTACCGAACATCGGTTCACTCAAGAACTACCGAGTGCTGTCAAACAAACCGACCCACCTGTTGTAATTACGGAATTCGGTTCTTTTGGGCAGCGCTCGGTTTTCACTTCAAATCCTGCTTTAAATTTGGATTAAGGATACGTTGCTTCGAATTTTCATAAAAATAAAACCAGTTTTGTCAAAGAAATGTATGAAGTGTGTTTATTTTATTTGTTTTGGGATGCAGAAATGTGATTTTATAATTGCAAATTATTAAAAAAAGAAGCTGTTCAAAAAGGAACCGTCGCTACCATGAGAAGGAGAGGCTCAATCGAGCGAAACTAAAAATTTCTCACATGTAGTGCTCATACTACCTACACGATAGACTGCGCCGGCAAGAAAGGAATGGAACTGCTTGTCCTGTTGCGGTGGTTCCAAACCGAATGCAGTAAACTAACCGAACCAAACCTCAAATGCAGACGCAACGTCAAGTTGGACATTGACCAACATTCATCCCAAACAGACGGCAAAGTCTGCTGAATCCTCCATGAACGCTCCTCGGCAAATCAATACCGGGCCATTCTTATCAGTGGGAAAATCATCTTCTGGCTGAAAATAAAAATTAAAGGTACTTGTATAATACGATAACCTATCCAATAGGCAATCTAATAATCTTACACTTATCCACTCCATGACGCCAGCCAATGGATTTTTCTTGGTAGCATCATTGATTTTATTTCGCTTAACACCACGTGATGGGCATTTAGCACGGATTATTGCCAGCGCTCTGATGAATTCTATGGGGAATTAATTATCTAAATGTGTGGACTCATTGAAGCTTTAAACGCAACTTACTGTTTTTCAACTCCACGAACATATCAGCGTACTGCTTAAGGATCTTATTCTGTAATTCTTCCCAGTGATCGGTGAACGACTTCGCTCCAGGCTTGATTTTTGTAAATTCCAGTTTGATCTACAGAAATAAATTATTAATATTCGATCTACCAAATCTCAAGTACAGTTTTTGTATAGGTCCTGACAAGGGTGTGAATATAGTAAAATAATCAGATTGTTTTTATCTATCAAAGAAATCACAGAGCCTATTGAAAAAGTACTCATGAGATTATTCAATATACACTTACAAGTTCTCCATTAAAGGCACCAATCACGGGAAAATCTTTCAAATATTCCACCAAAGTCCCCGCTGTACGTTTTTGTTGTCGACTTGCAAATGTTTTCTCCCATAGTTCAACAATTCTCACCTTAGATTGAACATTTGGAACAATGAACTTCAATTCAAGCACCTGAAATTTGTAAGAAAATATTAATCGTTTACCCATTTTGATATTTACCTTTAAATTTACAAGGTCCTCCATATTGTCATCTTCTTGTTCAAGAGTCGCATCAATTTCATTTGTATGGCTGAATTCACCAAGTTTTCGGCGTTTGATTATGCGTTCATCTGACTGCCTTGCCACATTCTCCATTCTGTAATATACACTGCCAGCATGACGGTTCAGCCCTCTTCCGTGGGGATGGAACCACAGCGACTAAAAACGAACGAGATTCAGTTTACAAGACAAACTTTCTACTATTTGGCAAACAGTGTTTCTGTCGAGGTTTGTGCTACTGCCGTAGTTGACATTTTTTATGAAACGTAGTGTAAAGCCAATGAGCTGGATTACCGAGGTGAAGCAATCACACACACAACTGAGTGACAACACTGTATAGAAGAAGCATCAAAGGAAAAGGAAGGGACAAACAATAATTCTAGATTGATTTTAGAATGGGTCCTATCTCCATTTTTCGATCAAAGAATCGATTAACTTTATTCGGTTTCTACCGCAACCTGAGCGATGGATTTGAAATATTTACACATGCAATCAAATCTCAAACCTTGAACTGTTGATTGCATGGATCAGTATTGCAAATCCATCGCTCAGATCGCGGTAGAAAGCGAATAAAGTTAATCGATTATTTAATTGACAAATGAAAATGGGACCTATTCTAAAATCAATCGAGAATTGTTGTAATTTAATTATTGATCGATATTAATCTCGTGTAACATTTGAAAAGCGCCTATCATTGTTGATCAAGCTATCATTCAAATTAGAGCGCCTTTATTAGTAGAGTAACATGTCAAAATTGGAACAACCGATTAGGTGTCATTTCCATACAAATCGCCGTTTCAATCCAGCAGAAGGCTTGTCAAATGACTGAGATGACGTCGCTCTACTAATTCAGGCACTCTAATTCAAATAATACGCGATACAATCCACAAAATTCGTGAGAGAAAAACGATGAAGAGAATCGATCAACCGATTCCCTTTTCAAATGTTGCGCGAGAAATTCGACCAATTTTTTGTCCATTTCAATTCCTTTGCCTTTGACGCTTCGCATTGCTTGCTTTACACTAAGTTTCGTAAACAATGTCAACTACGGCTGTCTAATATGGACCAACAGGTCTGTGCCATAAAAAGGGAGAACTACGGCTGCAGCACAAACAATGTTTTCCAAATACATAGTAGAAAGTTTCAATATATTGCTTATTAATTATTGGTGATAATTAACGCTATTAGTTAAAACTGTTGACTTACTTGTGGAATCTCGGCATTCTTCGAACTCAGTGCAGGATATGTTTCAACCAGTGACAAGGCGATCTGATTTTTGTAGAAGTTGCTGGCGTGCCTGGAAACAAACAAACAAATCAATAATTAGCTATGCTTGTATTAATCAGAAACATCGTCAGCTAGGTTTTCGTTTAAACTAATAAATTACAAAATAACGTTCAATAGATTTCTAGGAACAAAGTGATTACTTACGTTCCATACAATGATTTCAAGCAATCGCAAAGAAGTGCTGTGATTTGTCTTCGAATCGTTTCCTTGGGTCGTCCACCTTCTTTCAGTAGTTCCATGATGCATATTCCGTTGTCGGTTCGATCAAATACCCGATCAATATTGATTTTCTAGAATATATAGAAACAAATATACGTTGATTGAATGACCCACATATAATATTGATACGTTTCAAACCTGCTCCAAGATGATCCCTTCATACGGATTGTTTGCATTGATCACCCTTCTGGACACATCAGCTTGTTCATGATAATCAGCGTCAACCATAGTGTCCTCAAGCCATTCTTCCGTGCTCTTAGTTTCATCGTAATTTCTGTACTGTGTTTGTATCTTCTGTATAGTTTTGATCATTTTTGTAGTGAGTCCGAGTCTGGTAAAGTCATGTTCGTTCAGTGATAGAAACATTTGTAAGTTGTCGATCTCTTCCTTAGCTGAAAAAGAATTACTGCCATTAAATATTCTAAAGTTCCAACAGAGTTATTTGTTAACTACTTGTACTAATAATCTTGATTGTACACTCGCCGTGAAATGTACTTCTTCGGACTGTCGTATGGTGACCAGAATGAAAATATTGAATGCGTATGGCATTCTTCAATAGACATAAAATCATCTTTGGCTAGGATTTCTATCTCGTACGCTTCTAGAAAATCATTATACGTCGCAGTTTTACAGGATCGAATTAGGAAGAAAACTTTTCCATCGATGACATTGATTTCTCGTATAATCCCGTATGTCGGATAGAACTCGTTGTCATGAATTTTTAATCCAAGTATCGCGTTCATTCTGAACTCAACCCCATTAAGCGTGACGGTTTTTGGTTTGCAGATAAACTGCAGATGTGGATACAGAAATTGTTCACTGAGGCAGTCATCACGTAAGGCTAGGGTTCCAGAGTTGAATGTCAGCTTGTCGCGGAATGGCTTATCAAGCACGTTCATTATCATTCTCTGACATTGCCGCTTGCCCAAGCTGGAACAAATATTCTTAAAGTTTTTGCACGTATTCGCTTGATTCTTGCTTATTTTGTTCGTTTGTTCAAATTGAAAGCAATTGTATTGTTTCATTGAACCACTCTTCCTTATGCAGAGAGCGTAGTGACGCAAGTGATGCAACTTGTTGATACGCTGCTTAAAGTTTTCGAAAAAACTATCCTCAAAGTATGTTATATGTTCTTCCAGCTGTGCAAGTAGGTGTTCAGATACGACTGGTGACGAAATTATCCTCACGATATTAATTAGATGACCGATCATACGCGTGAGCATACTTTGCATAAGCATAAGGATTCTTGGAGACAACATGACCATAAAGGAACGGGAAAGCTCATATCAAGAGAAGAGACTGTGCAGATGTTTGTTTGATTTTATGCTGGGCAGGGTTAGCGAGCATTTCGTCTTTAAAATTTGGTGAAGGTTTGTTGCAGCGGTCAGCGTAACCAAAAGGAAATGTGTTAATGCGATTGTTTATGAACTTTGCTGTTATCTTTAAATGTTTTTGTTTGTATAAAGTTGATAGCACTAGTTGGATCGTCAGGGGCACTATCCCTTCAGCAAGGTCGTGCATGCTGTCGAGGCAGAAGTTGTTACTGGTATGGTAGAACTCTAATTCATTGAAAATACATCCTGATGTACTCAGTCCACAATCTTTCGGTATCAGCAAACCATCCTGTACTGCAGCAAGTTGATCTTCATACCATTCTTTCGATCGCAACGGATATTCTTCGGATGGATTTGAATGAAATTGATTCCTTGTAATCTGGCAAATTCGGCAAAAATAGTTGGCCCTTGGTCCAAGTAACCCAAACACGTCATGAACCGCAAGTGTATCGCCGCAGAAAATCGTCATAACAGCTCTTAAGACGAATTTCTCTGAACCGTAATAAACCGTTACGCCTTGTTCCAACTTTTTTAGGTCAGCGACGAAAGGCTCCAGAATTTTTGTGAATCCATGCTTTTTTATGTCTACTGAAGTACAGAATAGAAGCGGAAAAGCTGTACGTGGTGAAGAATTCCACTTCTCAGGAATATTCTGTATTTTGAAACATAAGTTAGAAACTTTATTTATCCCGGCTTTTGAACCGAATGCGTTGCCAAGTTCCACATCGTCTTGGTAAACACTGATCCTGATGGCATTAGGATACAGTTGAAAGAATTCGCTATTTTTGAAAATTTCACCTGTCCTGAATGAGCTGTATTCGGTTACACAAGGCGTGCTGGAAGTTTCTAGATTCGGTTCATTCAAAAGTTTCCGATTTTCTGGGCTTCTGAATATGAATTTCAATGAATCAATAATGCTGGTGTACGAAGCGGTCTCGTTTACCATAACTTTTTTAGGAAGTGATTCGATGTGGCGTACATCTTGTCTCCGATTAAGCAAAATATCCCTCGGCTTGGGTGTAGAAACGGCAAGCTTATTCAAGTACTGTGTCTGCTTTTTGAAGGATCTGACCTGGTCAAAAAGATTGCATAGTCTAAATGTATTTAGAAACGCTACGGAATCCTTCGTGTCAACATCAAATCCTTGTGCACTCAAAAATTTCACAGTTTCTGCCTCAAGGTACCCTGATACGTGCCGAACTATTTCGTCACAAAGCTTTATAAAATCATTGATTTTTGTGTAAGGTAAACCTACATCATATGTAATGCGGCAGATGCTAATATTTATTATTTTTATTAACTCTTCCAAATCTATACTTGATTCGAGTTTAGGACCGTTCTGTTGATTCTGGAACAATAAATCATCATATGTTCCTTGTCCTGCCACAGGACAATCATCAAAAATTTCTTCCACGGTAGAACGTCGAGAGTTTGCCGGATGCTTTTCCACTATATGCCGTTTCAGCGAATAAAAACTCCCGTAACGCGAGTTACAGCGTGGAAAAGCACAGTCAAAAAAAATATCACTGGCTTTGAAGTCATTTTTATGCAAATGGTTTTTAAAATGCCTTTGCAAGCCAGTGACATAACCCTGTATATTTTCACGGCAGTAAAAACAAACGATAGCACAAGATTCCTGCAAATAAAATCATAGCATTAGTTTCAAATACTTACAAAAGATGTCAATCAAACGTGCATCCTCCTGTTGCAGCTGCTCCAGAACCTTTTCCATTTTTGCACACGTCCGACACACGTCCACACTCGAGAAAAAATGGCTGAATAGTTTTAGACTCAGCTTATAGAACCTCGTAGAGAACCGAGTTTTCGGTTAAATTTTCCGTCGCGAAGTTGAGCGCAAGTGGAACGTTTGACGTTTAACACGTTTTAGCGAATATTCGGTTCAGTTTACCGAGTTTCTCGGTTTTCACGTACCGAATTCGTAAATGTTGATACTTTACCGTACTTTTCGGTTCAGCCTTCGTTTTTATCTGTCAAATTTATACTATTTTTCCGAAATTCGGGTCTGATTTTATAAATCCGCCTAAAAAAATGTTTTTAAACGATTTATTCGGTTTCTCGTTGATAACCGATGAGGTTCGGTAGAAAATTAAACCGAGTTCGGTATTATTTTCTAAGTGTGTATACATTGTAATATAGGACACTTGATGTGCACATACGATTGAATTTGAACCGTTCATTAATTACATCAATTTGATGTAACCCAGGGGTCAGTTGATAGTTATTTGATGACATTGATGAAGATAATTTTATACAAAGAGTTACGTCTGTTTGCCTGTGATACAACATTAAATTTGATTTTCTCGCTGCAGTGCAAACAGTCCCCATTGCGATTACAATAATGTCCAAAACTTATGCTGTTGAAACCATTATGTGACAGTACAAATCTGCTCTCTATTAGGGTATTTGGGATTCCTCTATTCTAACTATATAGAAATGTTACCCTTCTTGTTTCAATATTATCATGCTTACTTTTACACTTCTATCGTTTTATTCAGTTACCATTAATACCAGAAAATGAAGAACCAGAACAAACAGATCACTTCTCGGTGGTGAAAGTGGAGCTGACCGTAGTTGATGTTCCAGGTGAAGAGGTAAGATACTTGTTTGCACTGGACACTTTCTGCGCGATTTTACTTTTATGTCGTTTTTTATGCGTTTTGCTCCCAAAAAATGCTTTTTACGCAGTAATCATAAATAGTACAAGTTACCTATGTAAATCAGAATCTTGCATTTGAAAATATTTTACCGGTTAAAAGTACTCTATTGTACGCGGCGTATATGTTGTGCGTTAAACCCGTTATTAAATAAATACCATAAACGAATGGTAACTCAAAATGTAGAAATATTCTATAAATAGTTTGGATTATACCCCATTCAGCAAATATACAATTAGGATTTTAGTAGGGAAGAGACTTCAGTGTATTTAATTTCCATTATTTATATTTTAATTTCAAAGTAAATTCGCTCTTTCGAGTGCATATGTGCATACATAACATGATAACATATGTGTATATGTTCACATATGTGTATTGCATTTTACTTTTCTATAATTTATATCTGTAGGGTAAATAATCAAAAATGAAACAAAATCAAACATTTTTCAAGTTTCATAAATTGGATTCAACAGTTTTGATTACACATTTTGAATTCTGACCTTGTAACTGACTAGTTTGTCAACCAGCAATGCCAGTCGTATAGAGCAAGAGAGAAATAATCACAATTGAATCATTTAGCTGGGAACAAGCATAAGTCCATTTGATTCTGGCAATCTATAAAAGATGGAATTCTTCGAAAAGTTTTGCACTATTTGTGAGGATGAGGTTAGTCAATACTTGTGAAAACTTCATATCTGAGCACTTCATTGAATAAAAATGTTTAACCAGGTACAATCTGCATTGCTATAAAAAGCGTGGACTTATGCTATTTAACAAATAAACGGATAATGCCCTACTTGCTTTGTTTATTTTAAATACGGTTTTGTTGACTCAATGCATTATAAACACAACGCAATATGGTCATTTTGACTCAATGCACTAATTTCATTCAAACGGCATACATGTATAAATGAATCTTTTGGAATCTTACATGACAGTAGACGGTATTGTAATGCTATAGCTGAAGCCGTAAAATATAATGATATCCTTCGGTTGATCGATGACTTATACACGTTTTTATTTTCAAAGGTTGACAGTACGTTAAACATACGCGCCACTGGTGAACCCAATTCAACTGTTAAGCATGTTAAGAACAGAGAACCTTGGTCGATAATTCACTCACTGCCATTAGAGGAGGCAGATAAATTCATTGCCAATCATGAATTTGGTTTCCGGCTCAAGACGGAAAACACGCCATCGAAAGGCAGGATGCGTTATTACAATTGTTCCAGAATAAAGGTTAGGGCAAAGCCCCAATGCGCCAAACAATTGTTGGCGTTCATATCCAACACTTCGGATGATGTTTCAGTCAGTGCCAGAGGTAAACACACCTGCCAGGATGCACCGGTGCAGAATATGGCACGATCTCGGATGACAGTTCAACACAAGGAACTTATAGACCAACTACTCGGATCAGGATTGCCTTCCCACGATGTCAAGACGCATCTTAAAGCTTCCGACGGAAGCATCACCAAAGGTGCCTTGAACTACGCCGTGAAAGCATCCAAGGAAAAACTATTCGGTAGCGGTAAATTGTCTCTGGGTAAGTGGAATGCATAAAGCTCATTTTATAAAGTGTAACAAAAAGCCTAGATTATTTTACACCTAAAATAACTTAATTATCCCTACAATTACAGTATTTGCCGCAAATATAACTGAAGCAAAGCTAACATACCTGATTAGCTCCATAAGGAAAAACATGTAGAGTAATTTATTCTGGTTTGATAAGGTTAGACCTATAGTCGCTTTATGAGTATATCGACTTTAGTTAGAATTATCCAAAAATGCTCATGGTTAGACCAAGGGTTGGCGGGGAAAGTGTTACACTCTAACGATTGCTGATGCTCTATATACAAAAATGGTAGACGTCAACATCAAATCATGTTGATTATGTTAATTATAAATGTTAGGTAATGCAGAAAAGTGGATATTTCAGTACTCCCCCTTGTCATACACTCGAGCACCGATTTCCTAGAATTGTGTAATTCATCATTCAAAGTGGAAGTGAATGTATAATCTATTTGGTGGCCATTTGTAGACTCTATAAGGAATCACCTGAACGAGATATAGACTGGTTTTATGTTTCAACATACACTACAAAATCAATTTTTACTGGAATAAACTATCTTAACCATTCGGATCACAATAGTTGTATGGTAGGTCGTTTCAAATGCCACAAGCGTTGTCAAGCTCGCTGTAATGACACCTAGTGCCTCGTCACCCATAAATCGGCGCCTGAATCAGTGGTCTAATAACACTTCGCGTGCTAATGGCATAGTTCCGCTGCCACTTAAAGCGTTACCACAATGATGTTGGGTTAGCTAAGGTCAATTAGTTGGCTGGTGGGGAACGGGAGCTTAAGTTATGACTATCAAGTGTGCGTTAGTTAACGTAACCTACTATAACATTCTAGAGTGCAGGAATGGTTCAGATGGTTCCTTATAGAGTCAAAAAAAAAAGACCGCCAGGTAGACTATACATGTACATTCACTACGAGTTTCCGAATGCACTATTCTCGGAAATTAAAGCCATATTTTACCTAAAATTCCTACATCATGTAAGGTGGAGCACTAATTCGGAGTTGGGGACCCATTTCCGTTATACACCTTAAATACATACTATGAAGACAAACAGCTGCATCCAGTATTTATGTATCAAATGTTTTGCAAATTTTGCAGCGAGTTAAATTATGAACGATGTATAAAAATTTGTGCGGGGCTGTCGCAAGACTAATTTAAGGGTGTGCCGAAGTGAAGTAAACTACGACGAAATGGCATCGCACCTTATGCTGCATTGTAGAAATCGTGGAGTAATATTGTCAATGACCATGTGATAGGGTTCTGTTCCACTTTTCGACCATTGCAGATAAATATAAATTGGAATATTTCATGCACTTGATTATGACACACTATTTTTATATTTTTTATTTTCACCTATCACCAATATTCGCATACAAAATATAAAAATACATCATCAATAGCAAACAATAAATATATAAATAAAATAAAACACTAACTGCAATTGAAACTGGAAAATCCTAACGAAATCGGTTTAAATTTAGTTCTACATGTTAAATATAGTGTCTACTACTTCCGATCATAACGTACTGTACGAGAGTTACATCGATTTTCACTAAGTAGTGGGACTTAACAGTTTCTAACTTTAGCGGCAATACTTTGTGAAATTACCGATATTTGTTTGAACAGTTTTATGTGAATAAATCGATGTTTTTTTTTTATTATTGAATAATTCCAGGTGAGCTGGAGCAGTGGGTAGCGTCGAAATCCGCAATTCCGGATGATGCTCATGAGGCTTCCGGTTTTCAAAACAATGGCAGCGGACTGCACGTTCAAAACCACACTGCATGGTTATCCGCTATTAGTAGTTTGTATGATCGACGAGATGAGGAAAGCGCATCCTATTGCTTTTGCATGCATTTCCAACCAGGAGCAGGCTGATTACCAACTCGTTTTCCAATCGCTGCATGTGGCAGTTACAAGCCCTGCTGGCAAAGTTAACGTTACGTCATTCCTCAGCGATGGAGAGCTCGCATTGAAAAATGCAATCCGCAATGTATTTGGTCATTCGGTGCAGCTATTGAATTGCTACTTTCACGTTAAACAAAACGTTGTTAAACACTTTAAAAAGTCTGCGGAGATGCCCGAAGAAGTGCAGGATCAAGTGAAACGGGAGATATCACTTATGCAGATAGCACCAACAAAACAACATTTTGCCGTAGCAATTAAGCTGTTCATAGAGAAGTATAAAATGTACGAAACATTCTCAAAGTTTTTTCACAAATACGTGAATGATGAGAAATTCGCGCATTGGTACGAGGCTAGTCAACCTGGCGTACCAGCCACCAATAATGCCGTGGAGGCCATAAATAAGTCGATCAAATACAACTACCTCAAGCGACACAAAGAGCCTCTAGGGACATTTATGGTACAAATGTTGCACATTGTCCAAGCGTACAGCACTCCAAAGCGAGAAATTGCATTTACCAGATCGGTAAACTTAACCGATGAGCGGAAAGCTTTTGATATGATAAACGGGCAGAAGAAACTGCGAACAATACATGAGAGTCACGCACAGAACACGTTTGTATACGTTCCCGGGAGCGGGAAAGCCGAGGTTTCATCATGGGATATAACCAGGTTCGAAAATCCGGCTTATCCAACTTTTGACGTCTACACCGAAGAACTTGGGAAGATACACAGAGTAGATGTCGGTCCTGGACAGTTCAACACATGGACGTGCACATGTACGCATTTTTTCAAAACGAATGGCTGCGCGCATATCTTGCTGGTGGCTGTTAAAAGAAACTGTTACACGCTGCGTCCGGAGGCGAACACAGCACTATTGAGCACAAGAAAGCCCGGTGGCCGTCCAAAATACGTATCGAAAGCACTTTGTATTGATTAATTGCCGTTGTTGTTGTTATTGCTGCTGCTGCTGCTCCTGCTGCTGCTGTTGCTATTGCTACCATCTCTGCCCCTGTCGTAGGGTTTTGTTTTGACTATTGTTACAATAATATGAATACGTTCGCTAGAGAAAAAATAACATGCTATTGTTTTAATGATGTTGTTGCTGCAGTTGCTGTTGTGACTATGTTGTTGCTGTTGTGTTAAAAAAAAAAACAAATAAAAGGGTGATCATTTCGAAATGTGAAGTTTCCTTGAAAAAAAAACCGAAAATATAGATCATCTTTAAGTTCCATCCCCGGGTTTATCTTGGTACAGCCAAACAGACAACTTCGATAGATAATAATAGCTTGAGCTTGAGCTTGAGCTTGATTGACCGCCCACGGTTGCTACTCTGTTATTGCCAGATCAGCTGTAATTACACAGAGAACCAATAGACGATGCTTGGGACTAGCAATCATCCTCAATGTGTAAAAACTGGTGATCTTAAATTAGGCAATACCAGCGCCGGCCGCGCCCGAACACAGGTCAAGAAAGGAATGGGAAGGATTGTGTTGACATGACACTCGCTTTGATGGAAGCCGAGAACACCTCTGCACTTCCACGAGGAATCACTGGGATGTTGGATAAGAGGGTTGGGTTTGCAGCAGGGTTCGTTTTGGTAAACGATAAGCTGAATTGATGTCCTAACGATCATATAACGCGAAGGAGCTTGGGACTAAACCCACGGTCTTCTGCTCAGTAAGCAAAAACGTTTGCCACTAGGCAGACGAGCACCTTTTTAATCACCGAGTTGCTGTTATTACCATGTAGTCATATTAACAAATAAAACGATTGACGAATCTTGAATGTGGATGGGCCTGAGATTAGACTCATGATGTTCTGCTCAGTAAGCAAAAACGGTTGCTCTAAGGCCACCGAGCCCCTCATATCACATAATACCGTTGCTCAAATTTTTGTATCCATTCAAACCCGGAACTAACGACAACAACGAGTTTCGCAAAATACACGATACACAAGCGATTTTATCATAAATCTCTTTGATATGTAAGGACCTGGGACCACGTTTTCCTGCTCAGTAAGCAGGCCACTGTAACCGACGATCTCTCAAATCCGAAAACTAAAAACTACGAAAAAGTACTTAGGCCTTCATTAAGTTCCACTTTCACGCGACGTTCAATGTTTCAATTTGCTCTTTACGTATTGTTCAGGCTATAAATAGGCCCTTTTCAAAAGTTACGCGAGAAATACGCACAATCGTCGCCTACCTCGCAAAACTGGTTCCAAACGACAAAAAAAAAAAAAAAAAAAAATGTAACATCGATCAACGCAATTCAAGCTGATGTATGAAATAATGTAATTGTAATTTTGTAATTTATCAGCACACACCCTGGTCGAACACTGTAAACCAATCTGCCGTTAAGCGAGTGCGAGTACGAGTTAAGCGAGTTATAACGACCTTCTTCCACTAGCAGGTCTGTTTCTGTTTGCACAGACAGTCCCACTAGTTTCCGATACATTTATAGGGGATAGTAGGAGATTAAAAGAATAAAGAAGAGTTATAGAGGTTTTTTTGTAGTTGTTTTGCTGAAAAGAGAGAAACAGAACTAAACGAAATTACACCTGCTGAAAAAAGATAAGTCTATTATTTTGGTTAGTGATCGTTTGGATTTGGGTCACCCCACGTTGTGTTTAGGTTAGTATAAATAAATAATACTAGGGGAAATGACGGCTTCGGCATGACAGACTATTTTCGGCAACCCAAATTGAAACACTATTTTCACTGGATTTTCTTACGATAACACTTCGCTGAATGCATGCAAACGATTCTTTATGCTTTCAGCTTCAATTTGGCTATATTTTTACCACTGAGAAAAAGCAATCTAGCAGGGTTTTCTTGAAATGAAACACACGCACTACAAATTGAAGCTGATTTCGAGTTGCCGATAATAGAACAGCAGATTTACATGCAGTTCAAATGGAACGGTTGCCGAAGAAAAACTGGTTGCCGACAATACTCGCTCTCACTAGAGAAGATTGGAGCTTTGTAAAAGCGTTTTAAAACAGTTTTTGACAATTCTTTCGACTGAAATTGTTAGAGCAGCTGGCAGCAAAAGATTGTAAACAAACCAATACTGCATATGTGTGCGTTCCATAGAGAAAAAGGCTATAGAAAGAAGGTCGCTGCTTAGGTTGCCGAGAATACGTAAATTCCCCTATATAGTCATATAAATCACCACAGGTCATTATCTTCAGCGTTTCTGGATCTTTAGTTGCCTCTGTGATATACTTACTTGCGGCATACTATTTTGGGAGTGTATATGAGCGTGTACCATGTACGGTAGCTCATCTCTCATCGTGATGGTGGGACATAGTAGACAAATTAGAGAGAAAACAAGGAGGTATTAGTATTAGTTATATGTAAACAAAAAAACAAAAGAAGAGAAGAGGAAAGAAGAGCAGAAAAATAAAAAGGGGATAAAGAAAAGAAACGTAGGCAGATTATTAGAAAAGGCATTATCCGAGACTCAGCAATCAAATGTCACTCCCGCCGAGATCTCAGCGAAAATCCTTCCCGCCGAGACCCGCACAGCCGAGCTCGGTAGAAAAAACTAAGTGTGTAGATAGATTAGTAGGAAAATAAATAAAACTACTTTATGACTCAAAGTGCAATGAATGAGCGTTAGTTTCGGGATCATTTCAGTGTTAGAGTTATGTTAGTTTTGATCCGTAATCAGCCCTGCCCTAGATAATGCGGCACTGTAACTACTACTATTTTAGAGGTATGATTCGTCAAGTTTATACAACTCAATGTTTCAATTGAGGCAAACTATCTATCTTACAATTACAAAAGCAAACCTAAACTTACAATTATATGCAAATGCAAGATGAAACTTGACAAATCATCGTCAATCCCCTTATTCCAGGGCAGGGCCTGACGATTTGAATTTAATTTTGATCAGTGAACGGGCACCATATGGTACATTTTCTCACCATGAACCTATCATTTCCAGCCTATCTGAACTATTTAATAAATGGAAGCCATAACATGGGTTACGCTCCCCCTAAGCAGGCCCTCCGCATCCTGTCTCTGTCTTATCTCAAATACAAAATGCCAATGGTATGAATGTATCTATATATATAACTTGGAAATGACGTACAATCAGATAAACCCGTAACCCACTCACTTGGTCAGGCTTCAGAATCGTCCAGTGGGCAGTGCGCTCTAAACGCCAAGTTACCTTTTTTTCAAATTTACCGCAAATTTGATATTTTACCCATTGAGTGTTGATTAGTCACAATGAAACATTGTGAGAGAAGTTGAGGTTACTAGTGTATTAAATAATCTAGGTCCTATTTAAAATTATATCTGAAAAATCCAAATCTGGCCAACGCCCACCCTAATCCTAAACCTGTTCTAATCCACCTGAAATGACTAACGAATGGAAGACTTTGACTACCCAGCCATGCAATAGTCTCATTCCGTGCCTTATGGCAACTTGATGATTCTATTGCGCTCATCTTCTGGCACCACCCAGGGGAGACTTGGTCCTGTACCCAATGCTTAACTTATCTCCATTCCACTCAGCTACTCGCAATTTCTTGTGATATAGTGGGCGGAATATTATTATATGAGACAATTCAATGCAGACGTCTTTCCAAATTTGGCAGATCGACAGGTAATCGGTGAGTTACCACGATAGTTGCTATTCAACAACTCGACAACGTCCCATCGTCAACGCCTGCTATGAGAACTTCCCATTGCAGACGCAAACGAAATGACGTCATCGAGCTATCGATCAACTACCCTGGTTATCGCCTGGTACCTTATAGCACGATGCTAGGAGGCGAACCGGAAGAATCGATGAGCTACCTCCCCCGACAACTTCGATAGATAATAATAGTTCATAAACACTATGCCATCTGTTGAGTCAAACTCCAACTAGATGACTATGCACGGCAGTGGCTACTAATAAAAAATATATAACTCGTAAAATGAAAGACGATTATCGATGTACGAAGTATTATGTCGGTTTGTCTGTGATCTTGATATCTTCGGAATTTTGTTTATTTTTAGCTTGATTGTTTGGTTATGTAGTATCGAAGGCTCTTGGATATCTTAAGCAACAGGAGAAGATTTTTTCCCTTTGCCTCTGTTGGAGGTGACAGTTTGCGTTAAAGTTCTTACTACTCCGCTTGTTAATATTTCTTGGTTTTTTTTTATTTGTGCATTTTCATATTTAGAATGCGCATATTTTTCATGAGTTTAATTACTGCAGCACCAGTTATTTAAAAAGATGATTTTAATCGTTTTTCGTTGTATAGGGTTACCAGTAGTATCAGTTTAAATCATTATCGATGGTATTTTTATGTACATTTAGTTATCTTTTTCGTCATTTTATGGAGCATTTTCATCGTGGTTATGGATAGTTTAAAGGCCGTTAACTAGAGACAGTTTATTATTGTTATAGTGTATCCAATTATTCATAAGAAAACTTCAACACTATATCGTGGATCATGCGGATATTATTTAAGTGATCATTTGCCATTGTTTATGGATCATCTAACCAGTTTTAACAGTACATTTTTATGGGGGGTCCATCAATGGGCATTTTTATCTTGTGAAATTAATGTATTTTTAAGGATAATTTCAGCATTCTTTGGTGATCCTTTGGTGGTGCCCTATGGATAAATGGCATATTGTTTAGTGCGCAGTTTCAATCAAATTATGGAACAAAATAGATAACTTAGATGATATATTGATCGAAAATATGGATCAATTAAAATCATTTTAAGGGTCATGTATATTAAATCTTGGGTAATTCATGCCTTAAAAATGGATCAAACTTAGGTTTATCAAAGAACAACAATTATTTTGTGTGGATATAATTTGATTTTTTAAGGTTCATTTTTCAACGTTTTATGGCTCATGTTTCATTTATTTGTGGATTATTCGATAATAATTAATGCACTTTTCCGAACAATTAAACGGTCCTTTTTTATTTTTTGTTGCTATTTTTTGACTGGCTTATGGCTGGTTTTGATATTGTTTATGGATCATATTCACTTTTTTAGGGATATGCATTTGTGTATTGTGGATCATTTGGATGTTTTTTATGGATCGATTTTCATATTTATATGGCTACAAAGAGGATTTTAATATGCAAAACTATGTTTGCCCCGGTGTACTTATAGGTGGATGAAACATCACCACCAAGGGTATTCATCGCCTTAGAAGAAGGAAGATCCAGCAGAGAATCATCGTCGGAGAGTGAGATCGCCCGCCATCACCTAAAATATCCATTACGTGTACTTACGTACCACTGCAACGGATTTACCTCAACACAGAGAAAAGTGACCGGACGGGGGGGACAAAAAATAGAGAAAAACAAACACAAAACCGCGAACTGCTATCTTTAACTCCAGTGCTCAATCGGCTGTCGACAGAAGTAGGCCACTCTCGATGTGTGTCCATTGCTGCAATACAAAAGTAGTTGTGTCCGAAAGTAAAATTTCACACTTTTAATTTGGCATTAAAATAGTTGATAATAGCTTAATTGTGGCCGGAGATATTTGTATTTTAGTAAACAAACTTTTATTAGGTGAAATTTCATTTTTTATCAACATTTTTGGAATCAGCACACGATTTTACATGAAAAATGACCATCAGCGTACAAAGTTCAAATATACTGTAAACTAGTGTTATTAGCAATTTTTTTTGCAATACATTTTGTTGGAGCTCTGTGATGAACTTTCGCACAAGGGTTGCAATTAACGCCAGAACACTCTTAGAACTCTGTGTCTTGTTGAATTTTCATCATAATTATCTTGGAGTTCTTCTTAAAATTCATCTGTTATTTTCCTCACGATATTCATACAAATCTCATCAGAATCACGTAGGAATTTTCACAACTCCATACAATAAAACCACTGGAAGCGGCTCCCGTTCTGTTGAAAGATACTTATTGGATAGCGGAAGCGTTTATTGTGTTGTACCTTTTGACTATAATTTTAAGATGTATTGTTTAGTGGTCGTCACGCTAAAGCAATCGTTTTACTTATTTTTGACAGCTCACAGGAGTGGCCTGACTACCGAGTACTCAGTATCTATTGTAATTACCGATTGTAAAAATCAGACTTGTCAAAACACCAAAAGGTACTGCGCGCTGTGCTAAAATATTGTTCCCCGTTCGAAGTGAACTCGCACTTGGTTTCGGTACCTCTTACCGGCTCGCCACCGATGCGAAGAAGAAATCGTACCGAAGAGCCGTTCTGTTTTGCTTGGTGCCGTGCCAAAGTTGTTCGGTGCGCTCCGTGCGGCA
Source organism: Ochlerotatus camptorhynchus (assembly GCF_037179485.1). Classification (NCBI taxonomy): domain Eukaryota; kingdom Metazoa; phylum Arthropoda; class Insecta; order Diptera; family Culicidae; genus Ochlerotatus; species Ochlerotatus camptorhynchus. The sequence goes on from NW_027041029.1 coordinate 598,882, forward strand.
CCGTGCCAAGGTACCGTGCCTCTATCAATTGGCGTTGATAAGTGTGATGATTTTGTTTGCGGTTTTACGTGAGAGTTTTTGCTTTTTTCCACAGACACGTAAATGAGAAACACCGTTGGAGTAAATATAGTGGCAAGACTCAGAGAAAGTCGTCCACACCAACCAATAGAATGATGGCTGCAGGATGGATACCCGAGCAAAGTTAGAGATCAAATTGAAATCAGAATTTGCTGTTATGATGTAACTTACTTTGAATACTCCATTTGATCTCATTTTGGTTGACTTAACGGTTAACACATCAAAAACTGAGAGCAAAATTTTACACTGTTGAAGCAAACGGAAAACTAATCCTGCTTTCAATGAAATCAATTTGATTACTGATTTAGCATTCATAATGTTTGACTGAATACGGGCCTGGTGTAAATGGTTAGCATCCAAGCTTCTCACGCTGAAAGACTTGAGCTCAAATGTCACCTCGGGTTGGTTGCGAATGACCTAAAATGTGTCAAACAAAACAATTAAACAATAATCGTTAGTTCAACGACAGATAAGCTTAACTTAAATCTTAAACAAGACGTTAACAGCAGAACTTCAAGTTAAGTTGCTTTCATTTAAAATGTCTTGACTGCATAATGAAAGCACAATATGATATCAGACTAATGTCGTGACAATTGAAATCAAAATGAGTATTCATTATGATAGGAACTGCAATCTTTAATATCGATTTGCTTTCATTTTGTTAACCGACTTTGCTCGGGTACCTCTCTCTAACTTATGACTACCAAGCATTGATAAGAAATAGACTTTCGTCCTATAGGGGTCATCCACAGGTTATGTGAATATACGTCTCCGTCTTTGGAGGGGTGGAGTTTTGATATCTGTGATAAGTAACTAATAGAACAATAAGGCATAATATGTTGCTTGATTTTCCTGCAATTTGCGTGACGTAATCCACGTTTAGTAAATGCATGTTGCTCTTGTGCTGTTTGTCTGTTGCCATTTGTCAAGTTGAAATTAATAGATAGGTTGATCGCCAAGATCTGAGCATATTAATTTTTTTTCCGTTGAGATGAAATGAAACTATGGCGGTTCCCGAGTAGCACACTTTCATCACAATAAGTTACAGCAACTTGTTTATGACTGAAATAAGTCGTATATAAGTTTCTACAATTGATTTGTGACAAGCGTGCTACTAGGGTTCTTTACTTTCTAACAGTGATGCTTGAGAGTTACACCAAGATATTAAGGTTTTGTAAATGGTGCAAATGATGATAGTTTTTTTTATCGGTGTGGTGATGAGGAAGATAATTTAAACATTGCATATGTAATTAAAGTTCAAGGTGAAACAAACGCCATTTTCAACTGCTTGAATGAAATGGTTGATGGATCATATCATATCATAACATGTTTAAAATGACCTTTACTTCCATTCGAACTTTTCATGGAACAATATTTTCCGATTTTTTTCCTCTTTATCTAATTTTCGATTTATCTAAAAGTTCGAAATTTATTGCCAGTTTTTCTTAAAATCAGTGTAGACTTTTTATTTTTTTTTTCTTTGGTGGAACTAAGGTTATTACGAAGGCATTTTCTTTTTGAAGTCTAGATCATTTTTTCAACGAAATATGTATATATTTTTTTGAAAATCATAGAATATTGTTTAACGTTACTTTAAAGAAAGCGTTTGTAACTGATTTACTCCAAATTTTCATGTTAATTCTAGATAAATAGTATATCTTTCTAGCTATTGGCACAAAATAATTCAGAAATCTTTAAACTCGCACCAATAATTTAAACAAATTAGTCGATCTAGCTACGCTGTACTAACAATTCGGTCACTATCTGGCTGTTGGCTTTCAAGTTATTTGAAAGTGGGCAGAAAAAGTTGGACATCAACCAACTTACTAATTACTCAATTCAAAGTTCAAGCAAGTTGAACGTCAAATTCAACTGTACACACTTAGATTTTTCTACCGAGATCGGCTGTGCAAATCTCGGCAAAAAACGTTTCACTGAGATATCAGCAAACATTTCATTTGTTTGCTGAGATTCTGCTAAGCATTATCCGAGACTCAGCAATCAAATGTCACTTTTGCTGAGATCTCAGTAAAACTTATTTTGCCGAGATTTGCACAGCCGAGCTCGGTAGAAAAAACTAAGTGTGTACGAAACGCAATCACGAGCGGTTCATTGACACCGAGCCGTACGGTGCCGAGCCAAACCCGAGCAAAGTCTGAGATCAAATTGAAATCTAAATTTGATGTTGTGATTTCGCTGATAATGATTACTTAGGTTGCTGTCGTTTTGGCCGTTTTAACGGTTAAAATATCAAAATTGAGAGCAAACAAATCTTCTTGTGACATCACATTGAAAACTATTTCTGCTATCAGTGAAAGCAAACTGGAGACTAAATTTGATATAAATTTTGCCTGTTGATAACAAAACAAGTATTTAATTTGATGTTATGCTAAGGCAATGAAAACAAACCCTGAAGAGCAAATGTACAGTGAAAAGAAAACAAAATTTGGTATCAAATTTGTCAATTGTGTAAACTGATATCAAATTATGAGTTTCAGTTTGATGTTGATGTCAAAACTTGATTTCAATTTGATGCTGGACTTTGCTCGGGATGCTGCACCGACACCGGGTGCTTTATCACAGAAACCCAGTGCCGTGCATACATGAGTCATGCCCCGTAACGTGGGTAGATCACCTTTTCGTGGTATGTTACGGGATGTTAGATCTACCACCGATTCCTAGTCCTGACTACTTCAAACTAGGGGAACAGGATTTTTCAGTAATCCAAGGAACACATCTTAGTCCTTGTTACTTTTTATGCCTTGTTGGTAGTGACAAGACTCGGCTTTGTCTACCGAGGATGATCTTGAAACAAGGAAAAAAAATGAGTTAATTGTCTTCATCTATGTGATTCCTAATCTTCTATTCGTTGTTCCCTAGTTTGAAGTGGTTAAGACTAGGGTTCTTATGCATGGTCATTATCGGTGTCATACCTTAATTTTGTTGCTAAGGAATCCAATTTTGACTGACAAAAGGGCGCGCCTTTGGAGGGTGTTTCAACACTCCGAAGGGTATAAATAGTGGGACCTTTCAATTAGAGTCGGATCCTTGCAATAAATATAAGAGTAACAACTGTAAAAAAAATCGAATACTTCATCATTTCTCAATCGTGATGGAGTAATACGACATGCACTAATCTAAGGACACGGGATATACTATAATAGATCAATTTACTGGTCGCAGTAGTGTTAGGTCTCGAACAGAGGAAAAAAATATACATGAGTAGGTTGCCACGGAGCCGCAGCGAGTGGTGTTTTTACCAAGTTCCAAAATTTAATTTAATAAGAAATATCTCATAGAAAGTCTCTTGAAAGCCATGTGAGGAGTTTATCAATTTCACTCAATAACTAAATTTTACAATTTGAGATTTCAAAAATGACCAAAATTAAACTAACCACCTAATACAATAAGTCAAGATCAAATTTTCATTATGTCGTAAGTAACATTCGCACCGATCCGAGAAAAACAAAGTTTTGTTTTGATGACCGAAAAGTTATTCCTATTTCCAATTAAACACATATAATCTCATAGTGATAGCAATGTTTAACATATTTAGCCGGGTTTTAATCATACAAAAGCAAATTGCTAGCTTTCATGCTAAGAAATACTGGTTTTTGAGTCAAAAGTTATTATACGTCGTTTGGTGGCCCCTATTGTAACATAAGTCAAAGTGTATTTACCAGGATATTCGGGAGAATTATCAATTACGTCTCCTTACGTGCAGCCCATTCATCATTTTAGGACCACCGAAATCATCTTAGCAACAAACAGTTCGATTTATTCACTTTAATAATGAGAAAGCGAAACGACGAAAGTACACTTTTCACGGGTTTCTCAGTGCTGTTACTTAAGGCAAACGGCATCTCCATAGAAATCGGATGACTTAAGTAACATCGAAAACTATTTTGATCGGAAGGTGATTACGTCAAAAAGCAATTCGACTGGTAAATAAATTTAAAAATGGGATGTGATCCTATATTCGGACAGTATATAGTGTAATAGCAGGAGCATCGATTGACACTGATAGCTCGACTTTGTTTACCTTTGTTACATTCGACGTAATGAAAATTTGCTCTTGAAGTAATCATGGTATCATCATAGCCTATTGATTTGAATACCACAAGCTTGTAAATTTTCTTTAATGTACGATGTAATGTTTGTCAATTTTTGAAATTTATGTTTTATGTTATCGATTTGCCATTCTCTTGTTTCAACGCTAAATAAAAACAATACAAATCAGTAAAAATAATTGGAAACATCCATGAAACATGAATGCCTATATTCAGCTTCAATGTAGACGTCAATGCTTCAAATCCAAGGAACACACATGTTCTAAAACAGTTTATATAACCTTTGTATGACTGCTTTTGGTTGTATAGCAGTTTACTCAACATAATGCTATGAATTTGTGTTGCTTGGGAAATCAATCTTATTATGAACATTGCTTTCAATGTTCAGAAAACAAAAAGAACTCAACCATTCATCAATTATCGATGTCCTCAATGACCTTAATTTGCAAGTAATCAAAACCAATTTGCTGAAAGATCATTTGCCTCAACTCAAAAATTGGTGACCAACAAGCTCAGATATATTGGAAGATCAACGTATAGAATTAATCAGAAGTTTAGAATCAAACTTATGATTGAAAATTATTTGCAGAAACAAACTGATAAATTTAAAAATACAACAGATATTTGCTCAGTCTCCATGGCCTTAAATTCGATCATGCGAGCTAGGACAGTAAATCTACACATAAAAAAAACATAAAATGTTCCCTAAAAATGTGAGATGTGCCAATAAAAAGTATGCAATGCACCGATAAAAAGGCAGAAATGTTTCACAAACATCGGCGGTTTCTAAGGAACATTTAATATTTATTATGTTTTTTTTTTTATTTGCTCATTAAATATTTTTTAGAAAACATTTTATCATTTTGAGGGATCATTTAATCTTTTAGAAGCTTCTCTTGAACGCCAACCCGTCGCTTCGCTCGTCTAACTAAAAAAAAAAGTTTTTTCAGATCTTTGATATCATTTGTCAATATTTTTAGAAAACTCGATGACAAAACCGTGTAGCGTGACCAATGAGGTAATGCAAAGATGAGGCAATCCGCTTTTCAATAGCATAAAAACATTAATTAATTGAAAGCTTTAGTGTGATAATTTATTAGCTAGAGACAGTTTTAAAGAGGGTAGGTTGCTAATTCCGCTAGATTACGGCAGAGTGAAAAACAAAATTTAAGTGTAGCTATCAACCTACCCTCTTCAGAACTTTCTCTAGCTAATAAATTATCACGCTAAAGCTTCATGTTGATATTAGTTAGCATTTACAACCAACTCTGAAAATCGTAAACTTCACGCATGAAAAAACACTTTGAATGAAATTAGAAATCGGATAAATAGAATCCATGATATATTATTTAAATAAATGTGTCGATTTCATTTTGGTGCTCGAAGAGTTGATCATCATATTTTCATTGGTTCGATGGTACGAATAGCATACATGAATAGAAAATAGGTACATATTATCCATTTTCTAATTACTTGTAAGTTGTAAGTTGCATTGATACTCAATGAAACGGTCCTGCTGTCCATATGCTGGTTTTTGTATGGCTATATGGCACTTGGAATGAATTCGTAATCTGTAAGTTGGATTATATTTTGCGTAATCGTTTTGGTTTTAAGCCTGGGTTGTATTTTCATGCATTGACTAAACTGTTTTCTTTACATGGCAACGTGAAAATTCAGTTGCGTCGATTGGAATATGCCATTTGTATCTAGTTGAGATTTATCATGTGAATACATGTTATATTGATTGCATTCATTTACGTATTTTATATCTTAATTAAAACAATAGCAATGATTGAAGCACAGACAAACAGACGTAACTCTTCATTGTGTATCTTCGTTCATGCATTTAACGGTTGATTTGAATATTATCAGTTCCGCGAACTACTCGCCGCAGCGCTGGCATCGAATCACTTTGACGTTTCTATATATTCTATAGAACTTTTATGCAATATTGTTTACGAGTTAGCGAGCAAGCTTGTTTTCCGCGAGAAGCCAGAGAGATGTCGCTACTGAGGTTATATGTTTTGAGATACATGTTTTCAAGAACAAGTTTTTCAAAGAGTTACGTCTGTTTGTCTGTGATTGAAGTTTGTTGTTACTCTTAACTCACTTCCACCGATAATATCAATCATAATTTGATACCGGAAAAAATCCCATACTGCTTCTGTTACAGTCTCAGTTTCCCGAAACGGAAATTCATTTGGGTCCATCAAATTAATTACACTTTTATTGAATTATTGCACAACTTTATTCCCTTCACTAAGCAAGGCTTCAACAACGAACGGTTCAACGGCAGCCCTTACGAGAAATGATACAGCAGCGCTACTGCAGACGCTTGCTTCCTATCCTGACGCAATTCTAGCTAATTCGAAATCGAGAGCACTTATTCTTTGAACTATGATAAATGATACTTTTAATTGTGATCCTTTTTTACTAATGATAGGGATAGGGTCGAAGTTTTCCGTCCCCTCGTGATTTGAGATTCGTTTTTATTGTGTTTTGGCAAATTTATTTATTGTGTTAGATGTGCTCTACATTTCACGATGTTTATTAGTGTGTCGTGGAACATAAATAAAAAGATGACGTTTGGCGAGCCGGAAGAAACCCGACACCGGTCAGGATCGTATGTTCGAGTTGTTGCTTGGGCTTCCCCGTCGAGCTTTTAACATTACTGGCTCTTGATTCCCTGCGGAAAATGCGTGATTGAGCACGGTTATTGTTTATGGGTTATGAACATGTAGACGGCACATGGCCCAGAAAGTAGGGTCGGATTGCAGGCAGTCAGAAGGATAAGGTAATGATGTCATAAATTAATTGAACCCTAGTTTTTTTTCGCTCTCTATGTCTCTCTCTCTGTGCATGCTCTCATTTAAGGCCTAACCAAAAATGTTGTTATTCGAATGTTTTGGGTAAAGATTTTTGAAGTTTTGGATTGCTTATTACAGAATACAGGTCGGATTCAATTATTGGAAACTTACTTTCTTCACTTCCATCGTCGGATTCTTGCAAACAACACAAGTTACCGATAATTGAGTCCGTCCTGAATTACAGATTTTGATTCTTTTTCGTGGCTTTTACTTGAACTTGCAGGTACTGCTCTCAACATGGTGTGCTTTTAATTTTCCTGAACGTCTTTCAAGAGCCACCCTCCAAAAATGTATCGTTTGTTGTAATGATATTCGTTGTCGCTAAAGAGGGAGCTCCTCTCATTATGGTTTCCTCTTTGTGTTCTGAACATCATGGCTCTAAGTTCTATGTACACGCTATTTCAAAACTACCCAAATTTGGGTAGAATCCACCCAGATCTGTCAAAACTGAACCTACCCAAAAATGGGTAAACTATGTTGGGAGTGACAAGTTGACAAATTAACAACGTCGATCGGATTCATGTCGATGTTGTTCATTTGTCAACTTGTAACTCCCAACACAGTTTACCCATTTTTGGGTAGGTTCAGTTTTGACCGATCTGGGTGGATTTTACCCAAGTTTGGGTAGTTTTTAAATAGCGTGTATAAAGTTTAAATTGGGTGTGACTTGGTCAAATTGTGGTAAGGAAAGTTTTCGCCTAGTTTGATTAGATTTTTTGTCGATGAAAGTTTTCGCACGTAGGCTAAGCCATCACAGTATACGATAAAATAAGTTTAACCTGTGTTTGGTTCTGCACTACAATTTATGTTCAAGGCTTTACATAAAAGCTTTTCGTTTAGACGCAAACGAAAAGCGAACGGTCATAGCATACCATGCGGTAGTTGGTGTGTGTGTTTTTTTCTTCTACTAGTTTATTTGTTAGGCTCAAATGTCTAAGCGGACTCCATGGAGCCGAGAACCATTAAATAATTTCATAATTGCAATATGATAATAATGAGAGACATTGTTTATGACTTCTTCTTACTCTCAGCTCCCTTGCTTCTTCCAACATGTTTTTCCTTTAGCAGTGCCCGCCGCTTGGCCTCCTCTTCGTTCTTTATCTACACCTTTTCGGTATAGTCCACTATCCCGAATTTGAAGGAGTAATACGCATCATTTTTGCACTTGAAAACAGGTGGCTGCTGTTTCTCAGCAGCACTTGCTTCGTCTCCACTGTTCTTCTTGGCATCCGGGGACGTCAAATTCACCCCACCACCTATTCTTCCAGGACCTTAACCGCTTCCTCGTTTGGCGATGTACCTCCAGTCACTGGACCAGCGTACATATTCTCTTCCTCATTCGATTGTTGGTTTTCTTCTTCTGTTCGTTGTTGTACTGGCCGCTTTTGATCCTTCCGCTTGGGACAGGAATTCATCCAATGTCCCTCCACCTAACGAAGTAAACACCTATTTGTGTTCCCTTGAATAAATATGTTCCCCTTTCGATTGAGGAAATGCAGCGAGTTGGGTATCTCCTTTATTCATATATGCACCCCGCACTCATGTGTGCATGTCGAGGCCCTAGGCAGCTGGAAGTTTCTCCCGAACTACACGCTTTACATCACCGTATTTTCCTAGCACCAATGCTTGATTGCTATCCGAGACTTCTGGTGGGACGTCGTACACTCTCTGATTTGAACTTGATAAACGTAGATCTTTCCTCTGCTATGCGATATGTAGCGATCATCTGAGTGCGATCCACGTCCAGCGATCACAAAATTTGTTTTTTTTTGCATAGAGGGCTTCGCCGAGCCATGTGCGAAGCTGAAACCATATCGTCAGCTTTATTTCAACGAACATCTCCAGCTGTTTGTTTCCAACAGCAGATGCGGTTGAAGTAATAAATATTGTATAGCATTTTGTATTATAAAATTAAAAAGTATTTGAATTATGAGGGTCTGTGATGGAAAAGTTCACGCATACTCACTTTAACTCGAAACATTTCTCTAGGCGATTTTTTGCTGTTCCTATTATAATGAAACATTTGTAATTGATCACGAAATAAATCTGGTATCATATTAAGCTATATGTAATGAACAGTTCTTGAAACGAGAGCAACTTAAATGCAAGGTTTGTGTAAATATCTTGTAACGGTGTGTGGTATAAGATGGAATTGTACGAAATTTTGCGAAATTTGTGGGTTTTGGTTTTGAAAGCAGCAGAATTATGGTAGTTTAACAAGCGGAAAATGATTTTACGGGCAGAACTCACAGTTGAATGCAGTATTTGCTGTTTCTGATTGTTATTGTTATTGCCGGAAATTGAAAAACTACTTGAAAAAATCAACTGGAGTAATAAAATCAATACATTACAAAAAAAGATATCTAAATTTATGTTAGAAATATAAATTATAAATTAGGCAAGATTCAAAATCTGAAAATGGATATTCGATTTTAAAAATTCCGAATTCAGTGTCTATTGTACGCATTGTACGGTTTAAAATATCCCAAGTAACACAAATTCATAAATTTTGTTGAGTTGGGTTGAGTTGAGTTGTTTTGGAACATGTATGTTGCTTGGGATATATATTAAACTTTCGTTAACTGAATAATGTTTATTTTTCAGATACCAGTACAAAAAATCAGTTTGAAATACTTGGATATGTGCATCTGAAACAATATAACACTAAAATGTTGCAGAATTATGGCAGATATACTCAATCTCATTGAAGTTAACAGACTTTCAGCTTGTATTTTATCTGTGTTCAATTACATGGCGAAGTAATTAAATTTACTATCAATGTATTGAATCACAGTGATTCAATACATTGATAGTAAATTTAATTGCTTCATATGGTAAAATATTTTAAACTCACTACAGACCTATCCCCATTTCACATGGCATACACACTTAGATTTTTTGCCGAGACTGGCACCACCGAGCAGCTCGGCATTTTGTTTTGCTGGATTTCAGTGAAAAACTTGCCGAGATTCAGCTAACAAACGGGTATTTTGCCGAAATCTCAGCTAACAAAAATAAATTTTGCTGAAATCTCAGTAAAAATAAATGCAGAGCTGCTCAGTGGTGCCAATCTCAGCAAAAAAAAAATCTAAGCGTGTAGGGCTAAATTTTAGTTTTCACATTATGGTACTATTTAGATAACTTTTATTATGCTTTGTCCTGATCTATGCTTATTTTGCTGATGTATGCTATGAAAGCTGAGGCCTCCCTTAGCTCTGTCAGTAAAGGCGCAGTTATAATGAAAAGATAATAAATATCCAAAAAGTAACGAAAAAGCCAGGAATAAAAAGACTACATTAGTGTGGCCCAAAATAACACATTATCTGGAAAACTGGACAACATCCAAATGTACTCGGTCCAGTTCCTTTAACTTTAAATATAAGACAGTAATAATGTATAACGCAAAGGATAACTCGGCTCTGTAAAGTTTATTCGATTGAGCCTATACAAATAAAGTAATTACAAAAAAAAAACATCCAAATGATAGCTAGGAGTGTTACACTTTCGTATGGTGGCAACTGTTAAAAACGGGACCTTTATACCCGATGACATTTTTGAAAAAAGACGATTTTTCATAGTCATAACTGAAAAAAATATTGGTACTGCATCCAAATTTAATGCAACCCAACCCTTTTATATTTTTTACACACTCCTTGGGCTTCATACTATATGAGAACAATTTGTCGCAGCCTGCTAGTTGCTAAATTTTTTCATGAAATGTTATTAAATTCACAGAAGTTTCGATTTTTTAGGTGCATAATGAAATTAAATCATCAAAACAGGTTATCAACATAAAATAAAGTTCATCGATAGGATTTTTTATGACTTTCGGCTTTGTTAACAAAAAAATATGCACCTGTTCTTAGTCGTTTAAAAGTTACTCGTGATTTCCTGAAGCAAGAATAGTTATATTTTTGCAAATTTCCATTAAAATCTTTATTTGCTTTGTTATACAAATCGGTCAGTATATACATATATATGAATTATTTGAAGAAATAATCAACTGAATAAATCAATGTATAACTTTTCCGACAGTTATTCAGATTTAAGGTGCTTCAGTAATTAGCTCAAGTCCAATTAATTTAAAAAAAAAACTTTGAGATGTCTAATAATAAAAAAACAATGTGTTATCATGTTTGCCCGCATCTAGTTTTATTCATAATTTAAAGTTGTACCAAAACTGTTTACGTAAATTATTCATCTAAAATCAAAGTTTTGGTGTTATTGTATATATTCCTTTAAGTAAGTTTTTATTCAACGAAATATCTTGGATGTCTTTAAAATTCACATTTTTTTTTTGCATTTTTCAATACTTTTAAGTTCTTTAAAACTATGACTGACGACTTTTATATGACATTGCAAATAATAATTGATTTAAATATAAATTTTCAAAAACATAACTATTCTTGCTCCAGAAAATTAAGAATAATTTTAAAACAATCAACAATGGACATACCCTTGTTTTGAGCAAAGTTGTTAGTCGTAAAATTTCCAAATCATGAGCTGTAAGAACTTGTTATAAGTCTTATTTTGATACCGTTTTTGAAGAAAAATTAAAAAAAAAACAATATCCTTAAAAATTAAACATTTAGTAGGCCGTCCCTAATTTTTCTCTTATAGTAGCAACTCCAAGGAGTGTTTCATAAAAATAAAAGGGTTGGGATGTATTAAATTTCGATGCTTTAGAAATATTTGTTCAGCTATGACTATGAAAAATCAACATTCATTAAAAATCTCATTGGGGTTACTTCTAAATCACGTTATGCAGAGCTACCACCATAGGAAAGCTGTTTTGTAATACCCTTAGCTATCAGTAGGAGGGTGTGCCCCCGGATTTTAAGATAATATGTTATTTTGGCCCACCCTACTTTACATGGAACAAAATACCTAGCCAAATGTACATATTTTCTGTGAATGGCATCAAGTTTGAAATCATTGAAACATTTTACAATGGTAGGTACGATGGTCTTTGCCAAAACAAAACATAACAAACCATTCGCCCGTGCTTCGATTTACCGCTTATCAAATTTCCCAATCAGCCACCGACCAATTTTATTGTTATCCAATTACACATAAAATTCACAAAGTCAGCTATTTCCTGCTGCTATCATCGATTCCGATCTAAATTGTGCAATATTGTTTGCAAAATACGCTCGTCAGTGAGTGCCAGAAATCTGATATCCCGGCAATAGAATCGGAGGGTGAAATCGATTTTTAACGAAATTTTGTTTTACCACCGCCAGCCGGGTCGTATCAGAGAAGAAAACGGTAACTGGTTCCGGGTGTAGTCAAATAAAAAGATTCCTGCTGAGTGATGGGAAGATTGGTGGAAGGTAGGTAGGTACACTCCCATCAAGGATTTATCAAAACAATCAGCATCCAATTATGGTAATGAAAGGAACCGTTTACGAAGGTTAGACGATGTTTTCGTTCTTTTGTTACACTCACTGTTTTCGCGGACAATTCGAGTGAATCCTTGAGGAAAATTGGAAGAATACCGATGCTGTAGGTAAGTGACTGTAAATGGACAGATGTGCTTGCTTGCGAATGATTTAAATATCCATCCGATGATTGATTTACGAAAGATGTTCACATTTGTTGTTTCCTTTGCATCTAGAGGTAAATTTATAAGCAAATTCAGATATAGCTTGGTATTAAGGTTCAATTTACTTTGATGCATATTCGAAAAATTCAAAAGTCATTTTTTACGACACATCATTTTAGATACCTAAAAGCTACTGTGATTTTGTGTAAAATGACAAAATGAATGCCGGCGCCGGTGTTGTAGTGGTAAGTGTGACTGCTTTCTCACTCCAATGGGCCTGGGTTCAATCCCAGTAGAGGTCGGTGGGATTTTTCTGAGGCATAAAAATCTCTGGTCACGTCTTCCTTCGGAAGGGAAGTAAAGCCGTTGGTCCCGGCCTATGTGTGTTTGAATGTGTGCGATATAAAGGGTGATACGGTCAAAATTTGGTCAATATCAACTTGACGTATTTCTTTCAATTTTGCATTTAAAAAACCTGAACACCCCTCATTTTGAAGGTGTGTGTGTGTAGAATGTTGCTCCTATTTTGATTTTGGAATTCACTCTTCAGTTGTCAAAATGCCGTCCAAGCAAGAAGAGCAGCGTATCAAAATTTTGCTCGCGCATCGCGAAAATCCGAGCTACTCGCACGCAAAGTTGACAAAATCGCTAAAAGTTGCCAAGTCAACCGTTACAAATGTAATTAAAGTGTTTGGGGAACGTTTGTCGACAGCCAGGAAGTCTGGATCGGGGGGAAATCGAAAACCGGAAGCCGCTGAGACGACAAAGAGAGTTGCCGGTAGTTTCAAGCGAAACCCTAATCTCTCTCTCCGAGATGCCGCAAATAAGCTGTGTTTATCGTCTACAACCGTGCATCGAGCCAAAAAACGAGCCGGACTATCGACTTACAAGAAGGTAGTGACTCCAAATCGCGATGATAAACAAAATACGACGGCCAAAGCGCGATCCCGGAGGCTGTACACGACGATGCTGACGAAGTTTGACTGCGTGGTAATGGACGACGAAACCTACGTCAAAGCCGACTACAAGCAGCTTCCGGGACAGGAGTTTTATACGGCAAAAGGAAGGGGAAAGGTAGCAGATGTTTTCAAGCACTGAATATTTACTGAATATTTTTCCTGAATTTTATACTAATTGAACTTGAAAAAGAAATTTAATTTGATTTTTTAAATAAACGATTTCACCGATTTACACGCGTTTTCCCTTGACCAAATTTTGACCGTATCACCCTTTACTACGCAGGTATGGAAGCTGCCTTCCTGCACATTCGTCAATGGATGGCAATCGATGTCCGTCGGTGATTGGCACTAGATTGCAGAACGGATACCGACGTTAAATAAAGGAAAGATTTTTGCAATCTGAATTGATGCGTCGAAAAAAACTTTTTTTTTTTTAAATCGATCGAAGTAAATTGAACTTTAATTATAAACAAGATTGTATATTGTAACTGAGACACTACCCCTTAGCGTGAGTATACCACGTTTTCGTAGTATATCACGGGATGTAAGATCTACCACGAATTCCTATTCCCGACTACTTCAAACTAGGGGATCAGGATTTTGCAGTAATCTAAGCAACACATATTGGTCCTTGTTAATAGTGATAAGTCCTCGGGATGTCTGAACCGAGGATGGTCTTGAAACAAGAAACAAATGAGTTGTTAAGTCTTCATCTATGTGATTCCTAATCTTCTATTCGTTGTTCCCTAGTTTGAAGTGGTTAAGACTAGGGTTCTGATGCATGGTCATTTTCGGTGTCATAGCTTGTTTTTGTTGCTAAGGAATCCAATTTAAACTGACAAAGGGGCGCGCTTTTGGAGGGTGTTTCAACACTCCGAAGGCAAGAATAGTAACTGTATCAAAACCGAATACTTCATCATTTCTCAATAGCGATGGAGTTATACGACATGCACTCAAATGAGAACCCGGGATTTACTACAATAGATCAAATTACTGATTGAAGTGGTTACATTTCCCGAACAGAGGTAAACAAAAAACAAACTGTGACGCTGTTTTATCTTTGTATGTATCTCAGCAGAAAAATAAAAACCTGCTGCTGTTTTCACACAGTTGTCCCTAAACTATTCTATTTTTTTTAAAGAGTGTTTAAAGAAACTCAATGAAGTTAAAAAATGCCAAAACGTTACCGAAGTGTTCTTATCGCTTTGGGCTTTTTTGATGTATGGGGGTACGCTTTGTGAAAACTTAAAATGGAACATGTAACAAAATTATGAAAGATTTTGAACATTAATAACTCAGCTGCCTTTGGACTAATTTCAATAATTTTATCACAATTGTTCAGAAATATTTTTACGCATCAATAGCAATGCTTTCGCCTGATGATTTTCAACAAGAAACTATTGAAAAGTGGTAAACAAACATTGTTGATGTGTGAAAAATTGATACATTTTGGTTAAATACATAGAAAGTTATTAAGAATTGTCATGCTCATTGGCGTAATAAGGAGTAGGATAGCCTGGCCTGCCCCAGTCCTTTGCTGATCCACAACAGAGGAAATAAGAATAAATACCGGAGCAATCTGTTTTGCATTGCATGGAGGAATTGCGAAATTTTTCCAGGATACCTAAAATTAACTGCTGTGACTTTAAATTTCTTAATTTATTGCCTGATCACAGCTGATGATTAGTCTTCATCTTTTAATCACGTTTTACTTCACGCAAGCGTCTCATATTAAGGTTAAATATCTTCATTCGTTTTGAAGATATGTCTTAATTTTGAAAACATTTGAAATTCTGTGATCTTAAGAATAATACTGAATAAACCTTTTCATATTTGAGAAACATCCAGAGGGCTCACAAACTACAACCAATTTTTTGCAAAGATTTCAGAACTTGTAAATATTTCCTAAATTTGTCTCATTCACAGTTCTCGGAAATTTGTCCAAGATCTCCGAACATCATGTTGGATTTATACAATATACAAAACACCCTAAATTACACGGAATTCTCGAAAATCTAATCGAACTTCTAAGAAGTTCCCTAAACTTCTAAATAATTCTTTGCTCATCAAAGAAGTTTAGCGAAGTTTCTCGTTTTTCTATGTAATTCGCTCAACTTGTACTAAGATCACTGAACAAC
Organism: Ochlerotatus camptorhynchus; assembly: GCF_037179485.1. Classification (NCBI taxonomy): domain Eukaryota; kingdom Metazoa; phylum Arthropoda; class Insecta; order Diptera; family Culicidae; genus Ochlerotatus; species Ochlerotatus camptorhynchus. The sequence goes on from NW_027041029.1 coordinate 614,539, forward strand.
TATTAATTCGCTGCCCTTCCATGAATTTCGTTTAATTTGTGTTCGCTGAAATTCTTTAAAAAAATGGAAATTCTATACAATACCCTAAACCATTCTATTTTTTTAAAGTGTTAGAGACGCAAGCCACTTGAGTTTAAAGAAACTCAATGAAGTTAAAAAATGCCAAAACGTTACCTTAGTGTTCTTATCGCTTTGGGCTTTTTTGACGTAGGACAAAGTCTGAACACGCCAAGCGTAAGCGGCCATGCATGTCATCTACGCTTTGCAGCGACAGACGCACTCTGTACGGTTCTGGAGGTTGAATCAAAACCAACTTTGGCAACAAAACGGCCAACAAGCTTATTACAGTAAAGAGTTGGAATACAATTTATGTGTGCCTGTTTGTCCATATTTAGAACCACACGCCCTCAACGACCACACAAAATGCTCTCCAGAGTTGTAATCTTGTAACCAAACTTGGAAGCAGGGGTGCAAGTGATTTTGATCGATTCTCTTCATTAACTTTCTCTTTGAAATAAATTACTACAAATTTGGTACGCCGCCTGCTATTCAAAAACGGAAAGAGTTAAGAAATTATATGATCGATCAATTAAAAGAACTAAATGCTCTTCACATTTGTTCCGTCCACTAGCGGTCCTACGTCAAGCTTCCGTTCGTGCCCCTAGGCATATACCCTTCTACTTTTTTTTATGAAGAAGTGCAAAGTATTCGCTGAAAAGCAATAGTAATTAAATGCATCGCAGTTCGTAACATACTGTAATAATTACTCTGAAAATATCGGTAGATTTGAGTGGAAAAGAAGTGCAATATTCTGAGTGGTACATGGCCTCAATGCTCCGGCGTAAGAGTGCTGAATAGTAATGGCGAGGATGATGCATTGAACAGCTTCGAAAACACGGGAAAACAGGCAAATAATGTTGGTGAGATCTTTCCTTTTGCATTTATTCAATTATATTTCCATTTTCTCATAATCTTTAGTTTATATTTCCGAATAGAGATTCTTAAATATAAACCATTTCCTATTAACACAAATGTTCCCGAATTCTATGAACGTAGTATGGGTTCCCTGCACCTACTTAAGTAGATGTTGGATTAATTTTCTTTCCTATTCCCTGCGATTGTAAAAAACGTTGCCAGGTGTATAATGCGATGCTTGTTTTGTAATTTGCACATTTGGATGTGTGGGAAAAACCACTAATTCCAAGTGTTTTTTTTTAAGGCGACACATGATATTATCAGCCCAATTGCATTAGTTGACCATTATGTATAGCTCCTACGATTTGTACAATTGCATATGCTATGCTATGCTATTGCTATTTATTACCATAGGGAAAATGAATGTAATGTCTGCCTAAATGCCCCTAATTTGGGCCCATACATAAACTCAGCAATAGACTAAATTTTCAATAGCGACCAAAAATATCCATTAGTACCGTCCCAGTTACGCGTCCATCTAGACAAAATTGATTAATTGCAGATTTTTAGCGATGGGCCCAATCGTAGAATCTTAGAGCCATTCCACCTATATATAAAAAATACAAAGTATAAAAATGTTGTTGATAGCAGGCTTGCAATTGCTCATTACAGCTAAAATGCTAGTTTTAGTAATTATGAAACAATGGGATACTAAAATGATAATTCTTATATGTAAGAAGCAAGAAAAGGTAGTAAAGTTTGTGTACGGCTTATAAAATTTGCTTTCTGAAGGTCACAACTAGCTATTTTATGATCGCTGAATGCTCGCTCATCGTGTTGCTTATCGTTACAGCTAATCGCTATTGTGACCCTCTGAAAGCTAAATTGACAGGTTTTATGTGTCATACACACACTTTATCTCCTTTTCTTGCATCTTGTAAATAAGAATTATCATTGAAATATCTCATAGCTTCATAAATCCGAAAAATAGCATTTTAGCTATAATAAGCATTTGCAAGCTTGGTTGATAGTTTTAAAACTCCCCTAGCTCCCCTGCGTATACCATTATGCATACATTTTTTTTTGGAAATTCGTATGGACCAACACTCACCAACGCCTTCCTCCCATAGTGTATATGTGATTTATGGACAGCCCCTTACTGGCTTAAATTTCTATGAAGGTTAATTGAATTGCCTGCACAATGCGATGATGATTCAAAATATTTCATGAAATCAATTTAGGATTAAATGACAAAAGGTAGAAAGACAAAAGGTCGAATGGCAAAACGTCGAATGACAATTGAAAGGACAAAAGTTCTAGGTACAAAAGGTCGATGATGAGAAGGGAGACAAAAGGTGGAATGGACAATAGGTCGAAAGCACAAATGGTCGAATGGTCAAAAGGTCGAACGATGAGAAGGGAGACAAAAGATAGAATGATGAGAAGAGAGACAAAAGATCGAATGATTCAAAGAGGGACAAAAGGTTGAACGATTTAAAGAGGAACACCATGAAAAGATCCAGTGGACAAACCGTTGAATGGAAAAAGGTCTAAGGTACAAAAGGTCGAATGGACAAAAGGTTGAATGATTTAAATAGGGACAAATGGATGAATGGAAGAAACGCCGAATGATTCAAATCGGTACAAAAGGTCAAATGGCGGTACATTTTATTGTGAAGCACACTTGGCCCGATGGCAAATAGTGGAAAGAATGCATGACAGACTTACGTTGAATATTAAATGACTAATCATCCAAAATCGATGAATTTGTTGGTTATATGAAAAAACGAACAGAGATAATAAAAAGAAAACATATTGATAATTCAATCCTAGTTTTTAGTGTCAGTGTGACTACGGATGGGGATAGCAAATAACTATTCAATTTGTAATAATCTTGTAAACCAATTTATTCAACATCTGCTTGTAAAACATGATAAAGTCCTTCCAATACGACTGCTGTTCCGAAGAATTCAAGCACAGGTTATTAGAAAGAATGAGAAGAGATGAAAAGAAGGACAAATAATTATAATGGGATCTTAATACGCAGTGCCATAAACCATGAAAACATTATTATTCGAAAGAACTGTGCTTGTTGGTGGGGAGTTGTCTAGTGTCTACGGTTCATGCAATTTTTTTTTATATCTTTATTAAGGAGACTTTCAGCCCTCCCATGCAAATTAAAAACGATTGTGTACGAGGGGAAGGGGGGGGGGAGGGGTCTAAAATCTCTCAAAAACGGTCGTATATGAACAGACTCTAAGAAATGTGATTTTCGTCTTTTTCTTAAGATGTCTGTGCGTACAACAATATTGTTTACCTCTTTGTGCAGTTCGACCTTTCATTCATTCAACCTTTTGTCCCTCTTTGAAATATTCGACTATTTCTCGCGTCACTTTTCAAATAGTCCAATCTACATTGATCGTTTCTCTTTATCCACTGTCTCTTGGTAAATAACTCGGCTACAAAAACGTTTCCTGTCGTCTTTGTCGTATTACATGCTAGGTTGTTGCTTCTTCCATCGTATTATGAGTCAAAAATATTCGGAAATAACGCGATTTAAAAAGAAAGTCGACGATGAAAAGCGATCAATGTAGATTGGACCTATAATTAACTATTGAGAATTTGTTTGAAGTCATGACAAATCAGTTTCAGAATATTTGCATCAGTTTTGTCCCGTTCGACCTTTTGTTTTTCGACGTTTTGTCTTTTGACCTTTTATCTTTTCGACCTTTTGTCCCTAAGCCGACACTAGTTATGGTCATTTACGAACAAACTAAAGCTTATTCATCTGAGTGGATATGAGTTTTTTTTCATGTTGGGTATTTTGATCACTGCGACCTTTTTCATATTGCTTTATCAGTTATGCCGTATTACTATTTTATGAAGCGACCGACATAGACTTACCGAAAGCATTTTTCCAGTCAGGTATTACATTTCGAATGAATTGCACTACTTGGCTGGGTACTGAATTCCAAATATCAAAGGGTTCTGTCAGCCCTTTATCCAGAAAAATATGCCTCTTATTGAAGATTTCTGTACAAGAGCATAGCAGGTGTTCAGAGTCTTCTTTTTCTATGCCACATAATCGACACATGTCCTCTTGAAGTTTTCCTATTAGCTTCAAGTGATATTTTCATGGACAGTGTCCTGTTATTAAACCAGCGTACATACTGAGATTTTTCTTTAATGGTTCAATAATTTTGCTAGTCATTGAAATGCTTGGATTAATAAACCTTTTCGACTGCCTAGCAATGAGAGTGTTGTTTCAATTGGTCTCCACTTTCATTTTTTTCCCATTACTTGAACTCCATTCTAAGAGAGCAAATAGAAACTCCACAGACTGGTTCTGATCCTATAAATTGTTGAGATGATCCAAGCCTAGCTAGTCTGTCGGCTTTCTCATTCCCTTGAATTCCGCAGTGACCAGGAACCCAAAATAGGTTCACTTGGTTTTGGCAGGCCAATTTTTGGAGTGAAATTGCACATTCTCATACAAGATTGCAATTACATGTTGCTGATTTCAAAGCATTAAGTGCTGCTTGGCTATCAGACATAATGCAGATATTCGAATGTCTATAATTTCTACGCAAGCAAATTTTAGAACATTCAAGAGATGCTTCGACTTTTGCTTGGAACACGATAGGCCAGTAGCCCATAGATATTAAGATATTTATTTCTGAACCTGTTACCCCTGCTTCTACACGATTATCCAATCTAGAGCCGTCTGTATAAAAGACAATTGATCCTGGACGAATCTTTGGTTCCCCATTGTCCTACAAATCGCGATCCGTATCTGCTACATTGTAAAGACGATCGAAGTGATATTTTTTCTTCATCCAATCTTCATTTTGTATCACAAGAGAATCAATATTAAACCTTTTTAGGATGCTCATATGTTCTCTAAGATCACTTTCAAGGAAGTTTTGTGACCGTCGGATCCTTAATGCACTCCTTTCGGCTTCTAATTGAATAAATTGATGCAACGGAGGCAGATAAAGTAGAGCATCTAGTGCCATACTTGGTGTGTACTAGTTATTGAAAGAGTGGCTAGTCTTTGCAGCCTCCCCAGCTTCTTCTGAGCTGATTTCTCATTGGTCACCAAATAGGGGAAATGACGGCTTCGGCATGACAGACTATTTTCGGCAACACAAATTGAAACACTATTTTGACTGGATTTTCTTACGAAAACACTTCGCTGAATGCATGCAAACGATTCTTTATGCTTTCAGCTTCAATTTGACTATATTTTTACCACTGAGAAAAAGCAATCTAGCAAGGTTTTCTTGAAATGCAACACACGCACTACAAATTGTAGCTGATTTCGAGTTGCCGATAATAGAACAGCAGATTTACATGCAGTTCAAATGGAACGGCTGCCGAAGAAAAACTGGTTGCCGACAATACTCGCTCTCACTAGAGAAGATTGGAGCTTTGTAAAAGCGTTTCAAAACAGTTTTTGACAATTCTTTCGGCTGAAATTGTTAGAGCAGCTGGCAGTAAAAGATTGTAAACAAACCAATACTGCATATGTGTGCGTTCCTTAGAGAAAAAGGCTATAGAAAGAAGGTCGCTGCTTAGGTTGCCGAGAATACGTAAATTCCCCTAAATGAGCTTTGAACATGCATTGTAAGTGCGACAAGTGAAATTATTCTATTGAACTTTACGAAAAACCTTTTCCTTTATCAAAGCACTGTAGGCTCTGGTAATACGTATTACCTCTTTATTAAATCATTATTAACCTTCTTTATGACACAATTACCCATGCCAAAATTTACATACTTGGGTGCATAGACATTTAACCTCCATTTATAGCACCATCGCTCCGCGACTCATTGTGTACGACTCGAGATGCGTAGGTGATTCGGCGAGTTATTCTTTATCGCTATGACGTGTGCTGCTAAGGAAAATATTATGGGTGATGAATACGTAACATTTTATGATTGTAAAGTTTCAGTAATGCAAATACAAGATATGGTCTCACATCAAGAATCATCAAGCAAAAAAGCTAACATATGAAGATTCATTTAAATATTGTCATTTGTTTTTTCGTGCAACTGAAAGTTGCTGTATTTGGTTTACATGTAAATAAATATGAAAGTAGCTTCAGTTCATTGTTGCAATAGATGATTACCCATCGGGAGTAGGTGAAGAACATTTTTTCTTAAAATTAGCGTATTATGATCACATGGCTGAAGCTATGATTAAACTGCTTTCTTTAGTCAAAGTTCAACATTAGTGTTATAAAATTTTAGATTGGTTTCATTTGTCAACAACGTATGAAATTAGCATTGCACTTAACTTATATGACAAGCAATGATGGCATCAATCAAACGAGTCACAAGTCAACAGTCTATTCACTACTTTCCGATAATTTTTGGCTCTATGTTCCAGACATTCGTTTGCCAGGGGGTGAGATGTCAAGATGTCAACGTTAATTCCTCCCTCATGTTCATCCCCTATTGTTACTTTCACCAAATGCTATTTTGTTTTGATGTTGATGCATTAGTCGAGTATATCCTGTGACTGACTCATGCCGAAAGATGCTTTTCGTTATGGAACACTTGTTTGCTGTGGACCATGGATTGATGTGCGTTTCTCCATGTGCGTAGTGACAGTTGATGGGTTATGATATTTGCCAACGCCGTCGCTGTGTCAACGTGGCATGTGTTGGCGAAAACTATCTATTAAACATGCAGAGCGCGCCCTCACGAGATAAATCTATCCGAAGATGAAGTTACTATTGGAGAACTGATCCTAGATGAGGGTATTTTCGTAGATGGATATTTTCGGAAAAGGAAACGCGTCTAAGGGTTTTGGGGGGAGTTGGGTGTGGATGAGATTGATTGTGATGGAAATTATTTTGATAGAGCGTCAAAATGTTGCCCTTTACGGACAGTGAAGATAAACAAAAACACATCACTTACGCGTCTTGTGTGAACGCCCTGTGCCTGTTCGGTCCGAGGGAAACGATGATACGACCGTCGTGTGTGATAATTTCTGACTATCGCCAGCGGCATTGTTCTGGAAGTGTGCCGTATCAACTTTTCTGAACCATTTCTCTGTGTACACAAAACCCTCGGGTCGTAAGCGCTATACACTTTGTTTCAAGTTAAATGGCAAACGAACTCGAGAGTGCTTCTTTGAATATTTCCTCTCTCCACAAGAATAGTATATATTCCATTTGATAGATTTTCAGCGGCGGACTTTCGCTTTCGCTGTCAGGGCCAGGAAGGAGATTAAATATTTGTTTAGGAACGAGCTCCACGAGCCAAAGGAGAGATGTATTAATATTTTACGCATAGAGCAAATATCTCGCGAAGGGCTGCGTGAAAAATGCTGTGGGATATAGCATCTGTTGCGATATTTGCCCAGCGTTGGATGAATGTGTGCTGTTCTAAATGAAATAATTCACAGCTGTGAACAAAGAATAAGAAAAGTAATCCGCAACAGATTTCGAACAGTCAATTGAGTTTGGCTGCTCAAATCTGTTAGAGATGGGAAAATCAAAATCTGCTTTGAATTAATCCCTGATTTTGTAAATAAAGGTTGCATGACTGATTTCCCCTTCCACCATTGTTTTAAGGAGAGTTAATATGAAAATGTAATAACATTTAAGATTTTTTTTAGAAACTGTTCCATCGAGTATCATTCAAGCAGTTTTTTAATGACGTTTCCTGCCTCTCAAACTTTGTCGTGGAACATTATGTTGATTTTTTCGCTTCAATGTATTTAAATCTCTTGTAGAAGGTCGTCATAATACTGCTCGACTATGCGATTAATTAATACTAGTGAGAGTTGGCTGGAAATGCTAACATGAAGCTTTAGTGCGATAATTTATTAGCTAGAGAATGATCTTTTAGAAGAGAGTAGGTGGACAGTTCCGTTAGAGTACGGCAGTATGAAAATTGAATAGACGTTGAAAATGAGCGAAGGGCCATTAATGCGACAATTTTTGAAGATAGTTTCCAACCAACTCTGAAAATCGCTAACTTCGCGTATGAAGTAACATAAAAACACTTTGAATGTAATAATAGTGAACTTCGTTCGATTTAAAAATTTACAGTTTTACCGAACTACATTTATTTTACATTCAATGTAAGATTGGATTCATTACATCCTTATCATATGTTTCATACAATAAATATAATGGCAGTTCATGCAATGGACTTCAGCGTACAAGCAAGTTTCTCAGATGCATATTTTTGTATAAAAACTTCACGAAATAATTTTCTAGACGCAATGCTTTTCGGGAAACAAACTTTGTTCGAAAAATAAGCTAACATTTAAACATCTGTTCATGTGGCGAAGCATTGAAAATTCTGTAATAGAATCTAACATTTCCGCGTTGGGTGTAGGTGCTTATAAAATATGTTTACCGTGGATTATGTTGAGAGTGTACTAGTTCACGTGGTTGAAATATTGATGAATGCAAAAGTTATATATTTTGATACAAAATTGTATTTAAAAGCCATTATTGTTGTTTGACAAGTGGACAATCTTGATGTGGTAGAAGATAATGTGGTATTTGTTGTACAGTGTTCAACGATATCGTCAAAGTGATAAGAGATAACAAATCAGCATTATATCATAGTGTATGGAAGTATTGAACCATAAATGAATTATAAATAATAAATATATTGAATTTGTGAATTGATAAGTTATAGATTGTAAGTAAATTATAGGAATGTGAAATGACTAAAAATTAAATTAATAATACACTTTTCAGCTGTCGTATAACAAAAAATAGAACGATTTGCATCAAAGAGCTTACCACACAATTCTCAACGAATTGCCATTGTGATTGCTAACAACGCTAGCATGGCTTGTTTGGTTGGAGAAATCATCTTTCCGGCAGTTTTACACATCTCAATTTGAATCAATTACTAAATGAATTTAATAGGAAATAGAAATAACTCAGAGAAAAAGAAAAATTTTGGAGCCATCTATGAGGATGATTTTTGAACTATCTGTTTTTGTCAATATATGGTTGGTATGAAGTCAGAGCAGCATTAGCAGACCAGCTGTAACTACACAGATAACCAATAGACGATGCTTGGGACTAGCAATCATGCTCAATGTGTTGGAACTGGTGATCTCAAACTAGGCAATACCAGCGCCGGCCGTGCCCGAACACATTCCAAGAAAGAAAGGGGTAGGAATGTGTTGACGTGACACTCGCTTTAATGGAAGCCAAGAACATCTCTGCACTTCCACGAGGAATCACTGGGATATTGGGTAATAGCAAATATATTATATTAACAAGTGTTGAAAAAGGTCAACAACAATCATACAATTACATCGAGGGGCGTGAATATAGCACTTATTACAAATATAAAAGTCAAATTATTTTCATTAATTACATTTCGTATATAACATGAAAATTTATCTAACGTGTCACTGTTGTAGTCAAATAAAATAATATGAAAAAAAACATACATTTTAAATATTATGCAAATTTTCAATTGGTTTACCTCTTGGGAAGATAAATAAATACAGTGGTAGCCCTTTTGGCCATGGAGGCGCTTTAATCGCTAAACATTCGGTTCGCCAGCTAAGCGAAAGAGTGGATCATATTGTTAATATAATATATTTGGTAATAGGGTTGGGTTTGCAGCAGGGTTTGTGTTGGTAAACGATAAGCAGAATTGATAACTTGAATTGTCCTTACGATCATATAACGCGAAAGAGCTTGGGATTGAACCACTAGGCAGACGAGCTCCTCTTTTAATCATCGAGTTGCTGTTATTACCATTTAGTCATGTTAACAAATAAAACAATTGACGAATCTTGAATGTGGATGGGCTTAAGATTATACTCATGATCTTCTGCTCAGTAAGAAAGCCACTGCAACTGACGATCTTTCAAATCCTAAAAAAATGCTACGAAATAGTATTTAGGCCACTTTCACGCGACGTTCAATGTTTCGATTTCCTCTTTACGCATAGTTCAGGCAATCATAATAAGCTATGGCCGACGTGACGATTGTTTAAACCCTGGTTAAACAAGCTATTCAAATGAATTTACGTTCTCGAGTTTCACATGGTATGTAATGAACAACAGAAATATGCGATAATTCGTATTGTTTCAGCGGTTGATGGTTAATTTTAAATATACTAACGGTACTGCCTACGGCAACTACGACGGCGATTACGACAGCGACTACGACGGCGAATACGACGGTGCCTACGACAACGACAACAGCGAATTTGTAACTTACCATTTGTCTAGGATATTACACCTTTGTCCGGCACCTCCACTTGAGCTTCATATCTGCTATCTGTCACTGCAAAAATATCTAATAGCAATTACCTTTGTTGTAATACTTCCTGCATTGCCATGGTCATCTGGGAGGAGGTTCCACCCGTCCAGTCTTGGGCGTATCCAGCGAGGTATCCTTCAGCTTGCTCACAATCTCCGACACTGGCGAGAGACCAGCAGACGAGCACTTTTGAAAGCCGTAAACTCGCTGATTCACGGCAACGTCGGCCACCGAATCATCACCAAAACTCGCGGCGGACACATTATCAGCACTTATCCAGCTAATTTACCAACCGGACCGTGTTCAAACTCGGTGACGAGACTCTCAATAGAACTACACACCGAAATTTTAACATCCGAACACGGTGAACCGGCCTCCCGGTAGGCAATGAAAATCACAAGCACACTTACACACCGCTGATTACAAAAAACACACCCGTGCAAAGAAACGGATCCAATAAACGTCACTCTCGCGAAAGCAAACCCGTCGTCTTCGAACGGCAAAAAAAGGAACTTGGTGTACAATTTTGTGATACGGATTTTCCACTGAAAATTAACCGGGAATGCACTAATTTCCCCACACCCAACTGCGAAACACGTTCAGAAGCACATTTGAAACACTTTCGGTACCATTTTCGGTCGAAACACTTAATATTTTTGCAAAAATAGTTGCCAACATCAACACCGACAGTGTCGAGCTCTTTCATGCACCTTACCTTACTTATATGGTCGGTATGAAGTCAGACCGACTAAGTGACATTTGTTTGATTTGGAGGAAAACGAATTTAAAGTTTGCTTAGTCACATTGTTTCTTATGTAATGGGACAGCCCATTGGGTTGTTTTTCCTAGGGAAGATCTCCATTTAATCCACAAAGTGAACCGATTTATAAGTGCAATGTCATCTGAATTTTGTATTAAGCTATTGGAATGATATTGATATGCTTAACGAAAAGTGCTAAATTTTTGTTAAATTTGGTAAGATTGAAAAAGCTTACAAAAACCTGTATTCGAAATTTTGCGCACGTCTAGGAAGCATACATTTAGGGTTTATCTTCGTCTATTGAAATTCGAAGGTTCACGCCAGATTGTTATGCTTTCCACATTAAAATTCACAGGGTGAATTATGTCCCACTTAGAGTAACAAATAGTAATGTTGAAAATAACATTTTAATAAGCATACCAGTTTAACTATCGTGCCAAAAGATGAAGGATGTACCTAACAACTGGCATCAATAAAATCTTTAATTTTGATAGTGTTCAGAGATACCAGCTGTTTCAAGGAATAACATTTATTGTGTGGGTTTCTGCCAAAATTGTTTGAAGTTCAACGTATGCCAGTAGTTTTTCGCCATTGTATCAACTAGCGGCTGATATATAAGGGGGCGAATTTTGCCCAATATGATCGTTTAACCCAATTTCCCCTACCAAATCTGATAAAAGTGAAATGTAGCTGAGGAAATTCTTAATCCAAAGCTATCATATTGAACAGAAATTTACACTATGTTTTCGAACTGTGTATATTATACACAAAAAATCCTGGATTTTACTGCAAACATTCATGCATGTGAACTCCCTTTTCACGTTATTTAGCAACTTGCAGGAAATGTTGCATACAAAGATGGACAGTTGTATACAATATATGGAATATTTCATGACATGTCTCATAAATTTACACGATCTATAATGTAAACATGTGTGATATAACTGTGAGTTACTTTAACACTCTTGGGTCATTCGTGACTTGTACGAGGATGAGATTTGAATTTCGTGATTTTGGCTAGAGGGATTGGCGAATGTCCCAAGAAGCGTCTTGAGAAGAATCCGCAAATCTTGAAAATGTTAATTTTTTTCAGTAAACATGGCCCCACTACCTGTCAAATTTGCTTCAGTAGATGAACTCGAATTCATGAGAAACGTGATCATGAGCTGGTAGATCACCTTAACCGTGCGGAACAGCGCAATCGGGAGCAACAGCGGCTGCGTGAAATCGAACGCCATGTGTAACGGCAGCGTGATCTGGATACCTACAAACCTCATGAGGAGAACGATTTGCTGGTGAACAAGCTGCAACTTTAGAACATCCTACCATGTGATATGATTTCGACTTGCTATACCTGTGCTTACACGGCCGATGAGAATAACTCAAAAATTGAGTCTAATTTGACTCGAAATTGTAAATAGTGATGTTACTTAGAGAATGAGTTTTTCCTTTAAAGTCCTTTCGAATATGAGGAAAATCGATTGACATTATACTCAGTTTACGAGTATACTTGAAGCCTCTACCTTAATTGCTTATCCTCGGTAGATGGGCGTATTTTGTCTACAATGTGCAGACTTATTCATTGTCTTGTATGACTACAAATTGTAAACGAAATACGCGTATCAGTCGAGAATAAGCAATTAAAGTAGTTGAAATTAAATGGAAATTACTAATCCTTCCCTCTTTCAGGTATTGAGGTACTCCACTATAGACGTCCACATTCATCTTAAATTTGAGTTATTCTAATCGGCCGTGTACCAAACAAAGGAAAATATTTAAATTCGTCATTGCCTTCAGTAAGAATCAAACAATGTGGTATCTTTAAAAGCTAGTGCACTATTATCAGTTGAAGGTCATTGACCTCATTGTACCGTGAAGATACTTACATGGAGCAACGCCCGTACTCCCGAACATATCAGAATGTTCTTAGCTCTTCTTGTTTCATCTAGGAAGCCTTCCCTCCTATACTTTCGCTCTCCTACCAGGTATATTCAAAAAACGGTGTCGTTCCTTTGCCCGGAAATTTATACGCCTGATTCCACCGAAGGGAAACGTAATTCAAAGTTACCAAACACGGGTTCAATGTTTATAAACTTTTTCCACGCACAACACACTGCAGATAATGAAATCGAGGTGGCAAATTTATTTCTTTACGCTAGTCAAGCATTCCATTTTCCCCTTTCTGCTTGCAGAATCCCCGGTACGTGGTACCTACCATCTGGGATGGAGAGGGAGGGTGGAATAGCTTTTTCAGCTTCCAGGACGCACGAGACTTCACTCAACGAATGCAATCACATGGGATGACTGCGGTGACGATATGCTATTTCATTTTTCGTCTGGTGTTGTTGGTTACAGTTTCTTCTATGGTTGATGCCAGTTTCCTGCGAGGTGGGGAAGAAGCTTTCAAGGTTAGCCTTTGCCGTTGGCATTCTGGAGAACAACAGCCATGACTCCACCAGTTGTAATGTATAAACATGAACATAGGCATGCCACTGACTGCCATCGCATCGTATGAAATGTATACAGCATGCACCTTTTGGTTGCTGGTATAAATTCTATTAATACTTGATTTGCCGCTCGCGTTCTCGTACCTGATGCTATGCTGCATGATTCCTATTCGTTTCCAGTTCGCATCGGGATGGGTATTCGTTTTTCGCGGGTAACTGAACAGCAAAAGTGAACCACACAGCCACATTCCCTCGGGGAGGGAGTCTTACCCATGAATGGTTTGCAGCTACTCGTTCACGGAGATCGCAGATACGGGCAAGCCTGATGTAAAAGAGAAGTATTCCCCGGCAATTACAGAGGATTTATAAATTTTATTTCATTTTCCTTTTGTTGCCATTTCGGTTACAGTGCTACTGAACAAGCGGAGGCAGGAAAAGGAAATTTTGATTCTATTAATTTATGACACTTTTCCGCACTAGACCCCCCTATACTTAGACTGTGCGTATCTCACGAAATGTAGACAGTGCATAAATTGCAGTTGATCATTTTCCATGGATTATGATCATGGTGGAACTAATGTGTAAACTTTCTTACAAAGAGAGGTATATAAAAGGTACAACATTTTTTTATGAAATTTTCAGGACGTTTACACAAGCTAGTGTCATAGGGTCCTACAACATTTTACACAATTTCAATAACAAAACATCTGAGATTTGGGTGATTATGTTACATAAGAGTCAGCGATTCAACATGGCCGAAAGGGATTCGGGTTAGAGCATTTAAAAACCATAAAATATCTCCGTGGCAGCCTGAACACCTTGTGTTCGATTGCATTGTTGTGAAAATATTGTCTATGTCATAAATGTTGCTTTAGATAGTTTTTGTTATTAAAATTAATTAAAATATAATATGCTGGGCATGTTCCAAGTGCTGTCAAAATGAATCGCTTGAAAATTCAAACACAGACCCACATATTATTCAAACATTATCTTACTTCTCTTCCATACCCGAGCGGGAACGAATATCTTTATACCTTTAATTCGTATGTATTAGCCTGACATAAGAGATACAATACCAAAGAATAATACCCAAAAAAATGTTCTCACAATATCATTCCAAAACCAAACTAAGCAAATGCAAATATCAAAACAATACCACACAGGTATTCTTTTGGTATTCAAATATCAATTTTTGTTATTTGAAAAGTATTTTGCATGCATGTTTTTTTATATTATTCGTTGATATTTTATCTCTTATAACAGGCTGATCAACATGACATTTCGGAATCAGGACCAGAATTAAGTATTCATGAGTTATGTTTTCCTGCTCGGATACATGCGGACTTTCAAAATTTTGTCAGAATTTAAATAAGTAAGACGCCTCAATTCTCACCATAGGTGCATAAATTCAGGTTTTGTTTTAGAATCAGTGTTGGATTTGCAGGATTTGTAGGATTAATTGCTGATAAGTGAAAATATGTAAAAACATAGTAAGGTTTGCTTAATATCGATTTATATTTTGTAAACATAATTGGGCCATTCGGTGAAACCAGACTGCAAAGGCGTCCAATCAACTAATCAACTGTGGTAGGATATATAAATGGGATACGCAGATGATATGACGGGTAGTGATAAGTCCCACGACGAAAAATAGAGGGATGATCATTGTTGAAGACCGCCATTGCCGAAGCCAGAAGAAGCCAGACGGGCGAATTTCAGGGGGAGGGGGGGAAATAAAAAAGTGCTTAAAGATGAAGTTTAATCAATTTGGCGTCTTCAGAGAAGTTTTTAGTTGAAAAAAAAGGCAGAGCTGATGATCCTATAACTATCAACCACTTGACTTCTGACTTTTTTGACGGGAAATTTTTGATATTAAAATGTTCTATAAAATTATAGAACTTATCATTCACATAAACTTTACTGAAAACGCAAATTTGCTATCATGTCATTTTCATTGAGATATGAAGCATTCTTTATGGAAGCCCCCTTGAAATTGATTTTTCGGCATTACCTTTTTACATAAACACTCAACTTTCAAAAACACACGTATCGAATCTAGTAATCCACAAAAGATACACGAAGTAATTTATTCAAAACATGATATTTCACATAAGTCAAATCTCAAAATGTGGCAAATATTTTCAAAAACTAATGCTGTTATGAGATTCCACATATTTTGATGAATATTTCAGTGCAAAAAAGTAAAAGGGCGATTGTTAATTACGCATGGGCCAGATGCGCCTTCTTTCAACTAAAAATTGATAAAACTTCGTCTTCATACATTGTTTGTGTTATTCTCTGAAATTCGCCCTTCTGGGTAATATTTTCCAATTGTTGCAAGCCATATCTTGAATCGAAAATCCAAGAAAGTAGTGAACTAAACGTATTGAAGTGATCGACGAACTCCTACGGGTTAGTTCAGGTAACTGTTCACTACGAAAGTAACTACGATAGAGCGGTGCACCAATGGCCGATTTTGGTCTTTAGGACTAATTTTTTGTTCCGCATATAGATACTAACGATCGTCACGATTCTACCAAGTCAGTCTAGGCCTAATATTACTAGCTAGAAGAGCATTATCGGACTTATAGTCCCATTTGTAAAGAAGGACCCTTCTCGGTGTAACCAATATGGTATTGTCCGTGGTATATCGTTCGCGTCAATGAAGGGAGATGTCGCACAGTGGTCGGAGGAGTACGGAATCGTGGCATAAATTAATAACTTAATTAATAAGGCATTATAGAAGGATGGTGTATTGACCAAGATTTTAGACTTTCCAAGTCCTGCATGTGCATTTTTTAAAAGAAAAAAAATTGATTTTTACCCAAAACTTACCGATTTGTAGTGTGTATAATAGTGCAACATATTTCTTGCGGAGCAGGGATTTGCGACCATCTATATATATAACTATAGCAACCATAAGATATTACTCCAGACAAAAACTGGGCGAGAGGATGGTCGGTTGAAAAAATGTGTTTTTCTCCATGAATTTATGTTTAAGTTATTGTCGAGAGCACAGCTAGCAGCGGCAGAATCTTATCTCAGCCGAGCTCACAACACCGCACAAGCAGGTAAGTTTTTACTCACTATTTCTTCTCTTTCAGGAATTCCAGAATGGCGGAAAAGAAGAATGGTACGTGAAGCAGCTTGACTTTAAGCACTCGCGACTTACTTCGCGCAAATAAAACTTTATTTTGACTTAATTAACTACTTTTAATTTCAGTAAATTACAATATGTTCCCACGATTAAATTTCGCACTGATGATTGATGATGATGACGTCATTGCCAAAAAGAGGATGGCTCCTGTCACTCTTCGGCTTTCATATCAGAACGCGGCGGTAGACGGTACAACCAACCAGTGGAAACAAACGATTTTAAATTGGTCACTATTTGACTAGCCTATTGGTCGCAAGCAAATCGATTAACGTACACGCTATTTCAAAACTACCCAAATTTGGGTATAATCCACCCAGATTGGTTAAAACTGAACCTATCCAAAAATGGGTAAACTGTGTTTGTAGTGACGAGTGAAGAACATCGACATGAATCCGATCGACGTTGTTCATTTCTCAACTTGTCACTCCCAACACATTTTACCCATTTTTGGGTAGGTTCAGTTTTGACCGATCTGGGTGAATTCTACCCAAATTTGGGTAGTTTTGAAATAGCGTATACCCCATTCTAGTCGAAATTCTAGTACTACACTATGTTTGTTTTGATTCGCTATGAAAGTTTGACAGATAAAATGAAGGGCTCGTGGATTATCCTATGTTTCGAGGGGTACATCGATTAGCTTGTGACCGAAGAGAGTACCAGAGCTGAACAAAAAAGTTGAGCACGTTTCTTCGGAACCTTCTGGTCTTAGAGTTATCTCTATGGTACAAAGCCAGGCTACCAATCTAAACTTCCGTTTTTGGGCGTTTATCGCCGTCGATCTACGGGAGCTTTTACGATAGTGCCGATGAGCAACAGGTGATGCACAGTTGTTTTAATGCTACAGTAAATTGTTCTCTAGAATAAAATGATGAAACATGTTGAATAAAGATACACGATTAACATACAAATTGCGTTGTTATGATATACTTCGTAGATTGGATACTAGCGACACTCACGTCTCTTCTGAAAATCTCAGTTAGACTACTTTCAGGAATAATGCTGGGTAGTAAACATTGGTTCCAATCTAAACAAGAGTAACATAAGCATGACTGTCGCTATTCCCGGCCACGCCCATCTTTACCATAACTAGGGATAGGGAAGGAAATGTTGATGTAGTACTTACTTAACGAGAGGCCACCGACTTAGCGACACCCTCATAAGTGCTACGGAGTTGGAGGGTTGGGTAGGGTATTCGGTTAGGATTCACCTCAAGTTGGCGATGCAACCAAAAGTATGTATTGTTTATATGTTGTTTATTTAATCTCTCGATAGCCGGCTATCGAAAGGACATATTCGTTTTATTTAGTGACCATGCATTTTAAGAGTCATGTCGGAGAGCTTGGGATTAAACCCATGATTTTCTGTCCGTAAGCAAAAACGATCCCTCCAGGGTCATCGATCATCTCATAATCCACAGCGCTTCACGTCAAAGTACGAATATATGGATGAACTATCAATTATTGAATAACTATTATTTACGATAATTGCATAAAAGAAATAAAATATGAACTACAAACAAAACGTGATTACTAAAATCTCAAAAAGATATTCTCACAAATATATTTCACGCAACCAGGAATCTCAAAACCATTAGACGCTATAATGATACTCTGCACATGTTAGACACAAGAAGGGGCCAAAAAGCAAGCGTCCGACACACAAAACCCTCCAAATCCACTTGCAGTCACAATCGAGCGCTCACGAATCATAAAACCGCTGACTGCGACACTCTGAAAGCGAAATTGACAGGCTCTATGCGTCAAAAACCCGCCCTCCAATCAGGGTTACTTCCACTCACTTGCTATAAAAAAATGTTTTTCGGAATTATGAAATCATGAAATAGTATTATGCTAATTAGTACTTGTAAGTTACAAGAAGAGATCACTCTGAGTGAACGCTCACGAATCATATGATCGCTGATTGTGACGCTCTGAAAGCGAAATTGACAGGTTTTATGAGTCAAACACATCCCTCTTCTTGTTACTTACTAGTACAACATATTATTATAACATCTAATGATTGCATAATTTCCCAAAATATTTTTTTATAGTAAGTGAGTGGAAGCAACCCTGGCTCCAATCTCCTCCCGCATCCAACAACACAAATTTCCACTACAACATCTAACGAATTCAAAACTAATGCTAATTGACTGTAACAAAAATAATATGCTTAAATAAAATAAAATATTAATAAAATTATATACAACATTTACTAGGGGATCATTACTGTATTGGTGAGAAGTTTCTAATAAGCCTTCCCAGTTCCTCTGTATACAGAACAAATCTGATACTATAATCAGAATTGGCCAGTCTGCATGAAGCAGCCGATTTCATCAAGGAAGTTTTATTAACAACCAAGAATTAATCGTTTGAGGCATACTGAAGCATTAAGAAGGTGATATGTGTCACTATAGGAAATCATCATCGTTGCAAATATAAAGAAATTAAACATAAACCTTTGCTTCAGTACCGTCAACCTCCATGTCCATGGGGAGGGAACATACAAATTACTTTGGGTAAAAATTAACCATCGACAATAGTTTTCCAAAAAATGCACAATATCTCAAAACCCAAAAGACTTGCAAAGCTCGAGAAGAGTTGCTCAAAATTACATTGTCTACACTCGGTAGGAGTACACCATCCAAATTTATCAAAAGCGCCGCCCTAGCGGCAGAGTTTGAGACACTATACTTCAATAACCCAATCCTGAGGGTTTATTAATTTATGCCACGATTTTGTAATTATCCGACCACTGTGCGCCGGATACTTTGGTAGCCTACACAGGTAGTGCCACCATCGCAACGAGCAAATTCAAGCCACCAAATTCAGATCACCAAAAAGGATCACGGAGTTACGAAATCGCCATATTTCGAAGAAACCAAACCGTTGATTAAGTCACTGAAACGCCATCGCGGTCAACTAATATTGCCAACATCCAAGTAACCACCAAAAGTGAGGGCTCATCGTCGTCCTGCAAATACTTCGGAACGTACCCAACCCACCACCCATGTATTGTGTGTATTCAGCATAGTCCAAACCAGTTAAGAAATTCCACGGTTTCTGTACACTTTGCTCCGCACGCTGTGTCCAAAATGGCGGATCAGTGGCGTAGTGGTGAGCGTGATTACCTCTCACCTCAGCAGGCCTGGGTTCAATCCCAGTCGGCGCCACCGGGATGTTCTGAGGCATAACATCTCTGATCACGCCTTCCTTCGGATGGGAAGTAAAGCCGTTGGTCCCCGGTTCATGAGTTGATGGGTCGATAGGTAGGGTTCAGGTGTGGGAGTTGCCTTCCTGGCGCCGGTAGCATTGGCGCTCAGCACGAAAAACAAGATTGACGGAAAACAACCAAGAAAAAAAAAAAGAAATGGCGGATTAATCAGTATACATCAGATTTTTCTTCGACAAAAGTTTGTTTGGGTCCTGCAATTACTTGACCGATTAATTTTAAAATATTCTGTCGGGGGAATTTTGAATCGTTCAATTTTGTCATAATTTTTCATACCAATAATCGGAAAAATTGATTATGGATCTGAAGAGCCAACATATCCCCATACACAAATGCACCAAACATTTCCTTCGACAGTATATTTTAAAACCAACCTATTTAGGAATGTTAGCACCCAAACAAACATATGATGAAGACAAAAAATAGGTGTACTTGAAAGTTGATTAATCCGCCACTTCGGCCACGGTGTGCTCCGTGAGCCCCACCGAATTATCCAGCGCATGCCGGTCCTAGTAGCTACTCAGAGCAATCACAAGATATTTTTAGGTTTTTTGGTTAGAAATAGACATTTTGAGAAGTGGAATATTTTACTCCTTGGCAACTTCAAATATGTTAAGGATTTTTTTATAAATATACCTACTCTATCTTGTAGATGTAGTAAGATAGAGGAATCAATTATGGCTATGCGTTTCTAATATGTTGTGTTCCAATTATGGCCCATGGGTGTTCCATAAGCCATAATTGGAACACACTATAATATGAACGTATAGCAGGTAAATCTACCCTAACAGCAGTCCGTTTTGTACTGAGATCCAATTTTTTTTATATTCAACGAGCGTTTCAGTTACCAGCCAAATACCGTTTGCTCGAAATTTCGTCTACACCGTTCGGTTCTCGGAAAATGTAGGAATCTTGTAATGAAAAAAGAACTCGCTGTATGAACCAGGAACATAAACTATCACTCTCAATCATACATTTTCCGCAGGGAATGAACCTTCCAAACTAACCGTTGTCATCGTTGGCTTCGACCGTCGTCGTCCTTCGCTCTGGATGCATGGACTATTGGGCCGTGTCGAGTCAGATTCGTTTTGGTCAACGTCATCTTTCTTCCTATTCATGTTGTTCGGAGATGATGTAGTTCGGGCACTAATAAACACCGCAATCGCTATGTAGAGCACATTTGAGGCAATAAATAAGTTTGTCAAAACATAATAAAAAGAAACATGCACGTGGAAGGGGACCGGTATTTGGGCTAGAAATTTTATTTGAAGCATTTTAAAGGGATACGATACATCACAATAAATGTAATGCGTTTCAATGGGGGAAGTTTGAAATATTGTAATGTTGCGCTGTTGTTGCAAATAACGGTATGATGCTAGGCAATTTATTTGGCATGAGACAAAGTAGGTGCCAAAATTGTAAATGTTTGAACTGAATGTAAAATGGATCTAATCAATGGAGGGAGGTCAATTGAAAATTGAGCAGTATTTATTTGCTATGATATATGAAAGCAATTTTTAAAACTTTGAAAAGGGTATTTCGTTTATCGTTTGTATTTCACATCACGTGATAGCTTTGATTGCATCATCGAAACTAAATCATTAATATGAATAATGATGTACAATAACTTTGTTCGATAACATGCTTTGTTCTTAGACCCTTTAACAACGGTTCGTTTTACAGTTATATGATTGAATAAAAAAAGAGATCAATATAGCGTAACTAGGAGTCATTCATTATCTGAGCTCAGGCTAACAACAAATTTAGAATTCCAAGATTATAAAAGTTTGAGCTTTTGCATTTTTTACTACTATTAAATTACATCCGCTTTGTTTGATAACATTTGTAGAAGTCCATAACCCTTTTTTCATGATAAATAACAACCAGGTTTTTTTTTCCCGAAGACTGACGACATTTCTTCTATCTAGAAATCAGGTTATAGCGATTAAGTTTAAGATCTTAGAAGTTATGATTGGTTTAGAAAAAAGGTGTTTCCTGTCGTTATTTCCAGAACATTTTCAGAGGCCTTCATAATCCTGATAGAGACCTGGTTTTCTATGTTAATAATGTGCATATACAGGGTCTGATTTTGACAACATGCGGTTTTTGACTTATTTGAACCTAATTGAAAGCAAAATTGTCTGATAACGTCCAAAACTTCAAAATTATCATTAAAATCCAAGAAAAATACGATATAGGTTATTTAACTTCAATTTAAAATCAATTTAAAAAGATAGTAGTTCTGAATTCTTGGCTGTTGGTTCATCATATATGCATCGATTATCAGTATTGTTTTGAGCTTGTTTGGCACTACATCATGTGTTACATATTTTCCAAACATACTAAAAAATCAATTTTTTGTCACCTGTTTGAAAAGACACTTATGAAATGTATTTCCGATATAGTCATCACAAATTCAATGTTATTCTCTTTTTGTTTATGATGTTTTATATGCTCATACAAATTTTCATATCTGTTGAACTACTTTGTTTGAGATTTCACGCATATTGAGCATTATCAAAGTAACCCCAAATCAAAATACTAATACACAAGACTAAAACAATAGTGGAAATGCAATAATTTCCGTTAAACATATTACTAACGAATTGGCTCTAGAATCCTCAGTACTTTCGATTGCTGCAAAATTATTTAGAATATAATTTAAAACATATATCAATGTTACCCCATTTTACGGTTTTTATTCACCAAAAGTTAGTTTGAGTGCTTTGATTACTAAATCGGTTGGTTTCAAAATATTATATCGGGAGAAATTTGAATTATTCAATGTTATTATGATTTTCCATTGATATTTTAGGGGATAGCTCTAAAGAGACAAAACCTCCCCATATTAAAATGCACCAACATGTTTGTCCGGTGCAATATTTTAAAATCAACCGATTTAGTAATGGATGCACTCAAATTAAGTTTTGTTGATGAAAAAGACATCGAGATATTTTAGAATAAAACACACATGTTCTACATTTGATCTAACAAAAGCCTTTTTGCTGAACGTTCAAAAATGTAATTCAATAGTTTTAGTCGGAAATGAAACACACCAACACATAAAAATCGCTTTAGGAAATCAGCCAGTTGAAAAGTGTGATAGAATTAGGGAATTAGGGGAAGTTCACCGCTCCGAAAAAATAAATACGTTATGATTTTTCTAAAAATATTGGAAAAAGGTATCAAAAACATGTTTTATAAGTCATTATGGCATAAATTTGGACTCAAAAAACCACAAAACATCGACTGTTTGGTTTTGCTGAGAGTCCAATTTTTTTTAATGATGAGATAGAAACAATATTTTTACATGTAATTTTTGACAATTGATTTTATTGGATTTTTGATATTTTCTCCCAATATTTTTAGAAAAATAAAAACGTACCGAAATTATTTTTTTTATTTTCGGGCTGGTAAGGAGTTTCCTTAGACTCAAAACTAACACTAATTGATCATAATAACACAATCAGGCATGGAAAATCATTTACATTCATTTCATGCATTCATTTACATTCATTTGCTTCTAACTTTTTTCATCAACAGCATCCCACAAAACGATGTATAGACCTTTTGTAGGTTTTGTTATTAGCTACAACTTTTGCCCATAACTCAAATCTTTACCTCTTATACATCACGAACTAGAGTGGGCCGAACTTGTTACTGTTTTTCAGTGAATGTAAAATACATGAAAAACAGTAGTGGCTTCTGTTCGCTCTGGTTTGTCATGCATAAGAGATACGGATTTGAGTTGTTAACAAAAGTTTTAGCTAATAACAAAGTCTATAAAAACTCCATACATTATTTTGCGGAATTCTGTTGATGTAAACAGTTAGGGACAAATGAATGTAAATGAATGCACGAAATGAATGCAAATGATTTTCCATGCCTGAACACAATCATCAACAGAGTAAATACCATGCTTGGATTTATACAACGTTTTAGTGACAGTTTTCAGGACTCGTACACAATAAAAACGTTATGCATTCCTTATGTAAGGTCAATACTGGAATATTGAAGCTTACTTTGGTCAGCTTTTTCAATCACGTACGAATAACGTCGAATCAGTCACGCACGAAAAAGAACCAGTACAAAGGCAATTTTTATTATTTGCACTTCGAAAATTAGGCTGGACATGATATCCTCTTCCATCATATGAAGCTGCACGCTCATCAGCATCCAAACATTAATAGAGCGCCTTGAATTAGCAATGGTCCCATTTGTAACCGATATCGGCATGATGGCAACTTACAATAAGCATAGCAAAACTATTGACTTTACAATGACAAAATGCAAATTGAAGCTATACTTATATTCTAGTCTAGTTTTTTGGATATAATATTGTTTAAAAGTCTACACTTGATTGACGACAAGTAAATAAACAAATATAGATTATATACAACCATTCGCCTCCATTGTATTGTATGATCGTTTTGATGCGCATCCATTCGAATGCTCAAAGCATAATTTTATTTCAACTCAAAGTAGGTTACCTGTTATTAAGCAAACCAATTTTAAAACCCCGATAGAATCAAAAATCCACCCATAATACGATTCGTGACACGGTTTGTTGAATCCAATTAGAATTCCCATACGGATGAAAGCAGGAATCCGTCACCTGCAGTGCTGTAACGCTTCCTATGCAAATGAAGCATAAAAATAACAAAAGAAAAGAAGCGAAGGAAAGCAGTTCAACGTAAACAATCCAACAAGTGTTTTCCCTGTCTGCACTTTTCCCGTTCACCGACCAGTGTAAACAGTGCGAATGACGCCACGCCGGTTCGGTTGCTTGGCAGCGTGGTTTCCGTTAAACGGACGAATGCATGAATTGTATGCTGCATGAACCTCTCGCCTCCCACTGCCGCCACTGTGGTGGTTGTGAGTTGGGTGGAATTCGATGTTTTGTCGTCAGCATGAATCACATCGAGGGTTGCGCATGTGATGGTTCATTTCTATCTCATCGCTTCCAAGCCAACCGAACTGTGTAGGGTACGATGGGCATCGCTTGTACGCGATTCATTCAATAGTGCTCTAGAAGCCGTACGGTGCGTACGTCGTTGAGTTGGAATCTATCCTACACGGGTTGTGAGACCTTTTGTATTTGGTGGTTTGAATTCGGTGAAGTTGGGGAACCGTTTCCCTTTCGTCGGAAGATTGACGGTTGTGGAGAATTAGATTAACCGCGAAGAAAGTCATTTCTGTTCTGTAGTCGTGGTTTTGTGTCGAGACAAGCATCGGAAAGCGAGTGGATTGTGAACGTTATTGCTGCTGTTACACAATTTACCTCTCTACACATCGCAAGCGATACACTGCTAAAGACGTGCATCCATTTGCGTAGCGTTTTCCCCGCGTGGTGCAGTGAGCTTAAATTGAATTTAGAGAAATTCGCCGTTTGATGTGGGTGGAATAGCAATTGAATGCTCCTGTTTTATTGTCTCGTCAATTGTATGAATGGACCAGCGGTGATAGCTTGAATGAGTGACTGAATTTGGGGAGCAGGCGAAACCCCTCTACGGTATTAATCACCAGAACCACAATTTCATTCAGTGCGACAGTTACCTATGTTCTTTGTGCTGCATGTATCGTGAAGTGGTGTGAGTTGTTACTTGTGGGAGAAGCAAAGTTGAAAACAACTCTTTCGTACAAATACCGGCGCACCTGTATGTTACGATAGCGTTTTCCAGTGGATTATTCACGTCCGATCGCAAATAGCAACAATTTCAGCTGAAAGGCTCGGATAATCTAGGTGAACAAGAATAATTCGATCAACATTTGGCTTGATTGTACGCAATTGCTTTTATGTTAAAATATGGAAATATAACGAGCAGCAATAATTAAGCACAATGGTCAAGTGATTTTGTTCCCAGAAGGAAATATCGCGCGCAAGGTGGTGTTGGTTTTTACACGGAATCAATAAGAGAGGTGTTTGTGAGAATCAAAACGAAAGAGAAGCTACGAGAAGAAAAAAAACAAGATACAAAAATACGAAACAAACAACAAGGCTTACGGTCACACACATATACCTACGTTTCTACGATCCAGCATACCTACTTAAGCCGACTGTGTGACTAACCCAGGTGTCCGTCATGGCGAGCGGGGTGAAGCAGAATTCCGCTTCAATAACAATACTATGTTGGATAACGATACTAGGTAAGCTTCAAAACATATATTTTCGTTTATTATTTTTTCAATTTTTGTGCGTGAACAAATTATTGATGGTTGGCACACGATAAGCAGGTACACGCGTGTGTCACCTTTCTTCGTAGCGTCTGCAACTAGGGCCATCAGGACTAAGGAAAAAAATAAAAACAGAGTCGTAGCGAGATTTTAATGCCCTCGGACAATTTCCTTATAAGAGATTGGATATCAAAAACACTTTAATAAACAATGATTCATTTCTGTTAGCTCTTTCGTATACATTATCTCCATCTGTGGTGTGTTATTTCCTTTCAAAAATGTAACATTGTAACAATATTTATAGTTGATGACTATCTGTCTTCCACGTCCACGGTCAGATTTATGTAGTTTCATCATATTTTCTGTGACTGAAATCGTCATAGAACAGATGTTTTTGTAAAAAACTACAATGATTGTGAAAATTCGCATAAAATATTAATGATTTTTTTTTAATTCTGTTTTGTTTTGACCACTTTTCCGTTTTTATTTCCAATATAATATAATTGGGTGTAGTTTACATCCAGCCGGAAAATGTAAGATTCTACAACATATTTTAATAAGTACCATACTATTGGATGTAATATTGAATAAAAAAATAAAAATGTACGACTCTCACAACATTGTCTACATCATTAGTCTATTGTATGAATGATCAGTTCTCGTAAG
Organism: Ochlerotatus camptorhynchus; assembly: GCF_037179485.1. Lineage (NCBI taxonomy): Eukaryota > Metazoa > Arthropoda > Insecta > Diptera > Culicidae > Ochlerotatus > Ochlerotatus camptorhynchus. Next base: position 641,145 of record NW_027041029.1, read on the forward strand.
AAGTATCTACAGAGAATGTAAGAAATGCATGCTTTCATTATTTTTTTTTGCAAATGCTATAATTAATAATCATTTCGCTTTAACATACTAAGCAACAGTACGATCCAATTGTAACCTAAATTTTCACTCTGTATTATAGGTACTATAGATTGTATAGAGAAGCGGAGGCACAAAAACTTTTTTTTAAACTGTGAAAAATAAATGCTCTTACTGTGAAAAATGTTTATGTGATCAAAGATCTCTTCGTTGTGCAAAAGTTCAAAATGAAGTGCATAGCAAGTCATGGCAACAATGAATCAAAGTGTAGTTTTAGTAATATGTATTTCCTTCTTCCATTTTCCGCGAAATAAATCAATAGCTATTTAGAGATTCGTAAACAATGGCTATTTAAAGATTAGCAATTAAAACTGTTTCTTCAATTAATTAAAACGTTCCAAGTAAATAAATGTAGTTAATCTTTGAAAAACATTCACTTCCGATGGAGTTTTACTCATGAAAATGAATAATGAAATGAAAATAAATAATAATTTTGCTCATAATATTACAATACTTTGCCCGCAAAAAACACCATGATGACGTCATGCTCGTTTGGTTACATTAACCGATATTATTCTTATTATTCTTACTATCGTATCCGGTTATCTGTGGAATCTATAGTATCTATACTGTGTACAATTTTTTCTCCTTTACTATTTCCTAGATTATCCACCTTAATCCTTCAACTGCATTAGCAAATAAAGTTCATTTTTGATCCCAAATGGATCAAAGTACAAATTATGCAAATTGAACAAAGAATTTGATTTAGAAACTTTTGACATGTACCGACATGATTTTTTTACCGGACACTGACAAAGTAGCTTTTGTAAGATCTCTGACATGGCTAAAATTCATTATTTAAAGAGTTAGATTCTGGGACTGGGAAATTATTCTGTTAATTTTCCATTGTTTGATAAAAACTGAAAAAAAAATCATTTATGTGCACAGTGACATAGTGAGGGTTTTATTTGTGTTATGGTCAACAGGTAAAATATGCACACAGTTTACTGTACTCTTAGAAACTTTTGGAAATGTCACCCCGTTCTTTATTGAAAAAAATCAAGTGTCAGGTTTTGACGGCATCGGGAGTTGAGTGGTAAGCGTGACTACTTGCTCGCCCCAGCGGGTGTCTGGGCTAAAATCGCAGCCGAGGTCGTTGAGATTTTCTGAGGCGAAAAATCTGTGGTCACGTCTTCCTTCCGAAGTAAATTCGTTGATCTCAGCTGATGGGTTAGACATCCAGAGTCCAGTCATCGGTGATTGGCATCCTTTCTGAACATATACCGTCGGAAAATTATAGAAAAGTGCCAGGTTTGTAAATAGTCTATCCCCCTATAATTCTGATTTCTTGAAAAAATGTGATGCCCTAGAGTGTGAATTTTCCTGGATCGTAAAGGTTCTGACTCTAATGATATTTTTAAAGATTCCTTTAAATTTATAATTATAAGAAATTGGATTTTTAAAAGTTTATAATCTCCAATATTTTTCTAAAATGTCGGACTTTGCGAAATGTTGGAGATTGTAAATTTTGTTTATCTGAGAATTACGGAATTTTCTTCTTCTCTTTGATCTCAACTCTCATAAGTCTCCAATCCAGAATGTAAAAAAAATCAAGTTCCAACATCTTGAATATTTGTTAACATTAAATTCTCTTAGAATGAAAATGCAGGTAATTCAGAAATTGGAAAAACAATCAACTATATCGAATTTTCTTCTACAATTTCGTTGCAAATCTTCACAGTTATATATATATATATATATCCCAAGTAACAATTCTGCAATCATTTGGCATCCACTCTGATTTATGATGGTTTTATAATGGCAATGAATAATCCATTTAGTTTAAATCCAGCATTTCGCAGTGTAACACGTTCCTGCTTAGTAGTTCACCTTTTCGCTGTTTTAAAAACCTTTTACAGTCTGTCGAGAAGTCAAAAACTGCCTTGTTTTTAAATTAAATTTAAAGTTGTTCTCAATCCCACCATAAAACTGTTCTATAAATCAATCATAAACTTCATTAGCAACTTTTTATTAATGTCTTGATAAAATACTCTATAAACCTGTTCTATCATTATAAAAGCAATCATATAACCATTAAGTTTTAAATGAGAGCAAATGGTATATATTGTTGCCTTTTAGGCTTTTAAAAGTGTACCATAAAATCTCCTCTGTTTACAAATTGAATTTTAAGGATGGATCCTCACAGTGAATAAAAACCAAATTTATGACAAGGATATATCGAAGGATAAACGAAGTTGGAAGAAAAATTCAAGCGATGCTAACGAAGTAAAATTTAGTTCTTTAGAAGAACCAGCACGTCCGGCGGAACAGTTACAATCAACGACTGAGCATCTGGTGGAGAAGAGAGCGTGAGTGTGAGTGAGCGTGGTCCTCAAATTCATAAAATATTGTCAAAACAGCCTGAAAACAAACCAGCCTTCTCCAGACCTTGCGAATAGATGAAGATCGGAATAACTTGTGTCAGTACCGACAGCAAACCACTGAAACTTTCAGCTAGCGGACACTAGTTGGTTTCCGATCCATAGCTGCGATTTTATTCGGTGAAAGGGTCATCACTTGGAAAAAATTAATTCAACTGTACATTTCTGCATCGTTTGATGGTGCACTTCCAGAACCATCCGGAAGAAGGGGATCTTTTCGGGAATTATCGATGTTACAGCTGTGCGAAATGCGAAATATTGTGAACACTTCCTTAGTAACTGCTTCCAAGCCATCGGGAGATAATCGCCTGGAAGAACGCTGAATCTCACAGCGCAACTATCGAAAGATAAACAAACTTTGACGTTTAACTTTTGCAAGCAACTTTGCCTCCATAAATGCTGCCATAAATCTGAACGGGTTAAGATCAATCAAAATGGCTTTAGATAAATACAATTCAGCCTGCAAGTTTTCTTCATAAAAGCCATTTTACAGCATAAGGGTTTTGTTATGGATTTCTTAAAACCAAATCAACTTTTTCACAAATGACCCATGAAAATCAACTTTTATGCCACCGCCATGTTACATTTAGTTTGTTTGTTTTTTACAATCTTCGATTTTCTCTCTATATTTCC